>NC_133174.1:102897146-103632146 GCF_040802235.1 Manis javanica | reverse complement strand
GGCCTTGATTTTTAAAAAGACTATGGACACAATTGTGGGAATATATATTTATAGCAAATTGATCTGGGGATTGAATCTTTGTTCTAATAAGGAGTGAATATGAGATGAGTCAGAGAAGTAAAGTTTATCAGTGTTTCTCAGCAAGGTAATGGGAGAAATAGGAGAGCTCAGTGTTCTGGAAACCAAGAAAAGAAACATTTCCCAGCAGATAAGGTATCCCAAAATGTAGTGTTACAAAGGAACTGGAGCTGGATGAGAACTGAGAAGATGTCATTGTATTATCAGAACAGTTTGAAAGAGTATTTTCTTTAGAGTGGTGTGGGCAGAAGACATATTAGAAGTCACTGAGAAAAGAGAAACATTAGTGAAGATAAGAGATGATATACAACTCTTTCAATACATTCATTCAGAAAGGAAAAGTGAATGATAAAGCATAGTTTTAGGAAGAAAATGAAGTCAAATAAGGACTTCTTTAGGCACATGTGTAGACAGAGATAAAGGAACTAGTGCAGAGAAGTAGTCAAAATAAAAGATAGAAGAAACCATTTATTTCCTTTCCTAAGAAGAGATGAGGGTAGGTCACAAGAATGTAAAGACAGAAGACGATGACATCAAGATCAATGCTATCCAAATGCCAGCTCACCAACTGATTCCACAAAGATAGCATCAGAATCATCCCAGGAGCTCATTAAAAGTGTTGATTCCTGGGCTTAGCCTCCAAATTCCTTAGGCTAGAATTCCTAGCCTAGAAATCTGTATATTTAAATCACTGCTTAAGCAATAGTATTGCATAGCTATGCAGCAGTGGTCCTCACCCAGATCTGACCAGTGTCTCCTTGTCTTAACAAATATTTTGTAATGCCTTCTTCTTGAAAACCATAAGTAACTCATTGACACACGAATTTCAAAATGCCAACATAATGGCATAACTAAAACACAAAAGAGAAATACCAGGAAAGGACATCATAATATGATAATACGTAAATACAATACATCGCCTATTTCACTATGTAAATGTTTGGGCATGAATACCCAAAAAGACATAATGAAGTATTCAGATGTCTGTACCTACTGAAAATGAAGAAGTTTGGATTTGAGATAAGTAAGATGATACTGAACTGAATCTTTTCACTACTGTTTATTTATATTTGACACTTTAAAATAAGGGCTATCAAAACATATCCATAGAATTACAATGACCTGTGACAAAATTTCATTGAATGTGTCACTACAAATGCAGAGGAATACAGGGGTATTGTATTAACCACTCAAAGACTACAAGTGGGCAATGATTTTTGGAAGTGGTAAACAGCCCTGCATGAAGTTCTGAGCAAAACAAAGCAATTTATATGGTAGTTCATTTACATGGTAGTTGCATTTCTGGAAAAGTCAGTGTGTATTAAAACCATACAAAAAATACTTTGCATTCATACGAAAAATGGAGTCATATTCTAGGCCCAGATAATTTTGGATTTTCCCTTCACAAATGTCTGAGGCAGGCATTTGAAAGTCACATGGGATACAGGGAAAATCCTCACTGTATGGGCTTTTCCCATGCATTGCGAGATATCTGGTATCACTGGTCCCCACCCATTAAATGCCAATATCATCCTCAAGCATGTGACAACCAAAAGAAAATGCCATTCCTTCCACTTATAAAACATCCCCTAGGAATGGTGCCGCCCACCTAGGTAACCAGGGCTCCAAGAGAGGATAACAGTCTGCAAGATTAAGTGCCTTCAAGTACTTAACAGATCATACAGATGTGGGGAATGCATGATTATTAAGCAATAGTGTTTGTGGGGCCTGTGAAGAACTAGAGAAAATGGGCTTCACCTCAAGGTGTTTACATTAAAAAGAAGTTTTCAACATTATATCAGCAAATGTGCTTACTTTTCAAATGAATGAATTTAACTTGTAATACAAGGCTAGCCTTTGTGTAGTCTTGTGTCACATTTGCACATTTAACAAAAAGCAATCCTTAAACATAAGAATTTATCCTTTAAGAAAAGTTTCCAAGCAGCAGCCAGAAATGAGCTTCTCAAAATAAGGGTTTGATATTTAGGAATTGTGACTAGCTATGTTCCAATCAAACTGATTAAAATAGACTAGAGTACATAGGGGTAGCTATTATTTTGTCAAGTTTTTATTCCAGGGGTGTGTGTATGTGTGTCGTGGGGGACGTGTATATATTGGACATGATATAAACTGTATTTTATTTGGAGTCTTAGTAAAAACAAGTTTAGAAAACACTGGAACAGATGATAAGGTGAGGATCTGGGGTGCAGAAAGATCTTTCCCAACAACGCTGTAGCCACCCCACAAAGTGGTCTTCTTTGGCATATTTGTTAGAGGCCGATTTGGAGTGAAAGATAATAGGATTTGAGTTCCAGCTGTACCACTCAGGTGTGCAGCTATAGGAAAGTTGCTTAAATTCTCTTAGGCTCAGTTTCCTTATATGTAGATTGAAGATAGTAATGCACTATAAGATTTTTGTAATAATTAAATGAAATAATATATGTAAAATGCTTACTATGTTATTTGACATATAGTAAGCAATCAGTAGCAACTGGTATTATTATTTTAATAATCACCCACATATAAAGTTTGCCTAGGACAACAGTAAAATATGTGATATAAATGTCACGTGTTTAACTATGTATCAAATGTTTTCCTTCTTTTCTAGAGATATTCTTTGAAATGTCTGCAGCCATCATATTTGTATTATTCATCTGTTGCTGTGTAACAAATTACTCTAAAATTTAGCAACCTGAGACAACAAATATTTATTATCTCATAGTTTCTGAGAATCAGGAAAATGGGATCAGCATAGGTGGGTGGCTCTGACTCAAGGTTTCCCATAAAATGACAGTCAAGCTATGACCTGTGATGCACTCTCTAAAAGGGCTCAAGTATTCACTTAAAATCACACTTATGTGACTACTGGCAGGAGTCTCAGCACCTTGCAACATGGGCCTCTCCATAGGTCTTCACATGACATGGCCTCCCCCAGAGTATGTGAACCTGGATATAGACAGACAGAGAGACCAAAGATAGAAACCACAGTCTTGTATAACTTTTCCTTTGAAGTGACAAAATATCACTTCTGTCATATGCTATTGGTCACAGAGTCTAACCCTGGTACCATATGAGGAGACTACATGCCAGTATGAATACCAAGAAGCAGGAATTATCATTGGCAGACGTTTTGAGACTGGCTATCACAGTATTATTGAGTATTTGTCCTCTTCAGGTAAATATTTAATGCAAATATGATATTGTTCCAAACATAAGGAATTATTGCTCACTGACTAAATTAGCATTAATACAAATTTGAGGAGTCACTGAATTTGTTAATGATGCATGGCACCAGCTTACTTAATAAATCATATTTAACTATCAGGAAAATTTTGCCTAATCTTAGTGTGTTACCTCAAAAAATTAAACTTCAATAAAGGCCGTTCAAATATGCCTCCATGTTTTCCACAACATACTATTTAACTCTATTTTCTATAGAAAAATGATTTCCTCTCTGTATACCTTATTACATTCTAAAAATAAATGTTTGAAGGAAGCCTTCCTTTTCCAAGCATACAGTCACATGATAATTTAGAGTTAAGACTTCAAAAGTAAAAATAAATGGGATCTTTTATTAACATAAACCTTTTCAAAGCTGATGAAAGTAGAATGCAAAGTGTCAATATCCTATGCCAAATATTTGATGAATTACAATACATTAGAATAATTGCAAAAGATGATATTAATCATAATATAAAAATGAAGTTCCTTATTCAGATAATGTTAATGAGAACAAATAACCAAAATCAAGCTAGAAGATCAATATGTCTTCCTTATCAAACAAATAAAAAAACACACTTATTTCTAAGGAAGGTGTCACCTAAGAAAATGCTTGTATGTATTTTTAAAATTTGACCTTTATTTTAATGTAAAGTTTATTTTGTCTTCAATATCAATCATTGTATGCTTCAGATTTTCTCTTGAGTTCATTCATGTTTTTAAAGTAATAGATCAGTTTTGGCCTCTGGCAAAATAATGTAATTAACTCTCCCCTCCCCATCTGATCTCTCCTTCCCTTCCTCCCTGTCTGTTTTCTCAGTCTGCACTTTCTAGTTGCTACACTTGTCCCATTAGAATATCTCCTGACACTCTCTCACAATGAGGCATAAATGAGTGAAAAGAATTCAAAAGTACTATATATACATATATACCCTCAGGGGACAGTGTATTCACTGAGATTAATACATGTAAACCATCACAATTCTTGATACCATGTAGGTGATTAAAGATTGTGAGTTTCCCTTGTTTGCAGCTTTGCTTTTCACGGCTCTGAAGAGTCAAAACTTCCTAATAGCAACTTTCACTTTTAAATAATGCTAATTTCTTGCCAGCCCCTTTGCTTAGCACATTTCTATAATCATAACCTAATTTCATTATCACAAGAACCATACAGACTAGGTGTTATTATGATCCTCATTTTGTAGATGAAGAAACTAACAATCAGAGCTTGCCGCAGCCAGTAACTGGTGAAGCCAGAATCAAGATGAGGTCTTTTTGATTCCAGTTTCTAATCCTCTACCCTTTATAATGCTATTCACAATAAAGATGCCATGCAGTTCTTGGGAGTTTTGCTTTATTCTTTGGCCTTTATCCCCTTCCCATCCCCTACAAGTGTACAAATTCAACATAATACCATACAAGAGCCAGTGTATCTGCAGATACACAAGAAAATAGTGTATATTGCATACAAATAGTTTTCACTCCTTTTATTTTCCATTGCAAATCACTCAACAGATCAGGTTCACAAATGGCACACATTCCCATTGACATTGTGATTCAGGACTTGTTATTCATCCCTTTCTTTCTTGAGGAGTGTACAGAAATACAACTGTGACAGAGTCTGCTAGTTGTCCAACAAAACCAGTCATCCTATTTGTCCATAGGACTGAGGAACCAGAAGAGCTAGATGTTACATTTCCAAACCACTCTTGCAGTTGGCTGGCTAATTTTGGTCAATAGGATGTGAATCAATGTGACATGTGTAACTTCTGTGTGATCTTCAATATATGAAACAATAGCAACCCTAAATTTTCACTTCCCATTAAATTCAAGCACAAAATGCCTGAGACTTATTTTGACCATGCTGATAACGACAATTCTTTTGGGTACAGATGGGCAAACTATTTCTGCAAAGGGCCTAACAGTAAATATTTTAGGTTTTGTGGGCCACATAGGGTCTTTGTTGCAATCACTCAACTTCGCATAGTAGCACAAAAGTAGTCATAGACTGTACGTACAAATGATCATGGTTGCTTGCTAGTAAAAAGGTATTTACCAAAAACAGATGGTTGGTGGGCCAAATTTGACCCTCTGGTTATGCTCTGCTGATCCCTGCTCTAGGGGATAGTAGAGAAACAAGATGAAAGGAACCTGAGTCCCTGAATATCCACCAGTCAGTCTGGATCATTAGTATCTAGGTTTATTGTCTTCTGTAAGCCACAAAATTGGGGGAGTCCATTAGGTACAGCAGCTTTAACTTTATCCTAATATGGTGAGTGATAGAAATGCTTGATTATATAAAGCATGATTCTGCAATGAAAAAATTTAGGTAAAATCACCCAATGTGCCAGTATTTTTTATAATAAATTTGATATATAAATTAATTTAATGAAGAAATAAACAAACAAAAAATACTTATCACATACTTTCCAAACGGATTGCCACAAATTAGGGAACCAAAATGCTGAAAGGAAAAACAGCTGTTGGATGTGATTAGCTCTCCCACAGTTTCTAGAAGCCCAAATTATCAGAAAATTGGGGATCACTTTTATTTACACTTTTAAAGGGAATCAAAGCCTTTAGTTCTGCTGTTGAATTTCAGTTATAAAACAGTGAATGGGTAGAAGTATTGAGGAAAAACAACAGGACTCTCCACCCTCAATGCCTAAATCATGTGACAAATGCAGCGGCCTACTTTGCCTGTATGTATGGCTGTCCCTAATGAAAGTGTGCTAAAAGACCACATTAACACAATTCTACATACCAGGATCACCAATTACACATGGGGACAGTTGAGTCTACCTACATTGTAGATCTTAGATTGTGCCTTCATCCCCATGTTTATTATTCACTAGACCAGGAAGTCAACAAATTTCCGTATAGCCTCTGAATTCCTTATCAGAACTGAAAACTATATGAATGAAACAGCCTACTCCTCTTCATTGGGGAGTCCGCTTTGCAAAACAAGTCTTCCTACATGGTAACAGCCTATTCCTTCTAACTTAATGGCATCTAGTTCACCATGCACAGTTGTTAAATCTAGTCATATTTCCAAATTACTAAGGAAGCAGGTTTAAAATGTATTCTCAGGTATTGCCCTCAAAGTTTCTATTACAGAAAATCTAATATGAAGCCTGAAGAGTATATTTTTACCAGCCAGATGATTATAATGTTTTTTTCCAGTAAGTCATTTATTTCCATACTAAGTTCGGGGAGCACTGGTCCAAAAAACTAAAGTAGTCTCCCCAGGCAAGGGAAACAAAAGAAAAAATAGACAAGTGGGATCTCATGAAATTAAAAAAGTTTTTGCACAACAAAGGAAACCGTCAACAAAATGAAAAACCAGACTGTTGAATGGGAAAAGATATTTGCCGATGATATAACTGAAAAAGGGCTAACATCCAAAATATATAAACAACTCATGGAACTAAACCCCAAATAATCCAATTAAAAAATATGAAGAGGACCTGAATAGACATTTTTTTTCCAAAGAAGAAATACAGATAGCCAACAGGCACATGAAAAGATGTTCTACATCACTAATCATCAGGGAAATGAAAATCAAAACCAGAATGAGGTATCACCTTATACCTGTCAGAGTGGCTAATATCATCAAGATGAGAAATAGTAAGTGCTGGTGAAGATGTAGAGAAAAGAGAGCCCTCCTACACTGTTGGTAGGAATATAAATTGGTGCAGCCACTATGGAAAGCAGTATAGAGGCTTCTCAAAACTAAAAGTAGAAATTCCATAAGACATAGCAATTGCACTTCTGGGAATTTACATGAAGAAAGCAAAATCCAAAGTTTGAAAAGATATGTGTACTCCTATGTTTATTGCAGCATTATTTACAACAGCCAAGATATGAAAGAACTCAAGTGTCCATTGAAAGATGAAAGGATGAAGAAGATGTCATACATATATATGGTGGAATATTACTTAACCATGAAAAAGAATGAAATCTTGCCATTTTCAACAACATACATGGACCTGAGGATATTATACTAACTGAAATAAATCAGACAAAGACAAATATAATATGATTTCACTTATATGTGGAATCTAAAAACCAAACCAAACAAAATGAACAAAATAGCAATAGACACACTGATACGGAGAGGTGACTGGTGTTTACCCTGGGGTAGGGGTTTTAGGGTGGTGAGTGACATAGGCAAAGGGGATAAAGATGTGCAAAATCTCAATCATAATATAAATTAGTCACGGGGATGAAAATATAGCATAGAGAATACAGTCAAAAGTTCTGTAACATCTTTCTATGGTGGCAGTAACTACACAAGTTAGGGTCAGGATTTAATAATGTATATAACTATCGAATCACTATGTTGTATACTTGAAACAAATATAATATTGTATATCAACTATACTTCAATAAAACAAACAAACAAAACAGACATAGACTATAAACACAGAGTATGGACTGGTGGTTGCCATAGGGGAGAAAATATCCAAAATATCCAAACATATATATTTGAAAGTGCATAGAAGAAATCTGGAAGAAAACACATCAATCTTTTCACAGTAGTTACCCCTTGAAAGTGGGACTGGTTAGGTCACTGGGATGTGAAGAGTTTTAATTTTTTACTATCTATCCTTATGTACAGTTTGAATTTTGTTTCAAGGAGCATACATTATTTTGTGTTAAAATTAATAAAACTAATGACTTGTGATAATAGCAGTAAAAGCTACTTTTCTTTTTCTCAGATATAGTCCTTTGAGATTTAATTGCTTTTAAGAAAAGCTCAGTTTAAAAGCATTGTTTTTTTATTTTCTTAATGTTTGCAGAGACCATTTTGGTTCAAAGTGTTTAGTACTTAGGTATAATGAATCTAAAAAGTTTGTGCTGAAGACTCCAAATACAGAACTATA
This sequence comes from Manis javanica, assembly GCF_040802235.1. NCBI lineage: Eukaryota > Metazoa > Chordata > Mammalia > Pholidota > Manidae > Manis > Manis javanica. The sequence goes on along the minus strand of NC_133174.1, from coordinate 103,623,963 downwards.
ATTTTCAGTTTTATGGAAATCACTAACTACAGCACATTGATATCATTTGGTAGATGCAAACCAAATCCCAAGGGCCTTTTTTCAAGAGTGGCATAACCTTATTTGCAGCTAAAACTGAAGAGACTGACCTCTAATATATGAAGTAACTGAAATCCTCCACCAAAATAGCCAGATGACAACAGATGTGAAATAGCATGAGGCCTACAACCAGAGTAATTCCTCCACTTTGGAGGGAGAGAGCATGCTGTGCCAGCACTTACAATACTGTGCAGTAAGATTTGATTCTAATTACACACTATGGGTTAGTGTAATAAAGGGAGTTTGTCTAAATGGGCACAGTAAGTGAACCAAGTAGAGAGAATGGAGGCCACTTTGAAAGGGGACAGGAGGTTTGAAGTTATACACAGTGATCAAGGCTAAAACTAAACCAAAGATGACAATGGAGCCACAGTCAGGCCAGGGCCACTGCTGGCCCATGTAGTGTTGTGCAAATTACTTAAAGGCTCCTGTTCCTCCAGGCAATAGAACCCCATGCCAGACTCCATTTCCCCCCTTACCCTGGTACTTTAATACACTTTAACATTCTGTACAACTAGATAGGAAGTAATTATGAGTCAGTCCGAGGAAAGCAAGGAATATGAAATTTTGATATAATAAGGCTCTAGTAGAGTTACCTACTTCTGATGTGACATTGTGCAAAGCCAGCTTGAAGCAACGTTGGGGTCAGACATGAGTAGTTCTCCTTTACAAGGCTAAGTACACCTGAAACCTTATATTAGTCAGAGCTGACATTTAAAATTAACCGTCACAGACACCACCAGAATCTGCAAGATAATAACCATAAGGTAATAGCTCCATTATCATTGCTTAGAAGTGATTATTAAACTGGACCAAATGAACTTATATTGAAACTAATATATAGATGTTCAAAATTTTATAAAAACAAACAAACTCTCCTGACAACCAAACCAAAAATATTCAGTCTAATCAGGTTAAATCACATTTTATTTTACACTATTACTGACACTAAATTTTCTACTGCACTCATGTTGACGTTGTATGTCTGCTGGTCAGTGATGAGAAAATGAAAAATTAAATAAAATTTATCCATTAATCAGATATCCTAATGGCACATCCTTCAAGGCATCAGCGTCACATTTGTTTTCTCACACTTGCACACAATCCATGTTACTCTGAATCATTTTCATCAAACCGCACTGATTAATCAGTCATTTAATCAAGTGCCTTCTATATGCCCAGAAGAATGCTAAATGTTGTGGGAAATCACTGGAAGCAGAGAAAGAGAATCCTGTTTTTGAAGCTCTTGAAAACTAGTTGAGGAAGACAAGACTTAACAATCATAAACAATATAAAGAAAAAGTGAACATGTGAAAGTAAATATTAAAGTGCTAAACTCTGTGATATCAAAATGAAACAGTAAGGTCATATTTGCATGTATATATATATAAAATAAATGAAAAAAAGAGCAAAGAAAGGAGAATTCACCAGAAAAGCCTTCACCAGAGAGGAGAGAGGACTTGAATTGAGCCTTAAAGAATAGGTTGGATAAGCTTAACTTTTCTGAGCTCGTCTTTTTGATAGCAAAAAATTGCATAGAAAATTGTATTTTTTCCCACGTCAACTATACATCAATGAAGGACTTCCAGAGAACACTAATGTGCTCCCAGCCCTCAGATGCTTTGTTTGGAAGGGGGGAAAGGGGCAAGGTCTCAGCTACTGACACAGAAGGCTTGCTTATGCTTTGTTGAGGGAGACAATCCTAGCTTCCACTTTGCTTGGTCATTCACTTTAGATCAGTCCTGCTTCATTGTGGCTGAATAATTTAAGTAATTAGAGCATTCAGAGTCTCCATTTCCTTGTGACCAAGTCTTTTCTGCCATTTCTAAGGTTATATAACTTCTTTAATGAAAGCCTTTGGAATGGTTTGAAATTCAATATTCATTCTCTTCTATCTGCAATAAAAGCTCACTGTTTCCTTAAAGAGCAAAATAAGATACAATTTGAAAAGGCTGATCACAGTATTCCATTTTTCAATTACTTTTGCAATAATTATCCATCCCAATTCTTGTATCTTGCAACTGTGTAATAGAAGGCATGCTCCTTAATTACTACAGGGTATTTCTGCTTGATAATTGAGCAGTTGTATAACTAAAGACGTATGCATATACTGAAGATAGGAATCATTTATTAAAATGACTAGAAAGGACAATCATAAATTTCTGACTTCTTATAGTATCCCACTTCTTCAACCACGGGTTTCCATTTTCATTGTTCTTTAGCACTAATTGTAAATGCCATGCAAAAATATACAATAGGGCCGGGTAGGCCTGCTGGCAGCGGCAAGGCTGCTCTCCCCCACTTCCATGCCCTTGCCCTGCCGCCACTGGGGCTGCCTAGGACACGCAACAAAAGGAGGGGGGTTGGTTCTGCAGCTTGGCACGCTGCCAGGCGCTCTGGACAGATACCTCCCCGCTGTGCACAGAGACCCATACATGTGCTCATTGCAGGATTCTGGTCACCAGGCGAGATCGAAGCCACGGTCTTTTCTTTCCGGCTCTGTATTTAGCCATCATGCTGCACTGAGCCGTGAATCAATTCAGGCCACAGGACTCGCGTGTCCGTCTACCTTCTGACAAGCATGGAGCGTGACAGAAAGAAAAACTCCATCTCGGTAGTCAGGAGCCTTTGCTCCACTGCAAGTGCCAGTCTAACAAACAACTGATCATGACAGTTTTTAGAAGAGCCCTCAGGTGCCCTCCTTCACTCTTGGTGGTGGTCTGTAAAATCATCTTGAGAAGCTTTATAATTCTTTAATTCCTTTGTTCAAGAACCGTCTGTTGTTCCCTGTTGGTAGTCCATAGGGACTTCTTCCTGACTGACAAGGTCCTTCATCACTTGACCCCAATCCCGAGATTCCCTAATAAAGGCAATCTACCAAGTTGACTTGTCTCTTCACACATTCCTTGCCCACTACCACCTTTATTTTTCTTCCACTCTTAGAATTACCTAATTAAATATTTCTAATTTATTTGTCCAAGAAATTGAGGTCCAGGTAAAGCAATTGAGGAGAAAAAAGGAGTTGAAAAAAGAAAAGCGTCTAGGGGAACTAGCAGGTGAAACTAGCACGTGTCATTCTCTATACACCTGCTAAGACTGACAACAGGGCAATACTCAGGCACTGCCCCTGCCTTCAAGGAGCTTACCTCCTCAAAGAAAAATAACAGTATAATCAAAGTTGTAGAAATGTTCATGTTATTTCATTTATTAATATCACTCATGAAAATTAATCCCCAGAAATTATTGTCTCTGGCTTTCTGGCACAAAATATATGCTCACAACATTATTACTGAACCCAAAGGAGAATAATCCAAAAGAATTTTTAAAGTTAGTTGTATGAGGAAAAAGTAAAACTGCTCTTTGAATTATTATTCACTAATCAGGGCATCAACTTTTTTTTATTATCATGATACACTTCTCAAGCACTTGCATAGGAGTTTACAAAGAGGTGGGCACTTTGCATATATTAGCTTATTCAATTATCACGATAACCTATAGGTACTATTGTAATCTCCAATTTATAGGTGAGACTCAGAAAAGTTGTATCTTGCCGAAGGCTACAAGCCTACAAATAGAGAATGCAAGATGAGAACTGAGGAAGTCAGTCTTTTTATTCTTAACCTATACACAGTCTCTTAGCTATCATGTAGTCTCATGTGCTTCCTAGGAGTCATGACTGTGTGTCAGGCACATGCTGATGATCCAAAATTGAACCAGATACAGTACTGGAAGTTGACAGGCTGCTCATAACTTAATGAGGATGACAGGCATCTAGACCAATCATTGTAGTATTATATATTATAATTTGAAGACAACATAAATGGTTGAGAATAAAAATGATCAGAAAACTAATGCTGTATATTCATACAATAAAGTATCTGCCGTCATAATTAATATACTATGAGAATATGTCTACAAAGGAAAAGGCTTACAATGTAATTAATAAGGTTGTATAAAAGTTATGAGAACATGGACAGTAATTAAAAGGAATGTGGAGCATTATAATGTGTTAAGATTATGGGAGTGTAAATATACTTTTACCTTTTAAAATTTGCTTTAATATCAAAACATTGTAACAAAAAAAAATTTAACTCATTTACTAGACATTCAAGGAACAATTGTCCCCTAAATGAATGAATGAATGAAGTTGCAAACTTATTGGTGCCAGTGCCTGACAGTGTTGGGTGTGTAGAAGATGCTCAATAAAATGTTTTTAAATTGAAAAAAATATGATAGCTAGTATCTTTTTAGGGCTAAATACATATCAATAGAATCAGAGAATATCATCACTGGAGGACATATTAGAGATGATCCTTCATGTGACAGAAGAAATAGCCAAAGAGGAGAAAACTAGCTATTGGCAGAATCAAAAATGAAATTTCTGTCTCCTGATATGAGTTAATCTAGAGTTTTGTTTTGTTTTTTTCCAAGAGGGAGGTTAAATTTAGAAGAGAAGAAACTTTGGCAACCTGGAAAATGCCACCAAGGTTCTATCAGGCATCAAAACTCTGAAAACCTTGGTGCCAGCTTAAGGCTGATCTGCCAGCACGAAGATACCCTGCAAGAGTTCTTGGTATAAGTCTACAGCCAAGCTCAGTGGTAGTCTATAGGAAATACCTACATACTCACCAGCTCCTTTAGTTAATCTAAAATATGCTGTGCTTCCTCCCCATTGTAGCTCCCAACTCAGGCCTGCACTCACACACTGCTAACACTCCAAAGCTATCTTTTTGTGACCTACATGGTCACTGATAACTGCTGAGATATACTATATAAATATTGAGGATGAAATTACAGCAGGGAAAGTTTTAATAACTAAAAAAAGATCAGCATGCCTCCTACACTGCTGGTGGGAATGTAAACTAGTTCAGCCATTGTGGAAACCAGGATGGGGGTTCCTCAAAAATCTTAAAATACAATGCAGGGGCCCAGTTTGAAAAAGACATACACACCCCTATGTTTGTCGCAGCACTATTTACAATAGCCAAGAAATGGAAGCACCCTAAGTGTCCATCAGTAGATGAATGGATAAAGAAGAGGTGGTATATATACACAATGGAATATTATTCAGCCATAAGAAGAAAACAAATCCTACCATTTGCAACAACATGGATGGAGCTAGAGGGTATTATGCTCAGTGAAATGAACCAGGTGGAGAAAGACAATTATCAAATGATTTCACTCATATGTGGAGTATAAGAACAAAGAAAAACTGAAGGAACAAAACAGCATCAGACTCACAGAACCCAAGGATGGACTAACAGTTACCAAAGGGAACGGGACTGGGAGGATGGGTGGGAAGGGAGGGAAAAGGTGGAAAAAGGGTCATTACGATTAGCACATATAATGTAGTGGTGGTGGCGGGACACTGGGAAGGCAGTATAACACAGGAAAGAGAAGTAGTGATTCTATAGCATCTTACTACACTGATGGACAGTGACTGCAATGGGGTATGTGGTGGGGACTTGATAGTGGGAGGAATCTAGTAACCACAATGTTGCTCATGTGATTGTATATTAATGATACCAAAATTTAAAAAAAAAGAAGATCAGCATCGGTGATAGGCCCAGATAGCACTAAAATATTAATCAAAAGCCATATGGAAAAAGACCCAGTAATGGAATAAGAAAATTCATGATTTTTCTCAAGATTCAGTATCCAGCATAGTGCTCTGTACATTAACAGGTGCTTGATATATAATTTTAGAATGAATAAAATCTCTAGTAAGCCATGTATAAAAGGATGTTGCATTGGAATATGTATTAGATTTCAGAGTTATAGTGACTCAAGTGGTAAAGAATTTGTGTAGAGTGGAGGATAAAGGTAAAATGGTAAGACAGGCATATAAATAAACACACCACTTATCAGATTAAAGAGAATTGAGGACTTCTCTCGGATACCATTTAGAATCAAATAATAAATTGGATTTGTGATGCTATGAGAGTGTAAAAACAATTACTAGTAATTGGTTGAAATAGGCCATCACAGGTTATAATAATCTGAACCTCAATGTAAAGCATAATCCCTAAAAATTATATTTTAATAATCATAACTGTAAATATAGATGCATCAGCTGATATTGTGATTTTAACATATATATACAAGGTATAAACTTTGCCTTCACACTCACCCCTAATGTGTGCGATTTAATAAGCAACTCAACAAGAGCAATAAAACCTCATTTTCTACCTCCTCCTCCTCTTATCACAGGGAATCCTTCTGGAATGACCAGAGATTCATGGGAAGTGCAAGAAAAGTCCCATCATTCATCCGTTTGGGGAATAACTAACTGATTCCTGGATACAACTTTTGTAAGGGCCAAAAATAACAGCAGCATCAGAACATGTGAGGCCTATGCCTTCTCCGTATAACACACCAACATCACAGAGGAAAAATTTAAGTCAAAAGTATATGGAAGTTTTGCAAACTGTAAAATAAGGGACATGGTACTATTTGACTTGTGACTGTCACAAAATTTTTCATTTAGAGAATATAAACAAATTGTAAAAGAACTATTTCATAGAAAGGTATATTCTTAATATATCTATATTATCTTTCCAACCATTTATAACAGAGTCAGGGATTGCCTTAGATGAAGGAGACTGTATTTCCCCAGATCAAGGCTTTGAGAAGGCTCTTAGGAGGCAGATAAAGCTCATAATGCATATTATTACAAGCTATGAAATCTGACCATACCCTGTGGTTGACAAGTTTTTTATCCTACCTTCCAATATACAGGATTCTGTACTAATATTGGAGGCCCAAAGAGGTGGCCAAAGGGTCCTAAATCAAGCCCTTTCCAACTATGGTGTCTCAATCACTTACTTAATAAAATGTTATTGAACACTTATTATTTGCCAGTTACTATATCTATAGCCTTTGACAATTACAACAGATTCGGTAAAGTACTTTACCATTATGAGTAATAAGACCAATAATGAAGGGGTAGCAGCTACTTGTAGAAGGCTTTTCCCATGGCTCTATCAGGAAAGGCAAGAGTGTCTGGCTATGCAAGCAATTTCAAATCACCTTGCTCATATTAAATTGGCCAAATTGGTCATAACAATTCATTTGGCCAAGAATAAGAACACTGGAGAAAGGAAATTACTCCTCCAATGGAAGAAGACTGGGTGATAAATTTTGCTGACCAATCATCATATCTTCTGCATAGGATACTGTAGTAAACTGTGAATACAGAGGTTTCTTCAGCTAGGATGACTTGGGACAAACCCTCCAAGGAGGTAATATTTGAGTTGATCTCCAATGCTGAAAAGGAGAGTAAGCCATGGAACTATTTGGAGGAAGAGCACTTCAGACAGAAGAAACAACAAATTCAAATACTCTGAAACAGAAAACAGCTGTGTGTGTATGTTCAAACATAGAAAGGTCAACAGAATGGCTGGAAGGTAGGACATGAGGGGAATGACAGAAAGATAAATCAGTTAAGTAGACAAATGTAAATCTTATAAGGTCTCTATAAAGAGTTTGGACTTTATTATAAATGGTTTGGGGAGTCATTGGAGAGTTGTTTGCTTTTTAATGAAAAATTCCTATAGATATATAACAGAATAATATAATAAACCCCATATGACCATCACCCAAATTCATTAATTATCAATATTTTCTCACATTTGCTGCATCTGTCCTTTATTCTTTGTGTAAGTATTGAAAACAAATCCCAAACTTCATGTTTTTTCACCTCTATATACATAATTCAGTATGCACCTCTGAGACGTGTGGATATTTTCTTACATAGCCACCGTGCTATTATCACACATAACATAGGTAACAATTAACTTTTTGGTTTTGTCTAATAACTAACCCATAATCACATTTATCCAATTATGTCACAAGTATCTGTTCACCATTGGTTTATTCAAAGCAGGATTCAAACAAGTTCTGCACATTACATTTGTTGTTGTTCCTTCTTCACTCTAAAATAGCCCCCTCCTTTTCTTTGTTTCATTGGCTTGTAAGAGAATATAAGTCCATTTTCCTGAAGAAGGCCCTGGAATAGCGGATTCACTTCCTTGAGATACTGTTTAACTTGTTTATCTAACTCCCATATTTCTTTAAATGGAAGCTACTCCTTAATTAGATTCAAGTTCAACTTTTAGATTAAAAAAATAGATACAAGCTGTGCTGTGTGTTTCATCTTGAGGGGACATTCAATTTCGGGGTGCCATTTTTAGTGATTGATCAGTAGATTAATATGGTGGCACTGTGATCCCTCCATTGTAAAGTTCCCTATAAATCTTTCACTCAATGCTTCCATCCATTAAAGATCACCGTCTAAATCAAGTATCTCCTTAAGTGTTGCACAGGAGTGATTTTCTAATCCTTCATTCTATCCCTACTTACTACGTGGAATTCTTAGCTAGAAAAGGAGAAATTTCACTCATCAACTACAGCTGTTTTAGTAGCCTAAAATGAAGTCAGCAGGTTTTAAAAGGGGAGGAATACATCATTTACTCTTTAGAAAGATGCATGGTGGGCTGCAGAAGCGGTGGTATAAAGGTAGGAAAACTAGTTAGAGAGGTGGAGCTAGGTCCAAGTAGGGGATAATGCTATCCTGGAAATGTTTTAGCACTGGAAATGGGAGACGTGGTCATAATTAAGATATATTTTGGAAATAAATCTAAGAGGACTTGTTGAAGGGTTGGATGTGCACTGTGAAGGAATGAAAAAAATCAAGAATGCCTTCTAGGTTTTTGGCTTAGAAAGATGGTGTCATTTACTAAAATGATAAACGTTTAAAATAGTGGAAAATAGATTTGAAAAGGATATGATGGAAAGCTCTGTTTGACCATATTCAGTTTGTTATGACCATTAGATACCTAAGTGGAGATGTTGAGTAAGCAATGATACCTAAAGTTCAGGTCAGGGCCAGAGATGTACATTTTTAAAAAGCTTTTATTGTAGTATTATATATACCCAGTAAAGTGTACATATTTTAAGTACTCAATGAATTTTCAAGAATTCCAATATAACTGACACCAGGATCAACAAACAACGTTACTAGCAGTATCATGTGCCCCATCTTGCAGTCTTCTCATTCCCAAAGAGTAATCACTGTTTTTATATCTAAACTGCACATATTGGTTCATATATCTATTTTTGTTCTTTATAATAATGAAATAATGGAAAATATATTTTATATCTGGTTTCTTTAGCTCCACATTATATTTATGAGATCCATATAAATTGTCATTCACTTTTATTGCTGTATAGAATTACATTGGTGAATTTTCCACAGTTTATTGATTCATTCCACTATTCATGAGCATTTGAGTAATTTCCATTCTTTGGCTACTTTAGTCTGCTCTGAATATTTTGGTGCATGATTTCTCTTTAACTTATACATGAATGTCTGTTGTGTATTTATCCAGAATTAGAATTACTGAGTTTTAGTGTATGGATTTATTGTTTATTAGATACTATCAGATAGCTTTCCAAAGTGGTTAAACCAATTAACAACACTTGCTAGCATAGTGTGAAAATACCAGTGCTCTATATCCTCATTAATTATTCTGTGTTTGTTTGTTCTAGCCATTCCAATGGGTATATGGTTCTGTATTGTGGGTTGCTTTTTTTTTGCGTTCCCTATTGACTAATGAAGTTGAACAATTTTATTTTTCTTTACCATTAGGTAGCCTCTTTAATGAAGAGTCTGTTTAAAACTTTTGCTTTTTTCTCTATTTTATTACCAATCATTTTACTGATCTGTTAGCTCTTTATTCTCAATACTAGTTGTTTGTTATGTGTCTCACAAATATCATGTCCCACTTTGTGAGTTATCACTCTTCTCTTAGTGGAATTTTTTATGAAAACAAGCTCCAAATTGCAATATAATACAATGGGTCATTTTTTTTTCTTTTGTGGCTAGCTCTCCTAAGAAATCTTTGCCCACTCCAAGGTAACAAATATATTTTCCATGTTTTCCAATGCTCTTTCAAGAAGTATGTTAGAGAAGGTAAGGCTGCAGGTTATAGAAGAAGCTGGGTCAAACCAATATTTCTTTACTGTTCTATTTAGTTATTGGATCCTAGAGAATGAGTCAATTTGAACTTTGTTGGCTGAAAGGAAATAGTCAACGGTGAGGGGGGTGGAGCAGGGTAGAGAAGTAACAGAGAGATTTGAACATTGATGGATCAAGGTCCTGAGGGAGGGATAGGGTAACTGGGTAGTAGAGAGGAGATGGGATAAAGGACACAGATTAGTCTTGGAAAAGAATCAGGTAGAAGTGGGTAAAACTGTATATACATTTGGAAAGGGAGGGAAGGAAGAATTGTTGAGGTCCTTTGTTTTCTACAGTGCAAGTGTTAAATTAGTTTGCATATATTGAGGTGGTAGGGGTGGAAGGAGAGGAGGGTCTGAAAAATATGATATGGCATGAAAGAGCAACAGTGGAGACTGGAAAGGGAAGTCACTAGGGATAATTTTAAAAAGTTAAGCAATACGAATACTCACAGCTGAATCAAGGTGAGAAAAATATATTATTTAATGGAGCCAAATTGTTATACAATACAATCTTCACCAGCAACTCAACCAAGACTGGACAATTTGAGAGGAGAGGTAAAATAAATGGATGGCTGCACTGATCCAGATATTTGGGGGCTAGTGGGAATGTCCACACTAGGTAAAGAAGGATGTGAAATCAAAAGTGACTAATCTGGTAGAATATGGAGTGGCAAGGATAGGAGTTCTCAATGAGGCCAAGGATCTGTTTAGAGATAGAGGTAGAAAAGTGGAAGAAAGAAGTTATGGTTTAAAATTACAGAGTTAGAGCAGAGTGATTAAAGTTTACGGACTTTGGGTTTGGTCAAATCTTGGTTCACATCATTACTGTCTTCATCTATATGTCTATGTTACTTTTGAGTAAATTTATTTGATCTCTCTAGCCTTAGTTTCCTTACCTGTTAAAAGTAGTGTTTACTCCAAGAGTTGTCAGAAAGAATACATGAATTATATCCAGTGATTAACACAATGCCTGGTACATAGTATTACTTTAAAATTATTATAATTCTAAAATTATTATATATACTACTGTAAATATTGTTATAGAAGGAAAAGACTGGGGTGTGACCTTTAAACTGCATTGCTGGTGTAGAGCAGAGGCACAAGACTGACCGAGTGAGGTGTTGAGTGAATCATCTGTTCAGCTGCTCAAATTATCTCACTTAGCCAATAATAATAAAACACCTCCAAAATCAACTACTGACTCCAAATCAAGTGAGTATTATCTTAACATAGCCTAAATTTTTGACCTCTTATATTACATAAAAACAGGGGAAAGCATGTAAGAGAATGAAAACTCTGTAAGTCATATTTTATTTTTCCCTTAGAACTAAGCAAAAATCCTTTTCAATTCTTCCTCAAACTGATTTACTCACACATGTAAACATTCTCACATCACAATTCTATCAATATGGGCTTATGAGTAAAATCATCTAGAATTTGACTGTGGAGCTGGATTCATATACATTCATTGTCAAACCAGTATCTAGACACTAAGAAGTCACTTGCACTTAATAAAAAAGTTGTTTTTTTATCTATCAGAGTAATAACAGCTTTTCAGAAGAGAACAATGGATGTAGACAAGGAAAGGCAGTTCTTAGTGATACAAATTCAGTTTCTTCTACAACTTCCCTTGACTTAATGGACACGTTATGGATAGAGAGCTGATGTAGGTATTCAAATAAAGGAATATCTGCTCTGTTTTATGCCTTAGACAGGTAGTCATGACAACTAGAATGTGGAATCAATATAAAAGCCCAAAAGATGCTCTTCAAATATGTACTTCTTCTTTGCTCACAGCTATATACACAATGACAAGCCATCAATTGACAAATAAAAATTCAGTCAAGCTTATTGTCATATAGACCATCAGACATAGTCTGAAATGAGCCATTTAATTTTCCTCAATTCATGGTCTTCATTGACAACTGAATGCTCCATTATTATGCATTATTAGTGAGCTGAGAGTAGAGTTTAAGAAGCAACTTATGAGAAGATTTCTTTAATGAAAGAAAAATAATAATCTCATTTAATATTTTCAGGCTATGGGCCATATTCATATCAAGCACTTTCACTGAATTACTGGATCCACATACTGTTACAGACTGTTCAAAAAAGATGAAAACAAAAGGCTTCTCACCTTCCCATCTGTACATCTTTGCTCATAGTGTGTCATCTCTGTGAAATTCCGCCCTCATTTTTGCAGATTGAATCCTTTTCTTCCTTTGAGTTCCAGATTCAATGCAATCATCTCAATGGCCTCTGCATCAGTGGGTTATGTATCCTTCTTCCTCTGAAGTTCCATGCACATGTTTCAACATCTCTATGGCACTTACACTTCCTGAAATATTATGACATTTTGGAGAGATTTCTTATTCACCCTACTAAATTTTAAACTTTTTTTGATGAATAATACATATTAATCATCACAGATGTTTCGTGTGTGATCCAAGGGGAGGAAAAAAATGAAGCCATAGTTCATACACATAGGACTTAGTGTCATAGTTCAGAATATTTGGTTACCTACCTCTGGTCCACCTGTAACACCTCTGAGTGAGATGATTTTGCTTATGTGTGGTCAAAGCGACAGAAAAGACATAAATAACTTTATATACTGTCAACTCAATATTTTATCACTGATAATTAGCTATCATTCCATATATGCCAGCTTTATGAATATTGAAATAAGACAGCAATGGACTAATAGCCTGTGCTTTCATGCTCCTGTACTTTATTTACTCTTTTTCTTCTCTCTGAAACATACTTATGTCCAAACCATGTCCAAATATTTACCCACCATGTGTCAAATACTCTTTTGCCTATGATGTCATGGCACATTATCTATGTCCTTTCTGAATTTTTAATTTTTACCTTATATTAAAGTTATTTATATACACACATAATATTCCCTACTAAATGGCTCCTTGAAGGCAGTCCTGATATGGCTTGTATGCCTATGTGCCTAGTATAGTATCTTACACATAGAAACAGTTCAATAAATATATGCTCATTGAAAAAATGAAAAGTTCTCCTTTTAAATAACTCATTTTAGTTCTCAAAGCATTTAGTATATTCTGTATCTCATTCATTCCTCCACTCATTCAGTCATTCAACCATTATTTATTATCTATTATGTGCTGGACAATGTTTTAGGAACATTGAACGTAGCAATAAGCAAAACAAACTACATGTTCTCATAGATGTTACATTTTAGTGAGGAAAGACAGAAAACAAATAAATACATAATATTCCAGGTTGTAATAAATGGTGTGAGGAACAATAAAACCAGGGTAAAGGAAGGGAGGGAGAACTGATAAGGTATCACTAAAAATAAGTTGGTCAGCTAGTGAACAGCATGGTTACTATAGTTAACAATCCTATATTGTATATTTGAAAGTTGCTAAGAGAGTAGACTTTAAAAATTCTCATCACAAGGAAAAATATGTATAAATGCATGGTTATAGGTGTTGACCAGACTTATTGTGGAGATTATTTTATATTATATATAAATATTGAACCATATACACATGAAATATGGTGCTATATATCAATTATATCTCAATAAAGATAAAATAATATACATTTCTTAATAATATTTATTAGAGATATATCAAAAGTAGAAGTTTGATTGCAAATATGCAACAAGATTTGGAATCGTCAATTCCAACAAAACGAAACTAAGATTGAAAAAGTTTAAGAACCTCCATTCAATAGCACTCAGAACAATTCAGAAAATATATTCCTGGAATAAGCCAATCCAAAATCCAATTATTAGATTTGAAATATTTTCCAGAAACTTACTATCTCATTATGAAAAGAAACATTTTCTTGATAATAGGTACATTAAACACTCAATATGATGAACCACAAACTAATTTCACACTATTTTAATGAGTTAGAGCTACAGAAAGATGAATGCCAATTTAAGAAATGTTTTGCTTCTCTGTTAAGGAATATCTTTCCTCCCATGAGTTCAAAGAACTCCATCTACATTTCAAAATGTATAAACGACAGAACTTAGATTAGTGCCCACGGACAAGGGTCACCTCCACCTCTAGTGCTTGAATTTATGAGGACCATGTTTGTAGTTCTAAGGAGAAACATTTTATCAAAAAAAAAATATTTGGGGAACAGAGGAAAATTCTGCTTTCATGATAATACTCTATAAATTACTAAGTTTCTGTTAGGAAATATAAAGCTGATGCAATTCAAACATGATCCTTAATACTTTGTAAATGTGAACTGCATGGGTCATTTAACAAATACTGATAGACACTGGTGACTCCAGTAATGAACAGAGACCCTAACTTAAATCAATACATGTGGTGGGTACTTTTGTCTAATCTCTGCTAAATCCTGCTTTTATACTGACTTAATCCTTTAATCAACAGCCTTTAAACTATTATACTTGGCATTCAAAACTTTTATAGTCTGATACCACTCTAAATACTCAACTTAATTATTTTCTGTTCCTCAGCACCCATTATTTTCCCTGACTATTCTACTAACATGCCAGGATCATGCCTGGTTCTGTCTTAATTTAGAGTGTTTACCTTACACAAATACCAGTCATCTTTCAAATTCTAGTTCAAGACCTATCTCCTCTATGAAACTTCTCTTAATTATTCCAGTCCTTGTTGATTCAGTTTTTGAACTCTTACAGAACTTCACATACAAAACACAATTCAGTCTTGGATTATATATCAGCTTGTACCAGGAAAATGATTTCACATGTATTCTTACAGTGAACCTTAGCTGAATATGCCTCGGGAATGCCTGGTACTATGCTAGGCACTCAACATAGGAAAGGGCATAAGATATGGCTCCTTTCTCAAGAAGCTCATAGTTTACTAGGGGAGAAGGCAGATACACAAAATGTGAGAAGTAATATTACAAGGTTATAAGCAAAGTTCCACGATGACATAGACAATCAATTAATTTTTCCCTAAGAGAAGGTGTGTGGCGTGAAAGAAAAGGCTACAATTAGCATGTATAGTGGGGAGGGGGGGCACGGGGAGGGCTGTGCAACACAGAGCAGACAAGTAGTGATTTTACAGCATCTTACTACGCTGATGGACAGTGACTGTGAAGGGGTATGTGGGGGGGACTTGGTGAAGGGCGGAGCCTAGTAAACATAATGTTCTTCATGTAATTGTAGATTAATGACATCAAAATAAAAAATTTAATTTTAAAAAAAGATTAAATGTGAGTTGGGCTTTGAAGGATAAGTTTTTTTGGATTGGTAAGGGAGAAAAAAGCATTGTAGTGTTTCTACTTTCAAAAACAGCCTAGCAGATGAATCCCCCTGCCCCATGCTAAAAAACCTGTAAAACATGGTTATTCAAGAAACTGCAAATTGTGTGGCAGAGCACCATTTTCCAAAATATGCTCTATGAGACAGTTTTATGCAGGGTGTTAGGAGGTGTTCATCAAAAATTGATTCCGGTTCAATAAATTGGAAAACAACTGATTTTTTTACTGTGAAATAGACCTCTTCATTACAGTATTTTTTTCAGTTTTAAATATACTAATATATTGCATACATTTCTAAGAAGTGAATATAGTATGCAGTACTTCCCAAACTTAGATGATCATGACAACTTTCTTTCCCAAAACTAATAGAGTTAAGTTTGTAAGGAAAGTTCTTTGAAAAAAATTGGATTATAACATAATTTGCATTGTGAATGAGGTTAGGATGGTGAATGATGTAGTTAGAAACAGAGCTGGGGTCAGATTTTGAAGTTATCTTAAATAACTTTCTAAAGATATTAGATTTGTTTTTTCTACAGGTAATAGGGAAACATCAAGTATTTTGTAAAAGGGCATTATATAATTAGTTATATAACTAATATAAAAAGATACATCTGGCTGGCCAACAGATACATGAAAAGATGCTCAACATTGCTAATTGTCAGGGAAATGCAATTTAAAACCACAATGAGATATCACCTTACACCAGTTGGGATCGCCAACATCCAAAAGACAGGAAACAAATCCTGGCAAGGATGAGGGGAAAGGGGAACCCTCCTACACCACTGATGATAATGTAAATTAGTTTAACCATGTGGAAAGCAATACGGCATTTCCTCTAAAAACTAAAAATAGAAATAACATTTGACCCAGGAACTCCAGTCCTGGGAATTTACCCAAAGAAAACAAGATCCCAGATTCAAAAAGGCATATTCACCCCTATGTTTACTATAACACTATTTACAATAGCCAAGATATGGAAGCAACCCAAGTGTCTGTCAGCAGAGGAATGGAAAAAGAAGACGTGGTACATATACACAATGGAAAATTATTCAGCCATAAGAAGAAAACAAATCCTACCATTTGCAACAACATGAATGGAGCTAGAGGGTATTATGCTCAGTGAAATGAGCCAGGTAGAGAAAGACAAGTATCAAATGATTTCACTCATATGTGGAGTATAAGAACAAAGAAAAAACTGAAGGAACAAAACAGCAGCAGACACACAAAACCCGAGAATGGACTAACAGTTACTAAAGGGGAAGGGACTGGGGAGAATGGGTGGGAAGGGAGGGAAAACGGGGGGAAAGGGTCATTACAATTAGCATGTATAACGTGGTGGGGGGTACACGGGGAAAGCAGTATAACACAGGAAAGAGAAGAAGTGATTCTATAGCATTTACTATGCTGATGGACAGTGACTGTAATGGGGCATGTGGGGGGATCTCGATGATGGGGGGGAGTCTAGACAACATAATGTTGCTCATGTAATTGTAGATTAATGATACCAAAAGAAAAAAGAATAAAAGAAAAATAAATAAATAAATAGGCCTCTGTCCACTGGGACTGAATTGCCTCACACATCCATTATAGGTGAACCTTTTATGAAGATGTCATTGTGACAGCTAGTAGAACAGAGTGCTAAAACTACCAAACTTACAAAACAGTTTATATGAATTATTTTGTGCCTGCTTGCTAATAAATTCTTACCTTAAATACAAAAAAACAATCATCATGTTATATCTCATAAAGTTATACAGTGATGTATGTCAGTTATTTCTCAATAAAATTGGGAATCAAGGAAGACAGACAGTAACAAGTATTGGCAAGGATGTGGAGTTCCCTCAGAGAGAGGTGCCAGGGAGCAGGGTGCACAGGCTCGCAACTGCACTTTATGCTTGCAGGCACGGGTCCGCAAGGGGCCAATGCAAGAGCAGTGACCTCACCAGATACACGTCACAGAGCGTGCTCCTCGACCAATGAGGGAATGAGGGGCTGCCCATGGTCGCTAGGATACGGAGTAGCGATCTGAGTACCTGCGGTCTTGAGAGGCAGGGCCAACGAGCACACTTTACAGCATCGCACCACAACCTGTCACTGTAACCTGTCGCACCGCATGCCTCTGCACTGCAGAGCTAGGCTGGTCAGAGAAAACGCAGCGCACCCAACGCCCAACATGCCGCAGCGTAGGAGCCGTCAAGCATCATCTGGTGGCCAGAGGAGGACCCGCTCTCCCACCCACCAAGCAGAGCTGCACCAGAGGGGGACCCGCTCTTCCACCCGCCAAGCAGAGCTGCACCAGAGGGGTACCCGCTCTTCCACCCGCCAAGCAGAGCTGCACCAGAGGGGTACCCGCTCTCCCACCCGCCAAGCAGAGCTGCTCTTCTCCGTGAGCCAGGTGGAACGCATGCTGTGGGAGCGCCACTTCATTCAGTACAGGAGCCCTCGCACACAAGTCTTCATAACGGCCATTATCCAGGACCTAACGGCCAAGGTCTTGGAGCTGGCGGGTAATGAGGCCCAGAAACATGGCAGTAGCAGCATCACACCAGAGGTCATGGACATGGTGTTCCACAGCAACCCGCTGTTCAGCAGTCTTTACCGAGAGACTGTCTTCTCGCAGGTGGCCCCAGCCGAGCAGTAGCTTACTCAACACTATCTGAGTCCCTGGACCTCGGCCGACAGGCACCAGGTCTGTTGACAGCCGGCACAGTCCCAGACTGTCTGGTGCCTTGGGCAAAGTCATAGCCATGTTTTAAGAAAAATAAATAATAAATTTCTAAAAGTAATATATGTTCCATGTTCATTTTGATGTTGTTAAGTTAAATGCATTTTAGTATTCTTGAGATGGCAATATTTCCCAAATTGATCTACAAGTTCAATGTATTCAGTACCAAACTTCTAGCTGGCTTCTTTGCAGAAATTGCTAGTTTATCCTAAAATTTATACAGAAGCACAAGAGACCCAGAATAGCTAAAACAATGCTGAAAGAGAACAACAAAACTTGAAGTCTCACACATCCTGATTTCAAAGCTCATTACAAAGCTGTAGTAGTTAAGGCAGTTTGATATTGGCATGAGGATGGCCTTATAGATCCATGAAACAGAATTGAGAGATTGGAAATAAACCCATACATCTGTGGTCCATTGGTTGTCAACAAGAGTGTCAAGACCATTTAGGGGGGAAAAGATAGTCTTTCCAATGAATGATGCTGGGATAACTGGATATCCACATGCAAACAGAGGAATCTGTATCCTGCCTTACACACATAATAATAACATATTGACATAGTTAATGAAAAATCAACTCAAAGTGGATTAAAGATCTACACATAAGAGCTAAAATCATAAAAATCTTAGGAGTACACAAAGGTATAAAGCTTGTGACTTTGGACTAGGCAATGGTTTCTTATCTATCACACCAAAACCAAAAAAAAAAGACACAAACAAAAAGATAAATTGGAGATCATCAAAATGAAAAATGTCTGTGCTTCAGAGGACACCATCATAAAATAGAAAAGACACCCCACAGAATCGGAGAAAATACTTAGAAATCACCTATTTGTTAAATGACTTAGATGCAGAGTATATAAATAACATCTACAACTCAATAATACAAGGACAAATAGCCCAATTAAAAAATAGCCAAATTAAAAATGGCAAAGTATCTGAATAGACATTTTTCCAAATAAGATGTACAAATAGCCAATAAGCACATAGAGAGATGCTTGACATAATTATCCACCAGAGAAATCAAAATCAAAACCTAAATGAGATATCACTTCACACCCAATAGGATGGAAGTAATCAAGAAAGCAGATCTCATGGACAAAGAAATCAGAATTGTGGTTACCAGAGGCCTGGGTTGGGTGGGGGGGGGGGTCTGGAGGGTATTATGCTCAGTGAAATAAGCCAGGCAGAGAAAGACAAGTACCAAATGATTTCTCTCATTTGTGGAGTATAACAAAGAAGCAAACCTGAAGAAACAAAACAGCAACAGAATCACAGACTTCAAGAAGGGGCTAGCAGTTACGCAAGGGGAGAGGTAGGGTGGGTGCATGAGGAGGGAGGGAGAAGGGGTTGAGGGGCATTATGATCAATACACATGGTGTGGGGGGGATCATGGGCAAGACAGTGTAGCACAGAGAAGACAAGTAGTGACTCTGTGGCATCTTACTACACTGATGGACAGTGACTGCAATGGGGTGTGAGGGAGGACTTGATAATATGGGTGAATGTAGTAACCACACTGTTTTTCATGTGAAACCTTTATAAGAGTGTATATCAATGATACCTTAATAAAAAAATATATATTTGGCAGCAAAATAAAGGATTCAAAGGAACAGTGTCTGGAACCAAGGATATCAATTGAGACATTACTGTAATGGGAAATAAGATGAGAGCCTGAACTAGATTAATAGCAATGATAGAAATGTTATGTTTGTCTCAAGTGAATGGTGATTATTTGAAAGCTAACACTATGTTAAACGTTACATTTCTTACACTCCTCTCCCCCAACCACAGAATCTAGCACAGTGCTTAGAATGTCGGACATGTCTATTTTTTTTAAATGAATGTTCATTAAATATGTTCTGAAAAGTAACTGAGTGTGATAACTCTGGTTGCTTGGGGAACACAGGGCAGAAAAGAGATTATTCTTTAAAAAGACCTCTAAGTATAAACTTCATTTTTCAGATTGTTAGTCTAAGACTATTATAGGGTCTAGCCTCCAGACCAGCTCCAATGACTCCTACCTCCTTACAGAGTCTCAAATTATATCAGGATTCATTTGGCAACAGAATGTGGCAGAAATGATGATTATGTCACTTATGAGATTAAGTTTTAAAATCTATCTTCATCATGCATATCCTTTCTTAGATCACTCACTCTCAGGGAAGCCAGGTGGCATGTCATGAACACCCCTATAGAGAGACCCATATGGTAAGGAACTGAAGCCTTGGTCTGCAACTATGTGACTAAGCTGGAAGTGAGAGCCATGCAAAAAGTGAATACAAGAAGCTTAGAATACCTTTACTAATATCTAATAAAATGCATTTTAAAAGAAAATATATTATCAGAGGTGATATTATTATTACCATAGTAATAAAAGCACATATTCAATAGGACATAACAATTATAAGTATGCATTCATCCAATAAAAAGACTTCAAAATGCATGAAGCAAAAATGACAAAATTAAAGGGAGAAACAGACAATTCTTCAATGATAGTTGGAGATTTTAACAACCCTCTCTCAGAAATTGATAGAACAGTCAGACCAAAAAAATCAGCAAAATTAGATCTGAACTAAGCTATCAGTCACTTCAATTTAATTGAGATTTGCAGGACACACACAAAAATGACAGAATTGGAGATAAATTGGAGTCACTTTAATTTAATTGAGATTTGTAGGACACACACAAAAATGACAGAATACACATTTTTTTCTAGTACACATAGTACCGTTCCATACTTATATAGTCAATTGATATTTGACACATATGTCAAGGTTATTTCATGGAGAAAAGACAGTTTGTTCAACAAATGATGTTGAATATGTATATATAGCTGTACAGAAAAAAGAATGAATTTTGATTCATTGCACACAAAAAGATTAACTCAGATGGAAAGTATGTCTAAATAAAAGAGCTAAAACTGTTAAAACCCTGGAAGAAATCCTGGAAGAAAATTTTGTGACATTAGGTAAAATTTCTTAAACAGGATGCCAAAAATGTAAAGCATCAAAGAAAAAATATGAAATGGACTCTATCAAGATTAAAGTTTTCTCTTTGAAAAACAATTAAGAAAACAAAGAGACAAGGCACAGCCTGGGAGTAATATTTAAAAAACATGTATCTGACAAAGGGCTCTTGTATAAAGAATATATAAAGAACTCATAGCACTCAACAACAAAAGGAACAAATAATCCAAATTTAAAAATAGGCAAAGAATTTTAATAGACATTTCTCCAAAGAAGGTATACCAGTGGCCAATAAGGACATGGCAAATGCTCAGCATTATTACTCAGTAAGAAAATGCAAATCAAAGCTGCAATGATATACCACTATGCACCCATGAGGATGTCTAGAATCAAAATTATGAACAGTAACAAGTGTCAGTGAGGATTTGGAACATGGCAAGAATGGAAAATGTATATCCACTTTGCAAAACAGTCTGGTATTTCCTCAAAAAATAAGCACAGACTTACCATATGGACTAGCAATTCCACTCCTAGATATTTGCCCAAGAGAAAGAGAAACATATATCTACACAAGAATATATGCATGAGTGCTCATAGCAGCTTTATTTGTAATGCTCTAAAACTGGAAATAACCCAATGTCTACCTTCATATGAATAAAAAAACTGTGATATATTCATCAATTGGAATATCATTCATCAGTAAAAAAGAGTGAACTACTGGTACATTCAACAACACAGATAAATCTCAAAATCATCATGGTAAATCGATAGTTCTCAACATGGAGTGATTTTGATACCCAGGAAATAATTGGCAATAACTGGAGACATTTTTGATTGTCACAACTGGGGGGTGCTACTGGCATCTAGTAGGTGGAGGTCAGCAATGATGCTCAGCCTCCTAAGAAGCACAGGATAACCCCTGACAACAAAGAACTACACTGTCCAAATGTCAATAGTGTTAATGTTAAGAAACACTGTGCCAAGTGAAAAATATCAAACACAAAATATTATGTACTGTATGGTTCCATTTATATGAATTTCTAGAAAAGGCAAAACTATAGTGACATAAAACAGAAAAATGGTTGCCTGGGGCCAGGGATGGGGAGAGGGAATCAAATTAAAGGGACACGAGGAAACTACTTAGTGTGCTGTATGTAGTGGTGTTTGCCCAATTGTATATAATTACCAAAATTAATCAAAATGTGTGCTTAAAATTGATTGTAAAAATATTGCATGCATATTAGCCATACTTTAAACATAAGGCTATCACAATGGGGAAAAAGACAATGCAAGAGAAAGTAGGGGAACTCCAAAGTTGAGCCTTGCCAACCTTCTCAATATACCTGAGGAAAACTGACCCCCAGCTGCACTGACACTTCTGTGTCACTGAGCTCTTATTCAGTGGAACATCACACCAGTGTACCTTGGTATCTTGACAAGAAAGAGTTAAATCAGTTTCCTACTGGGTTCTAGAAGGGACAATGAATAATAAAGAGGCTTTATGCTCCTCTGTTTTTTCAAATTCTTCAAAGAACATTCCCATAAACAGCAAATCTGTGTTAAGATTTTTCTTCCAAGTGAGAAATTTTGAGAGAACATTCACTATGGCAGGTAGAGTCTTTACACACAGTACTTTTATGAATTTTTATAACCTTTACTATAGAGTTACCCTGATAAATGAATGAAACCATCCCTGGAGCTCCTGAGATGAACTTATTCCTTTGAAATTTTGGGAACACTGGAGCTCTCTTCATAACATAGGCTTATATTTGCTCAATGGCCACAAAGGAACACCTCTTACACTTCCGTAACAAATGCTGCTTTGACTGTGAGAAGAAGGTAGAATATTACACTTGTTGAAATCTGATCAACAATGGGTGAGGGTTATTTCTCCTTCTGGGGTTAAATAAGAACTCTTCTTTCATTTTAAGTCTTGTTGAGACAGTTATATAGGAATAGCCCCTTGCCTCTGCTGCTTTGGAAAAAAATTATTTCTCCCATATGTCTCATTAAACCCTTGGAAGAAAATCATCGTAGAAGTAATAAAAATCATCACATTCAGTTCTGTGTAGAATACTTCTTATGAAGGCAGAGAAATACATAGCCAGGTTGCCTCCAGAGTTCTTGGAGGCTCCAGGGTTCTGTTTGAATCCTGGCAATCATACTACAACTATTAAGGGGGTGTGGGGGGGAAGCTTCAGAAAGCCCTTTTCCAGTGTTTAAACTCTGAGAAGCAAGCATTTTTAATGCTGACTTAGAAAATTACTTAGATTTACCACATTGATCCAAGTAAAAACAAGCTACCCTTACATATTCCTCAGATGTCTTTGCATGTCCTTCTAGGTTGCATTTCTATTGATAGGACTTGAAGGGTTTTGAATTAGGAGCTTCCAGTTAAACACTCTGGGATGATGCCACAGCTAGAAATGTTATCAGGTAAGCCAAGATGGCCAGTCTAATGACATGGAGCTGGCTTTTAGAAGTTGACTCATAGTCATATTTAGCACTAGCTAGTCACACTAAATTAGTAAAATAATTAATTGTTCATGCCAAATAAGAAAATATTGACTGCTATATCTTGACTTTCATGTTGAGTTTCTAGGAATTTTTACAAATTAACCAGGATCTTTCCAGTAAGGCCTTCTGTAGGAGCCAGGGCTAGGAAAAATCATTCTGCGTTACATTGCCTTACCTTCCCCACTCCCTCAACCTCCATCTAATGCCTCTCTCTATCTACTTGGTATACAAAGTATGTTTGGATGAAGCAGAATATTTAGCTAGGATGTGGAAAGTGCTTGCTTTGGAACAGTAGAAAGTGAGAGCTTCAGGGTAAGAGGATTCAGAATTATTGAAAAATAGAATGCTTTCAAAATATTATTCAGCAATTAGGTTATACATAAATATGTATTATGCACCAGTTTTCCTAGTTACCCTACCTTGCTATAGAGAAAGTATAGGGATTGTCTATATCATCATATATAATACAGTTACTGAGCAACAAATTTTCAAAACTATTCCATTATTTTTGAATTATACTATTTTGAAACCTTGAATAGTTCCAAGTACTTCCAACCTTGCAATAGCAAGAGTGAACACAGCCCTGGAACATTCTTCTTTCATGTGATTTCAATGCTCTATATACGCCAAACATGCAAAAGGAGGGAAGGTTTTTGGAGAATCCAACAGTGTTTTAGATGTCTACATGTGTCATTTTTGTTTCCATGTGCTCTACTCACACTCTCTGCCATTTGAACAATAATTCTCCTGAATCACAAAGAATATTTTGCTCTACAGCCTTGTCCATGGTTCAAATCCAAGTATGCACAACTCTCCTCATTCTCTGTCTTATTCATTCATATCCTCGGTCTTTCTTTTCTTTGCTTTCTCCTCATAAGTCTCATCACCCTCTAGATCTTCTTCCCTCAGGCCCTTACTCTCAACCAGGCAGCAAACACAGAAGATGTGAAGCTAATCTTAGTGGGCTCTTATGGGTTGATAGGACAAGCAATCTAATGCATTTTAACACTATTCAAGAACCAGTTCCTCTTTCTATCCCAGCACATCCCTTCCTTGTCAGAATGATTCCAAAGCACAGTTTCCCTTTAGAAAGTTACTCCAATTCATCCCACCCATTCTCAAGCCTGCCAACAAAAACTCAGCATCCTCAAAATATTTCTGTGAGCATAGGCTCATAGCTACTGGCACAAAACAAACGTCATCTCCAGATGTGACTGCAGCACCATGAGAGATTCCAATTCTGTCTTGTTAACCTACAGATGGAGTGAGCACATTCACTTCCTGCACAATTCTACAGTCCACTCTTCAAACCAAAATGAGGTTGTTGCATACTCACACTCAGATAGTATTTTTCAGTGAGAAACTAATCCCCTTAATTGTAAGGGAAAAAATGGCACTCCGTGAAAGAACAACTCAGTTACTTGGAGAGAATGTTTTAAATGCAAAACTCAAAACCAAGAAGAAAAAGCCCATTTGAAAATGATGCTTTGATATTAAGTCCATTAGCTGCTGTCAAGTCTCATTTGTGCTGATACCAGATTTGAGGAACTCATAAATGAGATATAGAAAGTTGATTCAACGTCCATCATATGCAGACTGCTTCAGGACTTTGGGCTTTCTTTTTTAATATCAATTAATTGTTGCAGTCAGTTCTATGCCACGTACCTAATCATACACATCCCATATTGTATTTACCCATTCAATGTGGTTTGTTCATTTTTGTGCTTATATGTTTATTTTATATGGATAAGGCTTTGTCCCTATGTAGTCTATAATTCCCAGGTGGGTGTGTCCAATAAATAATTGAGCTGACCTGAATTGAATAGGGGGGAAAATAACATAGGTAATCCCAGCTCATCCCTATTTGGCATTTTGATGTGTGTTTGTATTTCCATTTCAATAGAGATCTTTCTGGGATATTAGGACTTTGCATCATTTCAGATAATGGAGTCACATTGGGAAGAGGTGATTCTGAAGAAAATGGAAAGTAACTCAGTTTCAACTCACACTGAGGACTGAAGGAAGGACCAATCCCACATCTGGGTGCTTTTGATGATTACAGACTGAATGACCCACATCTCCCCCAGGGAATGGAAGAATGTTTGAAAAGACCTCTCCTGACCCTGGAACATGGATGGGAGTCTAAGGGTAGTAAGGAGGTAGGGGGAGCAGGGCACACACCCTGAAATTCCCTCTTTTCCAATACCCCCTGAGCAGCATGTTGAATTAGTAAAATGGAGAGTTAAAATAAATTATGACAATGTTAACAAAGGAATTAGAAAAAAAGAAACTAGCATGGCTTTCTTCCCTGTTCTAGTCACTTAGGGGAGAATTTAAGGATTTGCTTCTGATAAGCTTTAATGCAATAACGGAGAGTTAACTCTTCCACTGATCCCATACCCATCCATCACTTGCCACACACAGACAAGCAAATCCTTCCTCAAAACCACTGCTAGATTAATCTTCTTAAGGCACTGTTTACAGCATGTCACTCCCCTACGAGAGCATCCATCTTCCTGTAGGATCAAGTCAAAACGAATCAACTTGGCATTCCAGGTCTCCCATCAACTGGCTCCACCCTACCTATTCATTCTAACCCCCGACTAATCCCCAACATGATCACTGGCCCCAATTCTGTCAAACTGGCCTCCTTACAAATACATACTACATTCCTGCCTTCATACTTCCACTCATTCCTTTTCCCTCTATCTAAAATACTTTCTTTCCTCTCTACCATTCAAAACCCAAAATTTCCTTCTTTCAAAGCTTTAAGTTCAGAACTCCTGTTCTCCATAAGAGGTGTCCAGTCTAACCCTATTCCTCAGTGACCAACTCCTTACTTGAAATATCTACAGCATGAATATGTGTGTCTGTACGAGATGACTTCCACATACCTTAAGGTCAAGTATATGACTAGCTTCCTTAATCAGATTCTAAGCAAAGGACAAAGGACCATTTTGTCAACACCAACATCACTTCACACAGTACTCAAGACACATATGTATCTTAATATTAATAATCCATAAACAGAAGCTTGCAGGTTTTAAAAATTCAACTCAGGTTAATTTGACATGGCAGAGCAGGCTCATTAGGACTTTTTTTTCTCTACATGGTTATAGCCATTTTTAAATGCCCAAATCCCTTCACTTGCTTCATTTTTCTAAGTTGAGCTCATTTTCATTTTACTTTCTTTTTAAAGAAGAACCTGCTCTTCATGTTCTATTTTTAAAGCTCTGTTTTTTAGTATGGCACTGAGAGCATGAACAACCATCAGGCCTTAAATGTTCCAATTGAGGTATTGCAATTTAACCTTTACACATATCTATAGCTCAGTAATCTAGACTGATGAAAGAGGAAGATCTGTCCCACCAGGAGGCCTCGAGGAAAAGATGCTGTTCTTTAGAATTGAGTTTCACAGGGAGAATCACTTTCTCTCCCACTTGGATATAAGCTCTCCTTGAAGTCTGGAAAATGATTTCATGACTCAAAACAGATGGATTTTCTTTTCCTTTACATGTTATTCTTTACTTAGACAGGTAAAGAACAGCTTTTTCAATTCCTCTCTTTAAACCAAGTATTTTCTAAATCACACTGTTTATTTTTCTCTCTTCTGGGTATTTAGAATTCCAGTCAGAGATAATGATTATTTTACATTCCTAAAAACTAAACTCATTTATTTTCTTGTTTCTTTTAGACAGAGTACTACAGGAAGAATTTAAAATCTGCTAGGGCAGTGAGGTGATATGGCAAACAGAGACCACAATGGTATGATTTTTAAGAGCAGGAAAACGTCCTAGAAACTCTTCAGTTTAGTCTGATCTACTTGCCCATGCCAAAACTCTACTAGCTAATACATTGACCTCTCCAGGCATCCTCCCATAAAATGTAAGTGTCCCTGAAAGCAATAACAAATGAGTCAGTGTAAACACTATAGTTTAGACTAGTTTATCAAATATCCCTCTTAACTGATAATTAACTGTGCATTGTGGGAATGGAAGTTGTAATGGTGTATTCTCATAATTAGCCACTCTGGAAATCTCAGGATCAGCTTGGATTAGCTATGTTAGTCTTATCTTCCACATCTCCCAATACACTCACATTTTTGTAATCACTCAAATCAAGTATTTTTGAAAATCATGTGATTCTGTGCCTTCATTCATCCTATTTCCTCCTCCCTAGATTCCCTTTCATACCATTATACATTTCTTTATGGCCCACCTCATGTATCACGTCCTTCAAGAAACTGTCTCTACATATTTTGCCTGGCAACATGCCTCATTCATCTTTCATCTCTCGTTCAAATGCTACCTCCTCTATGAAGCATTCTCTGACTTTTCCAGAGAGCTGTAGGCACTCATCCCCTAGGCTCCTACACTGTACCTTAAATTCCACCCTAGCATATTATAAATATAATATATAATTACATATATATTATAATATAATTATAATAATTTTTGCCTGTCCCCATAAGACTGAGTTCTTCAATGGCATGGACTGGACCCTTATTCATCTTTGTTTTTTAGCCTATTTTTCCTGAGATACTCAATATTTGTTAAATGAATAAATCACAGGATTCGCCTAAATAGAAAATTTAACAGGATATGAAGTCACTTCTACAAGTATCAGATGGTTACTTCATCTTAAACCATAAAGACTACATAATCATAGGTATGCACTTTATCAGGGTTAAATAGTAGAGCAGTTAGCTGTATGTGAAAACGTCAAATTAAAAATGATGTATCCTGTTATACTGAAAGTGAGTTCCTAAATATATTTCTCATGTTTGAATTTTAGTCATCCCAAGTCAGCCTTTCCTTCCCTTAACTTTCAGAGCTAAAGGAAAGAGCCAGATGGAGAGCAGTGATTGTGAAATGAAACTCATGCATTTAGGCACTGAATATTTATCAAATACCTATCCATCTTGTGCAATTCTACGTTACTGAGCAAAACAGATATAGTCTCTCCCTGCCCTCACGAAACTTAACATCTAGTGGGGGAAAGAAAATAAATTACAGATAGATAATAGCAGCTGATGGTAACTTTTTTTTGTATTTTCTTAATTCATTTTTTGATTAAAGTGTCACTGATATACAATCTTATAAAGGTTTCACATGAGCAAAACTGTGGTTTCAACATTCACCCATATTATCAAGTATCCCCACCCCACCCAATTTCAATCACTGTCCATCAGCGTAGTAAGATGCTGTAGTCATTCCCTGTCTTCTCTGTGCTATACTGCCTTCCCTGTTGCCTACCTATATTGTGTGTGCTAATTATAATGCCCCTTAATCCCCTTCTCTCTCCCTCCCCACATACCCTCCATAACCCCTTCCCTTTGGTAACCACTAGTCCCTTCTTGGAGTCTGTGAGTCTGCTGCTGTTTTGGTCCTTCAGTTTTGGTTTGTTGTTATACTCCACAAATGAGTGAAATCATTTGGTACTTGTCTTTCTCCACCTGGTTTATTTCACTGTACATAATACCCTCTAGCTCCATCCATGCTGTTGCAAATGGTGGGATTTGTTTTCTTTTTCTGGCTAAATAATATTCCATTGTGTATAAGTACCACATCTTCTTTATCCATTCAGCTACTGATGGACACTTAGGTTGCTTCCATATCTTGGCTATTGTAAATAGTGCTGCGATAAACATAAGGATGCATATGCCTTTTTAAATCTGGGATCTTGTTTTCTTTGGGTAAATTCTGAGGAGTGCAATTCCTGGGTTAAATGATATTTCTATTTTTACTTTTTGAGGAACTTCTGTACTGCTTACCAGAGTGGTTTAACTAGTTTAATTCCCACCAACAGTATAGGAGGGCTCCTCTTTCTCTGCAGCCTCACCAGTATTTCTTGTTTCTTGTGTTTTGGATGTTGGCCATTGTAATTGGTGTGAGGCAATATCTTATTGTCATTTTTATTTGCATTTGCCTGATAATTAGGGATGTGGAGCATCTTCTCATGTGCCTGTTGGTGATCTGAATTTCTTCTTTGGAAAAGTGTCTGTTCAGATCCTCTGCCCTTTTTTTAATTGGGTTCCTTGCTTTTTGGGTGTTGAGGCATGTGAGCTCTTTATATATTTCTGATGTTAACCCCATGTCAGATAAGTCATTTATGGATATAATCTCCCACACTGTAGGATGCCCTTTTATTCTGCTGATGGTGTCCTTTGCTGTACAGGAGCTTTTTAGTTTGATGTAGTCCCTTTTGTTCATTTTTGCTTTTGTTTCTCTTGCCTGAGGAGATGTGTTCAGGAAAATGTTGCTCATGTTTATATTCAAGAGATTTTGCCTATGTTTTCTTCTAAGAATTTTAGGGTTTCATGGCTTACATTCAGGTCTTTGATCCATTTCAAGCTTACTTTTGTGTATGGAGATAGACAATAATCCAGGTTCACTCTCCTACGTGTAGCTGTCCAATTTTGCAAACATCAGTTTTTGAAGAGGCTGTTGCTTCCCCATTGTATATCCACGGATCCTTTATCATATATTAATTGGCCATATATGTGTGGGTTTATATCTGGGCTCTCTATTCTGTTCCATTGATCTATGGGTCTGTTCTTCTGCCAGTACAAAATTGTTTTGATTATGTGGCTTGGTAGTAGAGCTTGATGTTAGGGAGCGTAATCACCCCAGCTTTGTTCTTCCTTCTCAGTATTGCTTTGGCTATTCAGGATCTTCTGTGGTTCCATATGAATTTCAGAACAATTTGTTCTAGTCTGTTGAAGAATGATGATATTTTGATAGGGATTGCCTTGAATCTGTAGATTGCTTTACACAAGATGTCCATTTTGGCAATATTAATTCTTCCTATCCATGAGCATGGGATGTATTTCCATTTATTGGTGTCTTCTTTAATTTCTCTCATGAGTGTCTTATAGTTTTCAGGGTATAGGTCTTTCACCTCCTTGGTTAGTTTTATTCTGAGGTATTTTATTATTTTTGATACAATTTTAACTGGAGTTGTATTCCTGATTTCTCTTTCTGCTAATTTGTCATTAGCATATAGAAATGTAACATATTTCTGTGTATTAATTTTGTATCCTGTAACTTTGCTGAATTCAGTTATTAGATCTAGTAGTTTTCTGTGGATTCTTTAGTGTTTTCTTGTATAATATCATGTCATTTGCAAATAGAGTTTAATTTCTTCCTTACCAATTTTGATGTCCTTTATCTGTTTGTGTTATTTGATTGTTGTGGCTTGGACCTTCAGTACTATTTTGAATAAAAGTGGTGAGAGTGGGCATCTCTGCCTTGTTCCTGATCTTAGAGGAAAAGCTTTTTATTTTTCACTATTAAGTATGATGTTGGCTGTGGTTTTCTCATATCTGGCCTTTATTATGTTGATGTACCTACCCTTTATACCCATTTGGTTGAGAGTTATTATCATGAATGGATGTTGAATTTTGTCAAATGCTTTTTCAGCATCTATTGAGATGATCAAGTCATTTTTATCCTTCTTTTTCTTAATGTGGTGTATGATATTGATGGATTTACAAATATTGTATCATCCTTGCATCCCTGAAATAAATCCCACTTGATCATGATGGATGGTCTTTTCTATGTACTTTGGGGTTCAGTTTGCTAATATTTTGTTGAGGATTTTTGCATCTATGTTCATCAGAGATATTTATTTGTAACTTTCTTTTTTTGTGTTGTCTGTCTGGTTTTCAGTATTAGCATGATGTTGACATCATAGAATGAGTTTGGAAGTATCCCCTAATCTTCTATTTTTTAGAAAACTTTAAGGAAGATGGGTATTAGTTCTTCTTTAAATGTATGATAAAATTCAGCTGTGAAGCCATTTGGGGAAGGACTTTTGTTCTTACATAGTTTTTCATTACCAATTCAATTTCATTGCTGATAATTGGTCTGTTCAGATTTTCTGTTTTTTCCTGGATCAGTTTTGGAAGGTTGTATATTTCTAGAAAGTCATCTATTTTTCCTAGTTTATCCAAATGTTAGCATATCATTTTGCATAGTATTCTCTAATAATTCTTTGTATTTCTGTGGTGCCCTTAATGAGTTTTCCTTTCTCACTTCTGATTCTGTTTATGTGTGTAGCATTTTTCTTCTTCTAAGTCTGGCTAGGGGCTTATCTATTTGGTTAATTTTCTTGAAGAACCAGCTTCTGGTTTCATTGATTCTTTCTATTCTTTTGTTCTTCTCGATTTTATTTATTTATGCTCTGATCTTTATTATGTCCCTCCTTCTACTGACTTTGGGCCTCATTTGTTCTTCCTTATCTAGTTTCATTAGTCATGAGTTTAGACTGTTCATTTGTGATTGTTCTTCTTTCTTGAGGTAAGCCTGTATTGCTATACACTTTCTTCTTAGAACTGCTTTCACTGCATCAAACAGGTTTAGGCTGCTCTGTTGTTGTTTTCAGTTGTCTCCATATATTGCTTGATCTCTATATTTATTTGGTCATTGATCCATTGATTATTTAGGAGCATGTTGTTAAGCCTCCATGTTTTGGGGGGCTTTTTGGTTTTCTTTGCATAACTTATTTCTAGCTTTATACCTTTGTGGTCTGAGAAGCTGGTTGGCACAATTGCAATCTTTCTTAATTTACTCAGGCTCTTTTTGTGTCCTAGTGTGATCTATTCTGGAAAATGTTCCATGTATACTTGAGAAGAATGTGTATCCCACTACTTTTTGGGTGGAATGTTTGGTAGATGTCTGTTAGGTCTATCTATTCTAATCTGTTTTTCAGTGCCTCTGTCTCCTCAGTTATTTTCTGTCTGGTTGATCTGTCTTTTGGAGTGAGTGATGTGTTGAAGTATCCTAAAATGAATGCATTGCATTATATTTCCCCCTTTAATTCTGTTATGATTGATTTCACATATTTAAGTGCTCCTATATTGGGTGCATAGATATTTATAATGGTTATATCCTCTTGTTGGACTGACCCCTTTATCATTATGTAATGTTGTACTTTTTCTCTTGTTACTTTGTTTTGAAGTCTATTTTTTCTGATATAAGTACTGCTACTTCTGCTTTTTTTTCTCCCTATTAGTTGCATGAAATATTTTTCCATCCCTTCACTTTTAGTCTGTGTATGTCTTTTGGTTTGAAGTGAGACAGCATATAGATGGGTCTTGTCTTTTTACACATTCTCTAATTCTATGTCTTTTGATTGGTGCATTCAGTCCATTTACCTTTAGGGTGATTATCGATAGATACATATTTATTGTCATAGAAGGCTTTAGATTTCTCATTACCAAAGGTTCAAGGAGAGCTTCCTTACTATCTGTCTAACTTAACTCACTTATTATGCTATTTCAAACACAACCTAAGGGACTTTTCCCTCCCTCTTCTTCTTCTTCTTCCTCCTCCATTCTTTATTAATTAGGTGTCATATTTGTACTCTGCATATCCCTTGACTGACTTTGTAGGCAGTTGATTTAATATTGCATTTGCTTAGTAATTAACTGGTCTACTTCCTTTACCATGGTTTTATTTTCTCTTGGGACAGCTATGTAGCCTTAGGAGCATTTTCATCTATAGCAGTCCCTCCAAAATATACTTTAGAGATTGTTTGTGGGAAGTAAATTCCCTCAACTTTTGCTTATCTATAAATTGTTTAATCCCTGCTTCAAATTTAAATGATAATCTCATCAGGTAGAGTATTCTTGGTTGGAGACCCTTCTGTTTAACTGAATTAAATATATCATGCCACTTCCTTCTGGCCTATAAGGTTTCTGCTGAGAAGTCTGATGATAGCCTGGTACGTTTTTCTTTGTACATGGTCTTTTTTCTCTCTCTGGCTGTTTTTAATAGTCTCTCCTTGTCCTTGATCTTTGCCATTTTAATTATTATATGTCTTGGTGTTGTCTTCCTTGGGTCCCTTGTGTTGGGAGATCTCTGCACTTCCATGACCTGAGAGACTATTTTCTTCCCCAGATTGCAGAATTTTTCAGCAATTATGACCTCAAAGAGACTTTCTATCCCCTTTTCTCTCTTATTCTTCTTCTTGTACCTCTACAATGCAAATATTCAGTTTGCAGTGGTCACACCCATCTCTTATTATTCTTTCATTGCTAGAGATCCTTTTCTCTCTGTGCCTCAGCTTCTTTGTATTCCTGTCCTCTAATTTATATTTCATTTACTCTCTCCTCTACCTCATCTGATATTCTTTTAAATCCCTCCATTGTGTGTTTCATTTCAGATGCTGTATTTTTCAAAGTTTCTATCACTTTCTTGAAATCCTCCCTGAGTTCTCATATGTTTTTCAGTAGCTCTGTGAGCATGTTTATGACTTTTATTTTGAAATCTTTATCAAGAAGATTGAGGATTTCAGTTTCACTCAGCCTTTTTCCTGGCATTTGCTGAATATTTGTTTGTACAATATTTTTTTGCCATTTCATTTTTCTAGTGATTCCTATGGAATAATAACTTTGTGTAGGCAGTGCCTTCTAGTGCCCCGAAGCTCTACTCTCTGGAGTTGCTGAGCACCTGGAACAATGGCAGTGGTCACAGGCAAGCAGCACCAGTGCCTGAGAGGAGGAGAGAGTTCTTTCCTGCTTCCTGGCTGCAGTGTCTGCCTCCACTGCCAGGTCCTGTGGGCCAAGCATGCAAGCAGGAGCCTCTGTTATACCCCTGTAGCTGCTATAGGTTGGAACACCCTCTGGCAGGGACAGCAGTTGTGCAGTCCAGTGTCTGCCACGAGGAAGGAGTGGCAGGCTGAGTATCACAGTGTGTGGCCTTGGGGCTGAATTGTCAGCCAGAGGCATGGAGTATCTGAAGCTCCTGAAAGTTTCCATCCTGCTGGGCTATGTGTGCCAGGATGACTTTGTCCACCTGTTCTTTCTCCTGAGCAACAAGCTCTGTGTAATCCTTGCCCCTTTAGCAACCTTCTCACTGTTGGGAAGTCTTTCAAAGTACCCACCTTTATTTTGTGCCAGAGTGGCCAGTTGTACATACCTTTTCTTCACAAATTCCTGGAATTTCAGTCTCTCCAAGTGTTCTGCCTGTCTTTGCTTTCCAATCCCACTAATCTCCAGAGAACCAGGTAATGTGGTTTTGTGCTCCCAGAGAAGATTTCCAGGGGTATGTGTTTAGCAGTCCTGGGCTTCTACTCCCTCCCTGCTCTGTTTCTCTTCCTCCCACCTGTGACCTGGGATCAGTGGAGGCTTCGGTCCTGTGGATCATGGCTTTGCTTCTTTACCCTTTTCTGTAAGGTCTTCTTTTTTCCTCAGATGTAGGAAGTCTTTTCTATAGTCTTTGGGTTGCTCTTTCAGGATAAGTTGTATTTGCTGTATTTTCATGTTATATGTGGTTTTGGGATGACGTTTCTGTCTCATTTCTCATGCCACAATCTTTTTACCCCTTCCACTGATGATAACTTAATAAATAAAAATTCATCACAATGGAAGCATAAAAAGTAATGATATAAATATATGGCTATTTTAGATAGAAAGGAATCTTTGAGATATTTAGGAAAACTCTAAAAGTAGCAAGTGAGTAATCACCATCAGTTGGAAGAGGAGCAGGGTCAGCAAGTGTAAGATCCCTGAATGGAAGAAATATGTGTGGTAATCTAGCAAAAGCAACGAAGCCAGAGTAGCTGGAATACTGTGATCCAGGCGGAGCTTGGTAAGAGATGAGGTAACAAAAAATAGCAGGGATCCAGATCATGTAGAATTGTGTAGGTCATAGTAAGATCTTTGGGCTTTATTTTACAAATGACAGAAAGTCATTTGTGAGTTTTGAGCAGGAAAATTATATGACTTAATTTCTGTACTTTTAGAAAGTGTCTTAGCTCACGCTGCAATAACAAAATACCATAGACTGGGTGGCTTAAACAACAGGAGTTGATTTCTCATAGTTCTGGAGATTAAATATTCAAGATAAAGTTGCCAATAGGGTAGGTGTCTAGTGAGGGCTCTCTTCTTATATTTCAGGGAGCTTACTTCCTGCTCTGTTCTCACATGGCTTTTCCTCTGTGCATTTGGGTAGACAGAGAGAGGAAGCAAGCTCTCTGGTGTCTTTTCTTGTAAGGTCACTAATCTCACTGTATGGGCCCCATCCTCAAGGTCTCATCTACGTCTACCTACCTCCCAAAGTCCTCTTCTCCAAATACCATCATATGGAAGGCTAGGGCTTCAACATGAATTTTGGGGGGACACATTCCCTTAATAAAAGAAAATTTAATCTGAATGTTGTGTGAAGAATAGATTTTCAGGGGAAAAGAGCAGATACAAGAGAACTAGCCAGAAATGTATTGCAATAATCTAGTTGAGAGATGATAGCAGCTTGGACATGGGTTAAATTGATGGCAGTGGAGATATTTTAGGCACATTTTGAAGGCAGAGCCCACAGGATTTGCTAATAAACTGTATTGGGTTATGGAGAGGATAGTCAAGAATAACTTCAAGGGTTCTGGCCTGGACAACTGGTAATGGTGGTCTGATTTACTATAATGGGAAACACTGGGAAAATACAGTTTGGGGTGTGGAATCAGGAGCTCAATTTTGAGCATGTTAAATTTAAGCTGCCAAGTAAACAGTGGAATAAATCAATCTGGAGCTCATGGAACAGGTCTATGATAAAGATAAATTTGGGGGCCATTAGTGTGTAGATGATATTTAAGGCCAAAGATTGAATTCACCTATGGAACAAATGCAGATAGAGAAGAAAATAGGACTAAGGATTGAGTCCTGGGGCATGCCAACATTTTAGGGGGTGAGACTAGAGAAGGAGAATCCAAAAAATAAGACAGGTGGAACAGTTAGTGAGGTAACAGAAAAGAAAAACAGAATAATTTAGTTTATGGAAGCCAAATGAGTAAAGGATATCAACTTAAAAGGAGTGGTCATCTGTACCAATGCTGCTGAGAGGTCAAGTAAATGACAGCTGAAAATTGACCAATGGAGTTGAAAACATAAGCCTCATGTCCTTTATCAATAACAGTTGTCAAAATGTAAATGAACTTGATGAGCAGTAGCTACCTTCAGAGAGAATTCAAATGGAAATCGGATAAACTGGCAAGTTCGGTAGAAAAGAGAAATTTATCCTGACAATAGTTTACGGAACATTAAACATTAACACTGCAAGATTGTCTCAAAAGTCTTCTCTAGAAACCTATAAAACATGATGGGTGATGATTTAAGGCTGCTGGTAGGAGAATTATTCAAAGGTAATCCTGCAGGGAGGTATAAGCTAGATTGTCTACATATCATTTTCAGCTTTCAGGAAACTACTCTCCTTTATGCAAACCAATGGCTTTTACAGAGCTGCCAATTAACACTGTGGTCCACTTTTATAGATCTCTTTATGCATGGAAATGTTCATGAGGCTTACCTCAGATTTTTTAAAAAGGGGGAAGATAAGTGTTAGAAGCAAATGAACAATTGGGCAAGAATGTACAGAGAAAGAATAGAACTAACATAAATACTGGGGAGTATATTCCTGGTAATTGTTCATAGTAAGGAAATGCCAAAATTGAAGTAACTACTTTTGAATCCTACCAATGGTATATGCATTTGAAATTTCTCGGTTCAGAGATGATAATAGGGTTGACAAAATTTTGTAATGAAAATCAAAAATCTTTTTTACACTTGACTGAATATTAGTCAATCTATTGTTTTGGGACATTATAACACAGTTAGGGTTATAAACGCCCAGATTCCTTCATTCATATACCAAGGATGAAAGAAACTTAAGGGCATAAAGTCATAGAATGCATTTATAGTTGTATATCTTCTTACCAAGAAAAAACAACCAGAAGAATTACTCAAATAAAATTTAAATAAATGCCTATCATTTTCTGAAAGGTTGAGTGGCATTTTTGTTAGTGAAATAAATTTCCCTTAATTGCAAATTTTCTTTGCTGATCATATTTTTCATGCAAGCATGACTTCTCTCTAAAAAACATGCCCTGTCACATCCATCTGTTTTTTTAAACAAAATAAAATGTTTTTAAGGAGTTTTGCTTAGTGTAAGACATCCAGATTTTATGTGTGTCTCCTATGAAATCTTAGGTTCTGGCTAGGTGAATCATCAAATAAGAAATGTAAATGACTATCGAAGTTGTGTTAAAAAAAATTAAACATCACAGGGCAGAGCCAAGATGGCGGTGTGAGTAGAGCAGCAGAAATCTCCTCCCAAAACCACATATATCTATGAAAATATAACAAAGACAACTCTTCCTAGAATAAAGGCCAGAGGACACAGGACAACATCCAGACCACATCCACACCTACGAGAAACCAGCACCTCCCTAAGGGGGTAAGATACAAGCCCCGGCCACGCGGGACCCCAGCACCCCTCCCCCCAGCTCCCGGTGGGAGGAGAGGAGTCAGAGCTGAGAGGGAGAGGGAGCCCAGGACTGCTGAACACCCAGCCCCAGCCATCCTGACCAGACCACAGACAGTGCATGCGTGGGGTCCTGGATACTAGGGAAACAGGGCAGCAAGACCGGTGAGCGGGTACCAGAGGCCGGCACTGGAGGAGAAAACAAAAGCAAGCAGCCATTTTTTTGTTGTTGTTATTTTGTTTTGGTGAGTGCTTTTTGGAAGTCTAAAAGGGACAGGGACTCCAATACTAGGGAAACACGGCAGCAAGACCAGTGAGTGGATGCCTAAGGCTGGTGCCAGAGAATAAATAAAAACGAGCGGTCATTTTTTTTGTTGTTGTTGTTGTTTTCTTTTGGTGGGTGCTTCTTGGAAGACTTAAAGGGAAAGGAACCCCTACACTAGGGAAACAGGGCAGCAAGAATGGTGAACGGGTACCAGTGGCTGGTGCTGGAAAAAAAAAGAAAAGCGAGCGGCCATTTTTTTTTTTTTTAATTTTTTGTTGTTGTTTTGTTTTGGCTAGTGCTTTTTCGAAGTCTTAAAGGGGCAGGGCGGGACACTTACTCAGAGGCAGGGAGTCTGGGGGATCTCTGGGCACTCTAATCCCCTGGGCAGCAGGGAGCACAGAGGCCCCTTACAGAGATAAATAGCTTCCCGGCCGCTCCCCCTCCAACGCGGCTCCACCATTTTGGAGAAGCAGCCAGAGCCAGGCCACGCCCACAGCCACTGTGGAGATAAACTCCATAGCAGCTGGGCAGGAAGCAGAAGCCCTGTCTGCACAAAGCTACCCAGCACAAACCACAAGAGGTTGCTCTTCTCCCAGGAGAGGAAGGCCACAAACCAACAAGAAGGGAAGTTCTTGCAGCCAACACTGGTCCCAGCTCTGCAATCTATTCCTATCACCATGAAAAGGCAAAATTACAGGCAAACCAAGATCACAGAGGTAAGACCAGTGAAGGAGACAGACCTAACCAGTCTTCCTGACAAAGAATTCAAAAAAAAATCATAAACATGCTGACAGAGATGCAGAGAAATATGCAAGAGAAATGGGATGAAGTCTGGAGGGAGATCACAGATGCCAGGAAGGAGATTACAGAAATGAAACAAACTCTGGAAGGATTTATAAGCAGAATGGATAAGATGCAAGAGACCATTGATGGAATACAAACCAGAGAACAGGAACGCATAGAAGCTGACATAGAGAGAGATAAAAGGATCTCCAGGAATGAAACAATATTAAGACAACTGTGTGAGCAATCCAAAAGGAACAATATCCATATTATAGGGGTACCAGAAGAAGAAGAAAGAAGAAAAGGGATGGAAAGTATCTTTGAAGAAATAATTGCTGAAAACTTCCCCAAACTGG
This sequence comes from Manis javanica, assembly GCF_040802235.1. Taxonomy (NCBI): domain Eukaryota; kingdom Metazoa; phylum Chordata; class Mammalia; order Pholidota; family Manidae; genus Manis; species Manis javanica. Next base: position 103,584,744 of record NC_133174.1, on the reverse strand, counting down.
GGGAGGAAATAATCGAACAGACCACAGAAATACACAGAACCCCCAACAGAAAGGATCCAAGGAGGACAACACCAAGACACATAATAATTAACATGGGAAAGATCAAGGACAAGGAAAGAGGTTTAAAGGCAGCTAGAGAGAAAAAGGTCACCTATAAAGGAAAACCCATCAGGGTAACATCAGACTTCTCAACAGAAACCCTACAGGACAAAAGAGAATGGCATGATATATTTAATGCAATGAAACAGAAGGGCCTTGAACCAAGGATACTGTATCCAGCACGACTATCATTTAAATATGATGGTGGGATTAAACAATTCCCAGACAAGCAAAAGCTGAGGGAATTTGCTTCCCACAAACCACCTCTAAAGGGCACCTTACAGAGACTGCTCTAGATGGGAGCATGCCTAAAATGAGCACAGAACAAAACACCCATCATATGAAGAATGGAGGAGGAGGAAAAAGAAGGGAGAGAAGAAAAGAATCTCCAGACAGTGTATACAACAGCTCAATAAGTGAGCTAAGTTAGGCAATAAGATACTAAAGAGGCTAACCTTGAACCTTTGGTAACCAGGAATTTAAAGTCTGCAATGTCAATAAGTACATATCTTTCAATAGTCACCCTAAATGTAAATGGACTTAATGTACCAATCAAAAGACACAGAGTAATAGAATGGATAAAAAAGCAAGACCTATCTATATGCTGCTTACAAGAAACTCACCTGAAACTGAAAGAAATGCACAGACTAAAAGTCAAAGGATGGAAAAACATATTTCAGGCAAACAACAGCGAGAAGAAAGCAGGGGTTTCAGTAATAATATCAGACAAAATAGACTTCAAAACAAAGAAAGTTACAAGAGATATAGAAGGACACTACATAATGATAAAGGGCTCAGTCCAATAAGAGGATATAACCATTCTAAATATATATGCACCCAACACAGGAGCACCAGCATATGTGAAACAAATACTAACAGAACTAAATGGGGAAATAGACTGCAATGCATTCATTTTAGGAGACAAAAACACACCACCTACCCCAAAGGATAGATCCACTGGGCAGAAAATAAGTAAGGACATGGAAGCACTGAACAACACAGTAGAACAGATGGATCTAATAGACATCTATAGAACTCTACATCCAAAAGGAACAGGATATACATTCTTCTCAAGTGCACATGGAACATTCTCCAGAATAGACCACATACTAGCCCACAAAAAGAGCTTCAGAAAATTCAAACTATAGAAATTCTACCAACCAATTTTTCAGACCACAAAGGAATAAAACTAGAAATAAATTCTATAAAGAAAACAAAAAGGCTCACAAACACATGGAGGCTTAACAACATGCTCCTAAATAATCAATGGGTCACCGAAAAAATTAAAACAGAGCTGAAAGGATATACAGAAACAAATAGCAACAACACAAAGCCCCAACTTCTGTGGGACGCAGCGAAAGCAGTCCTAAGAGGAAAGTATATAGCGATCCAGGCATACTTGAAGAAGGAAGAACAATCCCAAATGAATAGTCTAACATCACAATTATTGAAATTGGAGAAAGAAGAACAAATGAGGCCTAAAGTCAGCAGAAGGAGGGACATAATAAAGATCAGAGAAGAAATAAACAAAATTGAGAAGAATAAAACAATAGCAAAAATCAATGAAGCCAAGAGCTGGTTCTATTAAAAATAAAGAAAATAGATAAGCATCTAGGCAAACTTATTAAGAGAAAAAGAGAATCAACACAAATCAACAGAATCAGAAATGAGAACGGAAAAATCACGACAGACTCCACAGAAATACAAAGAACTATTAATGACTACTATGAAAACCTATATGCCAACAAGCTGGAACACCTAGAAGAAATAGACAACTTCCTAGAAAAATACAACCTTCCAAGACAGACCAAGGAAGAAACACAAAAGTTAAACAAAACACTTATGAGCAAAGAAATTGAAACAGTAATCAAAAAACTACCCAAGAACAAAACCCCCGGGCCATCCGATTTACCTCGGAATTTTATCAGACACACAGAGAAGACATAATACCCATTCTCCTTAAAGTTTTTCAAAAAATAGAAGAGGACAGAATACACCCAAACTCATTCTATGAAGCCAACATCACCCTAATACCAAAACCAGGCAAAGACCCCACCAAAAAAGAAAATTACAGACCAATATCCCTGATGAATGTAGATGTAAAAATACTCAATAAAATATTAGCAAACAGAATTCAAAAGTATATCAAAAGGATCATACACCATGACCAAGTGGGATTCATCCCAGGGATGCAAGTATGGTACAACATTCAAAAATCCATCAAAATCATCCACCACATCAACAAAAAGAAAGACAAAAACCACATGATCATCTCCATAGATGCTGAAAAAGCATTTGACAAAATTCAACATCCATTCATGATAAAAACTCTCAGAAAAATGGAAATAGAGGGCAAGTACCTCAACATAATAAAGGCCATATATGATAAACCCATAGCCAACATTATACTGAACAGCGAGGAGCTGAAAGCTTTTCCTCTAAGATCAGGAACTAGACAGGGATGCCCACTCTCCCCACTGCTATTGAACATAGCACTGGAGGTCATAGCCACGCCAATCAGACAAAACAAAGAAATACAAGGAATCCAGACTGGTGAAGAGGAAGTTAAATTCTCACTATTTGCAGATGACATGATATTGTACATACAAAACCCTAAAGACGCCACCCCAAAACTACTAGAACTGATATTGGAATACAGCAAAGTTGCAGGATACAAAATTAACACACAGAAATCTGTAGCTTTCCTATACACTAACAATGAACCAATAGAAAGAGAAATCAGGAAAACAATTGCATTCACAATTGCATTAAAAAGAATAAAATACCTAGGAATAAACCTAACCAAAGAAGTGAAAGACCTATACCCTGAAAACTACAAGTCACTCTTAAGAGAAATTAAAGGGGACACTAACAAATGGAAACTCATCCCATGCTCATGGCTAGGAAGAATTAATATCAACAAAATGGCCATCCTGCCCAAAGGAATATACAGATTTGATGCAATCCCTATCAAATTATCAGCAGCATTCTTCAATGATCTGGAACAAATAATTCAAAAATTAATATGGAAACACCAAAGACCCTGAATAGCCAAAGCAATCCTGAGAAAGAAGAATAACATAGGGGGGATCTCACTCCCCAACTTCAAGCTCTACTATAAAGCCATAGTAATCAAGACAATTTGGTACTGGCACAAGAACAGAGCCACAGACCAGTGGAACAGACTAGACTCCAGACATTAACACAGACATATATGGTCAATTAATATATGATAAAGGAGCCATGGACATACAATGGTGAAATGACAGTCTCTTCAACAGATGTTGCTGGCAAAACTGGACAGCTACATGTAGGAGAATGAAATTGAACCATTGTCTAACCCCATACACAAAAGTAAATTCAAAATGGATCAAAGACCTGAATGTAAGTCATGAAACAATTAAACTCCTGGAAAAAAACATAGTCAAAAACCTCGAGGGGCGGAGCCAGGATGGCGGCGTGAGTAGAGCAGTGGAAATCTCCTCCCAAAAACACATAGAGCTATGAAAATATAACAAAGAAAAATCTTCCTAAAATAGAGACCACAGGACACAGGACAACATCCAGACCACATCCACACCTGCAAGAACCCAGCGCCTTGCGAAGGGGGTAAGATACAAGTCCCTGCCCAGCGGGACCCGAGTGCCCCTCCCCCCGGCTCCTGGCGGATGGAAAGAAACTGGAGCGGTTTTTTTTTTTTTTGGCGAGCGCTTTTTGGAAGCCTTAAAGGGACGGGCCCCCGTTGCTAGGGAGGCAGGGTGGCGGGACCGGTGAGCAGGTGCCTGGGACCGGCGCCTGAGGACAAAGAATATCCCTCATTTCTCCCTGCGGGACCAGCAGGCGGGTGCCTGAGACCGGTGCCTGAGGACAGAGGAAATCGCGCGTTTTTCCCCCTTTTTTTTTCTCTTTTTGGCGAGCGCTTTTTGGAAGCCTTAAAGGGACAGGGACCCCAGTGCTAGGGAGGCAGGGTGGCGGGACTGGTGAGCGGGTGCCTGGGACCGGCGCCTGAGGACAAAGAATATCCCACATTTTTCCCTGCGGGGACCAGTGTGCAGGTGCCTGAGACCGGCACTTGAGGACAGAGGAAATCGCGCGTTTTTCCCCTTTTTTTTTTCTCTTTTCTGCGAGTGCTTTTTGGAAGCCTAAAAGGGACAGGGACCCTGGTGCTAGGGAGGCAGGGCGGCAGGACTGGTGAGCGGGTGCCTGGGACCAGTGCCTGAGGACAAAGAATATCGAGCGTTCCTTCCCTGCGGGACCGGTGGGTGGGTGCTTTTTGGAAGCCTTGAAAGGACAGGGACCCTGGTGCTAGGGAGACACGGCAGCAGGACCAGTGAGCGGGTGCCTGGGACCGGCACCTGAGGACAAAAAAAGAAGAAAAAAATCGCTTGTTTTTTCCTTTATTTTTTTTCTTTCTTTCTGTTCCCTCTCTCATTGTTGCTGTTGTTGTTTTGGTTTGGAGAGTGCTTTTTGGAAGTCTTAAAGGGGCAGGACAGGTCACTTAGACCAGAGGCAGGGAATCTGGGGATCTCTGGGCACTCTAACCCCCTGGGCAGCAGGGAGCACAGAGACCCCTTACGGAGATAAATAGCCTCCTGGCCGCTCCCCCTCCAACGGGGCTCCACCATTTTGGAGGAACAGCCCCAGCCAGGCCAAGCCCACTGCAACAGCAGACATAAACCCCAAAGCAACTGGGCAGGAAGCAGAAGCCCTGTCTGCGCAAAGCTGCCCAGCACAAGCAACTAGAGGTCGCTATTCTCCCAGGAAAAGGCTACAAACCAACAAGAAGGGAAGCTCTTTCAGCGGTCACTTGTACCAGCTCTGCAAACTATATCTATCACCATGAAAAGGCAAAACTACAGGCAGACAAAGATCACACAGACAACACCTGAGAAGGAGACAGACCTAACTAGTCCTCCTGAAAAAGAATTCAAAATAAAAATCATAAACATGCTGACAGAGATGCAGAGAAAAATGCAAGAGCAATGGGATGAGATGCAGAGAAAAATGCAAGAGCAGTGGGATGAAGTCCGGAAGGAGATCACAGATGTCAGGAAAGAGATCACAGAAGTGAAACAATCCCTGGAAGGATTTATAAGCAGAATGGATAAGATGCAAGAGGCCATTGAAGGAATAGAAGCCAGAGAACAGGAAGGTATAGAAGCTGACATAGAGAGAGATAAAAGGATCTCCAGGAATGAAACAACACTAAGAGAAATATGTGACCAATACAAAAGGAATAACATTCGTATTATAGGGATACCAGAAGAGGAAGAAAGAGGAAAAGGGATAGAAAGTGTCTTTGAAGAAATAATTGCTGAAAACTTCCCCAAACTGGGGGAGGAAATAATCGAACAGACCATGGAATTACACAGAACCCCCAAAAGAAAGGATCCAAGGAGGACAACACCAAGACACATAGTAATTAAAATGGCAAGGATCAAGGACAAGGAAAGAGTTTTAAAGGCAGCTAGAGAGAAAAAGGTCACCTATAAAGGAAAACCAATCAGGCTAACATCAGACTTCTCAACAGAAACCCTACAGGCCAGAAGAGAATGGCATGATATACTTAATGCAATGAAACAGAATGGCCTTGAACCAAGGATACTGTATCCAGCACGACTATCATTTAAATATGATGGTGGGATTAAACAATTCCCAGACAAGCAAAAGCTGAGGGAATTTGCTTCCCACAAACCACCTCTACAGGGCATCCTACGGGGACTGCTCTAGATGGGAGCACCCCTAAAAAGAGCACAGAACAAAACACACAACATATGAAGAATGGAGGAGGAGGAATAAGAAGGGAGAGAAGAAAAGAATCTCCAGACAGTGTATATAACAGTTCAATAAGTGAGCTAAGTTAGGCAGTAAGATACTAAAGAAGCTAACCTTGAACCTTTGGTAACCACGAATCTAAAGCCTGAAATGGCAATAAGTATATATCTCTCAATAGTCACCCTAAATGTAAATGGACTTAATGCACCAATCAAAAGACACAGAGTAATAGAATGGATAAAAAAGCAAGACCCATCTATATGCTGCTTACAAGAAACTCACCTTAAACCCAAAGATAAGCATAGACTAAAAGTCAAGGGATGGAAAAACATATTTCAGGCAAACAACAGTGAGAAGAAAGCAGGGGTTGCAGTACTAATATCAGACAAAATAGACTTCAAAACAAAGAAAGTAACAAGAGATAAAGAAGGCCACTACATAATGATAAAGGGCTCAGTCAAACAAGAGGATATAACCATTCTAAATATATATGCACCCAATACAGGAGCACCAGCATATGTGAAGCAAATACTAACAGAACTAAAGAAGGAAATAGACTGCAATGCACTCATTGTAGGAGACTTCAACACACCACTCACCCCAAAGGATAGATCCACCGGGCAGAAAATAAGTAAAGACACACAGGCACTGAACAACACACTAGAACAGATGGACCTAATAGACATCTATAGAACTCTACATCCAAAAGCAACAGGATATACATTCTTCTCAAGTGCACATGGAACATTCTCCAGAATAGACCACATACTAGCTCACAAAAAGAGCCTCAGTAAATTCCAAAATATTGAAATTCTACCAACCAATTTTTCAGACCACAAAGGTATGAAAGTAGAAATAAATTCTACAAAGAAAACAAAAAGGCTCACAAACACATGGAGGCTTAACAACATGCTACTAAATAATCAATGGATCAATGAACAAATCAAAATAGAGATCAAGGAATATATAGAAACAAATGACAACAACACTAAGCCCCAACTTCTGTGGGATGCAGCGAAAGCAGTCTTAAGAGGAAAGTATATAGCAATCCAGGCACACTTGAAGAAGGAAGAACAATCCCAAATGAATAGTCTAACATCACAATTATTAAAACTGGAAAAAGAAGAACAAAGGAGGCCTAAAGTCAGCAGAAGGAGGGACATAATAAAGATCAGAGAAGAAATAAACAAAATTGAGAAGAATAAAACCATAGCAAAAATCAACGAAACCAAGAGCTGGTTCTTTGAGAAAATAAACAAAATAGATAAGCCTCTAGCCCAACTTATTAAGAGAAAAAGAGAGTCAACACAAATCAACAGAATCAGAAATGAGAATGGAAAAATCACAACAGACTCCACAGAAATACAAAGAATTATTAAAGACTACTATGAAAACCTATATGCCAACAAGCTGGAAAACCTAGAAGAAATGGACAACTTCCTAGAAAAATACAACCTCCCAAGACTGACCAAGGAAGAAACACAAAAGTTAAACAAACCAATTACAAGCAAAGAAATTGAAACAGTAATCAAAAAACTACCCAAGAACAAAACCCCGGGGCCGGACGGATTTACCTCGGAATCCTATCAGACACACAGAGAAGACATAATACCCATTCTCCTTAAAGTGTTCCACAAAATAGAAGAAGAGGGAATACTCCCAAACTCATTCTATGAGGCCAACATCACCCTAATACCAAAACCAGGAAAAGACCCCACCAAAAAAGAAAATTACAGACCAATATCCCTGATGAATGTAGATGCAAAAATACTCAATAAAATATTAGCAAACAGAATTCAACAGTATATCAAAAGGATCATACACCATGACCAAGTGGGGTTCATCCCAGGGATGCAAGGATGGTACAACATTCGAAAATCCATCAACATCATCCACCACATCAACAAAAAGAAAGACAAAAACCACATGATCATCTCCATAGATGCTGAAAAAGCATTTGACAAAATTCAACATCCATTCATGATAAAAACTCTCAGAAAAATGGGAATAGAGGGCAAGTACCTCAACATAATAAAGGCCATATATGATAAACCCACAGCCAGCATTATACTGAACAGCGAGAAGCTGAAAGCATTTCCACTGAGATCGGGAACCAGACAGGGATGCCCACTCTCCCCAATGTTATTTAACATAGTACTGGAGGTCCTAGCCACGGCAATCAGACAAAACAAAGAAATACAAGGAATCCAGATTGGTAAAGAAGAAGTTAAACTGTCAATATTTGCAGATGATATGATACTGTACATAAAAAACCCTAAAGACTCCACTCCAAAACTACTAGAACTGATATCAGAATACAGCAAAGTTGCAGGATACAAAATTAACACACAGAAATCTGTAGCTTTCCTATACACTAACAACGAATCAATAGAAAGAGAAAACAGGAAAACAATTCCATTCACCATTGCATCAAAAAGAATAAAATACCTAGGAATAAACCTAACCAAAGAAGTGAAAGACTTATACTCTGAAAACTACAAGTCACTCTTAAGAGAAATTAAAGGGGACACTAATAAATGGAAACTCATCCCATGCTCATGGCTGGGAAGAATTAATATCGTCAAAATGGCCATCCTGCCCAAAGCAATATACAGATTTGATGCAATCCCTCTCAAATTACCAGCAACATTCTTCAATGAATTGGAACAAATAATTCAAAAATTCATATGGAAACACCAAAGACCCCGAATAGCCAAAGCAATCCTGAAAAAGAAGAATAAAGTAGGGGGGATCTCACTCCCCAACTTCAAGCTCTACTACAAAGCCATAGTAATCAAGACAATTTGGTACTGGCACAAGAACAGAGCCACAGACCAGTGGAACAGATTAGAGACCCCAGAAATTAACCCAAACATATATGGTCAATTAATATTTGATAAAGGAGCCATGGACATACAATGGCAAAATGACAGTCTCTTCAACAGATGGTGCTGGCAAAACTGGACAGCTACATGTAGGAGAATGAAACTGGACCATTGTCTAACCCCATATACAAAAGTAAACTCAAAATGGATCAAAGACCTGAATGTAAGTCATGAAACCATTAAACTCTTGGAAAAAAACATAGGCAAAAACCTCTTAGACATAAACATGAGTGATCTCTTCTTGAACATATCTCCCCGGGCAAGGAAAACAACAGCAAAAATGAGCAAGTGGGACTACATTAAGCTGAAAAGCTTCTGTACAGCAAAAGATACCATCAATAGAACAAAAAGGAACCCTACAGTATGGGAGAATATATTTGAAAATGACAGATCCGATAAAGGCTTGACGTCCAGAATATATAAAGAACTCACACGCCTCAACAAACAAAAAACAAATAACACAATTAAAAAATGGGCAGAGGAACTGAACAGACAGTTCTCCAAAAAAGAAATACAGATGGCCAAGAGACACATGAAAAGATGCTCCACATCGCTAATTATCAGAGAAATGCAAATTAAAACTACAATGAGGTATCACCTCACACCAGTAAGGATAGCTGCCATCCAAAAGACAAACAACAACAAATGTTGGCGAGGCTGTGGAGAAAGGGGAACCCTCCTACACTGCTGGTGGGAATGTAAATTAGTTCAACCATTGTGGAAAGCAGTATGGAGGTGCATCAAAATGCTCAAAACAGACCTACCATTTGACCCAGGAATTCCACTCCTAGGAATTTACCCTGAGAACGCAGCAATCAAGTTTGAGAAAGACAGATGCACTCCTATGTTTATCGCAGCACTATTTACAATAGCCAAGAATTGGAAGCAACCTAAATGTCCATCGGTAGATGAATGGATAAAGAAGATGTGGTACATATACACAATGGAATACTACTCAGCCATAAGAAGTGGAAAAATCCAACCATTTGCAGCAACATGGATGGAGCTGGAGAGTATAATGCTCAGTGAAATAAGCCAAGCGGAGAAAGAGAAATACCAAATGATTTCACTCATCTGAGGAGTATAGGAACAAAGGAAAAACTGAAGGAACAAAACAGCAGCAGAATTACAGAACCCAAAAATGGACTAACAGGTACCAAAGGGAAAGGAACTGGGGAGGATGGGTGGGCAGGGAGGGATAAGGGAGGGGAAGAAGAAGGGGGGTATTAAGATTAGCATGCATGGGGGGAGGGAGAAAGGGGAGGGTGGGCTGCACAACACAGAGAGGACAAGTAGTGACTCTACAACATTTTGCTAAGCTGATGGACAGTAACCGTAATGTGGTTGTTAGGGGGGACCTGATATAGGGGAGAGCATAGTAAACATAGTATTCTTCATGTAAGTGTAGATTAAAAATTAAAAATTAAAAAAAAAAAAGAAAGAAAGAAAGAAAAGGGGGATTACTCCTTAACAGGATAAAACTATTGGTAAATCAAAGATCAACGCATGCTTTAAATATCCTTAATGTTGATCACTTAAAGGGTGTCAGATGTCAAAGTGTGGGCAAAGAGTCTGTTTGTTTCTATGCAGAATATCAAGGCCTAGCTTGGATACCCAGAAAATGAACTAAAATACGATATGAGGAGGAGCTTCCGGCATCAGCACTCTCTGGAGGACTTGTGCCAGGGGATGATCATCAAAAAGCCTCTACAGGGATCCGGACGATGCTGCGGTTGTGGCTGCATCCAGCCCACCGTCTCCTGGACTTGCCATAGGAATGAGGAGGGAGATGTCTAGGCTGGCATGTGCATACAGTGAGACAACGAATTTGACCGGATCTGTGCTGTTGGAACTCAACCAGGAGTTGGGAGGGGTGCAAGTTGTAGCACTCCAAAATCTCATGACTATAGACTATCTATGGTTAAAAGAACATATGGGATGTGAACAGATCCCAGAAATGGGCTGCTTTAATTTGTCTGATGGTTCAAGTACAGTTGGACAATATCCATCATATCATAGATAAATTTTCACAAATGCCTAGGGTGCCTAAATGGTTTTCTTGGCTTCACTAGAGATGGCTGGTAATTATAGATTTGCTTTGTTTATGTCACCATATTCCTATTATGTTAATATGTGTGTGCAAATTAGTTAGTAGTTTAAAACCTATACATACTTAAGGTACTATACAAGAAGATATGTCAAAGAAATAATCAATCCTCCCATGTTTCCTTCATATGCTACATCTATAGCTTTTCTTCTTCCTTCCTAATTACAACCCTTAAATAGAATTCGTGCCTCATATCGAATTTACCGAGTATCATAATTCCTCCAGGTGGTAAAGATACCTCGAGACAAGTGCTGGGCATAGAAGCCACAAGGGATAAATCTGCAAAGAAGTAAAAAAGCTAACCTTTGCAAACAATATGGCTTCTCTCTCACTTACCAACTTTACATTTCCCTGTATGGCCCCGGAAGATGACTGGTTAGCCAGAGACGGGTAAGATTCCTCAAGGGAGGAACAACCTAAGACAGGCACAGTCGCAGGGGGGCCATCAGGTGAGAATTTGGGGATCAACAGAGGTGAGGCTCAGAACCTCACCCCCCCTGCTTTGAGAGAAATCTTCTGCATCCGTGGATGTCTTGCTGCCCTTGTCTAGCCTGGATTAATACTTAGTCCATAGGCACACACCTGATCATCTGATCATCTACATTTGCCTTCTTACAGCACTAAACTATGTTTTCTACCTTTATCTTACATCTACCTACCACTTCAGCATTTTATTAAAAATAATAATAATAATAACAATAGGAGAAATGTGGGATCAACATATAAATCAAGTACAAAAATCAAACGAATATTCATATTTGACCTGATTGTTTATAGGTCATATTGCATGATCAAAACCGAAAGTTTCTGTGATGAATGCCCTTGTACTGTTCACCATGTAAGAATTTATTCACTATGGAGGAATTCGTTCACCATGTAAGAACTTGTTCGTTATGCTTCAGAAGATTGGAGACTGACGAGAATTAGGCTTGAGATGATTAATGATTGTACATTGAGCGTTGACCCCCCTACACTGAATTTTATTGTTGTTAACAACCATTTGATCAATAAATATGAGAGATGCCCTCTCAAAAAAAAAAAAAATACAAAGAAAAAATCTTCAAAATAAAAAAAAAAAAAAAAAAAAAAACCTCTTAGATATAAATATGAGTGACCTCTTCTTGAACATATCTTCCCGGGCAAGGAAAACACCAGCAAAAATGAACAAGTGGGACTATATTAAGCTGAAAAGCTTCTGTACAGCAAAAGACACCATCAATAGAACAAAAAGGTACCCTACAGTGTGGGAGAATATATTTGTAAATGACAGATCCAATAAAGGCTTGACTTCCAAAATATAAAGGAGCTCACCCATGTCAACAAACAAAAAACAAATTATCCAATTAAAAAATGGGCAGAGGCCTCTTACAGCACTAAACTATGTTTTCTACCTTTATCTTGCACAGAAGATTGGAGACTGACGAGAATTAGACTTGAGATGGATTAATGATTGTACATTGAGCATTGACCCCCCTATACTGAATTTTATTGTTGTTAACAACCATTTGATCAATAAATATGAGAGATGCCCTCTCAAAAAAAATAAAAAATAAAAAATAAAAAAAATGGGCAGAGGAACTGAACAGACAGTTCTCCAAAAACGAAATACAGATGGCCAACAGACACATGAAAAGATGCTCCACATCGCTAATTATCAGAAAAATGCAAATTAAGACTGCAATGAGGTATCACCTCACACCAGTAAGGATGGCTGCCATCCAAAAGACAAACAACAACAAATATTGGTGAAGCTGTGGAGAAAGTGAAACCCTCCTATACTGCTGGTGGGAATGTAAATTAGTTCAACCATTGTAGAAAGCGGTATGGAGGATCATCAAAATGCTCAAAATAGATTTACCATTCGACCAGGAATTCCACTCCTAGGAATTTACCCTAAGAATGCAGCAATCAAGTTTGAGAAAGACAGATGCACCCCTATGTTTATCACAGCACTATTTACAATAGCCAAGAATTGGAAGCAACCTAAATGTCCATCGGTAGATGAATGGATAAAGATGTGGTACATATACACAATGGAACAGTACTCAGCCATAAGAAGAGGGCAAATCCTACCATTTGCAGGAACATGGATGGAGCTGGAGGGTATTATGCTCAGTGAAATAAGCCAAGCAGAGAAAGAGAAATACCAAATGATTTCACTCATCTGTGGAGTATAAGAACAAAGGAAAAACTGAAGAAACAAAACAGCAGCGGAATCACAGAACCCAAGAATGGACTAACAGGTACCAAAGTGAAAGGGACTGGGGAGGATGTGTGGGTAGGGAGGGATAAGGGGGGGTGGAGAAGAAGAGGGTTATTAAGATTCGCATACATGGGGGGGAGAAAGGGGAGGGCTGTACAACACAGAGAAGACAAGTAGTGATTCTACAACATTTTGCTATGATGATATGATGATAGACAGTGACTGTAAAGTGGTTTATAGGGGGGACCTGGTATAGGAGAGAGCCTAGTAAACATAATATTCTTCATGTAAGTGTAGATAAATGATAACAAAAAAAAAGAAAGAAAGAAAAGGGGGATTATTTCCTGGTAGGATAAAACTAACTGTAAATCAACGATTAATGCATGCTTTAAATATCCTTAACTTTGATCACTTAAAGAGTGTCAGATGATCGGCTAAGGAGGTACATTTTTCTGATAATATTCCTTTCTCTTAAAAAAAAGAAAGTAGTTCCTGTGTGGCTGTGTGGTGACCTGCAATGAGTTCTACACACTGGTATAAAGGGCATATCAAAGTGTGGGCAAAGGGTCTATTTGTGTTTATACTGAGGATCAAAGCCTAATTTGGCTACCCAGAAAATGAACTAAGATACGATATGAAGAAGAACTTCCAACATCATCACTCTCTGGAAGAGTCGTACCAGAAGATGATCATCAAAAAATCTCCACAAAGATCCAGGTGATGCTGCAGTTGTAGCTGCATTCATCCCACCGGTTTCTGGACTTGCCATTGGAATGAAGAAGGTGATATGTAAGCTGGCCAGTGCATACAGTAAAACAACAAATTTGACTGGATTTATACTGTTGGAACTCAACCAAGAATTAGGAGAAGTGCAAGTTGTAGTGCTCCAAAATCTTATGACTACAGACTATCTACTGTTAAAAGAACATATGGGATGTGAACAGTCCCCAGGAATGGGTTGTTTCAATTTGTCTGATTTCTCTCAGACTGTTCAAGTTCAGTTGGACAATAGCCACCATATCATAGATAAGTTTTCACAAATGCCTAGGGTGGCTAACTGGTTTTCTTGGTTTCACTGGAGATGGCTGGTAATTATAGCTCTGCTTTGGTTATGTAACTGTATTCCTATTATGTTAATGTGTGTACACAATTTAATTAGTAGTTTAAAACCTATACATGCTTAAGTTACTCTACAAGAAGATATGTCAAAGAAATAATCAATCTTCCCATGTTTTCTTCCATCTGCTACTCCTGTAGCTTTTCTTCTTCCTTCATAATTACAACCCTTAAATAGAATTCGTGCCTAATATCGAATTTGCCGAGTATCATAATTCTTCCATGTGGTAAAGATACCTCAAGACAAATACTGGGCATAAAAGGCACAGGGCATAAATCTGCAATGAAGTAAAAAGCTAACCTTTTCAAACAGTATTGCCTCTCTCTCACTTACCAACTTTACATTTCCCTGTATGGCCCCAGAAGATGACTGGTTAGCCAGAGACAGGTAAGATTCCTCAAGGGAGGAACAACCTAAGATAGGCACAGTCGCAGGGGGGCCATCAGTTGAGAAATTGGGGATCAGCAGAGGTGAGGCATAGAACCTCACCTCCCCTGTTTTGAGAGAAATCTTCTGCATCTGTGGTTGTTTTATTGCCTTTGTCTTGCTTGGATTAACACTTAGTCTACAGGCACACACCTGATCATCTACATTTGCTCTCTTACAGCACTAAAATATGTTTTCTACCTTTATCTTGCATCTACCTACCACTTCAGCATTTTATTAAAAATAATAACAATAATAATAATAATAATAAGGGAGAAATGTGGGATTCACATATAAATCAAGTATAAAAATCAAATGACACAAATGGGGGAGCCAAGATGGCGGCGTGAGTAGAGCAGTGGAAATCTCCTCCCAAAAACACATAGAGCTATGAAAATATAACAAAGAAAAATCTTCCTAAAATAGAGACCACAGGACACAGGACAACATCCAGACCACATCCACACCTGCAAGAACCCAGCGCCTTGTGAAGGGGGTAAGATACAAGCCCCAGCCCGGCGGGACCCGAGCGCCCCTCCCCCCGGCTCCCGGCGGGTGGAGAGAAACCGGAGCAGTTTTTTTTTTTTGGCGAGCGCTTTTTGGAAGCCTTAGAGGGACGGGCCCCCGTTGCTGGGGAGGCAGGGTGGCGGGACCGGTGAGGAGGTGCCTGGGAACGGCGCCGGAGGACAAAGAATATCCCGCGTTTCTCCCTGCGAGACCTGGGGGCGGGTGCCTGAGACCGGTGCCTGAGGACGGAGGAGGTCGCGCGTTTTTCCCCTTTTTTTTTTTTCTCTTTTTGGCAAGCGCTTTTTGGAAGCCTTGAAGGGACGGGGACCCCAGTGCTAGGGAGGCACGGTGGCGGGACTGGTGAGCGGGTGGCTGGGACCGGCGCCTGAGGACAAAGAATATCCCCCGTTTTTCCCTGCGGGACCGGTGGGCGGGTGCCTGAGACCGGCACTTGAGGACAGAGGAAATCGCGCGTTTTTCCCCTTTTTTTTTTCTCTTTTCTGCGAGTGCTTTTTGGAAGCCTAAAAGGGACAGGGACCCCGGTGCTAGGGAGGCAGGGCGGCGGGACTGGTGAGCGGGTGCCTGGGACCGGCACCTGAGGACAAAGAATATCCCGCATTTTTCCCTGTGGGACTGGTGGGTGGGTGCCTGAGACCAGCACCTGAGGACGGAAGAAATCGCGCGTTTTTCCCTTTTTTTTCTCTCTTTTTGCCAAGTGCTTTTTGGAAGCCTTGAAGGGACAGGGACCCCGGTGCTAGGGAGGCAGGGCGGTGGGACTGGTGAGCGGGTGCGTGGGACCAGTGCCTGAGGACCAAGAATATTGAGCGTTCCTTCCCTGCGGGACCGGTGGGTGGGTGCTTTTTGGAAGCCTTGAAAGGACAGGGACCCTGGTGCTAGGGAGACAGGGCAGCAGGACCAGTGCGCGGGTGCCTGGGACCGGCACCTGAGGAAAAAAAAAAAAATCGCGTGTTTTTTCTTTTTTTTTTCCTTTCTGTTCCCTCTCTCATTGTTGCTGTTGTTGTTTTGGTTTGGAGAGTGCTTTTTGGAAATCTTAAAGGGGCAGGACAGGTCACTTAGACCAGAAGCAGGGAATCTGGGGATCTCTGGGCACTCTAACCCCCTGGGCAGCAGGGAGCACAGAGGCCCCTTACGGAGATAAATAGTCTCCTGGCTGCTCCCCCTCTAACGGGGCTCCACCATTTTGGAGGAACAGCCCCAGCCAGGCCAAGCCCACAGCAACAGTGGAGATAAACCCCAAAGCAACTGGGCAGGAAGCAGAAGCCCTGTCTGCGCACAGCTGCCCAGCACAAGCCACTAGAGGTCGCTATTCTCCCAGGAAAAGGCTACAAACCAACAAGAAGGGAAGCTCTTCCAGCGGTCACTTGTACCAGCTCTGCAGACTATCTCTATCACCATGAAAAGGCAAAACTACAGGCAGACAAAGATCACAGAGACAACACCTGAGAAGGAGACAGACCTAACTAGTCCTCCTGAAAAAGAATTCAAAATAAAAATCATGAACATGCTGACAGAGATGCAGAAAAATATGCAAGAGCAATGGGATGAGATGCAGAGAAAAATGCAAGAGCAGTGGGATGAGATGCAGAGAAAAATGCAAGAGCAGTGGGATGAAGTCCGGAAGGAGATCACAGATGTCAGGAAAGAGATCACAGAAGTGAAACAATCCCTGGAAGGATTTATAAGCAGAATGGATAAGATGCAAGAGGCCATTGAAGGAATAGAAGCCAGAGAACAGGAACGTATAGAAGCTGACATAGAGAGAGATAAAAGGATCTCCAGGAATGAAACAACACTAAGAGAAATATGTGACCAATACAAAAGGAAAAACATTCGTATTATAGGGATACCAGAAGAGGAAGAACGAGGAAAAGGGATAGAAAGTGTCTTTGAAGAAATAATTGCTGAAAACTTCCCCAAACTGGGGGAGGAAATAATCGAACAGACCATGGAATTATACAGAACCCCCAACAGAAAGGATCCAAGGAGGACAACACCAAGACACATAATAATTAAAATGGCAAGGATCAAGGACAAGGAAAGAGTTTTAAAGGCAGCTAGAGAGAAAAAGGTCACCTATAAAGGAAAACCAATCAGGCTAACATCAGACTTCTCAACAGAAACCCTACAGGCCAGAAGAGAATGGCATGATATACTTAATGCAATGAAACAGAAGGGCCTTGAACCAAGGATACTGTATCCAGCACGACTATCATTTAAATATGATGGTGGGATCAAACAATTCCCAGACAAGCAAAAGCTGAGGGAATTTGCTTCCCACAAACCACCTCTACAGGGCATCCTACAGGGACTGCTCTAGATGGGAGCACCCCTAAAAAGAGCACAGAACAAAACACACAACATATGAAGAAGGGAGGAGGAGGAATAAGAAGGGAGAGAAGAAAAGACTCTCCAGACAGTGTATATAACAGCTCAATAAGCGAGCTAAGTTAGGCAGTAAGATACTAAAGAAGCTAACCTTGAACCTTTGGTAACCACGAATCTAAAGCCTGCAATGGCAATAAGTACATATCTTTCAATAGTCACCCTAAATGTAAATGGACTTAATGCACCAATCAAAAGACATAGAGTAATAGAATGGATAAAAAAGCAAGACCCATCTATATGCTGCTTACAAGAAACTCACCTTAAACCCAAAGATAAGCATAGACTAAAAGTCAAGGGATGGAAAAACATATTTCAGGCAAACAACAGTGAGAAGAAAGCAGGGGTTGCAGTACTAATATCAGACAAAATAGACTTCAAAACAAAGAAAGTAACAAGAGATAAAGAAGGCCACTACATAATGATAAAGGGCTTAGTCCAACAAGAGGATATAACCATTCTAAATATATATGCACCCAATACAGGAGCACCAGCATATGTGAAGCAAATACTAACAGAACTAAAGAGGGAAATAGACTGCAATGCATTCATTGTAGGAGACTTCAACACACCACTCACCCCAAAGGATAGATCCACCGGGCAGAAAATAAGTAAAGACACACAGGCACTGAACAACACACTAGAACAGATGGACCTAATAGACATCTATAGAACTTTACATCCAAAAGCAACAGGATATACATTCTTCTCAAGTGCACATGGAACATTCTCCAGAATAGACCACATACTAGCTCACAAAAAGAGCCTCAGTAAATTCCACAATATTGAAATTCTACCAACCAATTTTTCAGACCACAAAGGTATGAAAGTAGAAATAAATTCTACAAAGAAAACAAAAAGGCTCACAAACACATGGAGGCTTAACAACATGCTACTAAATAATCAATGGATCAATGAACAAATCAAAATAGAGATCAAGGAATATATAGAAACAAATGACAACAACAACACTAAGCCCCAACTTCTGTGGGATGCAGCGAAAGCAGTCTTAAGAGGAAAGTATATAGCAATCCAGGCACACTTGAAGAAGGAAGAACAATCCCAAATGAATAGTCTAACATCACAATTATTAAAACTGGAAAAAGAAGAACAAATGAGGCCTAAAGTCAGCAGAAGGAGGGACATAATAAAGATCAGAGAAGAAATAAACAAAATTGAGAAGAATAAAACAATAGCAAAAATCAACGAAACCAAGAGCTGGTTCTTTGAGAAAATAAACAAAATAGATAAGCCTCTAGCCCAACTTATTAAGAGAAAAAGAGAGTCAACACAAATCAACATAATCAGAAATGAGAATGGAAAAATCACGACAG
The DNA here is from genome assembly GCF_040802235.1 of Manis javanica. Classification (NCBI taxonomy): domain Eukaryota; kingdom Metazoa; phylum Chordata; class Mammalia; order Pholidota; family Manidae; genus Manis; species Manis javanica. The sequence goes on along the minus strand of NC_133174.1, from coordinate 103,565,888 downwards.
ACTCCACAGAAATACAAAGAATTATTAAAGACTACTATGAAAACCTATATGCCAACAAGCTGGAAAACCTAGAAGAAATGGACAACTTCCTAGAAAAATACAACCTCCCAAGACTGACCAAGGAAGAAACACAAAAGTTAAACAAACCAATTACAAGCAAAGAAATTGAAACAGTAATCAAAAAACTACCCAAGAACAAAACCCCGGGGCCGGACGGATTTACCTCGGAATTTTATCAGACACACAGAGAAGACATAATACCCATTCTCCTTAAAGTGTTCCACAAAATAGAAGAAGAGGGAATACTCCCAAACTCATTCTATGAAGCCAACATCACCCTAATACCAAAACCAGGCAAAGACCCCACCAAAAAAGAAAATTACAGACCAATATCCCTGATGAACGTAGATGCAAAAATACTCAATAAAATATTAGCAAACAGAATTCAACAGTATATCAAAAGGATCATACACCATGACCAAGTGGGGTTCATCCCAGGGATGCAAGGATGGTACAACATTCGAAAATCCATCAACATCATCCACCACATCAACAAAAAGAAAGACAAAAACCACATGATCATCTCCATAGATGCTGAAAAAGCATTTGACAAAATTCAACATCCATTCATGATAAAAACTCTCAGCAAAATGGGAATAGAGGGCAAGTACCTCAACATAATAAAGGCCATATATGATAAACCCACAGCCAGCATTATACTGAACAGCGAGAAGCTGAAAGCATTTCCACTGAGATCGGGAACCAGACAGGGATGCCCACTCTCCCCACTGTTATTTAACATAGTACTGGAGGTCCTAGCCACGGCAATCAGACAAAACAAAGAAATACAAGGAATCCAGATTGGTAAAGAAGAAGTTAAACTGTCACTATTTGCAGATGATATGATACTGTACATAAAAAACCCTAAAGACTCCACTCCAAAACTACTAGAACTGATATCGGAATACAGCAAAGTTGCAGGATACAAAATCAACACACAGAAATCTGTAGCTTTCCTATACACTAACAACGAATCAATAGAAAGAGAAATCAGGAAAACAATTCCATTCACCATTGCATCAAAAAGAATAAAATACCTAGGAATAAACCTAACCAAGGAAGTGAAAGACTTATACTCTGAAAACTACAAGTCACTCTTAAGAGAAATTAAAGGGGACACTAATAAATGGAAACTCATCCCATGCTCATGGCTAGGAAGAATTAATATCGTCAAAATGGCCATCCTGCCGAAAGCAATATACAAATTTGATGCAATCCCTCTCAAATTACCAGCAACATTCTTCAATGAATTGGAACAAATAATTCAAAAATTCATATGGAAACACCAAAGACCCCGAATAGCCAAAGCAATCCTGAAAAAGAAGAATAAAGTAGGGGGGATCTCACTCCCCAACTTCAAGCTCTACTACAAAGCCATAGTAATCAAGACAATTTGGTACTGGCACAAGAACAGAGCCACAGACCAGTGGAACAGATTAGAGACCCCAGAAATTAACCCAAACATATATGGTCAATTAATATTTGATAAAGGAGCCATGGACATACAATGGCAAAATGACAGTCTCTTCAACAGATGGTGCTGGCAAAACTGGACAGCTACATGTAGGAGAATGAAACTGGACCATTGTCTAACCCCATATACAAAGGTAAACTCAAAATGGATCAAAGACCTGAATGTAAGTCACGAAACCATTAAACTCTTGGAAAAAAACATAGGCAAAAACCTCTTAGACATAAACATGAGTGATCTCTTCTTGAACATATCTCCCCGGGCAAGGAAAACAACAGCAAAAATGAGCAAGTGGGACTACATTAAGCTGAAAAGCTTCTGTACAGCGAAAGACACCATCAATAGAACAAAAAGGAACCCTACAGTATGGGAGAATATATTTGAAAATGACAGATCTGATAAAGGCTTGACGTCCAGAATATATAAAGAGCTCACACGCCTCAACAAACAAAAAACAAATAACCCAATTAAAAAATGGGCAGAGGAACTGAACAGACAGTTCTCCAAAAAAGAAATACAGATGGCCAAGAGACACATGAAAAGATGCTCCACATCGCTAATTATCAGAGAAATGCAAATTAAAACTACAATGAGGTATCACCTCACACCAGTAAGGATAGCTGCCATCCAAAAGACAAACAACAACAAATGTTGGCGAGGCTGTGGAGAAAGGGGAACCCTCCTACACTGCTGGTGGGAATGTAAATTAGTTCAACCAATGTGGAAAGCAGTATGGAGGTGCATCAAAATGCTCAAAACAGACCTACCATTTGACCCAGGAATTCCACTCCTAGGAATTTACCCTAAGAACGCAGCAATCAAGTTTGAGAAAGACAGATGCACTCCTATGTTTATCGCAGCACTATTTACAATAGCCAAGAATTGGAAGCAACCTAAATGTCCATCGGTAGATGAATGGATAAAGAAGATGTGGTACATATACACAATGGAATACTACTCAGCCATAAGAAGTGGAAAAATCCAACCATTTGCAGCAACATGGATGGAGCTGGAGAGTATTATGCTCAGTGAAATAAGCCAAGCGGAGAAAGAGAAATACCAAATGATTTCACTCATCTGAGGAGTATAGGAACAAAGGAAAAACTGAAGGAACAAAACAGCAGCAGAATTACAGAACCCAAAAATCGACTAACAGGTACCAAAGGGAAAGGAACTGGGGAGGATGGGTGGGCAGGGAGGGATAAGGGGGGGGAAGAAGAAGGGGGGTATTAAGATTAGCACGCATGGGGGGGAGGGAGAAAGGGGAGGGTGGGCTGCACAACACAGAGAGGACAAGTAGTGACTCTACAACATTTTGCTAAGCTGATGGACAGTAACCGTAATGTGGTTGTTAGGGGGGACCTGATATAGGGGAGAGCATAGTAAACATAGTATTCTTCAGGTAAGTGTAGATTAAACATTTAAAAAAAAAAAAAAGAAAGAAAGAAAGAAAAGGGGGATTACTCCTTAACAGGATAAAACTATTGGTAAATCAAAGATCAACGCATGCTTTAAATATCCTTAATGTTGATCACTTAAAGGGTGTCAGATGATCAGCTATGGAGGTACTCTTTTCTGATAATATTCCTTTCTCTTAATTAAAAAAAAAAAAAAAAAAGCAGTTACTGTGTGCTGACCTCCAATGAGTTCTGCACAGTGGTATAGAGGGCATGTCAAAGTGTGGGCAAAGGGTCTGTTTGTTTCTACGCAGAAGATCAAGGCCTAGCTTGGATACCCAGAAAATGAACTAAGATACGATATGAGGAGGAGCTTCCGGCATCAGCACTCTCTGGAGGACTCGTGCCGGGGGATGATCATCAAAAAGCCTCCACAGGGATCCGGACGATGCTGCGGTTGTGGCTGCATCCAGCCCACCATCTCCTGGACTTGCCATAAGAAGGAGGAGGGAGATGTCTAGGCTGGCATGTGCATACAGTGAGACAACGAATTTGACTGGATATGTACTGTTGGAACTCAACCAGGAGTTGGGAGGGGTGCAAGTTGTAGCACCCCAAAATCTCATGACTATAGACTATCTATGGTTAAAAGAACATATGGGATGTGAACAGATCCCAGAAATGGGCTGCTTTAATTTGTCTGATGGTTCAAGTACAGTTGGAAAATATCCATCATATCATAGATAAATTTTCACAAATGCCTAGGGTGCCTAAATGGTTTTCTTGGCTTCACTGGAGATGGCTGGTAATTATAGATTTGCTTTGTTTATGTCACCGTATTCCTATTATGTCAATATGTGTGTGCAAATTAGTTAGTAGTTTAAAACCTATACATACTTAAGGTACTATACAAGAAGATATGTCAAAGAAATAATCAATCCTCCCAAGTTTCCTTCATATGCTACATCTATAGCTTTTCTTCTTCCTTCCTAATTACAAACTTTAAATAGAATTCGTGCCTCATATCGAATTTACCGAGTATCATAATTCCTCCAGGTGGTAAAGATACCTCGAGACAAGTGCTGGGCATAGAAGCCACAGGGCATAAATCTGCAAAGAAGTAAAAAGCTAACCTTTGCAAACAATATGGCTTCTCTCTCACTTACCAACTTTACATTTCCCTGTATGGCCCCGGAAGATGACTGGTTAGCCAGAGACGGGTAAGATTCCTCAAGGGAGGAACAACCTAAGACAGGCACAGTCGCAGGGGGGCCATCAGGTGAGAATTTGGGGATCAACAGAGGTGAGGCTCAGAACCTCACCCCCCCTGCTTTGAGAGAAATCTTCTGCATCCGTGGATGTCTTGCTGCCCTTGTCTAGCCTGGATTAATACTTAGTCCATAGGCACACACCTGATCATCTGATCATCTACATTTGCCTTCTTACAGCACTAAACTATGTTTTCTACCTTTATCTTGCATCTACCTACCACTTCAGCATTTTATTAAAAATAAAAATAATAATAATAATAGGAGAAATGTGGGATCAACATATAAATCAAGTACAAAAATCAAATGAATATTCATATTTGACCTGATGGTTTATAGGTCATATTGCATGATCAAAACCGAAAGTTTCTGTGATGACTGCCCTTGTACTGTTCACCATGTAAGAATTTATTCACTCTGTAAGAATTTGTTCACCATGTAAGAACTTGTTCGTTATGCTTCAGAAGATTGGAGACTGACGAGAATTAGGCTTGAGATGGATTAATGATTGTACATTGAGCATTGACCCCCCTATACTGAATTTTATTGTTGTTAACAACCATTTGATCAATAAATATGAGAGATGCCCTCTCAAAAAAAAAAAAAAAAAAAAAAAAAAAAAAAAAAAATCAAATGAATATTCATATTTGACCTAATTGTTTATAGTTCATAATGGGTGATCAAAACTGAAAGTTTCTGTGATGACTGCCCTTGCACTGTTCACCATGTAAGAACTTATTCGCTATGTAAGAACTTGTTCACCATGTAAGAACTTGTTCGTTATGCTTCAGAAGATTGGAGACTGATGAGAATTAGGCTTGGGGTGGATTAATGATTGTGCATTTAGCATTGAGTCCCCTATACAGAATTTTATTGTTGTTAACAACAATTTGATCAATAAATATGAGAGATGCCCTCTCAAAAAAAAAATTAAACATCACTACACACTTATTAAATATGGTTGAGATCCAAAAAACTGACAAAATTAAATGCTGATGAAGATGTAGAACAAGAGGGACTGATGGGAATGCAAAAATGGTACAGCCATTTTGGAAGACAGTTTGGTAGTTTCTTATGACACTAAGCATAGACTTATCACATGATCCAGCAATTTTGTTTCTTTATATGTACCCAAATGAACTGAAAATATATCCACACAAAACCTGCACACAAGTGTTTATAGCAGCTTTATTCATAATTACCAAAACTTGAAAACAATCAAACTGTCCTTCAATAGGCAAATGAATAAACAAATTGTCATATTTCCATACAAAGGAATAATATTCAGTGGCAAAAAGAGAAAAAAGAAATGAGCTATGAAGTCACAAAAAAAGACATGGAAAAGGCTACATACTACAGTACTCTATATGACTTTCTGGAAAAGGCAAAACTATGGAGTTTGTTTTTGAAAAAGAGTTCAGTGGGGCTGCCAGGTGTGGGGGTGGGCAGGATGAATAGGTGGAGCATAGAGGATTTTTAGGGCAAAGAAAATGTTCTATATGACACTATAATCATGGATATATGTCATTATAGATTTGTCAAAATTCATAGAAAGTACAAGAAGTGAATCCTAATATAAACTATGGGCTTTACTTAATAGTAATATATCAATACTGGATCATCATTGTAATAAATATACCACACTAATAATGCAAGATGATAGTAATTGGAGAAACTGAAGTGGGGAGAAGTGGAGTTTTATGGAAACTGTAATATCTGCTCAATTTCTCTATAAACTTAAAACTGTTCTAAAACAAAAAGCATATTAATTTTTCTAAACTCACATACTTCTGAAACTGACTCAATAAGACATGAGTTCAATGGTTTCACTGGTGAATTCTACCAAATATTTAAAGAATAATTAACACAAAACCTTCACAAAATTTTCTAAAAATAGATGAGGAGAACACTTTCCACATCTATCCTTCCTGATACCAAAACTAGCCTTACTATAATTGCTTATTAGTTCCAAGAATTTTTTGTTAATTCTTTGGGATTTTCTACCTAGACAATCATTTCATCCACCAACAACAAGCTTTATGTCTTCATTCCCTATCTGTATGCCTTTTATTTCCTTTTCTTGTCTCATTTCTGATTTTGCTTATTTGTGCCCTTTCTCTTTCTTTTTCTCAATCAGTTTGGCTTGGAGTTTGTCTATTTTCATTATCTTCTCAAATAATCAGTTCTTGGTTCATTGGTTTTTTTCTAATATTTCCTGTCTCTATTTCCACTCTGATCTTTGCTATGCCCCTCTTTCTACTAATTTTGGGCTCTGTTCTTTTTCTGTTTCCTTTAGTTGTAGGGTTAGATTGCTTGAGATTGTTCTTGTTACTCGAGGTGGCATGTATTACTATAAACTTCCTCTTAGAATCACATTGGCTGAATCCCACATATTTCGAATGGTTGTGTTTCTGTTTTCACTTGTGTCCATGTATTATTTGATTTCCTCTTTTATCTGTTCCTTGATTCATTATTAAGAAGCATGTTGTTCAGCTTCAACATGTTTGATTTCTTTCCAAATTTTTTCTTGTAATTGATTTTTAGTTTTATACCATTGTTTTCTGAGAAGGTGCTTGATACAATTTCACTCTTCTTAAATTTATTGAGACTTGTTTGGTATCCTAATATGTGATCTGTTCTGGAGAATGTTCTATGCTTTAAACTTTTTATCAGGTAGATTGGTTAACTGTTTTATTAGATTTTCTGGGATTTTTCTTATTCATTTGGATCACATTGCCTGTGTCATTATTTCCCTCCACTTCCCCTTTGGTGGTAGCTGTGCTGGGGGTGGAGTTTCCAAGGTTACCGTGTCTCTATCTCTCCTGCCCTTTTGTGTGTGTGTGTTTTCTATCCTTCATTGTACTGAAGGTGTTCATTTCAGTATTTCTTCAGATTGAAATGCTCTCTGGGGAGGTGTATTTTCTGTGTGTATGTGGGAGAAATGCATCCATGCTTTCTCTACTTTCCAACTTACTAGAATCCCCCTTGATTCTTTCATAGTTTCCATCTCTCTACTTACATTACCCATCTGTTCTTCCATTTTGTCCACTTTTTCCATTAGAGATCTCAGCATATTAATCAGAGTTTTATCAAGGCCCTGGTCTGATAATTCCAACATCTCTACTATACCTGAGTCTGATTCTGATGATCTCATTCTCTCTTCAAATTATATATTTTGTCTTTTAAAATGCCTTGTAATCTTTTGTTGAATGATAGACATCATGTACTGGGTAAAAGGAAATGAGGTAAGTGGGCTTTTAGTGTGAGGTTTTATGTTTACCTTGATAGGAATTAGGCTGTGTTTACTATTTGTCATAGCTAGGTATGCCAGAGCATAAATTTCTTCTGGTTTCCTGTTTTTGTCTCCTCTGTTGTTTTTCGACTTCGATAGAGACTTCTTAGTAAGGCCTTACATGTACAGTTCTTTCCATTGTATTCCCCTGCTATACAGGAGCACTATTGATATGGCAGCAAGTTGAAGGGAAGGGGAAGTGTTCTATTGTCCTATGATTAGGTCTCTGTCTTTTAATGAACCTGTGCCCCTGAGCTTGACATTCACAAATTTGGATTCTCACTTTTATCCCCTTTAGGTGAAACAGGAGGTTAGAGGAAACTGGAAAGTTATTATTCTTCCCCCAGATGGAAGGCTAGACAGGGCTGGTGTGGGATATTTCCCTTTCCCCAGGTTGGCTGGGCTCCAGTAAAACTCTAGTAAATTAAACTCTGGAAATAATTTCCCTTGAAGTCAGTCCTTGTTAACAAGATGAGGATGCTCTGGATGTACATCAAAATGACTATTTTTTCCCTCCTCATGCCAGAACCATAAAAAGATTTCTACCCTGTCTTCACTGTGAGAACCTGGTAAGGCTATTGGAAGTAAAACTCACAAAATGTGAGCCTCACCCCCTTCCATTCCAAGACTAAGAGTATCCCCTGGAGTTTTTAACTCAAATGTATCCATATTTAGTTTCCAGCAATTAGTCAATTATATAGTTTATGTTATCCTTCCCCAGTACTTATTCCAATGGAGATTTCTGCTCCTGGGCTATTGCTCCAATAAGCTGAGATTCTCTGTATTCACCTGTCTCTCCAATTTTGAGAGGCAGTTCTTTGACATGGGGTCTCAATTCTCTGATGGATGAAAGAAGCGTTGCTGATTTTCAGTTTGTTCAGATTATGTTTCTTATTGTGATGATGAGCGTGATGACTTCCAAGTTCCTTACTAGACCAGAAACCAAAAGTAGTATTTTTTTTCCTAGGAATTTGTACATTTCATACTGGTAATCTACTTCAGTAGCATAAAATTATTCATCATATTCTCTTACAGCCTTTTTTATTTCCCTAAGTTCAGTAATGATGACTCCTCATTCACTTCTGATTTTGATTCTTCCCTCAAAAACTTTTTTATTTGATCAGTCTAGATACAAGTTTGTCAATTTTATTTTTTCAGAGAACCAACTTTTGGTTTCCCTGATTATCTTTATTGTATTTCTATTTACTATTTCCTTAATTTCTTCTCTAATCATCATTATATTATTTATTCTGCTTTCTTTAGGTTTGGTTTACTCTCACTCTTCCAGTGATTTAGATGGAAGCATCTGATTTGAGATATTGTTTTCTTATATGGGCATTTACAGTTATAAATTTCCCTGCAAGAACAGTTTTAGCTGTAACCCATAAGTTTTTGTGTGTTGTGTGTGTGTGTGTGTGTGTGTGTGTTTGGTATCATTAATCTACAATTACATGAGGAACATTATGTTTACTAGCCTACCTCCATCACAAAGTCCCCCCCACATACACCATTATAGTCACTGTCCATCAGCGTAGTAAGATGTAGAATGACTACTTGTCTTCTGTGTTGTAAAGCCCTCCCCGTGCCCCCCCCACATTATACATGCCAATCATAGTGCCACCTTTCTTTTTTTTTTCTTCCCCTTATCCCTCCTTTCCCACCCATGCTCCCTAGTCCCTTTCCCTTTGGTAACTGTTAGTCCATTCTTGAGTTGTGTGAGTCTGCTGCTGTTTGTTCCTTCAGTTTTTTCTCTGTTCTTATACACCACAGATGAGTGAAATCATTTGATACTTGTCTTTATCCACATGGCTCATTTCACTGAGCATAATACCCTCTAGCTCCATCCATGCTGTTGCAAATGGTAGGATTTGTTTTCTTCTTATGGCTGAATAATATTCCACTGTGTATATGTACTACACCTTCTTTATCCATTCATCTACTGATGGACAATTAGGTTGCTTCTATTTCTTGGCTATTGTAAACAGGGCTGCGATAAACATAGGGGTGCATATGTCTTTTTCAAACTGGGCTCCTACATTCTTAGGGTAAATTCCTAGGACTGGAATTCCTGGGTCAAATGGAACTGCTATTTTGAGTTTTTTGAGGAACCTCCATACTGCTTTCCACAATGGCTGAACTAATTTACATTCCCACCAGCAGTATAGGAGGGTTCCCCTTTCTCCACAACTTTGCCAACATTTGTTGTTGTTTGTCTTTTGGATGATGGCGATCCTTACTGGGGTGAAGTGATACCTCATTGTGGTTTTAATTTGCATTTGTCTGATGACTAGCGATGTGAAACATCTTTTCATGTCTCTGGTGGCCATCTGAGTTTCTTCTTTGCAGAACTGTCTGGTGAGCTCCTCTGACCATTTTTTTATTCCATGTATTTGTGAGCATTTTTTCCTTGCCCGGGGAGATATGTTCATGAAGAAGTTGCTACTGTTTCTGTTCAAGAGATTTTTGCCTATGTTTTTTTCTAAGAGTTTTATGGTTCCATGACTTACATTCAGGTCGTTAATCCATTTCAAAATTACTTTTGTGTATGGGGTTAGAAAATGATCCAGTTTTGTTCTCTTACATGCAGCTGTCCAGTTTTACCAACGCCAGCTGTTGAACAGGCTGTCATTTCACCATTGTATGTCCATGGCTCCTTTATCATATTTTAATTGACCATATATGTTTGGGTTAGTATCTGGACTCTCTATTCTGTTCCACTGGTCTTTGGGTCTGTTCTTATGCCAGTACCAAATTGTATTGATTACTGTGGCTTTGTAGTAGAGCTTGAGGATGGGAAGCAAGATCTCCCCTGCTTTATTCTTCCTTCTCAGGATTGCTTTGGCTATTTGGGGTCTTTTATGGTTCCACATGAATTTTAGAACTATTTGTCCCAGTTCATTGAAGAAAGCTGTGCTTATTTTGATAAGGATTGCATTGAATCTGTAGATTGCTTTAGGCAGGATAACCATTTTGACAGTACTAATTCTTTGTACCAAAGAGCATGGGATGAGTTTCCATTTGTTAGTGTTCTCTTTAATTTTCTTAAGAGTGCCTTGTAGTTTCCAGTGTATAGGTATTTCATTTCCTTGGTTAGATTTATTCCTATGTATTTTATTCTTTTTCATGCAATTGTGAGTGGAATTGTTTTCCAGATTTCTCTTTCTGCTAGTTCATCATTAGTGTATAGGAAAGCAACAGATTTCTGTGTGCTAATTTTGTATCCTGCAACATTGCTGAATTCAGATATTAGTTCTAGTAGTTTTGGAGTGCAGCCCTAAGGGTTTTTTATGTACAATATCATGTCATCTGCAAATAATCACAGTTTGAGTTCTTCTTTATCAATCTGGATGCCTTGTATTTCTTTATTTTGCCTGATTTCCATGGCTAGGACCTCCAGTACTATGTTGAATAACAATGGGGAGAGTGGGCACACCTGTCTTATTCCTGATCTTAGAGGAAAAGCTTTCAGCTTCTCACTGTTAAGTATGATGTTGGCTGTGGGTTTGTCATATATGGCTTTTATTATGTTGAGGTACCTGTCCTCTATATTCATTTTATTGAGAGTTTTTATCATGAATGGATGTTGACTTTTGTTGTATGCTTTTTCAGCATCTATGGAGATGATCATGTGGTTTTTGTCTTTCTTTTTGTTGATGTGGTGGATGATGTTGATGGATTTTCGAATGTTGTAACATCCTTGCATCCCTGAGATGAATCCCACATGATCATGGTGTATGATCCTCTTGATGTAGTTTTGAATTTGGTTTGCTAATATTTTGTTGAGTATTTTTGCATCTATGTTCATCAGGTATTTTGGTCTGCAGTTTTTCTGTTTTTTTTTTTTTAGTGGGGTCTTTGCCTAGTTTTGGTATTAGAGTGATGCTTGCTTCATAGAATGAGTTTGAAAGTATTCCCTCCCCTACTATTTTCTGGAAAACTTTAAGAAGAATGGGTATTATGTCTTCTCTATATGTCAGATAAAACTCAGTGGTGAATCCATCTGGCCCAGGGGTTTTGTTCTTGGGTAGTTTGTTGATTACAGATTCAATTTTGGTACCAGTAATTGCTCTGTTTAGATTTTCTGTTTCTTCCTTGGCTATCCTTGGAATGTTGTATTTTTCTAGGAATTCATCCATTCCTTATAGGTTTTCCAGCTTGCTAGCACATAGATTTTCATTGTATTCTCTACTAATTCTTTGTATTTCTGTGGGGTCTGTTGTGATTTTGTCTTTCTCATTTCTGATTCTGTTGATGGGTGTAGAATCTCTTTTTCTCTTAATAAGTCTGACTAGGGTTTATCTATTTTGTTTATTTCTCAAGGAACCAGCTCTTGGTTTCATTGATTTTTTCTATTGTTTTTTTCTTCTCAATTTTATTTATTTCCTCCCTGATCTTTATTATGTCCCTCCTTCTGCTGACTTTGGGCCTCATTTGTTCTTCTTTTTTCAGTTTCAATAATTGTGACTTTAGACTATTCATTTGGGATTGTTCTTCCTTCTTTTAATTGGCCTGAATTGCTATATACTTTCCTCTTAGAACTGCCTTTGCTGCATCCCACAGAAGTTGGGGTTTTGTGCTGTTGATGTCACTTTTCTCCATATATTGCTTGATCTGTATTTTAATTTGGTCATTGAACCATTGATTACTTTAGAGCATGTTGTTAAGTTTCCATGTATTTGTGAGCCTTTTTGTTTTCTTTACACAATTTATTTCTAGTTTTATACCTTTGTGGTCTGAAAAGTTGGTTGGTAGAATTTCAGTCTTTTGAATTTACTGAGGCTCTTTTTGTGGCCTAGTATGTGGTGTACTCTGGGAAATGTTTCTTGTGCACTTCAGAGGAATGTGTATCTTTCTGCTTTGGGTGTGCAGTTCTGTAGATGTCTGTTAGGTCCATCTCTTATAGTGTGTTGTTAAGTGCCTGTGTCCTTACTTATTTTCTGTCTGCTCGATCTGTCCTTTGGAGTGAGTGGTGTGTTGAATTCTCCTGGAATGAATGCATTGCATTCTATTTCCTCCTTTAATTCTCTTAGTATTTCTTTCAGATATGTCAGTGCTCCTACACTGGGTGCATATATATATTTATAATGGTTATATCCTCTTGTTGGAGTGCCCCCTTTATCATTATATAATGTCCTTTTTTATCTCTTGTTACTTTGTTTTGAAGTCTATGTTGTCTAATACAAGTACTGCAACACCTGCTTTTTTCTCCCTATTGTTTGCGTGAAATATCTTTTTACATCTCTTGACTTTTAGTCTGTGTATGTCTTTGGGATTGAGATGAGTCTCTTGTAAGCAGCATATAGATGGGTCTTGCTTTTTTATCCATTCTAGTACTCTGTGTCTTTTGATTGGTGCCTTAAGTTCATTTACATTTAGGGTGATTATTGAAAGATATGTACTTACTGCATTGCAGGCTTTAGATTCGTGGTTACCAAAGGATCAAGAGTAGCTTTTTTACTATCTAACCATTTAAGTTAACTTGTTTATTAAGCTATTATAAACACAGTCTGATTATTCTTTATTTCTCTCCCTTCTGTTCCTCCTCCTCCATTCTTTATATGTTAGGTGTTTTATTCTGTACTCTTTTGTGTTTCCTTTGACTGATTTTGTGAATAGTTTATTTTTTTGCATTTAGTTAGTATTTGGTTGGTCTGCTCTCTTTGCTGTGACTTTATTTTCTTTGATGACATCTATTTAGTCTTAGGAGTGCTTCCATCTAGAGCAGCCCCTTTAAAATATCCTGTAGAGGTGGTTTGTGGGATACAAATTCCCTCAACGTTTGCTTGTCTGGGAATTGTTTAATCCCTCCTTTATATTTAAAGGATAATCATGCTTGATACAGTATTCTTGGTTCAAGGTCCTTCTTTTTCATTGCATTAAATATATCATGCCATTCTCTTCTGGCCTGTAAGGTTTCTGCTGAGAAGTCTGATGATAGCCTGATGGGTTCTCCCTTGTAGGTGACCTTTTTTCCCTCTCTGGCTGCCTTTAATACTCTGTCCTAGTCTTTAATCTTTGATTTTTAATTATTACATGTCTTGGTGTTGTCTCCTTGGGTCCCTTGTGTTGGGAGATCTGTGGGCTTCCATGGTCTGAGAGACTATTTCCTCCCCCAATTTGGGGAAGTTTTTGGCAATTATTTCTTCAAAGACACTTTCTATCCCTTTTTCTCTCTTCTTCTTCTTCTGGGACACCTATAATGTGAATATTGTTCCATTTGGATTGGTCACACATTTCTCTTAATATTCTTTCATTCCTGGAGATCCTTTTTTCTCTCTCTGCCTCAGCTTCTCTGTATTCCTGTTCTGATTTCTGATTATTTAATGGTCTCTTGCACCTCATCCAATCTGCTCTTAAGTCCTTCCAGAGATTGTTTTATTTCTGTATTCTCCTTCCTAACTTGATCCTTTAGCTCTTGCATATTTCTCTGCAAGTCCATCACCATGGTTATGACCTTTATTTTGAATTCTTTTTCAGGAATATTGGTTATATCTGTCTCCCCAGGCCCTCTCTCAGGGGTTGTCTGGGTAATTATGGACTGGACAAAATCTTCTGCCTTTTCATGGCAATAAAGGTAGTCATAGGCAGGTGGTCCATGTGTTCGCTGGGAGAACAATGTCCCTTCCTGCTTGCTGATTGCCCAGCCCCTCTCCACTGCCTGTGTCGGTTACTCACACACCAGTAGCAACTCTCAGAGCAGCCCAGACCCCTGTGGGGAGTAGCTGGAATGGGAGCTGTGCTCTCCTGTGAGAACTGCGCCTCTTCATGCCTTGCCCCAGGTGCCTCTGCCTGCACCAAGCAGCTGCATGATGGCAACAGCCCCAGGTCTGGCGTGGGTGGCTGCATGCCAGAAGGAGACTCTGGGCCGCTGCTGTGAGTGTGGCCACTCTCCGGCTGCTCCACCACTATGGTGGGACTATGCCGGAGGGGGAATGGATGGCAGTCTGTTTATCACCATGATGGGCTTCAAAGCTTCATTGCCACCCATGGGGTTAGAGTGCCTGAAGTTCTTTAGAATTCCTAGCCTTCTGGGCTAAGTGTGCTGGGATGGTTCCGTCCCTTTAAGATTTTCTAAAAGGACTCACTTTTCTTTTGTCCCAGGGGAGCTGGCTGTAGAGACCCGCTTGCAGATTTTACTTTTCCATTTCCCTAATATCCTGCACACCATGCAATGTGTGTCTGTGCTCCTGGTGCAGATTACTAGGGCTGTTTATTTAGCAGTCCTGAGCTTCCATTTCCTCCCCACTCCAACTCCTTTCCTTCCACCAGTGAGCTAGGGTGTGGGTAGCACTCGGGTCATGCCAGGCCATGGCTGGTATCTTACCCACTTTGGGAAGTGCTGAGTTCTCACAGATGTAGATGTAGCCTAGCTGTTGTACTGTATCCTCTGGTCTCTCTTTTAGGAATAGTTGTATTTGTTGTATTTTCAAAAATATTTATGGTTTAGGGAGGAGATTTCCACTTCTCTACTCATGCTGCCATCTTCCCAATCAGATCATGTGTTGTGTTTTTATTCTCATTCCTGTTAAAGGATTTTACACTTTTCTTTGTAATTTTTCTTTTGTTATTGTGATATACTTGATTTTTTTAATTGAAGTATCATTGACATACAATCTTTTTTTTTGAGATGGCATCTCTCATATTTATTGATCAAATGGTTGATAACAACAATAAAATTCTGCATAGGGGAGTCAATGCTCAATGCACAATCATTAATCCATCCCAAGCCTAATTCTTGTCAGTCTCCAATCTTCTGAAGTATAATGAACAAGTTCTTACATGGTGAACAAATTCTTACATAGTGAATAAGTTCTTACATGGTGAAGAGTACAAGCGCAGTCATCACAGAAACTTTTGGTTTTGATCACGCATTATGAACTATAAACAATCAGGTCAAATATGAATATTTGTTTGATTTTTATACTTGATTTATATGAGGATCCCACATTTCTCACTTTATTATTATTATTATTTTTATTTTTAATAAAATGCTGAAGTGGTAGGTAGATGCAAGATAAAGGTAGAAAACATAGTTTAGTGTTGTAAGAAAGCAATTGTAGATGATCAGGTGTGTGCCTGTAGACTATGTGTTAATCCAAGCTAGACAAGGGCATTAAAGCATCCACGGATGCAGAAGATTTCTCTCAAAACAGGGAGGGTGATGTTCTAAGCGTCACCACTGTTGATCCCCAATTTCTCACCTGATGGCCCCCCTGCGACTGTGCCTGTCTTAGGTTGTTCCTCCCTTGAGGAATCTTACCTGTCTCTGGCTAACCAGTCATCTTCCAGGGCCATACAGCGAGATGTAAAGTTGGTAAGTGAGAGAGAAGCCATATTGTTTGAAAAGGTTAGCTTTTTACTTCTTTGCAGATTTTTGCCCTTTGGCTTCTATGCCCAGCATTTGTCTTGAGTTATCTTTACCACTTGGAGGAATTATGATACTCGGTAAATTCCATGAGGCACAAATACTATTTAAGGGTTGTAATTAGGAAGGAAGAAGAAAAGCTATAGAGGTAGCAGATGGAAGAAAACATGGGAGGAGATTATTTCTTTGACATATCTTCTTGTAGAGTAACTTCAGCATGTATAGGTTTTAAACTACTAACTAAATTGCGCACACACATTAACAGAATAGGAATACAGTTACATAACCAAAGTAGATCTATAATTACCAGCCATCTCCAGTGAAGCCAAGAAAACCAGTAAGGCACCCTAGGCATTTGTGAAAATTTTTCTATGATATGATGGATATTGTTCAACTGTACTTGAACAGTCTGAGAGAAATCAGACAAATTAAAACAACCCATTCCTGGGAACTGTTCACATCCCATATGTTCTTTTAACAGTAGATAGTCTATAGTTGTAAGATTTTGGAGCACTACAACTTGCACTTCTCCTAATTCTTGGTTGAGTTCCAATAGTATAGATCCAGTCAAATTTGTTGTTTTACTGTATGCACAGGCCAGCTTAGATATCTCCTTCTTCATTCCAATGGCAAGTCCAGAAACCGGTGGGATGAATGCAGCTACAACTGCAGCATCGCCTGGATCTTTGTGGAGGTTTTTTGATGATCATCTTCTGGTATGACTCTTCCAGAGAGTGCTGATGTTGGAAGTTCTTCTTCATATCGTATCTTAGTTCATTTTCTGAGTAGCCAAATTAGGCTTTGACATTGACATACAATCTTATATTGGTTTTAAGTATACAACATAGTGGTTCAACAGTTAGCCATATTATTAAACCCTCAACCCAACTAGTGCAGTTACTATCTGTCAACACTGGATGACGTTATGGAATCATTGGCTATATTCTCCACAGGGCTATATATATATATATATTTTTTATTTTGGTATCATTAATATACTATCACATAAGCAACATTGTAGTTAATAGATTCCCTCCATTATCAAGTCCCCATGACATACCCCATTACAGTCACCATCCATCAGCATAGTAAGAGGCTACAGAGTCACTACTTGTCTTCTCTGTTCTATACTGCCTTCCCATGCACCACCTCTCCCCATATTATGTGTGCTAATCGTAATGCACAAGGCTATATTTTTTAGTTTCCACATATTTGTGAATTTCCAAAATTTATTTCCCTTATTTCCAATTTTATGTCATTGCAATCAGCAAACATTTTATGATGTTAACCTTTTTAATGTATTGGTGCTTATTTTAAGGCATAGAATACAGTCTATTATGGATAATCTTCCATGTGCACTGAAGAAGGTGTATTCTGCTGTGAGGGGTGGAATATTCTGTATATGCCTGTTAGGTCTAGTAGATTTATAATGCTATTCATGTCTTCTATTTCTTTGTTTATCTTTTGCCTAACTATTCTATCAGTTACTGAAAGTGAGGTATTGAAGTGCACAACTTTTATTTGGTGAATTGCCTATTTCTTCCTCCAATTCTTTCAGTATTTTCTTCATGTATTTTAGGACTCTCTTTTTAGGTGAAAATATGTACCTTTGTCTGCTAGGGCTGCCACAAGAAAATACCAAAGAAAGGGTGGTTTAAACACCACAAATTAATTTTTTCCACTTACCTGTCGATGGACATTTGGGCCGTTTCTGCTTTTTGACAATTGTAAATAAAGCTGCAATGAACACTGACATACAAATATTTGTTTGGGTCTCTGCTTTAATTCCCTTAGGAATACACCTGGAGTTGAACTGCTGGATCACAGGATCATATAGTATTTCTATGTTTGGATGTTTGAGGAACCCCCAAACTATTTGCCATAGCAGCTGTTTGGGAATTTCACCTGTATTCAGAGTGACATTGTTCTTTAATTTCCTTTCAGGTACATTTTTTCTCAGAACTTGGTACCAAAGTTATTATAGCCTCATGAAATAGGAAGTGTCCCTTCTTTCTCTATACTTTGGAATAGCATGTAGAAGACAGAAATAATTTGTTCCTTAGTTATTATGTAGAATTCACTATTAAAAATTGTGAGAACAGAATTTTATATGTAGAAAGAAGTAAATGCTTAACATTTCTAATAAATATGTCAATATTCAGATTTTATATTTCTTCTTGATACACTGTAATTTT
This sequence comes from Manis javanica, assembly GCF_040802235.1. Classification (NCBI taxonomy): domain Eukaryota; kingdom Metazoa; phylum Chordata; class Mammalia; order Pholidota; family Manidae; genus Manis; species Manis javanica. The sequence continues at coordinate 103,547,840 of NC_133174.1, read as the reverse complement.
TTCTAGGGATCTTATCATGTCGTTAATGTACTGGCATGAAATTGTTCATGATGTCCTCATCTTTTTAATAACAGCTGCATGTTTTGTTATATGTCCTTTTGTGCCCCTAACATTGTCATTTGTACCATATGTTTATTTTTATTCTTTGCTTATTTTTGCCAGTGACTTGTCAATTTTATTTTTCTTCCTAAAGAACTAATTCTTGATTCTTGGCTGTGTTAGTCCTCTCTGTTTGTTCAATATTTCACTAATATAAATTTTTCTTCTTTCCTTATCTGTTCTTTGGATTTATTTTTCTATTCTTTGTTTAAATTCTTGAGATGTACGCTTGTCATCAATTTCCAGCCTTCCTTTAATATAAACATTTAAGACTATTACAATTTCCATCTAATCCTTATCAGGATTTAAGTTTTGTTATACTTTAATTTTTTTATTTCCAAGTATTTCATAATTTCTATTTCATTTCTCCTTTGATTTCTTAGTTATTGAATAGTGTATTTTCATTTCCAATAATATGGGGCTTTTGTAGCTATCCATTGATTTTTCAACTTAATCACACTGTGACCAGAGACTATTATCTATTTGATAGCAATCATTTGAAATCCTAAAGTTAATCAGTATATTTATTTTCCAACTGAAGAATATAATAATATAAGAATATAAGGCTTAGAATACTCTGAGCCTGATCTAATTTGATCAAACTTCCTCTTGAAGTTCTGTGGATCTTATTGGGTTGTTTTATTGTTCCTACAGGCTCTCATTCATAGTGACTTTTTCTGCATGAGTTTAATGAATTTTTTCCTCATTTTCCTTTGATCTCTGTGGAAATTATCTTGCACTTGAGATAAAGGTAAGCTCCCTCAAAAAAGGATTTGTGTTTGGTTCTGTCAGGCACTTGGAGGAACTACCAGTTGGGATTTGCTTTAAACTAAATACTCAGCTTTAGGTTTTCCAGGCCACCCAGATGGTGTGTATTTGGGCTATAAACCTGTGTAAACCTGTGTGAGGGCTAGCTTGTTATTCCTACCAAAGCTCAATTCAGGTAATATAATTTTCCTTGCTGTCTCCCAGATGAGGAACAGATTTATTTCTAGTTAGCCCTTACACTGTGGGTGTGGCTCTTTGGCGCCCGAGCTTTGTTGAAGAATCTCCTGTTAGATCCTCCATCTTAGATGGACCATGGGCTTTTTCACTGGACTCCACAAGGCTGTGAAAAACAAATTTGCTAGGCTCAGCAAATGCTGTTAAAGCAAAACTTGGCTTCAGAGAATTGCTTAGCCTTTTAGGCCTCTGTCTCCATTTGGTCACTGGATGATAATTTCCTATTTCCTTTCCAGCTTACAGATTTATTTAAAATACCTCATAAATCTTGAATACGAGTTTTATTTGTTTTCCATGAGAAAGCCAGTCTGGGCACCTGGTCTACCAGTTTAGTAAAAACAAACATGATCACCATTTTTTCCATGTGGTAATACTCAATTTTGGTGAGAATACAGTCAGACAGATACTCTCATATATTGGTGGCTGTGTATATAGGTATAATCTTTCTAGATAATAAAATGTATAAAGAGCATTATAAGTATTCATATATTTGGGCACAATACTTGCAAATATAGGTTTATAACCTAGTGATATGATCAGAAATGCAAGAAAGTGAGTTTTGTTTGTGGCGGTATGGCTCACATATCCTATACATGAAAAGAACTTAAATATCCTATGTAACTCCGGGGGAAAATATGCACCCAGCCCAGGGCAAATAAACCTTTAAAGCTGAAATCAGCCAAAGGGAGAAGTAAAGTGAGCGAAACCCATTGATTGCTTACAAGCAGTCGTCTGCTCCTGCTCACTCTTGTCTCTCATTACCTGGCTGCCAAGGCCCCACCAAACCTCTTTGGTCCAGGTGCACGCTAGCTCTCCACCTGCCTTGTAAACACCTATTGATATGGACATGGACTACTTTTCTCTCCACCCCTTGGAAACACCTACTGATATGGAGATGCACTAAGGCCAGGCGAGAGATTCTGGAAATATAGCAATTTTACCCACATCCTATAATACAGTAATAGTAAAAGAAAGCTTTCTACATCCATATGACATAACATTATGCAGCAATTATAACTATATTTTAGAAAAATATTTAGGGACATACGGAAATGCTTTAGATGTAATATTAAATAAAAAATTAGGATACAAAAGCATATACAAAGCATCATTCTATGAATAAGTGTTAAGATAAAGTACTTGAGATTTTGTTGTGTATCTTTTTTGTATGAACGTGAGTGCTTTTAGTTAACTTTAAAATTTTTCTGTATCTTCAAAGTACTTTTAGCAATAAACTCTAAAATAAAAAATAAGGTTGATATTCTTCTTTGTTTTTAAACAAAAGCCTTAGGCAGTAAAATGGTCTTCATTGTTGATACTCTGAAAAACTGATCTTCCCTAGCACTTCAATAACATACTTCATTTTGCCAGTGTTGAATGATTAAGAATGTCCTTTGTGTAAAAGACAGTACTTTTAATGAATGATTTGAAAAAATTATTCCTGATTAAAGGTGATTAAGAAATAGCCTGAAAAATGGTCAGTCTGGTGTTTTCAGACATTTTAACAAGCAGAAAGGATTTACTACAAAAGTGAGCCATTGATTAAGCAAAAGTGCAATCATTAACAGGTCTGAAAAAAAACTTGGCCTAAAAAGATCTCTCTAGCAACCAGTAAAGTTGAACCAATTTTGCATGTCTTTCCCTTTTCCTCATTCTCAACCAAGCTCGAAACCTTGCTATAATGATTACCATGTCATGGCCTCAAATATCATGAAGTCTTGATGGATCTGTCATAGGTGACACAACAGAGACTTGGGGAGTGTAAAACTCATAGTGTTTAAAAGCATAACTGTAACTAACAAGAAGTAAACAGATCCAATCTATGCAGGGGAGGTTTTACAATAGGCTACAAGAGCCATGGATGAGATGCCAAAGGTAGTAGTTTAGTGCCGAATGAAAAAAAAAAGAGGATAGAAACTCAGAATATAATTAAGGGGTAGTCCCTTAATTATATTCTACATATTTATTGTCCAGTGGACCATATTTAGTGTCGCACCTTTATAGTGGCTGCTTTTTCCCTCATGATACTCTAGCACCAAACATTCCTTTTTACATATGTAAGCTCCATGAAGACACAGACTGTTTTTACTCGCTGCTTCATCTGAGATTGATACTTAATCAGTAGACACTAGTACAACCTACTAGACTTCATGAATTCTGATTGGTGGAAGCCTAGGATATATATCCATGCTCTATCAACTGTAAAAAAATCCTTCACATCACCCCTGGATGTATCCTCAATGCCTTAGTACATTGCCTGGCACATATTAAGCATTGTAAATATAAATATAAATATAAATATAAATATAAATATAAATATAAATATAAATATAAATATAAATATAAATATACTCCCTATTTCATCCATCAGCTCAAGTTCCACTTTATGAAGTTCATCCTGGTTATGCCAACCCATTATAAACTCTTCCTCTTGTGAAATGCAATATCACTTAAGTTTTTTATTTTTGATGCAAAGTATAACCTACTTTCATTTTTAAATATATACATATGTTATCTTAAAAGTGTAAATCCTCAGAGTGTAGGAACCTTACTTGTTATGTGTATCATCTCTGCTACCAAATGCAATGGTGTATTTGTTCCCTACATATATGTATAACATGAACAATATTATTCACATCAGTAATACTAGTGTAACTTCATTCAGGTACCTGGACCCGATTCCAATGTGTATAAATATGTGGGAGGGGGTCTTCCCACACATTCTTACACCAAGCAATTCTCAAACACCAGCAGGGTGCTGGGAAACTGAACTCAATTCTGATGCTATCTGCCTGGAGACAGCACCAGATTTCCAGTTAAGGGCTCTGTCCTACAAGACTGACCTCCACCCCCCACTCCAGATGCCAGTGACAAGCCCCAGGCAGTTCCCTGTGCTTCTGACCTACCAGCTATAGATTGGAGGTTCCCACGACCTCCCCCTTAGATTTGATTAATTTTCTAGAGAAGCTCACAGAACTCAGGAAAACACTTATGTTTAATAAATGATACCATAAAGGATATATGTTAACAGCCAGATGAAGAGAGACATAGGGAAAGGTACCAAATAAAGGAGCTTCTATCCTTGTGGAGCTTGGGGCCTGGCTTGGTGGCACGTGGTGGCATTCTGGTTCCCCAAGCATAGAAGCTTTCCCTGACCAAGAAGCAGGATCCAACCGAGCACAGCAGGCAGAACAGAGCACAGAGAGAGAACAAAAAGCTCTTCTCAGGGGTTTTTGTGAGGGCTTCATTGCATAGTCATGATTGACTAAATTATTGGCCATTGGCTGATCCAACCTTCAGCCCCTGCCTTTGGGTGGGGGGTCCAAAAGTCTCTCATTAACAAAACACCCATTTCACCTTTAAGACTGCAGTGTTTTCAGGAACTGAAAAGACCACATATACCTGGGAAATAGATATTTGGTCATCTAATGACCAAATATGTATTTCATTATAGCACATGCCTTTGCTTCTTTGCCCACAATCCTAGAATAATATGTGAAAACAGTAGAAAAGAACACAATTCTAGAATAATATTTGAAATCATTCAAATACTTGCTGGTTAATTGACTCACTCACTCTTCTCTCCCTGACTTCTTCCCTCTTTTTCTTCCCTCTATTTATTCATTAAATACTTTTGAGTGCCCATTCTGTGCCTGGCAGTGAAGACCTAAATATGACAAGACACAGTCCCTGATTTCAGGGACTTTACTGACCAGATTTCTATCATTGCAGAATATTAAGTAATCCACTATCTAATTCAATGGAAGGGGCCTGAATTATAAGTTCTTGACCTGATAACCATTATTGCTTTTTCAAAATTCTATTTTTGTCTCTCTTATTGTTGCATTTTTTAAAGGATACATCCACTGTTAAACAGAAGTTAGACATTGAATATCATACATAGGGACAGATGATACATACTGGGGAAAACAAAAAGGATCTCCATGACGGAATTAGGCACTTTCTTCTGCTTTTCATACTCAGCATTTCACATAAGATAATTAGTCAGCCCATCAACAAATACTAACTGAATGCTTTTGATATATTCATTACCAAGGGATAATGGTGCTGATAATTTGTTGCCTTAAATATCTTTTATAATTACAGGGAAAAAACAGCTAAAACACTGGATGTCTTAACATGTTTTAAAAGACACATAAATGTGTTTTTTTTCATGCAATGAGATCAAACCACAGAAGGGACTTAGAGGTCATTTGATCCAATCATTTAATTTCAGAGACATGGAACTGATTGAAGCTTAGTGAGATCAACAATTAATTTGTTCTAAGTCCCTAAACTATTGAATGACACAGCCAGTGACGAGATTTCAGGTCTCATATCAGTCCTGTGCTCTTGCTTACAAGTGTCAAGATTTAGTGAATATTCTAGCAGCCCAAGTTTGTGGAAGTGTCAAATTCACTGACTTCAATGCCATTTACATTTATACATAGTGGTGCTGGGATGGGGGTATGGCTCCAGAAATTCACATCATTGTCCATTTTGCAAAGGCTTCACATAAAGTTAGAAATACGAAATGAATAGCAAACTCTGCCATATATTTTTATAGCAGTATGTGCTCTCTAGGTGTAAAATTTGTCACCACACCAACAAGAATTAATTGCTAGATTATCTTGCAAGCTAAGAAAAATAAATCATTAAGTACAGTAGATCAGTACACTCTCCAGGTGATATTTATTCTCTTCATTTGATAATTGACTGGTCACACCTGTTCTTTTCCATAATATGCACATGGAATTACATATAATGGCCTACCATTCAATTAACCCAGCTGTCACACATCTGTTGCTGTCTCTATAAATGTAGCAATTTGGTGGTAATCACTCTTCAGATAGCAATTGAAAACTTCACACCTCTTCTTCATCCAAACTGCCTCCATGACTTCATGATCTAAAGATTCCAGAACATATCTAACTATGTCCGATCCTCCAAATGGACTTGTAAGCAAGTCTACCATCCACATTTAGTGATTTGTAAGTTTACACATGTGTTCTCTGTATTCCACCAAATTTCAAAATAAGAACCTACACTAATAAAGGTCTAAAGTTGCTCTTCTACTTCAAACATGATTACAAACTTGCTGTGAGAGTGTAGGCAAGTCATATTACTGCTTTGCACCTAAGTTTTCTAACCTGTAGTATCTGCAAGAAAACTAGGCTCTCCATTCTACTTTACAAAACTTGCAGAGCAGAGCTTATAGTTGCTGCGGTCTGAATGCTGACAGGTCCTTCCACCCGGGAAAATTCTATGTTGAAAACCTAATGCCCAAGGGGCTGGTATCAGGAGGAGGGGAACTGGGAGGTGACTAGGTCGTGAGAATTGAGCCTTCAAGAATAGGATTAGTTCCCTAAAAAAGAGTCCCCAGAAAGCAACCTTATCCCTTCCAGTATACGATGACACAAGAAGGCTGCAACCCAGAAGAGGGCCGTCTCCCGACCATGCTGGCACTGTGGCCTTGGGCTTCCAGGCTCCAGAACTGTGAGAAATAAATTTTCTATTGTTTAAAAGCTGCCCAGTCTGTGCTACTTTGTTATAACTGCCTGAACTAAGACAATGGTCATATAAATTTCCTGGGGCATCCGCTATGTCATGGTAATAGCTTCTCCTGGAAATTAGAAATATATAAATCTACTAGTAATGCACTGTTTTTTTAATAAATGGTAAATATTACCATTTATTTGCATAGCACTTTGTATTATTCAAAACAGTTTCAACCATAAGACATAAATTAAGTATCTATGTTCCATATGCTGTGCTAGGTGTGAGAACTATAAAAATGACTAATACCTAGCCCCTTGCTTTTAAAGTCTTTGAGACAGCCCCATAAATCTCTCTTTCCTGCTCAAATTCTAAGCTAATTGAGATGTAGGACATAGTAGTGAGTTAGATACCAAAATATCAACATCATTTCTCATAAAACTTAAGCACTTAACAGTATTAGACCAGGGAAAAACAGAGCCAGTCCCTAGAGTACAGGGCAGGCTATTTGCTTCCTGTAGGCAGCTGCTCCCAAGGAGGCAGGGGAGAGGAAAAGGCTGAACTCTGTATGCTTAATTTTTGCATCCAAAGTCACCAAATAGTTTATTCCTTTCCCATCTCTGGCTTAGAATGAGTAAGGAATAGATAGAGGCCGGGTGTGTTATGCTATTGGATGTCCTTCCACTTGGAAGGAACCATCAAGAGTGGAGAGGAAGTATTTCCCCCCACAATACCTGCCTTTAAAGACCTCAACTTCTTTCACAGAAATCCTGAGATGTAAATAGGAATTTTTACCTGTTTTATGCAAGAGAAAGCTGAGATCTAGACAAGTCACACAGGTCGAAATCAAGAGAGTAATATTTCAACTCTTTATGGTAGGAATTTGGATATTGTTACAAATGAAATTAGAATATGGACTTGTCTATATACTATGCTACAATTTTTTTCTTTTTGCAAGTTAAACATACGCTTTGATTCCAAATAGTTTGTCTATCTAACATTTTGACAAAAACATCTATTATCTTGCAGATGTGGGGTTATTTACAAATTTGAATCTTTCGCCATAAAAGCAGGTAAGTTTTAAAAAGCTGAATGCCACTATAGTAAAGTTTTAAAGGGAAAGCAGCCAGGCAAAGGTGAGACAAATAGACAAGGGAGGCTAAATAAAACCAGGCAGTTACCCAATGTTCAATAGGAGAAAGAATGCTTAATTTGGTCAACTGTCACTGTGTTTCTATAATAGATATGTCATTAACACTGACTGAGAATCTCGTATTTTTAGGTTCCGGTTAAGCAATATTTAGGTACACTACCTCATTTAATTTCTACAAATATATGAGGAAATTATCTTTATTTCAGATAGGAAAACAGACTTGTTTACACCAAGTGACTTTTCACATACTAATATGTGGTAGTGTCAGGATTTGAATGCAAGATCCCAGAGTCCATACTCTTAACTAGTACACTCTACTGGTCAGCTAACAGCATAAATTGAGTTACTTCTGGATGCAGCACATTCCAGCAGTGAACAATAAAATACAACTAAGATGATTGCCTTATTTTCATGCTTGTAAGGTATATTTCAAGCAAGTTAGGTATACATGACATGAATATTAAAAAGGGTGAAAACATGTTTACAGTGCACAAGTGAGCACAAACAAATGTTATTAACAAGCACATGAGCCCTAAGAGCTGAAACGAAAAGCCATCAAGAGCAAGAGTTAAACTGACAAACATGTGCTAACAGTCAGAGCTATTTAAAGATGGGATAAGTGACTCCAGGTAGAAGTAAATTCTCTTCATGGGAGGAGTTTCCCACACAGGTTGGATGGACAAACACTTTATAGATCAAATTGGGTGGTTTTAAATGCATCTAAAATCCCTCCAACCCTGAGACTCTGTGATTTAGTCAAATAATTCTGAATAGCTACTATGTGCCAAGTACTGGGCTGAACTACTTTCCCAAAGGGGAACACCCTCAAGGAGCCACAGTCTAGTGGGGCAGATAGCACAAACCCAGGAATGTAGAATGAAATATATAGTAAGTACTCATATGGCATGGGAGCAAAGAAGATCTACAACTCACCCAAGCTGGGAAGAGGCATTAAAAAGGGAAATTAGACAGTTCTTAGAGGTGATACCCAAACTAACCCTTGAAGAAAGGGTAAAATTTTGCCAGGGGTTCCATCTATCTACTGCAAACTTAAAACAACAAATATTTTATTAAGTCTCATAATCTGAGTACTTACTTCGCAGCTGGGCTGGTTAGTAGGCTACAGTATGATTTCACTCATCTGGTACCTTGGAGGGGATGGTTTTAAAGGCTAGTCCCAGCAAGAATACTGCCTCTCTCCATGAAGTCTCGGGGCTTTTCCATAAAATCCCTCCAGTAGGGTAGTGGATTCTTATAAGGTGACCGAGGGCTGCAAGAATGAGTGCCTCAAGAGATAAAGGTGGAGGCTGCAAGGCTTCTTATACCTTAGCCTTAGACGTCAGGCAGTCTCACTTACAACACATTTATTGGTTACACATGAGTTGGTGTGGGAGTGGACACACCAGTGTGTAAATACCTGAGAGGTGGGGTTTATTGGAGGCCATTATGGAAACCGGCTACCACACCAGGATAAGAGGTCTGGGAGATTGAGAAAGTGCAGTTTTCAGATTTCCTGTGAGGAACATCATACACAAAGGCAACGAGGTGTCTGAGGATAAATCCTGAGAAACACCAGGCCGCTGACAACACAAGGGCAGCCAGTTGGGAGCAGAGGGGAGACCCATGCGGTGCACCGCTGCTCCTCCCCTTCCCCCACTCCTGCATCCTGAGCCCCACAGATGACCCTAAAGCCAGAAACAAGGACTAGTTCCAACAGCATCTTAAAACGTGGTGGACTAAGATGAAGTTCTAGGTGTGCAAAGACATGCCTTAGCCAGGATATTTAAAAAGACATATCAGAAACGCAGAGAACATTCAAACAAGTAGCTGAGGCATATAAAGTGTAACTAGATGCTTAAAAACAGGACCTGTGTGGCAAATATAGCAAAGAAATGTTAACTGGCAGAGGTGGAGGTAGAAGTCATCTTGACCATTTGAGTTTGGCTTCACATCCTGTTAACTCAGATGACACCTTTAGGGAATTTTTGGTGGAAGGGACCTGTTATTACTTGACTTCTTTGAAGACCCATCTGAGGATATTTTAGGAAATCAAAGGAAGCAGAAACTGAGCACAGGGTCATTTTCCACTGCTTTCTGGGAATTCTATATTTTGGAGGGCAGTTTTTTTCTTTTGATACACAATTTACTTCCTTTTGTTTTCCAGGTCATGGGACCTCACTTCATTCTCTTCCATGTCATTTGATGGTAATGGGATGGGCAACTTTCAATCTATAGCAACTTTTACTAAAATTATAAATGGCAGAAAAATCTTTACAAAGAGAACTGTTGAAAATGGTCAAAGAATAGAAGCTGAAGGAGACGGACAGTCCTTAATGATAAACGGTAAGCAGCAGCTGTGCTTGCATAAGAAGTAATTCAATGCATACAATTACCAGAAATGTTAACTATAACAAGTGCCATCTGAGGATTATTAGGAGCATTTTTTTTGAGGATTTCAAATAAACTTGACTTTCAGTATAACTGCATCTAAAGTATTTACAAACAGCTCATGGGAGTCCCTATTTGTCATAGACTTTTGAGCTTATTGCTAAGACTGCATAATAAGATCATGTTTTTGTCTTTGACATTGTTATAAATGTCATCAGGCACTCTGCTCTTTTTTATTAAACATAATCCAAGGTGGCCATGACTCTGTACACCAACACTAGCACGGGCCTGCTTTTCCATTGTTCTTGAAATGTGAGCCAAGTAGTGTCAATCTGCTGTGAATTTAACATAGACAGGATGAATCTTCCACAAAAATAACTTTCTTTTATTCAGTATTTAGTGGTGAAAGAAATTAATACTAATACATTTCTATATTTCTGTTTAATATAAACTGGGGATGTTTTCTAATAGTGCATGACTGCTGGCAACTTAGTAACTTTTTTTTTGGTATCATTAATATACAATTACATGAGCAACATTATGGTTACTAGACTCCCCCCATCATCAAGTCCCCACCACATACCCCATTACATTCACTGTCTGTCAGCATAGTAAGATGCTATAGAATCACTACTTGTCTTCTCTGTGCTATACTGCCTTCCCCGTGCCCCACACACACATAATGTGTGCTAATCGTAATGCCCCATATTCCCCTTCTTCCTCCCTTCCCACCCATCCTCCCCAGTCCCTTCCCCTTTGGTAACTGTTACTCCATTCTTGGGTTCTGTGAGTCTGCTGCTGTTTGGTTCCTTCAGTTTTTTTCTTTGTTCTTATACTCCACAAATGAGTGAAATCATTTGATACTTGTATTTTTCTGCCTGGCTTATTTCACTGAGCATAATACCCTCTAGGTCCATCCATGTTGTCACAAATGGTAGGATTTGTTTTCTTCTTATGGCTGAATAATATTCCATTGTGTATATGGACCACATCTTCTTTATCCATTCATCTACTGATGGACACTTAGGTTGCTTCCATTTCTTGGCTATTGTAAATAGTGCTGCGATAAACACATGGGTGCATATGTCTTTTTGAAACTGGGATCCTGCATTCTTAGGGTAAATTCCTAGGAGTGGAATTCCTGGGTCAAATGGTATTTCTATTTTGAGATTTTTGAGGAACCTCCATACTGCTTTCCACAATGGTTGAACTAATGTAAATTCCCACCAGCAGCGGAGGAGGATTCCCCTTTCTCCACATCCTTACCAACATTTGTTGTTTGTCTTTTGGATGGGGGCCATTCTAACTGGTGTGAGGTGATATCTCACTGTAGTTTTAATTTGCATTTGTCTGATGATTAGCGATGTGGAGCATCTTTTCATGTGTCTGTTGGCCATCTGAATTTCTTCTTTGGAGAACTGTCTATTCAGCTCCTCTGCCCATTTTTTAATTGGATTACTTGCTTTTTGATTGTTGAGGCGTGTGAGCTCTTTATATATTTTGGATGTCAACCCTTTATCGGATCTGTCATTTATGAATATATTCTCACATACTGTAGGATTCCTTTTTGTTCTATTGATGGTGTCCTTTGCTATACAGAAGCTTTTCAGCTTGATATAGTCCCATTTGTTCATTTTCACTTTTGTTTCCCTTGCCCGGGGAGATATGTTCATGAAGAAGTTGCTCATGTTTCTGTCCAAGATAATTTGCCTATGTTTTTTTCTAAGAGTTTTATGGTTTCATGACTTACATTCAGGTCTTTGATCCATTTCGAATTTACTTTTGTGTATGGGGTTAGACAATGATCCAGTTTCATTCTCTTACATGTAGCTGTCCAGTTTGTAACTTAGTAAGTTTTGACAGTTATTAAGTATGTAATGTTACACTTAGCTTTAAAAAGACAAACTGATAAACTGGGTCTTTGTAATTTCTTTAAAGAAAAAGAAAATATGAATGTTTATACATTGAAAAAAAAATCCTGAGAAACACCAAATCAGGAAGCAGTAGAGTGTTGTAGTTCAGCACACAGGCTCTAGAGTTAGACTCTAGAGCCAGTTATTCCCTAGTGCAGATTCTGTATCCTAGAACTGAGCTCTCTGAGGCTATTGATTAAATTAAATTGGGTTAAATTAAGAATTCAGTTCTGCATTCTTACCTCAGTCACAGCAGCCACATTTCAAGTACTCAATAGCCACATGTGGCTAATACCTAGCATATTGGACAATGCAGATATAGAACATCTCCATTACCACAGAAAGTTCTATTAGACAGCAATGTGCTACAAGCGCTTTTTAACAGACTACTATTTAACTAATGTGCCACATTTATTAACTATTTTCATTGTAAAACATATCAATTGATGCCCAAAACATACTGAAACTCATGGGTAATCACACATTCCTTTAGCCACCAGCTTACCTATTTGTTTATAAAGTCAGTTGTTTATTCCTAAACCTGTCTATTCCAATTTACTTTTGTAATTATGTAACTTAGTTAAATTTGTCAACAGATAAAGTTGAATGCCTTATTAAGAATTAATGAAGATAAGGTGTTGAAGTGTATTTGCTGTAGAATTAGGCATAGGATAGATAAATACGAGATATTAAAGGAGAAACGTCGAGAATTTTACACCATGCTCACTTCGAGAGAGTCGTTAAGTGCTTGCTTTGCTTTAAAGAACCTGAAACTGAAGTGTTAGGCAATACAATTATGGGTGTGATTTATGAAAGAAAGATGAAGCTGAACCCCAATAAATAGAACCACTTATCACAGAGTAGATAAACACAAATGATCTCCTAGGTTAATATAAATATATTTACAGGGACAATCAGACACTTCATGATTTCCAGTGGAAGAAGACAACATCACATATAAAGTAAGTCTTGAAAAAAATTAAACCTCTGGATCCAATTAAGTCTCTAGATCCAATTACCGTTTTATAGGAAATATAGAGGACAAAAGAACTTGTTAAACTACACCATGGAAATGCAACCAGTAAAATCCATACTGTGGGAATTCTACAAGACAAACAACCAGGTTTCTTCAACACATTTCACAGAGCAAGTAGAAAGATGGAGAGGTACCTGATAGACTGAAAGAGACTTCAAAAATAGAACAAATCACACTGTGTAGAACTTATTTGGATCCTAATATATAGTGTGTAAAATATTTAACATTTTTGACACAATGGGAAATTTACACAGTGACAGATTATTTGATATTAAGGGAATTATTGTTAATGTTATAGGTAAAATAATTGTAATGTCATTATGTTAAAAAAAAGTGTCCTATTATTTTAGAGATGCATACCAAAATATTTACAGATGAAATGATACAATGACTGGGACTTGCTTAAATATACTATGGGAAGTAGATAGTAGGTGGAGGTATGGATGAAGCATGATGGATTATTATTTGGTCTGGGTTTTGGGTACCTAGGGATTCACTATACTATTCTATCTACTTTGTGTACATTCTAAATTCTCCATAACATGAAATTTTAAAATGATAAAATAATATATCATTTTTCTCACCAATTTTTTTCTTCTAAGATATCAGCTAAATTCAGTAGCATCAGATCAGGAAAATGAAAACAAAGTGATATAATAAAGATTGAGAAAGTTCTGATTATTTTCCATAATGCACCCCCTTAATAATAAACCAAATTTTAAAAAGAGAAATTATGTCCCTGCTTCAAACACAGCTGAAGGTGCTATATTCTGCATACTGGGTATTCAGCACTGATTCTGGAATTAATACTGGTTCTAATCCCAGGTTTGCCAGTAATTGTGTTATGCTTGGACAAAGTACTTACTGTTTATAAACTTCCTTTTCCTCATCTGCAAAGTAGGAATAAATGTATTTGTGTCCATAAGGTCATAATAAAGCCTCAATAAGATAATTCAATGTCACATAGCTTGTTTGCATCAGAGCCCACACTGGTAACTAATAAGAGAATACACTATGGAAATTGCAAATGAGAACAATGTAGAGAATAGCTTTGAAGGTCATATGAATGAATTGAGATTTGCTCTATTACATGAATTATAAACATTCTAGCACTTGAATAAGAGAAAATGATGTTTGAGGAAATTGATTTAACTACTTTCTATATGGGATGGGCTTTGTGGGACAGAAATAGAAGGCAGAGAAACCAATTGTTGCAATTTGCATGAAGACCTACACTTCTGTGGTAGCTATAGAAATGGAAAATAAAGTACATCCAGTCATTACTGTGAAGAGGTACTAAAATTACAGATAGGAAAGTGTCCATTTAACTCCTGATCACTGATTATCGGGGAGCATCATCTTCAAACTACTCGCTTCAGATGGGTACAAACACAGAGGAAAAGAAATGGAAAGGTGGAGTTAAAAGCAGACATCAGTTGTAGGTTTTTAAGACTGATACCTATTTATTCACTTTATTCGTGCTAACACTAAAGTTGTCAGAGGCTTAATGTAGAACTAGATAAATTTATAAAGTATCAATTGAGGTTTCATAAGACCTGATTGCTTGAGATGGAAGTTTCAGGAAAGTGCCCCATGAAGTTTCCTGTTGATGCCTGAATAAATTTTTTTCTTGCCACTCTCAGCTTCCTCCATCACCTGTAACTCCCAGCTGTAAACCAAAGTAAGGTAGCTAATTGTTCACAAAATCTAAAAGTCACAACTTTTCACTGTTGCTCAATAAAATACTATTTTCCTCAGAGAAGTAGCATTCTTTATAAAATTGTCATTTCTTAAGCAAACTTTCTCAGACCAGAGCAAAAAGACATGCACTTAAGACTCTGCAGATCATATCCATTTGTGCTACCAGTACACCTATTTTCAACAGAAGGTTTTTAATCCTGAAAGCATCATGGGGCTTGGTTCATCAAACTCATTTCTTTCAGTAAAATTAATTCTGGAAGCATTAAGTACTCTTACATGACAGAGAAAGATTGAGCTACACAACTCTAGAAAAATAATTTTTGATTAACCTTTAAAAGGAGAGATTCAGAGCTTACAAAATGTCTCCTCTCAAATGCACTTTTTTTTATTTGATCAGTTTCTCTACTGTGTACATTTACAGCATACTTAAGGGTAAACCAGAACACCAGGACAACGAATCCATTCACAATTCATTGTCCACATCCGTGAAAAAAAATCCCCTTTTATCAATAATAGGAATGTCCTCTACATCACTCCGAATTTCATAAGTACTCTCAGAGGTTGCTTTCTGACCTCTTTTTTTAAAAAAACAATAGCACCTTATTATTTTAGACTGCTGCTAAACTTATCACTTCATTGCTTCCGTTTTCCAAATTCTGGCTTCAGGAGTTTTTTTTTTAATATATGAAATACATAACCCTGCTATGTGAACATACCGACACCAGATGGCAGTGGTATGCCACAACCCCCAAGGTGTGAGCTATAAAACAAACAGATTTGATTGAGGTAAGAGGCAATCTTGAACCTTGTTCATATCAAAAGTGTATTATAAACTTAAATAGTAACTAAATCCTAATACTTTAGAATAACCATCAAGCAACTGAACTCCAGGATGCAATTTTATTCACCATCTTTCAAATGTTATCATACAAAATATCTTATGCCAACCCCACAACCATTTACCATTGTTTCATTAGAATATTAATCTTCCTATTTATTATCATTTGCACTAAACTGCTCCTTCTGACTTTTTTTAATCTTCAGTTTAGTCTTGTTTTGTACCCTCCCACTGACAGTCAAGCATGATGTAGCCAAGTTATGCCGGCTAATTAAAGAACAGGGTTTCTTATGGTCTCTTCATCTCCCTGCAGCTTTCTGGCTCTACCATTTGTTCTCCCTTTCTTTCTCTTCACTCAGGAAACATAATTTACCCTCCACAATCTCCAGAAAGTTTCTTTTCACGTTTGTCCCTGATTTCTTAAAATTAGTTTTATTTTTCTTGTTGAAAAGAATTTACTCTGCTCCATTGCTGGAGCTGACTGAAGCTTAGCAAAAATAGCAATTCAAAAATATGCCCAAATACTGCAATTCAAAAATAGGCAAAGGACTTGGATAGTTCTTTGAAGAAAATATACAAATGGCCAATACACCCATGAAAAGATGATCAACATCATTAGTCACTACAGAAATGCAAATTAAAACCACAATGAGATACCACTTCACATCTATGAGAATGACTATAAGCACAAAAAAAAAGAAAAAAGGAAAATAAGGAAAAAAGGCAAGGATGTGGAAAAATTGGAACTCTCATGCATTGCTGGCGGGAATGTAAAAGAGTATAGACACCTGTCTTGCCAATGGGATTCAGTCCCGGGCAAGTTCACTGTGGATTCAATGTGACCAAAGAAATAACAGTAGAATATCTTGGGGTGAAAGGGTTATACCCAACTTTATTCCCACGGTGGCAGGTCAATCACCAGAATCCTGTCCACTCAGAGCAAGTCTGCATGCAGCAAGCAGGTCTCTGCCTCTGGGCCTCTCTGCCCTCATAGCCATCTCAGTCTCTATCCTCGGTGCTGCCACCACTCCAGCCTCTGCTCTCCTGTAGCCTTGCAGCAACTGTGCCACCCTGTTGCCCAGAGCACTGGGTGGATCTGTTTATATAGAGTCAATAACAATACATTGCCCACACGTGTGTAGTGAACTAGACAACCAGGGCCAGGTGAGAATCCTGGCCACAGGAACCTTCATTTTATCCACAACACCAAAGAAAATAGTTTAGAAGTTCCTCAAAAAGTTAGACATAGAATTACCATATGATCCAGCAATTCCACTCCTCGGTATATACCCCCCAAAAAACAAAAGCAGCGACGCATATGTTCATAGCAGCATTATTCACACTATAGCCAAAAAGGTAAAACAACCCAAGTGTTTATCAACAGATGAATGAATAAACAAAATGTGGTGTGTGTGTGGGTGAGTGGTATATATATATATATGAATATTAATTGTGATTGTCTCACAGTTGTATTTTCCATAAACATATTTAGGGTCGCTCATTATGTAATAAAACTTTTGTTTATACTGTGTGCTCTTATCATTTAACTGAAACATTTTCGGTTCATTGCTTCTCTGGCATGATAAATTCCTACCTCTGTGAAAATTATCCAACCATTGTAGAGCTAGGGTACCCTTTTCCTCAGTCCCAACTTCTCTAACCCATTGCCCAGGCAGAGGAAGGAGACTGGATTATTTCGTATCAGTAATATTGTATTAATATTACCTACCACTGACTGGGCCTCTACTTTGTGAGACAACTGTGCTAGTGCTTTTCCTATGTTATTTCTAATTCTAAAAACCCTGGGAGCTGGTCACGGATATCTCTATATTAGAGATTGGGAAACTGAGGCAATAGCAGTTATGTGTCTTTGATCCAGGCCACACAGCTTTGGAGTGTGCAGCAAGGTTGCAAACACGAGTCTCTCAACACCAAAGCCTGTGTGTGGCCTTTCTGAAACTGTGTTACCTTCAAAGCACTGGCTTGTTACAATCAGACAAGGTATACTGAGGGTTTGTACAAGTGCTGAAGAAACAAAAGATGCATTTCTTCTGACAGAGTGTATAATTGAGCTTTTCCCTGCCAGCGGCCTGGCTCTTGAGTTTTTTCTGATTTAGTGGAGTTTGCCTGTAAAAGGCTTACAGCTCAAAGGTCCCTCTGCATCTGTAATCTTTAGTTCTCAGGTTAATGTTAGCATGTCTCAGGGGACAGCTTTCTTCCTGATGACCTTGGCAGGAACAGAGGTTAACCCTTTCATCAACTCAGTCTGTACACAACACCAAAATATGAGAGGGCCTTGGTTTTGCCTGAAATATCTCTTTACATAAATCCCTAGAGCCCAGCCGAGGCAGCTTACAAGGCAAATATCTTCTATGACCACAGAGAAGAAAAGTTTCCTGTAAGCCAGGGAGCTCTCAGCCCTGCTGTCAATGAACGAACAAGCAAAGGAATCAAGGACAGATAAGGAACAAGCAGATTAGGGAATTTCCAGTATGGTGTAAAACAAACTAACAAAGAAAAGATAAGATGTTTGCACAAAGAATAACCTTTGGATGCCGAAAGGGCTAGCCTTTGACAAAATTGTGAAGAAGGTTGTCTGTTTTCTTTCACTTCCTCTGCACTCACCTCTTCTCCCATCATTCTACTCCTCCACCCTAAGTAGTCCCAGAGCTAATAAATACTTGTGAATAAATGCATGCCCA
Source organism: Manis javanica (assembly GCF_040802235.1). NCBI lineage: Eukaryota > Metazoa > Chordata > Mammalia > Pholidota > Manidae > Manis > Manis javanica. The sequence goes on along the minus strand of NC_133174.1, from coordinate 103,529,512 downwards.
AGCTTCTGGCAGCAGGGCGGCCTGCTCTCTGAGACCCTCTTAACATATTTCATGTTCAACAGGGTCTTCCCTACCCAAGTTAAAACTTGCTCCTTCCTGAAACTTATTCTGATTTAAGGGCTCTAATTAAACTCACTTGGTCAATTTATCTAGCAAAGACGTTGATGGTTAGCAATGATTTAATGCATTACCCCTACCAGATTACATATTTGCATTTGGATAGGGCTTTCAAAACCTTCAACCTATCTTTCTTCCTAAGCTATCTCTTCCCTTTCATCCACTTGTGAACCCATAAATTCCATGATGGTGAATTTATAATGTCTCCAACAGCAGCAAGGAGAAAGTTCTGACTGTACAAGATAAAGGACTAATGGGCATAAGAGATGTGACATCTGTTTGTGAACATTAATGGAGTCATGCTTATCAGCCTGGTACTCCCAACAACTGAGCTAGGGAGACAAAATTAACACATATAAAAAGTCAAAAAAACAAATATGACGGCCTTCCTGGATTTGATGATCTGGAGCACAGCTGGTGCCAGTGACCAGTGTTCTGACACTACCTAGCAAGGGTAGGAGGGTTGAAGACCTGAAAACAACATCCTCAGAGTCTGGTATCAGTAACTAAATGGAAGAGGATAAATGAAGCAGTGACAGGGGCACAAATACACTGTGAAAATGAGGTCATGGCCACAGCATATGCTTCCATCAGTCCTAGTGTGTGCTAGATTGTTCCAGTGGTAAAGGTGCAGGCCCCAGGAAAACATGGATGAGCCACTGTTTGGTAAATACCTCCTGAAAACTGCCATCCATTATTTTCTTGTGAGCACACTGGAAATAGAATTGATGTTTTTTAAATTAATGTTGTGCCTAATATCCAGAAGATAAGTTCAGCAATTATACAAAACAATTTCCTTAGTTTGAAACTCTGAAATCAGGATTTAGGAGTTGAATTTTCGAAAAGATAAACACTACTTAGAGCAGTGGTTCTCATCCTGAGCCAAAAGGGAGTTGGAGGTTTTCTGGGAAAGGGGCACTTAAAAAGAATTATCTATTATGTTTTTCTGTCTGTCTCCAAACTACAGGCATAGAAGGAACAGCTGCATATATCTTCTTAACTATAGAAACAGCAATAAAATCCTTCTAATTGTCTGTTTTCAAATAACTTGAATTTCTGTCAAATGTAGGTTAAATACTTATTTCCACACAGTACTTTTCTCTTTTTGTATGCCTTATAGCACCAGGTATAATGCCATCCACATAGAAGAAGAAATTTAACTAATACTTTCCCATTGATTGGTTTGTTCTTGGAGAGATCCCAACCTATTTGAAAAATTTCTGGTATAAACTGAAAATTTCCTACCTCCAAGCTGTTTCAGAAAGCTGTCTCTGAGATGACTGGCCTATACTTACTAAGAGGTTCCTTGAATGTAAACCACCAATTCCCATTAAGTGAAGATAAGATATTGATCAGACAGGAGGGGATAAGGTTGGAGTGTGTTTCCCCTGCAAGAGGAGAGGGAAGGGAAAAACAAAAAGATTGGCGGGGCAACAAACCCTCCCCATTCCTCCATGAAGAGACATACATATGACTAGGAAAACTTACAGGATTTTAAATAGGGTTTATATAGGCACATAATTCTGAATGCCCCTGATAAGTCCAAAGTTAAGGATCTGTTTGTTGTTTTAAGTTAGGTATAGAGAACTTTCTCATTAAGGCCTTCCTCTGACCCTCCTAGCTAATTGCACCTCTACTTCATTCCAGCCACCCCACTCCCTATACCATTTCCCTGCTATATTTTCCTCTATAGCACTTAGTAATAAATACTTCACTATACATATGTACTAAGATGTTTGGTTTATTATCCGTTTGCCCCCCAGGATGTAAGTTCCATGAGGACAAGATCATGTTTGTCAAATTCACCACCGTTAAAAGAAAACGTTTCCAAAAATGGCAAAATCTTGATCCTCATACAAATACAGAAATAAATACAGGTAAAAGATTTTATTTAACTCAGTTATGAGGAAAACTCTAATGTGTTACAACCTTAAAAGGAGAATCCAAAGAACAGACACATTTATAGATCAGGAATATTGAAATGAATGTGCAAATGGGAGGCAGGACTGGTTGCTCCAGGGGAGAGTTGTCCCTCCATTTGAGAGAAATAGACTTGCTTGTGTATAGACAAGCATTATTTTGCATTGCTCTCAGTTATCTCCAATCTACAGAATTGCAAAACAGCTGCCATCTAAGCAGGTTAGATAACCCTGAAGGTGTGCTATGGACAATACATAGTTTTCCACTGAAAGAGAATTTTCCCTACACCACAGCAGTGTCCAGCAGAATACCTGGCACATAATGGACACTTCAGAGGGCAGCACAAGGGCTATTATTACCAACATGAACTTAATTCTCCAAACCAGAAACTTGGACATCATCCCTGACTGCCCTCTCTCTTACACTGTCCTTCTTCCTATCCAATCAATCACAGCATCCTATCATTTCTACCACCTGAAAATATTTCTTTATTTTTCTTCATTAAAAAAAATCTGTTCTCATACGTGAATCACATGATGCCATTTCCATGCTTAAAATCCACTGACCTCAGAATAAACTCTAAAATACTTTAGAATCCAAGGCCCTTTAGTACTTGGTACCTCTAACAAAAGGGAAGGGTATAGACAAATCACCAGTTTACATAATGGGTGCTCAGTAACTATTGAATGAATGAATGGATGAACTCACAGGGTTAGTCAACACAGGTCCTATATAATTCATCTTCCCCTGAATGCTATTTTCTGATTATAATTACAGTTCATTCTACAAATACATCCTGTACCTTTTCCATTTGAATTCGTACCTCATTAAACAAATGAAAACTAATACTTAGATTCTATGAAAAGATGGATCTAACATATTAGTGTGTTAAAATTATAGTTAATTTCTCCAGTCTAACAAAGTTCTTTTCTAGTTAAATGCATGACTCCCATGCCCAAGGGAGTCTCCACACGGCACTGCCAAAGCTCAAACTGTTGCAATAAAAATGAAAAGCCAATAAAATAGATCTGTAGATGGAGAAACTGTTTCTCAGTTAACTGGAGCTGGCTGGAATGGATTGCCTCTCTGACTCCACTATGATGTTATTTGGGGTTTTTATTCTCTTTGAAGGGAGGCTGACATCTAAAGAAACCTTCAGAATCAAAAGCAAAGGTGTGGCTTGGCTCAGTGGCTATGCGCTCTCCATGAGCTCACCAGGGAAAAATAGGTCAATTCAAAATTTACTTTCCAGATGCCTATCACTGTGAATTATTATAGTGAAATACAGTCATTTTACATTTAGCACAATAAAATGTTTAAGAAATTACAGAGAGCACTGTGGTAGGACCCTTTTAAAATTCTAGGAGTGAGTGTAAGGCTGACCTAAGAAAAAATGAGGTAAATCAAGTTTGCTGTGGTATCTCCTAGCCTTCCCTTCATTGCCTTATCCTCATGAGTGCTGCTTCCCATCATTCCCCACTGAAGAACCAGGGTCCTTTGTATGGTAGCCATAGAGGTCTGCCCTCCTTGGTCAGTGTCCTGCATTTGGTCTTGGATCTACCCCTACCCCATCTGAACTGGCCTATTATGAGCCTCTCAGCAAACTTCCATGTTGGGAAATATCTAATATACTCAATCAGCAAGGATGTATCTCACTTACGAGATTATGTAATTCTTTCATCAAGAACACTTGGATTTTACCATTCCTTAAATCAAAGATAAATAACAAAAGTAAAAGTTCAGGCATCATCAACAGGATGCTATTTGGGGGATGCTTCCCTGTATTACTCAAAATACAAGGAATAGGCCTACTCATCAGAATGACCTATGATTGACAACGACATTGATATTATACTTGCTATGAAATTGTCTTGCCATTTGTCTTGTTCTCTCAAAATTCAAGTTCTTTTAAAATTCAATGACAAGATATCTAAAAAATATCCTGTTAATTGAAGATTCAGGTTAGTTAGATTCAGGTCAATCAAGGTTTAACTAAAAGAATTTACATAATGCAGCAACTTCCAAAAGCTGTGAAAAAAGTTTTTTGACTAATAAGTTCAGTTAGCTAATGACCTGTTGAACAGGTCACACTTACAGAACTAAACTGTTGTTTACAAGAGAAGCTGGTAGTGAAAAATAATGTGTCTTATATCCTTCTACAAAGTAAAATGAGCTGCATTGTCTACTTTTACTTACTGCTTAAAATTGGCTTGCATGAACTCCATTTTGAATGTACACTAATTTTTCATTTTACTTCACCTCATATTTGCATGCCCTTTTATACATCACAGGGTGAGATGATTTCAACTGGAAAAAGCATAATAAAATGGTGACAGGGTAGTCTTTCTAGTCTTGATCTCTTCTGAAGTTTAGTTTCAATTTCTATGATAGTTCTGGGAAAAAGTGGTTCTTTGTGCTAATATAATTAATATTTTGGCAGGCATCAGGAGGATACACACTAATTGCTTAAAGTGTGCTATGGGAATATTTTTGAATGTGGAGCAAGATAGTGGGTACATCCTTTCTGAGGTTCTAATTGTAGAAATTTGAACTGTGCCAACATACCATTTTAAATGGTGTTATTTTGACCAGAAGTACAGTGAGTCAATAGATTAAAACATTAGAATATGAAGGTCATGTCACTACAGCTTAGTCATTTTTAACCATCTATTGCTTTGCTTAAAATGTTGTTGCCCCTCCCAGTCATCACCTCAACCCCATCTACAAGATACTATGAAAATAAAGAAGCATATTTTATATATCAATAAGTAAATATTTATTATGAACCTACTCTGCATCCACGATTGTGCTAGGTACTGGGAGTAATACCCATAGAAACCATTTCCTAGTTAAAGAATTTGAAATCTATATGAGGAGGCAAGATAAATACACATTAACAATAAACCTCAGTATAAAACACAGGATAACAGAAGATCAGAGGGAAGCTTCAGAGAAGAGATGGAAACCTCAGCCAGGCCTTAAAGGGGATCCAGTAATTGATAGGTAGAAAGGGGGAGGGGGTGATAAGGAAAAAATTCTGAAATGTCTTAAAATTAAATGACATAAGTGCTGGAGAATGGAGGAGAGACAAGGGAAGTTAATCAGAAAATAGCCTCCCCCCATAGCTAACCAGAGACTCCACCTTCCTAAATGAAATCATTTCAACAATGATCTAGCAGGCCCCCAGAACTACTGCATCTTTCTTATGTATGAACAGTCCCTAACGTCATCCAAAAACCAACCCACAAGCCTTCTCTGTGAACTAACCCCAGGCTTTCCTAACTTTGCATTCACCCACCTTCCTTTTCTATGGCAAATATAAATTTAAACAACTTTCTTTCCTTAAGACCCCTTGTAAATGTCCCATTTCTTGAATCTGGCAGGCATGTTGCCTCTGTGAACTGGCCTTGCTGCTGGTGAAGCAGAAACTTCCTTTCTCAGGACTCAGTCCTTTTCTGGCTAACATCTGTAAAGACTCAATGAACCCTTTTATTTTAGAGATCTCTTGATCTCTAGAGTTTTTTATTTGTCAGAGGTCATTCCAAAGCAAGAGAATAGCACAAGCTAAAAGACTGAGAGCAAAATTGGCATGGAATGTATTTGAATGGGGAGGAGAAGAATGAGCCTGACATACCTCTAATGGTTATATTGTCCACAATGAGAAGACTGCATGAGTAATATGTTTTGTCTCACACATGAGATGATTTGATCCTCAAGAATAGAAACTGTGTTTGTTACATATATATCAAACTTTTTTAAAACTAACTTCAGTGAAATGTATGTAACAGTTGCTTGATAAAATCTGGTTGATAAATGTGGATAAAGTGAAGGTTCCTGTGGCCAGAATTCTCACTTGGCCCTGATGGGTGGCTAGCTCACTACACACATGTGGGCAATACGTTGCTATTGACTCTATATAAACAGCTCCACCCAGTACTCTAGGTGACATGGTGGCATGGCTACCCGGCTGCATGGCTGCAGGAAAGCAGCGACTGGAGTGGTGGCAGAGCCGAGGACAGAGACTGAGACAGCTGTGGAGGCAGAGAGACCCAGAGGCAGAGACTGGCTTGCTGCATGCAGACTCGCTCTGAGTGGACAGGATTCTAGTGATTGACCAGCCACGGTGGGAATAAAGTTGAGTATAAAGCCCTTCACTCCAAGAATGTTCCATTGTCATTTTTCAGTCTCATTGAATCCATAGTGAACTTGCCTGGGGCTGAAACCCATTGGCAAGACAATAAGTTAAACTGAAAGGGTGTGATGACAGAGACTAGAGAAGCTGGCCTGAGAAAGAATATGTGGGGTTATGACACAATGAAAAGGCAACAGATCAGGGTTGCCAGCTTTGGATATTTTCCTAGTAACTCACAATAAGAGGGGGTTTGCAATATTTTGCTGATGACAAGGTGGTACAGGATCTGCCTAACAAGCTTCTACTTGCTTTTACCCACTTGATTTACCCATCTGCCCAATTAATTTTCCTTGTCTTGTACTGGTCCCTACCCCTAAACATTCCATAGCAAAGCTTGAAGATTGGGTATATACTGCCTTCATGGATCTATAAATGTTAGGAAAATCATGTTTTACAGATTAGTAGATCTGAGAGATGGTAATAGGTATACCTTAAAAACATGCTACATAATCAAATAAGTTTGGGAAGCACTGCTTATTCTATCACCAGCTTGAAGATTTCCAATGAATATTTATTCATAATTCAAAGTGTTCTGAAATGTCTTATAGTAATCTGTTTTAAATTTTACATCATTTAATGTAGTATTTTTCCACAGAAATCTTTTTTTAATGGATCACCTACTAAACATCATCTAGTCAGAATGTTTTAAAGACCTAAATATAAGACATGAAACTATAAAACTCATAGAAGAAAACACAGGCAAAAATCTCTTGAACATAAGCATGAGTGATTTCTTCTGGATATGTCACCCCAGGCAAAGGAAATGAAAGCCAAAAAAACCAAATGGGACTTCATCAAACTAAAAAGCTTCTGTACAGCAAAGGACACCCTCAACAAAACAAAAAGGCAACTTACAGTATGGGAGAATATATTTGTAAATGATTTATCTGATAAGGGATTAATATCCAAATATATAAAGAACTCATACAACTCAACACCAAAAAAACAAATAACTGGTTGAAGAATGGACAGAGGACCTGAACAGACATTTTTCTAAAGAAGAAATACAGATGGCCAAGAGGCACATTGAAAGCTGATCCACATCACTAATCATCTGGGAAATACAAATCAAAACCACAATATGATATCACCTTACACCAGTCAGAATGGCTACTATCCAATAAACAAGATGTAACAAGTGTTGATGAGGATGTGGAGAAAAGACAGCCCTGCTACTCTGTTGGTGGGAATGTAAATTGGTACAGCCACTGTGGAAAGCAGTGCAGAGGTTCCTCAGAAAACTAAGAATAGAAATACCACAAGATCCAGTAACTCCACTGCTACAAATTTACCCAAAGAAAAAAATCTCTGATTTGAAAAGATATGTGCACCTCTATGTTTATTGCTACATCATTTGCAATAGCCAAGATAGGGAAGCAACCAAAGTGTCCATCAACAGATGAACAGATAAAGATGTGGTACATATACACAAGAGTATTATTCAGCCATAAAAAGAAAGAAATCCTGCCATTTATGACAATATGGATGGACCTAGAGGATATTACTCTAAGTGAAATGAGCCAGGCAGAGAAAGACAAATACCATATGGTTTCACTTATATGTGGAATCTAAAAACAAGACAAAGCAAAGTGAACAGATTAGCAGTAGATTCACAAACACTGAGAAGTAACTGGTGGTTCCCATAGGGCTGGGGTTGTAGTGAGTGGGTGAAATAGGTGAAAGGGATAAAGAGGCACAAAGTCTCAACCATGATATAAATGAGTCACAGGGATGAAAGTACAGCATAGAGAATATAGTCAATAGTTCTATAACATCTTTCTCTGTTGACAGATAGTAACTACACTAGCTGGGGTGAGAATTTAATAATGTATATAACTGTTGAATCACTGTGTTGTATACTTGAAATGAATATAACATTGTATATCAACTATACTTCAATAAAAAAATAAATAAATAAGTAAACAAATAAATGACTAAATAAACATCTTCCTGGAAAAGACTAGTATTCCAGCTTGTGAAAACCTGCATTAAGAATAACAAGAGAGTCGCTGGAAAAATTGACCATACCCATTTAAAATTAGCAGCTTGCCTGTGCCTTGCTGTCAAATCAAAGAGTGTTTCCTCAAGAAAAGGATCATAACTCCCCACCTCCACATACTGTAGTTTGTTAGTCAGACAATCTTTGTATTGTCTGTCTACTTGTGAAATGACCTAGTATTACTCAGGAATCAAATAGTTAAAGCAATGTGATAGCCATATACATAGTCTTTCCATGTATATAACAATGCATTGCACAATTCTGAAATTTGAGTTTCCAGGGAGTCTTCTGTTTCTATGCATTTGATTATGGTCCCATAAACATGGACTCTGAGTGGAATTTAACTTCTATATGGATCAAAGCTCTTGGGTACTAACACACTAAACCTGAAAATTGTTTGAAGATAATACTTTGTAGTGTATCACATTTCATCCCAGTCTCCAACCTTAAGGAATTTTGGCCAATTCCTTTCTTTGCTGGAGTTTTGAGTGGGATTGACCAGATTACATTTATGGGTTAATCAGGGGATTTAGTCATGTTTTTTACAGCATTGCTTCCATTGGAAAATGCATTTGGCACTTTATGAGAGTCAGCATGGTGTGATAAGGAGTTTGATTTCTGGAAACAGACATACCTGGGTCCAAACTCTGGATTATCTCATGCAATATATGAGATTACATATAAGGAAGGTACTGTTATTTTTACCACTTAACAGATTGAGAAATTTGTAGCCAGTAGTTTCAAGAATAGGAATTATCTTCTCAGCAGTCTGCATTCCAAGCTCATTGCCTTTTTCCATACCTCTGCATTCCAAAGCTCTGCTCTGAAGGTGGTCAGCGTACTGATAGTAACAGAGACACTAATCACAAAAATGACGACTGTATGTGTAAACAATGCAAGTATGTATACTCTTAAGCTATAAAACAGAGAGCCAGGGGCCTCTACTGAGTCAAAGACCCAGCAACTTGTTTCAGTCTGAGGGTGAGCAGACAGATATATGCTACACATCAATATGGACAACTAAGGAGGAAATAAAGAAAAAAGAACTTGCATGAGTTTAAAGCAGAATTAGGGAACCCCCCTTCTTCAATCCTTTACTGTCTGGGACTTCCTCACAGTCTCTGGCTCCAAGAGGCCTCTTTTGCCAGTTCCTCTGCCCAGAATACAGGTGTTTCTCTCATAGTATGTGCTGCTGTGGAGTTCCATGCAACCTGGGCCAAAATTAGAGTGAAGGAAGAACAAGAGAGAGAAAAAGTAATTGGAATTATACTTTGGCCCACCAAGGCCCCTTTCCTTGGTTCCTCTAGAAAGAAAAAGGAAGATTGGTTTTGCCTCAAGATTTTAGGTAATGCCACATCATGATAGTGCTGCGACTTTGTAACTAGTGATGATCTCAGCAAGCCTGGAAAGAAAAGAGAAAATACAAGAATTTCCCTTACATTCCAGACCATTTTCTCAGTCCTCTCACTAAAAAGAGGGGGTCATTCAAAGAGTTTTTGCTCTTCAGACCCACTGCACAGTTCTGGGACACTTGCCACCCTTGAGCCAAAGCCAAACAAAACAAAACAGAAAAAACAGTGAACTGATCGCTTTACTGGTCATTTTCAAGTTTTTAATTCTCTCCCCAATACCTCCTATCATTTACTTTTCAGCCTTCGACTAGTTACATTTCTTTGTTGTATCCACAGTTTTTAGTTGTAATTAATGGGGAGAAATAGGCTATAAAGGGCTTACTTACTCTGTCCTGTCCAGCACTGCAAGTCCCAGGCAATCTCTTTTGGTTGAAGAAAAGGCAAATATAGGGGAATTACACATATTAGATGTACTTGACAATCACCTCATGTGTCTCCTTCTCAAGGTTATACAAACATCAAATTATGTAGATAAAAAATAAAATAAATCAGAAGAACTGATGTTATTACCAAACTAGAATTCAAGGAAAAGGAGCATACTTAATACACAGGATAATTTTTTTATTTAAAAATGTGTAAGTTACAATAAGGATAGAACAGTAATGAACCATTATATATGTGCAAAATCTGTTATAAATTCAAGAAGAAATTGAGAGAAACGTAATGGCAGGAAAAGATTGACAATATCACTCAACCTTTGATAGAGGAAAGTATAGGCATAATACCTACTGTGCTTCACAGATACTGTGTTTTTTACAAATTGAAAGTTTGTGGCAACCCTGCTTCAAGGAAGTCTGTTGGCAACATTTTTCCAACAGCATTTACTCACTTCATATCTGTGTGTCACATTTTGGTAGCTTGCAATATTTCAAACTTTTTAAGTATTATTGTATTTGTTATGATGATCTGTGATCAGTGATCTTTGGTGTTACTATTGCAGTTGTTGGGGGCATCATGAACCATGTCCATAAAAGATGGTGAACTTAATCTGTAAATGTGGTATGTGTTCTCACTGTTTCATTGAACTGCCATTTCCCAGTCTCTCTCCCTCTTCTCAGGCCTCCCTGTGCTCTGAGACACAGCAATATTGAAATCAGGCCAATTAATCACCCTATAATGGCCTCTAAGTATTCAAGTGAAAGGAAGAGTTGCATGTCTCTCACTTTAAATCAAAAGCTAGAAATGATTAAGCTTAGTGAGGAAGGCATGTCGGAAGCTGGGAGAGAATGAAAGCTGAGCCCCTTGCACCAGTTAGCCAAGCTGTGAATACAAAGAAAACGTTCTTGAAGGAAATTAAATGTGCTACTCCAGTGAACATGCAAGTAATAAGAAAGCAAAAGCAAAACAGCCTTGCGACTGATATGGAAAAAATTTCAGTGGCCTGGATAGAGGATCAAACCAGTCACAACATTCCCATAAATTGAAGCTTAATCCAAAGGAAGGCCCTAACCCTCTTAAATTCTCTGAAGGCTGAGAACAGGGAGGAAGCTGCAGGAGAAAAGTTAGAAGGTAACAGAGGTTGGTTCATGAGGTTTAGAGAAAGAAGCCATCTCCACAACATCAAAGTGCAAGGTGAGGCAGGAAGTGCTGATGTAGAAGCAGCAGCAAGTTATCCAGATCTAGTTAAGATCACTGATGAAGGTGGCTGCACTTAACAACAGATTTTCAAAGCAGATTAAACAGCCTCCTATTGGAATAAGTTGCCACCTAGGACTTTGATAGGTAGAGAAGATAAGTCAATGCCTTTCAAAACTTCAAAGGACAGGCTGGCTCTCTTTTTAGGGGCTAATGCAGCTGGTGACTTTAAGTTGAAGCCAATGCTCATTTACCATTCCAAAATATCTTAGGGCCTTTAAGAATTATGCTAAATCTGCTCTGCCTGTGCTCTATCAATGGAACAACAATTTCTGAATGACAAAACATCTTTTTACAACATAGTTGACTGAATATTTTAAGCCTACTGCTTAAAATGTTGAGATTCACTACTTAGAAAAAAATCCTTTCAAAATAAGACTGCTCATTGACAATGCACCTGGTCAACCAAGAGCTATAATGGAGATGGATGAGATTAATGTTGTTTCCATGCCTGCTAATACAACATCCATTCTGCAGTGCATGGATCAAGGAGTCATTTCAACTTTAAAATCTTATTATTTAAGAAATACATCTTGTAAGGCCTTAGCTGCTATAAATAGTGATTCTTCTGATGGATCTGGGCAAAATAAATCGAAAACCTTCTGGAAAGGGTTCACCATTCTAGATGACATTAAGAATATTTGTGACTTATGGGAAAAGGTCAAAATATCAGCATGAACAGGCATTTGGAAGAAATTAATTCCAACCCTGATGAATGACTTCGAGGGGTTTAAGACTCCAGTGGAGAAAGTAACTGAAGATGTGGTGGAAATAGCAAGAGAACTAGAATGAGGAGTGGAACATGAAGATGTGACTGAATTGCTACAATCTCATGATAACACTTGAACAGATAAGGAGTTGTTTCGTGTAGATGAGCAAAAATAAAGTGGTTTCTTGAGATGGAATCCATTCCTGATGAAGATGTTGTGAATATTGTTGAAATGACAATGAAAGATAGAGAATATTATATAAACTGAGTTGATAAAGCAGCTGCAGGGTTTGAGAAGATTTAGTCCAATTTTGAAACAAGTTCTAGTGTGGGTAAAATTATCAAACAACATTACATGCTAGAGAGAAATCATTCATGAAAAGACACGTCAATCAATGTGGCAAACTTCACTGTTGTCTTACTTTAAGAAATTGCCACAGCCACCCCAGCCTTCAGCAACTACAACCCTGATCAGTTAGCAGTCATCAACATGAAAGCAAGACCCTCTGCCAGCAAAAAGATTATGACTCACTGAAAGCTTAGAGGATGGTTAGCATTTTTTAGCAATAAAGTATTTTTTAATTAAGGTATGTATATTGTTTCATAGACATAATGTTATTGTACACTTAATACACTACAGTATGGTGTAAACATAAAGCACTGGGAAACCAAAAATATTTCATTTGACTCACTCCATAGCAACATTCATTTTGTTGCAGTGGTCTGGAACCAAACCTACAATATCTCCAAGGTATGACTGTAGAAAAAACACATAATTCTAGAGAAAATTTGAAAATATAATTTATGTATTTGAATTATTAGGTATGTATCTAATAAATATACTGAAAAGAGAATACACATTCTTTCCCTCAAAATGTATATGACCATCACATAAAATTGATCGTCATCTCTACCAGAGGATCTACAAACTCTTTTCCTAAAGGGCCAGAGAATAAATATTTTAGGCTTCATGGGTTTTATGGTCTCAACTCACAAGTATCCAACTCTTCCATTGTAATGCAAGAACAACTATGGACAGTATATAAACAAATGGGCATGGGTCTGTTCCAGGGAAACTTTATTTACAAAAATAGGCAGTGAGCCAGATTTAACCCATGGGCTGTAGTTTGCTGATCCCTGATCTAAACTAATCAGAGGAACTGGAAACACTGAAGAATGCTTCAGTAGGAGGCTGAAAGATAGGTCAAACAACAGAAAAGAATCTTATACCAGATATGAACTGAAATATTCTCAGGTGTCTTGACAGATGAAAAGTGTCCTAATGTAAGAACAGGTGGGGGTACTTTGATATGGCTCAACGAGAAAAGTGAGAGCACAAGAGTTACGGCATCATTAGGGAAATTGTATTACATCCACTTCTTGATCTAAGAGATTCAGTGTAAGTTGAAAAAATATATTCATTTACATTTTTACATTCGTAAATATTATACAGATGGAGACTGGCGTTGATGGAAAGCCACTGGATTAACTAAGAGATTCTGTAACTAATCAGCTCCATGTCCTGACGCAAACCATTTAGTCTCTTTGTCCTCAGTTTCTTTAACAGGTAATAAGGGGCTTATAGTGAATATACACTTGTCTATGCCTTATAGTTTAGAAATTCTATGACTTATTTAAGTTTTAGTCTACTTTAAAATTTATTGATAATACTTGTCAGTGTTTAATGGTCTACAGAGCTATTTTTAGGAATTACTTATCATCTTTAAAGAATAATTACCTGAAAAATTGACTTATTTATTAAACAAGTCATCAAGTAATGCACTTCAGTTGCAAACAAAATAATGGAAATAAAATATATGGCTTCTTGAGGACATGTCTTAAAATCCCATATCTAAAAAGTAACAGTAAATATCATAGAGGATAAAAGCAAAAGCTTGAAGAAAGTGAAGGAAGAAAAATAGGTAACTGGGTATGGTAGGATATGATAGAAAGAAAATATATTAGCAATTGTTTGTAGCATCAAAGGTCATCTAGAGAACTAGGGGGTCCTGATTGTGGATAGTGATTATATTTTTATTGAAGAATAAATCCACTATGGGTGCAAAAATTAAATACTGAATAAGTTCTTCTAAAAGGATTATATAAATTATATAAAATATAAATTTTATTCTTTCCGATGTTTTTGCATTTATTGTTTTCTCTGTCAACTACTTACAAGCAGTATGACTTTAAATTCTTACAATAAACATATAAAATAGGTACTAGTCTTTTCCCCTTTTACATAAGAAGAAACAGAAGCACACATACAGCAATAAATTTACCCCAACTCACACAGCGAGTAGCAAAGCAATGATTTGAATTTAGGTTTCTCTAACAAAAACATTTGAAATATTACACTACATCAATTCTCAACAATTCCATCAGCAAATCAAATACTTGCAGGACACATTCCATGTAACTAATACTACTAGATTCACTGGTAGATCAAAAAATAAGTTTACCACCTATTTGGGCAAATAACAGAAAACTTTGAATAAGAGAATGACCATTAAAAAAACCAACTGATTTCTTTGGGAAATATATGAGGTTTTGAAAGTCATTGTACTAGTTCTAGATTCTTGTATTTTAACTTTTTGTGAGCTTTGTTGAGGTATAATTTATATACAATAAAACTCTAAACTGTCAATGTCAAGTGTTTCCAGTTATGTAACCGCCACCACTACAATCATTATATAGAATATTTCCACTGCCCCAGAGTGTTCCCTATTGGCTCTTGGTACTCAACATCCTCTTCTCTATCTCCACCTCTGGCAACCACTAATTTGTTTTCTGTCACTGTAGTTTTTGCCTTTTTTTTTAATGTCATATAAATTGAACTACACAGTATGCAGACTTCAGTGTCTGGCTTCTTTCACTTAGCATAATACTTTTTTGAAAATCATCCATGTTGTGTACACCAGTAGTTTGTTCATCTGTATTCCTGATTAGTTTTCCGCTTGATGAATGTACCACAATTTGTTTACCCATTCACCTACTGAAGGACACTTGGGTTGAATCTAGGTTTTGACTATTGTGAATAAATGCCCATGAACATTCAAGTACAGATTTTTGTATGGATATATGCTTTCAATTCTCTATGCAAAAGTTTACAATAAACAGCAGAAAGTAACGTAGAACACCTAAATGTAGGAGGAAGTCCATAGTAGAGAAGGTCCTCCTTACAGAGATAAAAGAATTTTAAGAAGGATATGGTAGTCAACATATGAACTTAAGCCTCAAGTACATATGCCTTAGAGTAGGACTAAGAGGATGACAACTGGAAAAGTCATTATACAAAACTATTATCAGAACTTTGTAAAAAATAATTTCAATACAATTGTGAAAATAGAAATCAAATTTTCAAGGAGTACAAAGAAGCAGTAAGGAATGAAAACTGGAAGTACAGCCTACTCATTTAAAAATACTGACAGTAAAGGGGTGTGTGAGGGAAATGAAACGGCAGTTTTAGGAGATATCCAATTTCAAGGAAGATTGTAAATGACTCTGGGAGAAACTGATCTTATTCGTGGGAAGAGAAGAAAGAGTGGCATTGCAGAGAGGAGATCATTGATGCAGCAAGGTGCCAGAGGAGTGTGAAAAGGATGGGAACGAGAGGCACCTGCCTTGAAAAAGTATCTCTTACAGGATAAAGACAGGATGTTAGGTGGTTAGATATTAATGGAGAAGAGAGTTTGGCAATAAAAATCTACTTAGAAGGAAATCAGGAAATCAGGAAAGGCCAGGGAGCCATATCAAATGGCCTCAATCTTACCCAAGGACTTAGATAGTAACTATATTCAAGCTGAAATACTAGAGCCTATATAAAGCCTGTATGGTGTCTACCATAGGGAATGATCAGATAAAGTAAAGAAGGGACAAAAGAACTAGCAAGTGAAGTGTGAAATCCAGCTAAAGTTCAGTAGTCCAAATTTATTGTGAACTTGGTCATCACGGTTTTGTGACTTTCCTCAGAAATCACAATAGAATAACAAGAAGCTTCTTTCCTGGGTTGAGAATGAGCTTTGCAGACTAAGCAAAAGATCAAAGAAATGAGAGATTATTTGAGTTAATAAGCAGGTATGTTAAAGTAGCTGATCATGGGTCCCATAATGGGAAGGCAAACAAATAACAAAAAAAAAGAAAAATTCATCAGAAGAGCTAAAGAGACAGGAGATTATTTGTAGCAGGGTTGGGGAGCTAAAGGAGAGAAGTCAGTAGGTATAAAGGAGTAAGGATAAGGAAGGAATTATATTGTAGTCAGAAAGTCTTGATGGTTGGTACTTAGAATTGACTGGCTGAAGAAACAGTTAAAAGGGCTAAATAAAGATGTTGGGAGCAATTTGCTGGAAATGGAATTGTTACAGATCCCTTATTAAAGATAAACTACAGCAAGACACAATGAAAGAAGAAATGTGATGATAAACTAAAGATCTATTAAGATAGTTTTACCTTTCTCTGTGACAACACAGTTTGCCTCCAGAAAGACTGAGGCTCCATCACCAGCAAGCACATCACATCAGAGAGGAGAGACAAGCAGTTACCAGTTCTTTGACTGTGTACTGCTTTTCTTTACAATCTATTTATCAGTTTTAGTGCATACTGCTGCTATGCTTACCCTTTCAATTGTTACCACAATCATCAAACAGTTGCTGTATTGTACAGCTTAAATGTCTCTCACAGCCCCCAAGTGTACACTGGCAACTTAAATAGAAAAGATTTAATTTGGCAAACTCAGCTAGAGTAATATATTTATTACAAACAACACCAATATATTCTTGC
The DNA here is from genome assembly GCF_040802235.1 of Manis javanica. NCBI lineage: Eukaryota > Metazoa > Chordata > Mammalia > Pholidota > Manidae > Manis > Manis javanica. The sequence continues at coordinate 103,512,749 of NC_133174.1, read as the reverse complement.
TGACTGTGGCAGAAACAAAAGCATGAGAATACAATAATAAAAACAGTCAGCTGCAGAATTTTGGCTACAGGATGGGAGCTTGGACCTGAAGATAAAGACATAGTACAATTATTTGAATCTAGGAGTTATGAGGTCCAACCTAGAGCCATGACACCAGTTGTAAGATTTGCTGGATGCAGTGAAGAAGACATGGATATACCAGATAACTGATAGTGGTTATCTCTGGATATCTCTGGACTGGAGCAGGGAAGAGGAGGAGAAAGACTTTCAGTTTAATTCTATCCATTTGTAATGTTTAGGTTTTTAATGTCAAGTATGCATAACTTTTGAAATAAAATTTAGAAATGAAAATAGAAAAACAGAAGGGAAGAAGAAATTTACCACCTGTGTAACCTTGGGCAATATATTTCACTTGTCTGAGCATCAGTTTCTTCAACTATAAAATGGCAATATTAAGAACTATGTTGTCGGTTCAATCATTCAGTACGTATTTATTGAGTTTACTGTCTTAGCTGCTGTGAGTGGGTAATAATCAGTATTGTGAGGAAGTCAATGAAATGATTTGATAATGTTTCTGGCACAGGGAAAATATTAAATAAATGTCATTATTGTTCTTCCATTTCTCTAGCATAAATGCAGAATTGGTCTCAACTTGAGGCAAGTTAAAGCAGATGTGGTGGTTGGTGAATGAGGAAGCAGAACACTGGGAAGATTCTCTGTGAAATTGTCTAACTCCATGTTGCCTGGGAAAGTAGACTCTTGAGAAGCCTGTGAAGTCCCAGAATTCTTGCATCTAGCCTAAATGAGTCCATTCTTGAACCAATAAGATGGGGCTACACAGAGACCAGACCTGTGGTTGCCATGGGTCTGTGGGGGATGGGTGAAATAGGTGAAGAGGGAATGTTTGATATCTAGATCTGGGCAATGGTTACATGAGTGTATAAACATGTCAAAATTCATAAAGCTGTACACTAAGATTTGTGTATTTTATTGTATGTATCTCAATTTTTTTAAAAAGATGCTGTTAAAAGCCTGAAGTCTTCTTTTCATCCCTAAGAACTTGCCTTTTGGAGTAGATTAACCTTTATTTCAGTCCATCAAAACTGTACCCTACAGGTAAATTTACACTTTTGTGAAATATCTCACTTGTTGGATGAAGGCTCTCTGAATCTTGGCTGTTCATGGCTAATTTTAAAGATTAAGTGAAATTAAAAAGCTAAAGTATAATATTAAAGAGTGCAAAAAATATCTCTAAAAATTGAATGGTGGTGACAAAAAGAAAACATGATTTTTCTTCAAGGTTGATCTCCTGTGGAATGGCTTATGGAGAAAGCGGGGGGGGCGGTGGTGCTGAGAGGAGTCAACTCATGATCTACCATTCACTTCATTAAACAAGGTTGTTGTGAGGAATCAAATTAAATGATTTGGGTAATATGTCTGGCATAGAATAATTATGTCAGCACACCAATTATTGTTAAGCTGCCAGACTCAGTCAGCTAAGTCTGATCTTCTCATCAGTTATGTTATGATTCTATAATAAACCACCATTAAAAGCCATTTTTTTTGCAATCTCATAGAAACATCTCATCTTGACTACGTTTTGAAAAAAAGTCTACCCAATCACCTCTGCACATTACAATGACACATTTTATCCTGTTTTCTGGATTGGAGAGGACAAAATTCTTGAGGCAGAAATATGTGTAGTAACAATATAGTATGAGGATTAGATTTAAACTGTAGGTAAATATGATTGAGAAGAAAACTTTTAAATAAATTGTTGTAAGAGAATCAAAGTCAGAGAGATAAATTAATTTTTCTTACATATGAAAGTGTCCACATTTTACTAATGCTGTTATTGGAATTAGAATATCTTGACTTTTGATTTGTGAATTCTGGTTCTGCCATAGATTATATTAAATAACCATATAATTTGGAGTTCACAGACTCATGCTTTCTACTTGTAAAGTGAGGATAGTGCTAGCTGATTGGCCTAACTCATGGGGATGTGATAAAGCTTAAATGAAATAATACATGTATATACATTTGGAAGAGTATAAAATACTATATAAATATAAAGGAGTATTCTTTAATTTCCCTCTATTTACTTAACTAAAGCTTTCTTCTACAATTCTAGCACATACCCTTGGCCCCTCTCTAAGCATTTAGAACAGTAGTTTCGAAATATTCATGTTTATTTCTAATCAGTGGCACTCTTTATTCAGGTGAAATAATGGGAAGACCAAGGAAATCCAAAATGTAATGTAAGTAAAACAAGAGCTATTCAATTTAAGCTGGAATATGAACTCTGCTGATGAAGCCAAACCATGTCTTCCCATCCCTCTTTACCCACCGTCTGGAGACCCCTGAGGCAGGCCCACCACACACAACCAGAAAACTACTTACCTAATGATAATAAATGGTAACTACCTGACTTAGTCCCAAATTACTCAAAACATTTGTGCACATTTTAGTTACCAATTGATTTGTCAGCTTTTCAAAGGCAGACATCATGTTCTCTAACTATTCTGTATCTACAGTGCAAGGCAAAATGACAGGCACTCCAAATACATGATGCCATCATTTGTAAGATGCGCTTTATTTTATGTGCCACTAAGAAAGAAAAAAGCTCCATCCTGACCATTTTTCTACATTTTGTCACCATGATAGATTATTTTGTAATCAACAGATTAGCAAAGATGAAAAACACATATAACATCCATTGTTGACAAATATATGTGAAAACAGACTCTCTCAGATACTGCTGGTAGGGAATGGGTATTATTAAAAGCTTACTGAAATCACCCTCATTAAGTCATTTATTCACTGAATGTCTGCTATGTATAACAACAAAGAAAATAGACAAAGGCCCTGTCTCTGGTAGAGCTTACATTCTTAACAGACAAAATAAACAAATTAACAAATGAATATTTATTGTGTCAGGTACTAATAAATGTTATGACAAGAAGATTAAGCAGGGTAAAAGGGAAAAGAATGGAAGGGGGTGCTGTCTTACATAGAGTGGTCAGTGAGGTCCTCCCTGAAGAGGTAGCAGTTATGCATAAAATTTATTGAAGTGAAAAAGAACTGTAGGAGCAAAGGAGACATTCAAGGGATGACACAGTGTATGAAACAGAGAACTATGGATTTCACAAGGTTACCAGGAAGCCGTTGGAGGATTTTGAGTAGGGCATTGGCATAGTCTTATTCACATTTTTAAAGGATCACTCATTCTGTGCTCTGTAGACTGGATCTTAATGCAGCAAGGATAAAAGCACTCAGGAGCCAGTTGCAGTAGCTCAGCCTAGATAATGATGGTTTCTTGGACTAGATTGGTTGAGCAGAGATGGTGAGAGTTTGTCATACTTAGGATATATTTCGAAGGTAAACCTGAATGTATTTGCTGATGGATTAGATGTGAATTTTGGAAGAAAGAAGAATCAAGGATATTTCTCAGTTTTTGGCTTAAGTAACTGAAGAAGGTGGGGGGGGGCGGTGCTAATTAATGAAAGGCAGGTTGAGGAATTAAGTAGAAATAAAAATATTGATTTGAGACATGTTAAGCTTGAAATGCTTATTAGATACCCAAGTGGATAGTCTGGGATTCAAGGAAAGGTCAGAGCTAGAGATATGAATTTAGAAGACAGGATCGACTGAGGTCATGTAGAAAGCCATTGTAGATAAAGCAGAACTCCAAGGACTGAGCTTTGGGACATCTAACATTTGGGTGTTTAGAAGAGGAAGATGATCCAGCAAAGGAGGCAGGACTAGTCAATGGATTAAAAGGAAAACCAAGAGAATATCAGTATCCCAAAGCCAAGGAAACAGTGTTGAAAGGATTTACCAAATTGCCAGCTATACATCCAAAGTCTCAAAACTGTTTTACCCACTGACCATCCCCTAGCAAATTATCCTGCAGAAATGTTCCTGTGTGTGTACAAGGATGTATCTACAAGAATATTCTTTAGACTGTTGTTTAGAGTAGTGTAATTATAAACTACCAAAATGTTAACAACACAAATTATTTTTTAAATAATTAGGATTCCTCCATACAATGACAAAACAATATGAAAGCTAAAAATCAAAAGAATATTCTTTTATGTATTGCTTTGAAGGGGTGTCCAAGATAAAAACAAAATAAAATTACATGTGTGGCATTCATATCAAATTAGTATCAATAGCACAATACCACTTGAGAAAATAAGCTATAATCTATGTGAGTTTACTTATGTGCAGAAAAAAGTTCTAAAGAATTTGTACCAATTACCAGTGATTTTCTTTGGGTGATTTTTACTTCTTTAAATTTTCTACATTGTCTGAAGCTATTTCCATTTTAAGAAAAAAAAGTCATGTGCTCTATTGAGCCTTTATGAATTGTACTAAAAGTGAGAGCCAACATCCTTCCTTGAATCAACTCACAGATGTCACTTTTCACCACTCTTAAGAATTTGCATCTAAGTCTAAATGTAATGCATATATTATGTTCTTTCCCTGTATACACACCCACTGTGAAAATCCAAATTACTCTAGATTGAACCATGTGAAATTCTGATATTCAACCACTGTCAGCCTAGTAAAAAGAGCAATTTCCTATAGTTCACCAACTTTTTGAAGTCTGACCTAACACTATGATTCAAAATCTGGGAGTCCCTAACTCTAATAGATTACCTCCTAAATAATGATTCTCTCTCTGTCTGCCATTCTTAAAGGTTCCATCCCCAACCTGAAGAGATAACTGTAGTGTAATAAAAAGAACTCTAGACTGAGGATCAGACAATTTTTAAAACTTTATTGAGGCCTAGTTGAAGTAAAATAAAATGTACATAATAAAGTATAACCTTTGATTAGTTTTGACATACATATATAACTATGAAAACACACCACAATCAAGATAATAAATATTTTAATCATCCTAAAGAGATTATTCATGCACCTTTCCATCCTTCCTTTCACCTCCATTCCCAGGCAACTACTGACCTACTTTCTGTCACTATAGATTGGTTTGTATTTTTAGAATTTCATATAAATGGAATCATAAAGTATGTACTCTTTGATATCTATATGATTTTCCTCATCACAATTGTTTTGAATCCATCCATGTTCTTTTGATTTATCAGTACTCACAAAATTTTGAAAATCAGTTGGTCATTGCTCTTTACTAGTGAACATTTATATCAGTATATATTCAGATATTTATTTTATACTTTGGATTATGACACTATTTTATTTATTTTGTTGTTTAAATTATTCCCACTTTGGCCACTGGGACTTCTTTCATTTGGATCTTGTGTCCCGTTAACATATCCCCATCATTGAGAGTTTTTGGCTTTTCGTTTTTTGGTTTTATGTTTGCTTGCTTGTTTGCATGCTTCCTTGTTTTCTGGCAATGGAGAACGTTCCAGAATCATCTTGTATATTTCCTTCTCTGGCCCTACAATTAACCATTTTTCCAAAGAGCTCTGGTTCCTTTCTTTGGAGGATAGTGTATCTAACCAAGATTTGGGCACTGGATGTGCTTTTTTTTTTTTCGAACACTGTTTGATTTTTCAGGCACAATTTTTTTCCATTTAATTGCCTTTGGAACTTTGTCAAAATTCAATTTTCCAAAAGGAAGGAAATTCTGACACATGCCACAACATGGATGAGTATTGAAGTCATTATAACAAGTGAAATGAGCCAGTCATAAAAAGACAAATATGTATGATTCCACTTATATGAGGTATCTAGCATAGTCAAATTCACAGAAACAAAAAATAGAAGGGGGTTTCCAGGGACTGGAGTGAGGAAAAAATGGAGAATTGTTGATTAATGGGTAGAAAGTTTCAGTAATTCTAGACAAAAAGTTCTGGAGATTAGTTGCAGGTGTACACTACTAAGCTGTACACCTATTCATGGTTAAGATAGTAAGTTTTATTTTACGTGCTGTTACCCAAATAAAAATATTTTTAAATGCATGAAATACTGAAGGAAATAGACTTAACTACAAAAAAAATAACTTGTTCATATTTTTGTGGGTATATTTCTGTACTCTAGATTCTGTATCAACAGTGCATGTCTAACCTTTCACCATTACCACCATGTCTGGATTACTGTAGCTTTATAGTAAGTCTTGAAGTCAGCTAGCATGAGTTCTCCAACCTTTTCTTCTTTCTCAAAGTTGTTTTGGCTATTTCAGTTCCTTTGTATTTCTATATACATTTGAATTAGCTTTTTTGTATCTATAAATATCCTGCTATGATTTTGATTGTGATTGAATTGACTATAGATCAATTTGGATAGAATTGAAATTTAATAATGTTGAGTCTTTTTATCAGTGTTCAGTAATTTTCAGCAAACAGATACACATACTTTGCTAAATTCACACCTAAATATTTCATGTTGTGTGTACTATTGCAAATGGCATGGATTTTTAAATTTTGCTTTCCAGATGTTCATTGTCAGCATTTAAATATAATTGATTTTTGTATATTAGTCTTGTATCATACATTGTCAATCTCATTTATCACTTATTAGTTCTAGTGTCTATTTTTGTAAATTCCTGGGGATTTTCTATTTAGAAAATTATGACATCTGTGAATAACAACAGACTTATTTCTTCTTTTCCAATTTGTATGCATTTTATTTCTTTTTATTGCCTCATTTCACTCAAAAGGACTTCAAGTATGAAGGTGAATAAAAGAGGTGAAAGTGAACATCCCTCCCTGATTCTTGATGATAGGTAAAAAAATACTGCCTTTGACCATTAAGTATGTTGTTGCCTGAGGGATTTTTGTCTTGTTTTGTCTGTTTCGTTTGCAGGTGTTTTGGTTTGGTAAATTTTCTTTATCAGGTTCAGTTCCCCTCTGATTCCTTGTTTGTTGATAATTTTTTAAATCATGAATTGATGCTAAATTTTGTCAAATTCTTTTTTCTGCATCTTTTCATATGATCATACCGTTTTTCTTCTGTAATCTGTTATTAGAGTGAATTAAACTGACTTATTTCCAGTGATAAACCATACTTACATTCCTGAGATAAACCCCATTTGGTCCTAATGCACTGTCATTTTCATATGTTAATGATTTTTATTTGCTAATATTTTATTCAGGGTTTTGCATCTATGTTCATGTTGGATATTGGGCTTCTGGTTTTCTTTAATGTCTGATTTTGATATCACAGGGATGTCAACCTCTTTTCTTCTAGAAGAGATTATACAGATTCAGTGTACTCTTTTCTTAATGTTTGATAGGATTCTCCATTGATACCATCTGGACCTGGAGTCCACTTTTTGAAAGTTTAATTTTTATGAACTCAAATTCTTTAATAGATATAGGACTATTCAGTTACTTGTTTCCTCTTGAGTAAGTTTTGGTAGTTTGTCTTTCAAGAATTGGTCTAATTTAAGTTTCCAGATTTATAAGCATATAATTGTCCTTAGTATCCCTTTATTATCTTTTTAATAAGTGTATATATTTTGTACTCATAATCACTTATAATAAGTGATAAGTCATAATTATTTATGGTTTATTTATAATTTATATAAATTACAATTATTTATAATCATATAATTATCCTTAGTATTCCCTTACTATCATTTTAATAAGTATATATTATACATTCATAATCACTTTAATAAGTGATAAATCATAATTAAGTGAAAATCTATATAACTATATAGGTCCCTTGCCCTTTTATATTTTTCATGTGTATAACATCTACTTACATTGGAAGCTCTACCAATATTACACTTTCGATTTCAATGGTAATATATTTTAAAGAATGTAGGAGAAAAATAGTCATAGTTACCCATATATTTAACACCTTTGATGCTATTCCTTCATTCTTGAGGATTCCAGTTTTCCTCTGATATAATTTCCTTTATCTGGAAGAATTTCCTTTAGCATTTCTAATAGAACATGTCTACTATTGATAGACTCTCTTAGTTTTCCTTTTTTCTGACAATGTCTTTATTTCATCTTTAGTCATGAAGCATATTTACACTGCATATAGAATTTCGGGCTAATAGTTATTTGTTTCAGCACTGTCTTCTGGCTTTCACAGTTTCTGATGAGAAATCCACAGATGTTTGAACCATTGTTCCTATATATATAAACATATGATGTTTTCTTTGGCTGCCTTAAATATTTCTTAAAAAAACTTATCTTTGGTTTTCATTAGTTTGATCATCATAGAGCTGTGCATGGTTTTCTCTAAGTTATTCTGTTTGGGTTCACTGAACTACTAGAATCTGTAAATTTATATTTCACCAATGTAGAAAGTTTTCAGCTAATATTCCTTGAAATATTTTTTTCTGCACCAATCTCTTTCTTCTCTCCTCTTGGGACTCAAATGACATGAAGTTAGATGTTCTCATACTGTCTCACAAGTCCTTGAAGCGCTATTCATTTTTTTCAGTCTTCTAATCTTTGTCTTGGTGTTCCTCAGATTGAATAATATTTATTGACCTGTTTTCTTTTCTTCACAGCTTTACTGAGGTATAACTGAAAAATAAAAATTGTGTATATTTATGGTATACAATGTGATGGCTTGGTATACATATACATTGTGAAATAATTACTACAATCAAACTAATTAACATATCCATCACCTCACATAGTTAGTTCTGGGCCAGTGAGGACACTTACAATCTACTCTCTTGGCAAATTCGCAGTATACAATATAGTTTTACTAACTATGTTCACTGTGCTATACAAGAGATCCCCAGAAATGTATTCATCTTATGACTGAAAGTTTGTACCCTTTGATCAACCTCTCCCCATTTTCCCCATCCCTAAGCCTCTGGTAACCACCATTCTACTCCCTGGTTCTATGAGTTCAACTTTTTAAAATTCTACATATAAATGAGAGCATACAGTATTTGTTTTATTGACCTATTTTCTAGTTAATGGCTTTGTCCTCTATCATCTCTAGTTTACTATTGAGCCCATCTCGAACACTTTTCAGTTCTAAATTTTCCATTTGGTTCTTTTTTTTTAGTACTATTTCTCTGCTTCAGAACATCTATCCATGCATTTCCAGTGTTCTTTCCTTAACCTCATGGATCATAGGTATAATTGCTGTTTTAAAGACTTCGATTATTCCAACATCTGGGTTTTCTCAAGATTTGCATCTGCTGATTGCCTTCTCCTTTGAGGATTGGTCATATTTTCCTGGCTTTTAGTATGTCCAGTTTAGATCATCTGTCAGAAATTTTGACCATTATGTTGTTTAGACTCTGAGTCCTGGGACTTTTGGAGAATGTTGATGCTTTTGTTTTATCAGGTAATCATTCTGTTAAGTTTAGACCATAAATTTGTCTTGCCTTACATAGGTGGCAGTTCAAATCTTGGTTTAGAATCTGAAATAGCCATACAATAGATTACTTTTCATCCTTAAAAAGTACAAAATACTTATATATGCTACAATATGGATGGACTTCAAAAGCATTGTTAAGTGAAATAGGCCAGAGGCAAAAGACCACATACTATATGACGCTTTCATATGAAATGTCTAGAAAATGCAAGTCTATAAAGACAAAAAGTACATTAGTGGTTTCCAGGGGGTAGGGGTGAGAACAGAGACCAACTGTAAACAGAAAAAAATGATCTTACTGAAGTGATGGAAATGGCCAAAACTGAACTGTAGTGATGGTTTCACAACTCATGAAACCTTTCTGAATCTGCTTGTTTTTATTTATGAACTGAAGGCCATTTTTTACCCCCCAAAAATGATAGAAAAATAGGCAAGGACAGGCCTCCTAAAGATAATCCCATTATCATTGGCTACCAGAGATAACAGATATAGGACTTGACTAGATGTCTTTCTTTGGTTTCTGAGAAGTAACACTCATTATATTTTATTGTAATTATTTATTTAACTGTCTGTCTTCTGTATTAGAAGTTCTATGATGTCAGGAACTGTGTTTTCCTCATTTATGGACATATCTGCATACTTTCCCCAGAATCAGAATTCAGTATTCATTCAATCAGTAAAAATTCCTATGGACAGTCAGTCCACTCAGTACCCTAATTTATAGTTCTTAAACCTCTAATTCCTGTGACGTTCATCTCCACCCACTTACTGTCATGGAAGCCCTCTAGACCTTGCCAACCCTATACTGGTCTACATCAGAAATCCTTAACTTGAATATCCTACCCTCTGATCTCAATTCCTTGTGCTTCCAACAACTCTTTACTTCCCACTTTCACTCTCCCTGTACATACTCTTGACCTCATAGCAACCCATCCTTTTTCTCTCAGTCCTTTGGTAGAAGGCTTGTTTTCCCCTTGATGCTGTGGAACATCCATTGTTGCTTTTCTCTGTTCCCTTTGGGTTCCGTTTGTCATCCTCTGTGGATACAACAACATGTTGCTATAGTTCTTTATGTATTAGGGATACATAAATGTAATTCATTTTAGATAATTCACCTCTTAGCTTGAAGACCTATGTGTTCAGTATACTACATAGAGTGCCAGACTCTGAAAAGCTGTGTTAGGTTGTTGTTACATGACAAAACTACATTTCTTCAAACACTGATTCTCATTATGGAAGACTTTCTCTTATGCCATATATATTTTCCACATACTCATTTATACATTGAAATTATTTCTATTTTCATGAAAAGAATAATCTTAATTACAATTATAAGGTAATTATATAGACTTTTTTGCTTTTTAAGAAAAGGCAGGTGGGGAAAAGATGTTTTTGAATAAGTAATTTTCACTCAATCATTAGAAATCAATATTTTTATGAAACTAGACAAATCAATATAGTCTGTCTTTTACTTCTGGGTTAGTGTTTGGGGAATAAATTCTTCATCAGTCTGTTACAATTCTTTAATCTCATTAACCTAGGGCACTGGCAGATTTGCAAGTGATTTATATTACTTGATATAAATTTATATCTTTCTACTTTCATATGTTAATATAACTTTTACATGCTTTTCTTTTGTAAAGACAAGTCTGTGCTTAAGAGCAGCAATTTTTTATGATGACTTTGAGTCATGAATTGTAGATAATGATAAATTCTTCTTTGAGGGGGTTGGTTCCCTGGAGTGTGGGAAGATAAACAAAGGGGAGAGAGAGAATAAGGAAAGATAACCTCTTCTGCTTATTGGTAAAGCAAATGCTGACCCTATTTTACCTAAGTCTCAATCTATTCCTCAACTAAAAACTCTTTATTCAGGTTCTCTTTCATTCATCATCCTTAGCCCACTAGAAAATACTGAATCTTTTTTATCCTAGCCCTGGAACCATTTGATTTCTCAAAGAATAGATCACAAATAACATCTACCTAAGACAAAAGCCACATATTGGTTTCTCAAAGAATAGATCACAAATGTCATCTACCTAAGACAAAAGCCATATATATTTAATATATACTTCAACACCCCCAAAAGGCAACAGTTGATGACTATTAAGATATCACATACTCAGAATTCACATCATATACACACCACCACATTACCAATTTAGACTGATATATGTGGTCTAAAAACCCATAAAATGATAGAACTGAGAGCAGACAGAGATAATACAATCTAAACCCTTATTTATTTTACAGGTAGGGAAACTAAGCAGAGAGGTTAATTGACATGCCCAGGGTCACACAGCTATATCATTGTTTTAAATTGTACATTCATTCTGTGACAGTAGAACATTTGGTAATGTAATATATGTTATACTAACCATTGCCATTGCAGTCACACAGTGCTGCATTTTCCTCTTTCATCCTCATTTTATAAAATATAAAAATAATCACAAATACCTGTTCATTTTCAGAACACTCGATCTGCTTCTTTAGATCATAAGCATGAAATTGCATCCATTTAATGTTTTGCCTTTCACAGCTATAAAATGCAATTTCATTAAATATCATTGATTCATTTATTCGGCAAGAACTTGAAACTATGTTCTTGAGGCTAGAGGCCAAGGGTGATATGTGAAAGGTGTTATAAACAAAACAAGGAGATACATTCCTTACTGCCACTGAAGAGCTTTGGAACTAACTGGAGGAGGGAGCTAAACAAACAAAAAATGACTTAAGAACAATGCTAAGCTGTATACCTGCAGGTGCAGAGAATTATGCAAACTGCTTATGTGAGTGCTGAGATGAACCACAATAATGGTGAGACCTAAGTTGAACGGGGTTAACTAGGCAATTTCCTGGAAAAGGTGAGTTTCGTGCAAGACTAAGAAACTAATTGAAATGTTGTGGCATTGAAGAGTGAGGAGCACTCTCTGTAGGGGTAATGATAATAGTGAAAGCATGGGACCGAGAAGCTAAGTACTGTATAAAGGCCGAAAAGGAAATTAGTTTGGCTATAACAAAGGGACTGATCCTAACCAGGCCATGACAAACTCAGAGTTTTGGTGCTTGGGATGAATATGGAAGCCAGTTCTTGAATGGTAGGCTGTAGGATTTACAAGTTACTGTCCAGGCACTACATATCTATCAATTAATTAAATCAATATTTATTGAATACCTACTAGGAACCAGGGCTTACTTCATGCAGGTACTATGCATAGAACTTTAAACCTTGTCTCATTTATCCCTCACAACAATCTTATGAGTTTTAATATATTCTCCCACTTTGTTTATAAGGAAACTGGGTCTTAATGAAATAAATGGCATTGCCAAAGTCACACAACTAGCAAAAAGTAGAGACTCAGACTCAGAACTTCTGTCTCTAGAGCTCCCACTTAGGACCACTAAAGCTATAACTATTCTTTATTGGTTTTTCAGCAAGAGAAGAATATAATGCAAATACTATTCGTTACAGATTATTCCCACAGTTATGTGAAGGATAAATATAAAAGCGAAGTTCATAATTTTTATATAGCTCATATGAAATGGTAACTGTTAGTCACAATTAATATTAAAGTCCGTACAATTTCCCACTAAATTTTTTTAAAAATCTTATTTATCTATGAGTGTTCTGATGTGAAAGGAGAAAGATTAAAACTTAATACCATCTGTTTCCTATTCTGCTGTGCCGAACAATGAGAACAATACGCACAAATTTCATGCTCTTTCCTGACAGTCTAACATTTGATGAGGTTCTATTTACCTATTTTACATATTTACTTTATTTTGGTAGGACATAAAATCCGGGGAATCCTGTGTTTTAACTGAACATTTCAAAAGCAAGAGATAGCACTTTTTAAAAAATCCAGATTTCTGACTTGAAAAATCAAAAGACCTGGCAACACCAGGCATACAGTGTGACCACAATCAACAGGAACCAAGTAGTTGCCACTCCCTTTTCTTTTTATATATCTAGCAAAATTATATAGCAGCCAAATGTCCCTTTTGCAGCAGTTCTATGATTTAAAAAAAACTACCAAATGAACTGTTCAATTAGTTTCTGCCTCAAAGAAGAGTTATAATCTCGGGTCAAAGAACATTTATTCTTCTATCACAAAGTTACTTCCACTGCAAGGATCAAAACATCTAGGTTAGATACATGAAAAAAATATAAAACTGGTGAGCATCACTGCCTGTGACCACTGAACACATAGATGTTGAGTGCCTGTAATGAGCCAGGTGGTGAGCTAGCTGTTTTTGTTTAATTGGTTTGCTTCTTTCAAGAGATACCCAAGATATGGTAGATTTTGTTCAAGATTAAAGAAAAAGATATACTAGAAAATTTCATGTCTAGGATCCCAAGTACTTGACCAATTCTGTTCCATTTATTTGAAATGTCACATAAATTATGGCCAATTTTTCATTATCTGAATTCGTTTTGGTATTTTAGTAGCCAGCTCCCTTTCCCCCTAAAAGGCTGATCCACAGTAAATATAAACTTTGACCCTGGGCCTCAGCTGCCCCATTTGACAAACAAGCCATGAGGGATCTTGGAGATAACTAGTCTTAACTCCATAAGAGGGTAGGGCAACTGCTAAGGAACTGCTAGAGTCCCTTCCAGCTCCAACATTCTCTAATCTACAAAATGTCAGTGGATGGTATTATATTATCTTTCTGTGGTCATTGTTCCGGCTAATATATAACCATCTCTATTTACTTTTGTGCTAAAAAAGCAACCAGCAACCTGGAAGAAACTCCAAAAAGAAGAAAGTTTGAAGTCATTTGCTTTTAAGGCAATACTCTTAAGCCCAAAGAAGTTGTAAAACAAAGAATCAACAGAGTTAGAAAGAAAATGAATGTCCCTTAGATTAATGTCTAGCCTATGCATAAAGCCAATCCAGGAAGGAAATTCCTAAATTCCCTGGGTAATCGTCTTAAGAAGTTAACAAAATAGTACCAAATATTTACATTCTTGCTTGAGACTGACTAATGTTTGGCTCCTTGAAAATGTTACCCATCATCTTCATTATCTCTACAGTACTTCATGCTGTGCCACATCCATGATGAGCTCTGTACACCTATTTTTAGATGTTGATCAAGACTGTTATTCACTGTAAGGCTCTGGTGACCTAAGAAACTGAGAGCTCTTACAACAGAATGTGAAAAGAGTTAATAGTTTGCATGTACTGGAGGTGATTAATCTAGTTCATTTTCATTCTTGTCAACATGTGGCTTCTCAAAAATATTCTTATCATACAGGATATGACCAAAACAGATTAAACAGTCATTTCAAATTCTAACACAGGCAGAAACATTTTTAAGATGCTCATTTTCCAAGGTCTGGCTAGTTTAGGGAACTGGGTTGCCAAAGCAATGATATGATGGTCCAGTTTTCAATATTTTTCAGCTAAAATTGAATCTGAGCCTTTTTTAATTTTTCAAAAATCTGTGACACGATTTACATATTCTGCAAATTCTAAAGTAAATTTGCATAAATGTAAAATGTAATGTAAATCTGTAAATTCTGTATATAAAATAAATACATATTCAATGATATATGTGCAAATTACATATACATCTATACATACAAATATACAGACAGATAATGATAGAACAGGGCTCTCAGGTAATTTTTTAAAATATATGTTTGTTTTTCCAAAATATTAATACAACCATACAGATTTGATATTCCTTCTCCCTGTTTCTTCCCACTCTCAAACATTATAGGAGACACTACTGATAATAGCAGTGTGATTTCTAGAACAAATTTGATAAGAATTAGAATATGCATTTACACAGCATTATTCTACATAACAAAATATCAAAGAAGAGTAGAAAGAACATCTACCTACCAGTCATTGGCCCAGATCTAGCCCACATAAGTCTAGTCTGTGTTTTAACTGAACATTTCAAAAGCAAGAGATAGCACTTTTTAAAAAATCCAGATTTCTGACTTCTCTTGAAAAATCGAACAACCTGGCAACACCAGGCATACAGTGTGACCAAAATCAACAGGAACCAAGTAACTGCCTCTCCCTTCAAATAGGGCTGTGCTCTTCACTACATCTCAACCAAACGGGCTATCTCAGTTATTTGTTACATGCTTGGCCGCTATACTCATTTGACCTTATAACCACTGATTGGTCCAACTTTCTCACATTCAATAGAGTTTGACTAACTCAAAAGTTAATTGACTATCCTAAATCATTCAAAGGGAGTACACAATGAGCAGAAGCGTCTTTGCCCTCAAAAGGCCTTTATGATATGCTTTGGGAGAATACACATATTCATAAGAAAGTACAGGATATGATAATCACCATACTAGAAACATTTTCTATATGCAGAGAAAGTTGCAATGTCTTGTTGGGCACAAGAAGAAAGGCTTCATGAAGAAAATATCATTTCACAAATAGAACATATCACCAGAAATCAGTTTGCCAGGTTTCTCAGTACAAACTCTAGCTCTGACACTTACCAGTTTTGTGACTGAAGCTGAGTTATTTAATCTCTCAGAACTTCAGTTTTCTCATTTGTAAAATGGAGATAATACAATATACTGAACAGGATGTTGTGAGAATTAAATGGGAAAATAGAGTAACAGACCTTGCACATAGTAAACGACTAGCAAAACATTATTTTTCTTACTATTTTTATGGAGAAAGTAGAGTACAGATAGCCCTACCATGAAGGGTGAGCATCTGGTTGGTAAAGTATAAGAGATAATTAGTCAAGGAACAGCAAGTACAAAGTTGGGTTGAATTATAAAAAAAGGTGGCAGCCAGGTGCCTCCACAAAGCTGGGGAAACCCTCCCAGAGTCAGCTTATGAGGACACAAAGGTAAAGCAAAAGCCCATCAGCCCAGCTGACACAGCACCTCCCACCCTCCCACCTCCTGGATGACTGGCAGGCCACACACCCATGTGATAAGCACAATAAAGAAAGGCACAGTGAACTATGAGAATGCAAGATAGGGCAGGCTGATCAAGTTGTGGAAATCATAAATGTCTTTCTTAAAGAAAACTAAGCTAAGATCTCAGTGATGAGAGTGAATTGACAAGATAAAAGGGGGTAATTTATCTTACCAAGAAACGAGCATGTTTAAAGGCCCTGTGGAGTACAGGGAGAATAGAAATTAAAGGAAGCCCAGTGACGTTGGAGCACAAAGAGCTAAGACAAGTGTAGGGTGAGATGCCACTGGAAAGAGTGAGAATGGGTAAGATCTTTCAAAGCTTTGTAATTCTTAAGAGTTTTAAACTTTCCTCAAAATCAGTGACAAGGAGAATTACATGTTCATTTCTGTATTTTGAAATGGTTGTACTAGGGAAGATGGATTGAAATGGGGCAAAGGCAGATGCAGGAAGATGACTTAGAAGGTTTTTGAAGTAGTCTAGGTATGAGAGAGTAAACTACACAAGACTAATGGTGGTCGAGCCAAAAAGAAACCTAATTGGGAGATATTTAGGAGAGACGGAGAGAATGATGATGGACTGGATGTGGCAAGAAAAGAAGAAAAAAGTATCAGAGATCACCTCGGCTTGCAGACCAGAATAGATGGTGTCACTTTCATTGACACCATTATTTGGAGAGGCAAACTTTAATTTTATTTTTGAGCATGGTGAGTTTGAGTACTTTAGGATAAGAAGATATTTCTTGTAGGCAGCTCTAAGAGCCTGGAACTAAAGGAATAACTTCTGCTAGAGATAAAATGTTGAGTCACTTCAATAAAGTGGTAATTCAAGTGTTGGACATGAATGAGATCTCCTAAGGAAAGAATACAGATTGAGAGAAGAGAAGACTTCCTAAAACTGTCTAGGCAGTATAAAATGAACCTGCAGACAAGCGAGAGAAAGAAGGAAGCCAAACATGTAGGTGGAAAAACACGAGTCTTGTTTCAGGAAAATTAAGACAATAGACATTTCAAGGGATTAGTGTTTTAAATCACAGGCGCAAGTCATTTTATTGCACTTCATTTTACTGTGCTTTGCAAATAGTGTGTTTTTTACAAACTGAGGGTTTGTGGCAACCCTGCACTGAGCACGTCTATCACTGCCATTTTTCCAACAGCATTTGCTCACTTTATGTCCATGTGTCACATTTTGGTAATTCTTTCTTCAAGCCTTTTCACTAATACATTTGTTATGCTGATCTATAATCAGTGAGTATAACTCACTGAAAGCTCAGATGACAGCATCTTTTAGCAATAAAATATTTGTTAATTATGGTATGTACATTTTTTAGACATAATGCTATTACACACTTAACAGATTACAGAGTAGTATAAATGTAACTTTTTTAAGCACTGGGAAACCAAAAGAATTCATTTGACTTGTTTTATTGTGATAGTCCCTTTATCGTGGTGGTCTGGAACCCAACTGGTACAAAATACACCTGTATAAAATGCTGGCCATCAGAGTCGAAAAGCTGGCATAGTTTCTCTTCTTGTTGTTAATCATACAAGCTCCTTTTTAAATGTTGCATCAAATTCCCATCTTTTGTCTTGTTGACTTGACAACAGTAAGAGGTTTAGTATGGAAACATTGCTCCTTCATTATATAAAGAAAAGGATTCTGGGGTATAAAGAAAAAGGTGGGAGTCAAGAGATAATCCAAAAGTACTGCAAGTTCCTTCATGCACACTTGAACATGGGTTTCTTGATCCAAATTTGCTGTGTTCTTATGCATCTTGTTGGGAGCACTTTCACCTCTATTTCTGTAATTGTGATTGCCTCTCCTTAAAATGGAGCCAACTAATCAAATGTTGCATCTTAGAAAAAGTCAAAGCTTCTGTGCACATTACCCAGAATCGCTAATTAATGTTAACATGAATTTTGTGTCATGGATAATGCTCTGGATAATGTTCTCCCTCTCTCTTCTCACAGAATGAGATCATGATATTAGTTTAAAATCATTGTCTATTTGCAAAGTCAGCTTGATTTCTAGTTTGGCCATTGCTTTTCTAAAGAAGAAAAGAAAACAAAGAAACAACTACTATCTCATGACTCCAGATTTTGCACTGGCTGTTAAATAAATCAAAAGTAACAATAATTTTTTTAAAAACTTCAGGTTCCATCAACCATCCACACTTCACTCCTTTTGTTTTGTAGGCTATCAGTTTTAGTAAATGTAACCATTTGTTCCCCAGATCACACCAGTCACTGGAAGTAATTCAAGGCCCATATTACATTTCAAGCAGTATTGGGCTCAAATTTCCATTCAATTTTCATTCCACTTTCAACTATTATTAAGTGAGCACTTGCTCTGTGCCCAGAACTCTTCTAAGTAGGAATAATAAAGCAATGAAAAATACAAAAATCCTTGTCCTACTGGAACTTATCTTTTGCTTTATTTTGACTTCGTGAGGTTAACTTTACCAACACCCCTTGCTAACTAGTTTACTTCTTTGCTTAGATGAGATTTGGATAATTGGAAGAAAAAATTTCTCAAGGACACTTCCCTTTCCCTTCTCTTTTATTGCTCCTACATCCAGGAAATATATCCTGAATCCCTTAAGAATTGTAGCAGAAAGTTATTTGTGTGGCCTGGCTGTCTGCAACACTTTTACCCTTCCTCCTCCATCTGTACTCTGTGTTTTACGCCAGTATACTTGTCTTTTCATTCCCCACCAGGACAAGATGAATGCTTGTACTTACCCCAATTTATTTTTTCTTAGTTTTTAAAAGAATTTTTTTTGTTTGTTGTTTTGATTTTGGTGGGGAAAAAGCAGACTTCACTTCCTCTTCCTTATGTGAAAGTTGTCAACCTATCAATCCCATGACTTTTCTAAGCCTGTGGTGGCACATCCATCAGCAGATAGGACTCCTGATAACCTGACTCGAATCCCAGCACTTCCAAAATGAACCCTTTGCTCCACTCTGAAAAGAACTCAAAATAACAGCAATAACAACAACACAAATGCAGAACAAGAAAAATGTCCCCCTTGGAACTCTTGGTATTCTCAATTCCAAACAACTATTACGCAGTGATAGAGGACACAAAAACAAAAAGGCGTAATGAGGAACATGTGTTCCTCTCTCTGCCAAGGAGGAAGCAGAATTGTGACATTAAAGGGTATGCACATTTTAAAAACTTTTGATATTGCCAATTTGCCTTCAAAAAATATATCACATGACACTTCCAGTAGTGTATGAATGGCAGTATATAAATTTTCCATCTTTGCCAACTTGGCTGGTTAAAAACACTTACCTCATTTTATTTTGCTTTTTTTTATTATGAATGAGATAAAACTTCTTTATGTTTCTTAACCTTTTGTACTTCTTGTTTTGTGAATTGTGTGTTAATATTCTCTTGTCTGATTCCTATTATCTTTTCCCTTCCCACCCACTGGTGGACACCTTAGATGCCACTCAGTGTGATCTCCACAAGGTCAGTGTCAACCTTCTTGTTACGCTCCTCTTCAGTGCTATCTTATTCAACTTCTCAGCAACATTTGATACAGTTAACCATGTCCTTTTTCTTGAACACTATCTGCCCTTAGTTTCCATGGCACAACACTACCCTGGCTTTCCTCTCACCCACCCCTCAGCCATTCCTTCTCATCTTGAGGACTTTTCTTCCTCTGCATGTGGCAGAGTTCTATCTTAGAGTTCGGTCCTAACCCTCTCTTTTCTTCTTACAGTACTCACTGTCTCTGGATGACCTCATGATACAGATTACTATCTATATACTAATGATTCCCAAATTTCTATCTCCACAGGTCCTTTCTTCTGAGTTCCTGACCCATGTAACTAAGTGCCTCCCAGAAATTTCCATTTCCTTTAGACACCTACAACTCAACATGTCCAGAACATTATGCATTATCTTACTTTCCAAGGCTGCTCCTACTTCTTCTCACCACCGCTCCTGCTATATCTTATCAATCATCAAGTTCTGCCAATTCTACTTTCTAAACAAATTTCAGATCCATCCACTTTTCTGTATTCCCATTTATGGGAAACAATGGTGATTTATTCCCTTATTCAGTCCTCCATTTCATTTCTTCCAGGTTACAGAAAAATCCTCTTAAATGGACTTCTTGCCCACTCCAATACAATATCTACACTACAGTCAGCGATGTTGGCTAAAGTCCAAATCTAATCATAATATTGCTTCCCGGCTTAGACTATCTCAAATGCCTTCCTTAAGAAAATTGAAACTTCTTAACATAGTTCTCAAGGCTTACATGTTCTGACTTTTCCCTTTGTACATTACAGTTAGGCTATACTTAAATAAATTTCCTGCAAATATACCATGCTCTCAACTCCAGACCCTCACCAATGTTGTTCACTATGACTGTACTAATTTACCCTTTCATCTCCAACCCACTTTTATCTGTGTCTGTCTATATTTTACCCATTTTCACCTTTAAAATTTAGAAGCTACTTCATCAGGAAACTTGCCCTGGTTTCCCAGCTATGATTTAGGTGTCTCTCTTATATGTTCTGATTATAGGTTTATCATACTAAAGTGTAACTGCTCTATTTAATAATCTGCATCTCCCACTAGAATGTAAGCTCCATGAAGGCAGGAAGTATGTTATTGTTTTAGTTGTTACTATCTTGCAAATAAAGTGACTGCCCAATAAATATTTTGTATTAATGTTTGCCCATTTTTCTACTAAGGTATTTATCTTTTCTCACTGAATTTTAAAAGTTCTTTATATAAAGAAATTTTTAATCCTGTGTCATTTTGTTGTAAATATTTTCCTACGTAAGAAACTACTGTTCTCATATTTCCTGAACTAATTATTCCCTTTACTAACTTCTTTCCTCCATATATGCAGTTCTCTGTGTTAGGAATGAACTCAATCCCTATGCACCATTCAATACCCACTCAAATGTAAGCTTGCCTGACTCCCTGGGAAAGAATCATTCACTTCTTCCTTTGTACTCCCATAGCGCCTTGCTCATGTGTCAACTTGTTCATGTGTCAACATTTTTATTTCTAGGTAATTATATTTTTGCATGACTTTATCTTCCATTTGACTGTCAACTTCTTAAAACCAAGGATTTTCTTACTCATTTTTCTACTTCCCATGTCTATCACTATGCCTGAAACATAGTAATGTCTTTAAAATATTTTGCTTAAAGCATAAATTTTGGCTCACAACTGAACAAAGTTTAATAATAAAAAATTAAAAGACAAAATATTTTCTGTGAATAATCATAAATATAGAACTTCAGCAAAGTCCTGCCCAACTACTGGAACATCTCAGTTAAGAGAAGACTAGACAGTCGTAAACAGGAAAATCATAGTGTCAACTAAGGATAAGTCAAGGAAAGATCCTAAGTATACATACGCTTTGTAATTGTGTGTGAAGCATTCAGATAAAAGAGAAAGTGTCAGATATTAATTAAGGACCACAATTCAGAAATTCTAAGTTGTGAACGTTAACTGTAAACCCGGGTGCCCGTTAAACAATGAGAATCCATATAATGGATAGCTTAACCTATAGTCCTCTAACAGCTTCCAGAACTTACTGCTTTGAACTCTCTGGTTTTGACTGAAGTGGGGGTGGACAAATAACTGACAGAGATTTATCCTTGGTTACTAAAATTGTAGAAGAAAAAATCTTGACATTTAAATTGTTTTGCTAATTAATTTTAAAAGCACTTTCTAATTGCCCTTTTTCAAGAAATGCTTTTTGCACTTGTTTTGGGTTCTTTTTAGAATCACTTCCAGCTTTGTACACTTCTAATTAGACTTTACTCTTCAAAACCTGCCATTTCTAATCTACTTCACATACTTTTTAGTTATATAACTCTTCGGGAAAAGAGTTTACTTTTTGCTCTAAGGCTTTTTTCTCCTTAGTTAAAGCCAAAGAGCATTTGAATTTTGCATTTTAGAATCAGAATCTAGAGCTAGATAAGACCAGTTGCAATTAAGCTTGGTCAACTGCCTTATATTTCATATGGAAAAAAACAGACTCAGCAGGGGATACTAAGTGTCTTCATCAAGGTCAGACATGAAGTAGCACAAGCAAGGCTAGAACCAGATTTCCTGCCTTGCATTTTCCACTAAATAACAGTGTCCTTTTCAAAGTTTGGCTGGCAGTTTAGCCATGATTCAGTAATTCAGTAAAGACTGATTCATGATTCACCAAAAACATATTGAATGTTTACAGTGTGCCAGGAACTGTGCTAAAAGCATGTATCAATTTTTAATTTTGCAACGGCTCTTAGATACAGTGAGTAAATAAGACAGACAAGGTCCCTGTCCTAATTGTCTGATGGAGGTGTAGATGTATTTCTACTCCTGCAGCTCCAGAAGTAAGGGGGTTCCCCTCCTGAAACAAATTTTCCTATGAATCCAGTGAAACCAAAGTAAGGCAAGGAAAAGGGCAGATTGCGAGAAACCACTTTTATTGCTCACAGCTTGCTCGAATTTGCTAGCCAGGCCCAGCTCCGACCAGAACTGTCTGGCCATGGTGCCCTTGCCCACTTCACCCCCACCCACCCCAAGGAACTCCATGGGTGGGTCCTTGGCGACTGGAAGACACCAGACCAATTACATACCAGGTGCAGAGGGGAGGAGAGAATGGCCATTTTCTCTTCACCCCCTGCTCCAGATCCACCAGAGGCTCTGACTAAGGCTAGGCGAGAGATTCTGGAAATTCTACCATTTACCCAACAACCCCTTACCCCAGCTCTTACTTTCACTAACCTCTCTCTTCACTAACACATTCAGTTCTTCCTATAGGAGGAGGAATGATTAATCTGGTCTGATTCAATCACTCACTGAGCCCTGTTTTTCTAGTGGCTGAGGCTCCTTTGTCTCCAAAAGCAGGAAAGAAGTTCTGTTTTGCCTCTTCCACGTGTCCATGTGCCGACCTCAAGAACTTCACCCATGGGAAAGAAGGTAGCACCATCACCACCTCTGGACTCCACTGGGTCAAAAGACTGCTCTCTTTTCCCACTCCTCACCAGCATGGGTAGATTGGCCAGATTAGCAGTTAGCCCTAGGAATCTTCAATCCAGGGGGTATGGGAGAAGGAAGGCTTTTTTAGCCTCAGGCCTAATTTGCATCCTCTAACAATTTTCCCTGTGCTTTGGGGTGATTGACCACTACCTTCCATCCTTTGTGTGCATATTCAATTGATTAGAACCCAGGAGGGGAGTCAGTGAATGATGAGCATTCTCCCAAGGCAGTCTAATAGGAAAGACAGAATCAAACTAACAACTAAAAGCTAATAACTACACTTAGAGTAAGAGCTGCAAAAGACAAGTTCTAATGCTACAAAGGTAGATACATCAGAGACCTCCTAAGGTAGTGACATTTAAGTAGGACCCAAAAGATAATTAGGAGTTCAGGTAAGCAAAGAGAAGGGGAAGGGTGCTGAGCAGTCCAAACAGAAAGACCATCCTGTGTGAAGGCTCTGAGACATGGAAGAGCATGATACATTCATTCCCAGAGCTGAAAGGAGACCAATGGGTCTAGATCAGAAAGTATAGGAAAGCACTGTATCATTCCCTATAAAATATAACACATTACTCTCACCGTTTCTTAACAATACCTAATCTTCAGTTGCACTAATACAATGGTACACACATGAATGAAATTGGACAAGTATCATGCTTGTAAGGGTGACCCTACCTCAGGAGACTTTGGAGCATAAATGGGATAACACTCAATTAAAATAATGATAATAAACCAGCTAATCAAAATGCCCTTATCTCCAGCCAAGCCAGCCAGCTGAGGTATGAGCCTAAGGTACCTGTAAAATACCCATGTAAAATACATTAATTGCCTTATCATAAAGTTAGAATTAATAAGAGCTCTTTCATAGCTCCCAGTTTATCCAGTCCCCCACTTCAAAAATGATCATCAATGTCTAATTTATTAAGTTCACAAAATTTTTTTTGCCAGCCACTAGTTTTTTTCTTCAGCAAGACAAATAGAAATATCAAAAATAATTTGTTTTTTTTCTCACTCATTAACCCTTAGAAACAGTATCCATATGCAATTCCTTTTGCCTAACAATATGCTCTTCTCAGAGGCCTAGTAACTGTCTACCAGTTTGACTGCAGTGGCCACCCTTATCTCTGAAGTACTTGCTGAATTTTTCAATTTTTATCAGTGGCTTTTGTTTCTTCAGGAGCTCCATCATTACTCAGCTTTTGTTTATCTGGAACAACCTGCATTATTTTTTGCCAACTGCTGCAGTAAAAAGCCATTAGGGTAGAATTCTAAATTAAGCCATAGCTCAGGCATCCTACTGTTTATCTGCACTGTTTGCCCCACACACCTTTTCTTTCTTTTAGAAGTTTACATTTTCACTCAGGACTCCCTTAATTTACCTGCAGTGTTCTAGATAGTTGAGAAAGCTGGGGAAAGGAAAAATATACTTTTTTGTTTAATTCCCCACAGCAACAAAGCACAGATTCATAGAATTTATTGCTGAAGGGTACCTCAGTGACCAAACCTTCTCCTCTCCCCCATACCCCTATCTCCCTACTACCTGTACATTTTGCTGTCAGGAAATGATCTGTTTCTTAAAGTGAAATCCCCCTAAAATGTTCTCCTTGATCTACTCTTAACATATCATGTTCATTTCTATAGTTATTCTTTCTCTCTTCTTATAAATCTCAAAGGAATGGTGCACTTCACTTTTTGTATTGCTAAAACATCTCTGATACTAAATTTTACTTCTTTCTTTGCTTGGTAATTGTGATGATGATGATAGTAATGAGGAGGATTATAACTAACATTGATTAAGTACTTTCTCTATGCCCTATACAACCTATTTTTAGTCCCTTGCCAACCATATGATATAAGTGGTATTATTATCCCCATTTTACAAATGCAGAGAACGTGGTCCTCATGAATGTCCGGATCTTAGGTGAGTCATACTTTCTTCTTTGTATTTTCTGTGCTGTTTGGTTTGTTTACAATGAACTACATACAACTTGTAATATAATGCACAACCGATACAATGAAGTGGTTCTCATCAAGGGGAGTGAATGGAGCAGTCAGGGCAAGCTTACCTCCAGTCTTTGATTCCTTCTCCACTACAACCGCGTACGGGCCATTCCATCCATCAAAAGATATTTGAGTGCCTACCATGTGCAAAGCATTGTGAGGGAAGCAAAGAAACATCAGTGGCAGCTGAGGACAGTTAACTGTTCCCAAATGAGTACTGTTCATGCCACCAAGAGTTGAGACGAAAGGCAGTTCACTGTGAACAGAATGTGAGTAGAACTACAGGTGGGTCTTAAGTGTATGGGGTTCTCAGCAGGAAAGAGAGAGTGACACTCAAAAATAAAGTCATCATCAATCCATCACCTTTTCTAGCCTCTTCCTTGCATGATACTTTGCCCTCCTAGTTGAGAAGACAAAAAAAAAAAAAACACTGGCATATGAACATAATTAGGAGACTGTCTGAGCCCTAACTATTTCTCCCATCACTGGCTTTCCTGACAGTTTCTAACTCCTGAAACTAAACCTCATGTTATTTCACATTAAGCAAACTTCTAGCTCACTTTCAGATTTGCTTTTATTCACCTGGTTTGGTTCAGCTTAGAGAAGAAACTTTGAAGACACATATACAAGAATATATAACAGGAAATACAAAGTGGAGTCTCCCTCAATCTTATCTCTCCCAAATAAATTGCAAGTTGCGTTTAGCATAACTACAAGCACAGTGCTGGGCACATTAAAGACACTGAATCACTTGTAAGGTGATTGATCACTAACTTCTATATCTTTAATTATCTTTGTGCTGACATTTCACAGTAAATTACCAACTCCCACAAGAGTACGGTTTCACAAAACTAAACCAATTCATCTCCATTAAGATTTAGAGATTAAAAAAATAACATTCTTTGAATTTAAGCTCCTTTCAGTACCAAAATAAACTTCAAACCATAAATAAAGCCAATCAAGATACTGGGAACCTCACCATTCTGATGCCTTGATAGATATCTCTACAAAATCTAGATCAATTTAATAGATCAGAACATAAAAGTGTATTCTCTTCTTTCATCAACTATATAAATTCTGCAGTGTTAGTTGCCATAGCAAAAGACATCTCAGAAATCCTTTGAGTTAGAAGTTCCTTCAAGTCTATCATATACAAAGACTGATATTGCGGCTTCACTCTTGCTTCAGTATTGATCTCTCTCATATTTCTCCCCTCAAAACTGGCACTCTCTTTTACTTTGGAACACTCATATCTAAAGTGAGACTTCCTGAAATGTCAACATCTGACAGTATCTTTTGCATTAGGTAAGCTCATTTTCATGGCAAAGACCATAATGACAGGAGAGAATAGTAAAATTTGTTCTTATAAGAAGACATTTACAAATAAAAAGATTCTTATAAGAAGACCTTATAAAAATAAAAAGGTGTACGATTAATCGTTACAATAGCCATAAGATTAGTTGTTGTTTTTAAGCCACCATCACCACCGCAGATGGGTGAGAGTCTAAAAGGAAAGGGGCTCTAGTTTTAACATGTTAATTTATTTACTGCAGAACTTTGAAGGACAGATGCATCATGCCCAGAACTAGGATCCTGATGTTGCAAAATTATTATTAATTCAGGTGAAGTCATTTTTCCACATTGGCAAATAATTAATAAGTACATATAATGCTTTTCTAGGTGGCCATAATAGAGTTTAAAAGTAGAGAAATATACAGAGAAATTTAAAAGGCTCAAGGACAGGTCTTGTCCAAAGAAAAAGGGACAGACTGAAATTACCTTTCTCTCATTCCCTGTAGGTTTATGTCTGATGGAATCAAAACAGCATGGACTGAAGGGGAATGTGAGGCACAAAATACCAGGACAGGGTGCTGCTATCTCATACTCGATTCCAACTAGCCTCATTAGCAAGGAGAGTAAATCTCTCTTGTGGAGCATTAGAAGAAGGAAGTTTCAAACAGGTGATACTTGAGGCTGGAACATCATAGTCTAGGGTGAGTGATTCATTTAGAACAGACCTCATGAGTCAGCAAATGGTGGGTCTAAGGAACAGGATTCAATGCTTTGTGGAAAAAGACTAGCAAGGACTGGCCCCAGCCAGGCAGAGTACCAGAGCCTTGGCATAATAGAGTCTGGATGTGGAGCAGAGACCCAGGACTGGTAGGAACTGGGGTGCCTGGAAACAGGCTCAGCTCTGCCTATCAGGGGAAGGTATAGTTCAGCAAGTATATTAAATAAGAGGTTGTGCCTCAATAAGCTTCCATTTTCCTCATCTGTAAAAGGGGGATAATAAATGTGCCTGTTTCACAAGGCTATGGTGACTTACCCCACCCACAGGTAGAGGCAAATAGCTATCTATTTGAGTGTATGCAGTTATGAAGACAGTTGTAGATCAGGGAAGCAAGGGCTGAGGAAAGAGAGTATAGGAGCAATACATTTTCAGTGATAATCAGAAGGAATGGGGATCTTTGGTGTAACTAATAAGCAGCAGCATTGGGAATTGAATTCAGGTCCACATCCATATGATTCAGACATCCATAATTATCTATTGCTATACATTTATGCCTATGTAGCTACCATTTATCAAGTACTTACTGTGAATCAGGCACTGTGCTATGCACTATATCTTATGTTATTTAATTTCACCAATACCCTGTGAGTTCAATACAGAATGCATCTTCATTATACCATGTAGGAAACTGAGACTAATATAGGACAAACTGAAGTAAGGGGGAGAGTAGATCAAACTAGCAGTATTAGATTCATTACTTTTGAATGGTATAGATAAGAAAACTTTGCATTGAATATGAATTTGTTCCCTGAAAACTAAATTGATTGTGACAAAAATTATAAATTGAATCTGCTCAGGATGACAATAGAAGAATTCAACTATCAAGTAATTGAGCATAACTAGTGGCCATTCAAGGGCTGCAAAATGCCAAGAACTGTCAAGGAATTTGGTAGAAGCTTGCTAATTTGAGAGGGGCAGTCTAGCTGGCCAGAAGGACAGTCCAGAAAATAAATGGTGTTTTGAGCATCATACTACAAGAAATGTTCTCATTTTCCCTACACATAGCACAACAATGTTGGGGCAGCATGAAAATACTGAAAAAGGAAGCAGATTTCAAGTTCTTGAGTCTTTACCACATGCTGTGCTCTTTACAAGCTCTACATGTATTTTCCTAATCTACTCAACAATAAAAGATAATATTATTCCTATTTTACTAAAGAGGAAGCTGAAGATAAGAGACAGTAATCCCTATTCTAATGTTACAGAACGAGTAAATGTCAGAGTCAGGACTTAAACTAGGTCTGCATAATTTCCCTCTAAATGTTGCTACAGGAATTGATACAAAAAAGTGAACAAGAGTAAAGCAGTCAAGAAAGTCTAATATTGAATCTGAGAATAGGCATTGTAAGATGGTCATACTGAAGTGGTGTGAAGGAGGTATGGAACCTGAAGCTCAGGCCCAAAATAGAATAATAACAGTACTATTAATAACAGCAACTAACATTTATTGTGCCCCTTCTATGTGCATTGTCCAAGGCATTTTATATGTTTAATTCATTAAATTCTCACAACTTTCTGAGATAGATATTATTGTCTTCATTTTATACCTGAGTAAATAGACAAAGAGAAGTTAAACACTTCATCCAAGATTGTAAATAGCAGAATTAGTATGGGATACTGGAATTCAATATATGGCTCAAGGAAATGCTCAAAAAGACAATTCTAACTATACAGTTGTAAATTATACTGTTGTAGCAGAAACACATAGAAGTGAATACCTAAATAAGCCAGAGAGCTGTCCAGGGTGATAGATGACATGAAAGTAGGCTCCTTTAAGTCCTATTTTGTTACTGTCTTCCCTGTCAAAGAGAATTATTTTCAGACTGAAAAGTGTAAAAAACAACCATTGCTAAGAAATAACTTAAGCCTAAGACAGTTGAAGACATTGTAAAATACACACACACACACACACAGACAGACAAACCTAGTGTTTTAGTGTTTTAAATGCCTTTCAATCTCCTGGGATGTATGAATGAAATTCAAGAATGTATATAATTTATGAACCTATAGTAATTATCTTTGAGGAATCATGGAGAAGAGATAAAATCGTAGAAGACTGCTGGAGATGCAGTCCTGGGTTTTTTCTATTTTTTAAGATGAGAAAGAAGGTAGAGTCCACAATTAAATATAGGCAAAGTGTTTCTCTATTCTTGCTCCTTTACAATTCAGTCTCTGCACATGGCAATTAGACTCTTTGAATAATGTAAATCACACCAGGAAATCCTGCTGCTTCCTACAACCCTCACTGCACTTAGAACAAAGTCTCCACTCTTCACCATTGCCACTCTACATTGCCTCCCTCTTAAACTCCATCACTTATTATTGACCCATTGTTCACTATGCTTCAGTCATATTGATCATCTTTTTGTTCCTTGAACATTGCAAGACTGTTCTTGACCCAGGGACTTTGCATTGCTGTTACCTTTACCTGGAGTATTCTTTGCCTACATATCTGCAGACTAAATCCTCATCAACCAGATCTCATTCTCTAATAGATGCCTTCCTTGACCTGTCTGTTGTTATTACTGCCCTTCTCTGACCCCAGTCACTTTCTATCCCATTTCCTTATTTTCTATTTCCCAGAGCATTTACCATTACCTGAAATTTTCTAACTGGTATGCTTCTTTATTGCCTGACTCCCTCACTAGTTCATAAATTCCATGTAAGCAAAGACTTTGTCTGACTTGCTTGCTGTTTCAGCCCCAGCGCTTACAATAGTTCCTCACACAGAGCAGGAACTGAATAACTACTTGTTGAATGAATGACTGACTACTTAAATCATGAGAAAGATCCTAAAATAGATTATTAAGAGAATTGGTCATGAGCAACTAAAAATGTTAAGTGATGGTTAGCTTAAACTAACTTCATTTCATTCTCTGACATGGCCAATAGCCTTGCCAATTAGAGACATATAGTATGCAGAGTATACATATACAAAAGCATTTAGCAATGTCTTTGATTACATCATGCATTCAAGATGGAAAATGATTAACTGGAAATTCTTCAAATGATAGATTTTTCAAAAGTGATTGTATAACTATAGCCAGATTATTTTTATGCCATTCTAAAATACGAGTTCCTAATTTCTTTGGACTTTTTTTTTTTGGCTTAAAACAACAGAAATTTGTTCTCTCACAGTTCCAGAGCACAGAAGTCTGAAGTCATGATATTGGCATGGTTGGTTCTTTCTGAAAACCTGGTTCTTTCATGTTCAACAATTTAATCAATTATTCACATGAAGAAAGAGAAGCCTAATCTGTCATGTTTAGAGATGGTGGAAGATGGGGCAGATGTAAGATACATTAGAAAGTATAACCAAAATTTTAAAAAGAGCATGAAGGAAGGGCTGTGATGGATAATATATAATAGGAAATTCAAATTCGACTTTTAGTCAATAGTAAGTTTGATATGACATAACATTGTGATGTGGCCGCCAGAAGCAACTATTTTGATTTTAGGGGCATTAATAGAAGAAGGCAGGTGAGAACATTGGTTGAGTACTGTGAGTTTACACAGCATTCTAGGTCCTACCCTTTAAGAAGTACATGGACAAAGATATTCAGAGGCATTTGCCAGGAATGGTAAAGAAGCGTGAAATCACTTCCTGTAGGCAGCCACTGATTGAAATGGAAATGTTTCACTGAGAGTAAAGATTTTTGCAATTAATTGTTAGAGCAACTACAGCCCAGTACCCTCTGTAGCATTACTACCAATTAATTATGGAGCCTCTGCTTTACCAGCTTCAGCGATGTGATGGACACGCTCTATTGCTTAAGGCAGCACATTCCATCTTTGGACTGCTTTTACTATCTTAGAAGGTACTTCCTGTGATTAAACTAAAATGTCTTTTTATAACCTTTAGTCCCAGATGTATGACTTACAGCCACATGGGTAAGTCTAATCACTTTTTTCCACCTTAAGGCCTCTCAAATATTTGGAACTGACTACAATCTTGATACTGTTTTTACCCAAATACAACATGTTGAAAGTGACCCTTTCTTTTGAGCATATAAAAGATGTCCTCATGGAGACATGGTATACCACATGGTCTCTATAGTCAATGGTATTGTAGTGCATACTTGCCAGGAGATTTGTTCTTGAAAGTTCTCATCACAAGAAAAAAGTTTTTATGGTGACAGACGGTGACTAGACTTATTGTGGTGATCATTTTGCAGTATATACAATTGTCGAATCATTACATTGTACACCTGAAACGAATATAATGTGGTATGTCAATTATACCTCAATTTGAAGAAAATATTAATATACCTTCATAGCACAAGTATAAGCATTATATATGTTAACACTGGAAAAAAAATCCCAGCAAAACAATGTCTAGTTTTTTCCAAAGGGCAGGCCACTGACAGTTTGATAGATTTGGAGAGAGGGAGTGCAAGAACGGATCCAATCCTACCACAGCTGCAACACTTTTTGCTAGGCAAAGTTCTGATTACAAATTGCAAAAATGTCTCATGTTTCATGTCTATGGCAAGGTCATTTAAATATGTCACCCAGTAACAGCAAGCAGACACAATCAATTGTGGTCACTGCAGTGTTGTGGTACATGTACTACTAGGAGGACAGAACTTGCACAAAATTGTTTTCTAAATATCATCCACTTAATCAACAAGGATGTCAAGACACCCACAGTTTCTGAAACCCAGTAAATCTCCAGAGGGAGACAGGAAGGAAGGATTAGTTAACATGCAAATGGAAGAAGGTAAGGAAGAAATGTAGGGGGAGAATAAGATGAACAAACATACACTGGTAATCTACTAGTTCTATGCTCAATGATTCCACATATATTACCTCTTCCCTACAAACAAGAAGCAGAAATCACCAAAGGCAAAGGAGCATACTTAAAGCAGTTAAATAACTTGCCCAAGGCCCACAGTTAAGAAATGACTGAAAGTGGATCTGACTCCAAAGACCATGATCTTTTCCCTACAGCACACTGCCCCCTACAATGTGTTGAGTTTAAGAACATTTAGTAGCCTTCACTGACTTTCAACAATCTTCATCCTACAAAGCCCTTGCCTTATTTCTCCAGATTCTCTTTTAATTATCCCACTCCTCAAACACTACAGGCCAGATAGACTGAATACCTGTGGGTCTCTAGACTGTGCCAGGCTATCTCAGCCTCCTTGCCTTTGCACATTCTGTTCTCTCTGATTTCTTCCTTTACCTACTGCCCAGCTCCTACTTTTCCTTCAAGATTAAACTCAATCCTAACTTTTCCAGAAAGACTTTCGTGGCCATCTCAGATAGGTAACTGCCTTGCCTCTGCTATTCCAAAATACCTTGAGGATACTTATATCACAGACTATCAGACTGCATTGCTTTTCCTTATCTTTCTCTCTCTCCACACTAGACTGCAGCCTCTCCAAAACAAGAACTTGGACTTGTTTTCACATTGTACCTCTCACATCTAAAATAGTGCCTAGAGGGTAATAAGTGCTTATAGATGTTAAAAGAATAAATAAATGAACAAACAACAACAATAACAACAAAATGAACAAATGAGGAAGGCGTGTCCAATTTAGTAATAGGCAGACAGATTGCATGTAATCCTAAGTAAAATATCTCAGATGAACAATTTCACAATAAATCAGAGAATATTACATCAGGAGTCTCCATTTTCCCTTAATTAAAAGAAGATCATATCCTCCAACCAATTGTCCCGATACCATATCTCTTCCAAGTTGTCCTTCTCCCTTAGTACCAAGGTTGGGGCACTTAATAAGTATGACCCACTCTCTTTAGAATCAGCATCCACATCTTCTAGGCTCTGAGCAATTTAGAAGCAGAGATCTTGACAGCTACAGCCTTGGTCTAGCTCTCTACTGAGAGAGATGTAATGGCCTGTTTACACACCAAAAATGAGCACACC
Source organism: Manis javanica (assembly GCF_040802235.1). NCBI lineage: Eukaryota > Metazoa > Chordata > Mammalia > Pholidota > Manidae > Manis > Manis javanica. The sequence goes on along the minus strand of NC_133174.1, from coordinate 103,479,592 downwards.
TTTGTTTGCTTTCCCTAATATATGTACTCTCTGCTCCATGGCAACGTTTGGATTGCCTTGTCTTGCTTCCAGCTATTCTCCTAGCTTCCTCTGCCTCTTGATCTAGAGACAAAAACAGAAAGGAACAAAGAAATAAGTCACATATATCATTTTTCAATTTTCTTGGGTGAAACCCTGTGACTGCCTTATTTCAATCAGAAGGAAATTGGTTCTTTGCGCTTTGAAGTCAGCTGAGTCACTCATAATTTGAGAACAATGCAACTGTGGAGAGACAGAGTCATGCCTAGAAAGGAATGCATGTAAGCTGACCTGGGTTCTTTCGAGTTCTAGTTGTACCACTAGCCAACTATGTGACCTTGGACAAGCTACTTAACTTCTCCGGGCTTTGGTTTCTTCATCTGTAAAATTAGGAGATTGGGATATATGATCCCTAAAGTCTCTTTTTGCTCTTAAATTATGACTTGGTTACACTAGCATAGATATAAGGTAGTTTCACCATAGTACAGAACCCTACATTTTAAAGAATTACTGACTCATTCTAGATACAAAACTATAAGGCTATTCTCACTGTTCCATCCCTATTTTTCTGGTCAAATGCATGTTTGAAACACGTGATTAAAATTCAAATATGATATTCTTGGCCTGCTGAAAGGAGATCACTGGAGCCTGCAGCCTTGCCAAATCTTGGGCCTAAAAGCCCCAGATTAGCTTTTGAAGACTGTCCACTGTGTATGCCATTGTGTTGATCCTCTGGGACAGGCCACATCCATTATTCACCTGACCCCATTTCCACCTCCTAATTCACCTGACTGGGTTTTTTGTCAACATCACTAGGAAACTGCATTAGGGAGAGAGGGTGGGAAACTGGAACTAAGGGTTTTCAGAAGAAATGGAATTCACACTCTAAAAGAACTAACAGGTTAAAGGTTACAGGAGGCAATGAGTCATAAGTGAGAGATTTATAGTTACCAGTAAAGATCAGTGGATTAGAAACTAGGTAGACACAGAAATAAAAGCCCAGAAAGCATATATGCCAATGCTTAAGGAAAAAAATAAGTCAAAATCTGAGCAGGTAGACAAGAACTTGACATGGTCAAATGCTAAATGACAAGGTGGCTGATAAAGCTCTGAGCCAGTGGTTCAGGCCTAAGAGATCCTCCATAACCAAAAGCATAGAACAAGGCAGAAAGAACAAATCAGAATTTTCAACCATCAATGAGACCTTGATTCTGATTTAAGCAGACACTTGCTCCTAAGAAAAAAATCATTCCAGAGCGTGCACAGGAAAGTACATAAGTGAGGCCATCTGACTAGTCTGGGAAGTTAAAAGTAACTGGCAGTTAAACAGAGAGATTGATTCACTATCCACTATCATGGAACATTGTAGCAATATGGTGTCAGGGGCCAGTCTCACAATATAGGGAGTCTCAGAAAAAAATGTCAACATGACTACATTCCCATCTAACTTCCAAGGGATGATCAAACCCATCAACAAGCAGAAAAGAAGGTATACAAAGGCCAGATTCCCCACAAAGTTCCCTAAATTTAATGAGGGAAATTTACCCTGGTTTTAGCTAACTAAGGTGAGGGAACCTGGTAGAACATCAATGAGGAACTGGTCAGGCAAGATAGGACTGAACTGATAAGACTGATCCTAAGAGATAAAAGGAGCTTCCTAGTTAGAATTGGTGATTGCTTAGCAAATTTATGCCCACTTCCTACTCTTTGGTTTATGGCACATTGCTACCTAGTCTCAACACTCCTTCCCGCTGAGCCTGTGAATCCTTCTTAACACAAAGCTTGTGACAGCTATGATTAATTGGTAGATCAACATTGGCACATGAGATTTAAGTATACTTTCCATCTATATTGCAATTAATTGTTAGAGCAACTGCAGCCACAGACATCATGAGGCCTCAGAGAACTTTCACTGTCAGTCTTACAAACTCAATCCCCACTGCCATTGTATAGTCCATCAATGCTACCCAGGGCCCTGGAATTAAGGACAAAATCATCTTACTCATGCAAGCATGCTACACAGATTTAGTGATTGACAGAGCCTATCCAACCATGCTTTTGCCTTGCATTTTGTAGTTAAACCTTCATGACCCGTAACGATGACCTTAAGGTAATGTAACATGCAGTCAGCTACAATGCCCTGCTGATCCAGTCACAGTAGATACAGTCTTAAGTTTTAATTCTGTGGGACCATTCCACATTCCATTCATAATATTTTCCATTTTTCTAAAGTGCTCCAATTTCCTGGGGAAATCATTCTTGAAAAAGTTTCTACCTTCTTAGTAATTTTTCAGGTAAAATAGTTCCAGAGGCTGGTGGCAGTGGCACTTTTCCAATTGAATATATAAATCAAAAGGTTCGCCTTTAAAAGATTTCCTCCTATCAAGTAAAACTCTTTGGAGAAGATTTGCTTCTGTTCTCCTGCCTGATTTATAAGCAATGTAAACAGACTGGAATATACTCCCTTTCTCATTTTAGGAGTCTTGAACAAATGAAAATAGCTTATTAAATAGAGTAGTGATAGGGCCATTTTGCATGGTTATGCTAAAGAAAATCCATTTGGGATAAAGCAGCCTTATGCTTTCTAATATGTTTAAGGCACAGGAAGGATCTATTTTTTCTACCTTTAATTAAGATGGACCTTGACAATATTTTCCAATTTAAAATTAAATCAAAAGTAGACAAGTCCTAAGAAAGACATCATACAATTTTTTTAATCTGGAGAAAAAAAAGATTATGAAATATTTGCAGCTATAAATGTAAGCAGTTTTACTTTATGAGAAAAGTAATTTCTGTTTCAAAGAACTGGAGTTACTGTTTGATTTTGTTGTTTTGCTTTTAAACAAAGTCCTATTACTTCTCAAATAGATCCTGAGTGCTCCAGGACTCTCTTCAGAAGTTAATGATCCTTACAGATTCTATTCAGTAGTACCTTAAATATAATTCAAATATTTTCTAAGCAATTATAGTGAACATTAACTAAAGCCCATTCAACTATAAAAGAATTGTTGAGAGCTTCGAGTTGCTTTTTTTAAATTTCTAGAGTGACTATAGCAACAATTTAAAAAATAATATCATCTACTAGTCAAAAACTTACATAATTGTTTATTAAGACTTTATGTATGGGTTTATTTCTGGCCTTTTCTCTATTCTATTCCATTGGTCTATGTTCTATTTTTATTCCACCACTATACTCTTTTCATTATTATAGCTTTATAGCATAGTTTGAAATCAGAAAGTGTGTTGCCTCCAGCTTTGTTCTTCCTCAGGATTGCTTTGACTATTCTGAATATTATTGAGCCAGGAGAAAGAAGGAAATCCTGCCAATAGTGACAGGATGGATGGACCTTGAGGGCATTATTCTAAATGAGATAAGTGAGAAAAAGAAATAAATACTGTATGATCCCACTTACATGTGGCATCTAAAAAAGCCAAACTCAGAAATAGAGAGAAGAATGGTGGTTACCAGGGACTAGAGGTAGGGGAATTGAAGAGATGTTGGTCAAGGGTACAAACTTGCAGCTAGAAGATGAATAGATTTTGGAGATCTAATGCACACAGCATTGTGATTATAGTCAGCAATACTGTATTTCAAACTTCAAAGTTGCTAAAAGACTAGATATTAAATGTTTTCAAAACAAAATTAGTAATAATTATATGGCATGATGGAGGTATGAGCTAATACTATGGTGGTAGTCTTTTTGCAATATACAGATGTATCAAATCAACACACTGTATACCTTAAACTTGAAGAATGTTCTATGTCATACTCTCTGCCTCCCACACATGCATAACATCCCACATTATCAAAATCCCCCACCAGAGTGGTACATTTACTACAATTGATGAAACTATATTGACACATCAAGATCACTCAAAGTCCATAGTTTACATCAAGTTAGAGTTTACTCTTGGTATTATACCATCTATGGATTTGCATAAACGTATAATGACATGTATCTACCATTATGGTATCATACCAAGTATTTTCACTACCCTAAAATTCCCCTCTGCTCCACCTACACATCCTTTCTCCCCACCCCACAACCCCTGGAATCAATGATCTTTTAACTATTTGCATCGTTTTTCTTTTTCCAGAATTTTATGCAGTTGGCATCATATAGTAGGTAGCCTTTTCAGTGGGCTTATTTCACTTAGTAACATATATTTAAAGTTCCTCTGTGTCTTTTCATGGTTTATAGCTCATTTCTTTTAGCACTGAAAATTACTCCTTTGTCTGATGTACTACAATTTGTTTATCTATTCACAGACTGAAAGACGTCTTGGTTGACTCCAAGTTTTGGCAATGATGAATAAAGCTATTATAAACACCCACATGTAAGTTTTTATGAACATAAATTTTCAGAACTCACATGTTTTTTTTGGTTTTTTTGGCTTTTTTATTTAATTTTTTTTTGGTATAATTAATCTATGATTACATGAACAACATTATGTTTACTAGACTCTCCCCATCATCAAGTCCCCCCCACATACTCCATCACAGTCACTGTCCATCAGTGCAGTGAGATGCTATAGAATCACTACTCTTCTTCTCTGTGTTGTACAGCCTTCCCCGTGCACCCAAACACATTATGTCTGGTTAGTAGTAATGTCCCCTTTTTTTCCCCTAATCCCTCCCTCCCCACCCACCCTCCCCAGTCCCTTTCCCTTTGGTAACTGTTAGTCCATTCCTGAGTGAAGTCATTTCATACTTGTCTTTTTCCACCTGGCTTATTTCACTGAACATAATACCCTCTAGCTCCATCCATGTTGTTGCAAATGGTAGGATTTGTTTTCTTCTTATGGATGAATAATATTCCATTGTGTATATGGACCACCTCTTCTTTATCCATTCATCTACTGATGGACACATAGGTTGCTTCCATTTCTTGGCAATTGTGAATAGTGCTGCGATTAACATAGGGGTGAATATGTCTTTTTTAAACTGGGCTCCTCCATTCTAAGGGTCAATTTCTAGGAGTGAAATTCCTGGGTGAAACAGTATTTCTATTTTTAGTTTTTTGAGGAACCTCCATACTGCTTTCGACAATGGCTGAACTAATTTACATTCCCACCAGCAGTGTAGGAGGGTTCCCCTTTCTCCACATCCTCGCCAACATTTGTTGTTGTTTGTCTTTTGGATGGTGTCCATCCTTACTGGTGTGCAGAACTCACATGTTTTTAAGATGGAAAATAGTTAAAAGACTAGCATACAAATATTTGGAATATATCAGCTACATCAGTATTATACATCTATTGAAATAATTAAATTTAAAGGTAATGCAGCTTAGATTCCTCAAAGTTAAATGCCTGATTTAAGCTTTCTGTTCTACAAGTAAAACAGAGCTAGATATTCTAGTTTCAGATATCTAGTAATCTCAGCTAATCAAAGTGAGTATGAATCCCAAAATAAGAGAAATCTTGAAAATAGCTTAAGAAGTATAACTATATAGTTTCATAGATCTTGTTGTTAATAGTTATTTCACTGGCCAGAGAAAAGAAGTAAAATTTCACACAAACTTCCCTCCCCGTGCCCCCTACAAACACTTGCCCAGGGAAAAGGAATAGCTGATAGATTAGCTTGAATAGCAAAATCCAATCCCATCACAACAGAACTAAGAATAGTAGGAAGGGAAAGAAAGAGATCAGAGAGAAACAATGGAAAGACAGAAAAACAGACGAAAGAGGTTCTATGCTACACAAAACAAGAAGAGGTGTGAGCAATGGACTCACTGACACCTGTGCTCAGAGACAGCCGATCAAAGGAGGGAGATAAGAAGCACCTACTAGTAGGCTGAGGGGCTTACAGCTGAAGGGGAAACTAATGTCTCACTAACAAGGGAGAGAAACACTAAGTTGGGGAGTTGAAAGAAAGAGGAAAGGGAAGGAAGGAAGGAAGGAAGGAAGGGGGGGAGGGAGGAAGAAAGAAAAAGACAGAAGCAATGAGTCTGAAGGTAGTCTCATACTGTAGTCCAAACTTTAATAGTTTCCAAAGTAAAAGAATTTCCTAAGTAAAAGAATTGACATTTATAAAAACCCTGAATCAATCATATTGAAGAAAACTCTTTACAAAGGCAGCGAAGTTTACAGTACATTTTAGTAAGATTTCCACTATAAACGACCTTTTTCTAAAAAAAACTGCTTGAGGGATAGAACTTCAGTTCACTGAGGACAAAAATCACAAATTCAAGACACTTAATACGCAGATCATGCAAAACAACTGAATAAGTATTCTACATAGAAAATCCCCAACTTGTCAAATATTGTTTGAAGTTATGCTTACTAATGGATGAATATGGGTGGTACTTTAGGGAGTTATTGACAGACACATGAGAGACAGCAGTGTTTAAGCATGAGAGTTCTGGAACCAGACAGTCTAGAATCAAATCTTGGCTCTGCCACTTACTCAGCTTGTCTTTGGTGACATCATACTAAGTAACAGCTTAGGTAAATTTCTCAGTTGCTCTGTGCCTCAGTTTCTTCATCTGTAAAATGGAGAAAACAAATTTCATCGACTTCAGAGACTAGCTGAAGGAATTAAATGAAATAAGACAGAATTAGCACAGTGCCCAGCAGATAATAAACAAATGTTAGCAATTATTATCATACCACATCACTTGGGCCTATCAAATAATCTGCCCACCTTTAGTCTCTCCTTATACTAATCCCTGCTACCCCTCTGCCTTCACACCAATTTTTCTAAAACTAACCTGCTAAAAACAAGTTTGATGACTCCCTGTTGTGTAACAATGAAGTCTACATTTCTTGTCTTGAAATTTACTACCATTAAGGTCCTCCCACAATTTTGTACCTTTCTTCCATAATTAATACTAATTATGTATTAGCATTATCATTCCCATTTTACGGACAAGGAAACTAAGGCTTATTCAGTTATGAAAAATATTGCCCTCTGAAACAGTTTTATAGCTTTTTTTCTGGCTCAGCAAACTCTTACAAGCCTTGAAGTTAAGCATAGGCAGTAACTTTATTTTAGTCCCCAAATAATACTGCTTCCTCTCTGTCCACAATACCTTTGAGCCATGGAGATGAATCTGAAAAAGATCTAGAGACCCAAATGACTCTGTTTTCCATTATCTCTATATTATTAGCAGGAAGTGGGGAAGACTTTTCAAATCCTTCATAACCAACTTCATGCTGCTTTATACTTAATAACACAAAGGAGGAGGAAAAGGATTTGAGATAAAGAAAGGAGAGCATATGAAGAGGAGAGGAAATGGGGAGACCAAATAAAGACAACAAATAAAAGGAGGAAGAGAAAGGGATGGACCAAAGATAGCTTTTTGATATTATTTATTGAAGTACAGTTGATATACAGTATTATATTGGTTTCAAGCACACAACATAGTGATTCAACAGTTATCTACATTATTAAATACCCCAACTAGTGAAGTTACTGTCTATCAATATAGAAAGAGGTTACAGAACTATTGACTATACTTTCTATGCTGTACTTTCACCCCTTGATTAACTTATATTGTGTCTGAGATTTTTGTGCCTTGTTTAATGGCTATCTGATACGCATTTTTTCTTTTCTTTTTTTTTTTTTCTGAGAAGAAATAGGCAAAATGGCTACAAGTATGCACCCATAACAGTATCTTTCACAAGAGGGCACTGGTACATCGGATGACAAGATGAGTATCAGTGAATTTACCTCAGAGCAACAGAAAGAAGGTAATCTCTCAATTTGGTGCTTGCTATAGAGCCATTCTCTTTATGTATTTCACATCCTTGGGGCACTTGGAGAGTAAAAAGCCTTATCTGTCATTTCATAGAGTTGAAGAGCAGGCCTTTTTAGCCCCAAATAGAAAATGAAACAAAAAACAAATACTGCATTGACAAAGAAGACTGGGTACAATAAACGATTGTGTGAAATGTCTGATGTTTTGGAATAATTTTACAAAACCCTTTACTTTATCTCTATTGTTTACATTAGGCAAGAGTTTCACAGCTATGTAGCCAAACCCATGAGAATTCTATTCATTGCTAGATCTATTTGTGATCCTTTCTGAGCATTTTAACATAAATAAATTCAATAACCTGTAAAAAAAAAAAAGTCATAATGGTTGTTTTCTTAACTCTGCTCATTTCTCAGACTGGAAAGGCACTGGAGAGGCCATCAATCAGGTTTGAGCAAGATTCTAAGATGAAAATCGACTCTGATGGGAAAAGAACACCACATCTAAATTGGGAAACTCTCAAAAATGCAATTCTGCCTATGAAACTACAAATGATCCTAATAGAAAGGAGGGAAGGCTATGGTGCCTAAATAAACAAATGTCATCACAGAAGCAGCTTTCTGATGAATTATTTTAGAAAGGCATTTTTTTAAATGGAGAGGCCATTAGGGAATATTTATGTATTTGAGGCATAAATAACATTCTACAAAACATTGCTTTCCCCCTTGGGTACTGTCTGATTTCAGATTTCTAGTTAGTAATGTGCATCCAGGGATTCACTAAGTAAGGCAAAGCATGCTGTTTGTCTCATCTGAAATAGAAATAACAAAGATATATCATTTAATAATATGCATAGCACTTCCATGAACATTATTTAATTTGGTCCTCATGAGAAACCTTAAGGAAGAAATTATTAATTGCTCCATTTCATAGAAGAGAAAAGGAGAGGTCAGAAAAAGTGATTGACCTGAGTCATATGGCTAATACATGGTGGCCCAGGGACTGGAAGTCATGGCTTTCGGCTCCGAAGCTCATGCTTGTTGCTCTTGGCTGTCTCTTTTTGGAATAAATGTATTTCAGTTTAGTTGAGAAAAATAAGCCTGATGTTATTTGTTTGCATTTTATAGAAATTAACATATATAATAAATACAACTATTAGAACTCTGGTCATAAGACATAGCAGGTTATGACTATAATTTAATTTTGTATTTTTTCTACTTAAACAATGTCAGGGAATTCTGTTTGATATTTAAATTAGCATGAAGAGTATATTTTCTGAAATAATTGATTTATTGAAGCCTTTAATTATTTAGAAGACTTCATCACTTTAACCTAACTTGGGAGAGCTCTTTAAATTTTTTTAAATTTAAATAGTATTTTTTTCCATTTATAAAATTTATATATTATTATGGCATAAAATTTAGAAAAGACAGAATTTTGGTGCTTTTAAAAATATCTTTTCATTCTTAAGTAATTATATTATGTTTTAGTCTTACAAAGTTGTGATCATATTTTATTATATAGTATTATAGCTCAATGTGTGTTAACAATATATCATGATCATTACCCACATTGTATAAAATATTCTTTAAAAATATGATTTTTTCTGGTTGTAAATTATTCATCAAATAATGTATCCTACTTTATTTAACAGAATTTTGCTTGTTGGAGGGAAGGTTTTCCAATGTTTCATATTTTAAATTATGGTACCCTAAGTGTGCCTATATATAAATATTTATGTAGAAAAGAGAACTTCACTTAGAGCAGCTGGCACTGCTGAATCCCCTCAAAGAGAGTAATGTTACTGCTCTTTTGAAGTGGAATAAACAAAAATGCATTGTTGTATATTGTCTACCTACTAGAAAAAGAATCTACTTTGTGTAGAATTTTTCAGTTAAACTTTTCATTTTGAATAATTGTAAATTCATATTACAGTTGCAAGAAATAGTACAGAGAGTCCCCCCATGTACCCTTTAACTAGTTTCTCTCAGTGGTAGCATTTTGCAAAACTAGTACAATATCACAACCATGATATTGTCATTGATGCAGTCAAGATACAGAACACTTTCACCACTGCAAGCATTCTCCATGTTGCCAATTTATAGCCTACCCTATTTCCCTCTCCTGCAATTCCCTTCTTAAATACTGGCAACCACTACTCTGTTCTTCATTTCCACAATTTTGTCATTTCAAAAATATTATATACATATTATCACACTGTATATAACCTTTCGGAATTGGCTTTTCTGTTTAAGCATAATCTTCTGGAGATTCATCCAGGTTGTTACATGTATCAATAGTTCATTCATTTTTATTGCTGAATAGTATTCCATGGTATGGATATATCAGTTTCTTTAACCATTTCCCTATTAAAGGATTATTGTCCAGTTTGGGGCTATTATACATATGTAAAAGTGCTATAAGCATTCATGAACATGTTTTTTTAAGAACATAAGTTTTTAATTTCTCTGGGACAAATACCAGGAGTGCAATTGCCAGGTGATGTAGTGACATATTTGTTTTTCCAGAAACTACTAAATTGTTTTTCAAAGTAACTGTACCATTTTACACTCCCATTATCAATGTATATGTGATCCTGTTTCTCCATGTCCTTACTGATATTTGATGTTGTCACTTTTAAAAAAATTCATTTTGATAAGTGTGTCATGATAGCTCATTTTAGTTTTATCTGCATTTCGTTAATGGCTAATGTTAAACATTTTTTCATGTGCTTATTTGCCATCTGTATATCCTCTTCAGTGAAATGTCTCTTCATGTCTTTTGCCCATTTTCTAGTTGGATTTTTTTTAATTGTTGAGTTTTGAAGGTTCTTTATATATTGTAGGTTCTAGTCCTTTGCAAATATGTGATTTTCAAATATTTCCTCACAATCTATATAGCTTTTCTTTCCATACTCTTAACAGGGTCTTTTGTAAAACAAAAGTTTTAAACTTTGATGAAGTCCAACTTATCAGTATTTCCTCTTAAGGAGTATGCTTTTGCGGTCACGTCTAGGAATTCTGTCCATCCCAAGCTACCAAAGATTTTCTCCTTTTTTTTTCTAAAAGTTTGAAAGTTTACATTTTACATTCAAGTCCACGATCCATTTTGAGTTAATTTTTTCATAAGGTATTAGGCTTAGATCAAGGTTCATTTTTTGCCTATGGACATCCAATTGCTGCAGCACCATTTGTTAAAAAAGGTACCTTTTCTTCATTATCATCGTCAAACATCAGTTCGACATATTTGTATGGGTGTATTTCTGGGATCTCTGTTCTGTTCTATTGATTGATGTGTCTATTCCTCCACCAATACTAACAGCTTTAGTTACATAACTATATAATACATCTTGCAATTGGGTAGGCTGATCCTTCTCAATTAATTTTCTTTTCAAAATTGTTTTAACTACTCTAGTTTCTCTTATGTTCCATGTAAATTTAAAAATAATCTTGTCTATATCTATAAAATATCTTACTGGGATTTTGATAAGAATTGAGTTAAACCTGAATAGTAATTGGGAATGAATTGACACCTTTATATATTGACCTTTCAATCCATGGAAAAGATACGTCTCCATTTATTTGTATCTTTGATTTCTTTCATCAGTGTTTTGTAGTTTTCAGCATTTAAGTCCAGTATATATTTTGTTAGATTTCCACTTAAGTATTTCATTTTTTTGAGCATTTGTAAATGTTAGATTTTTAATTTTGGTTTCCATGTGTTCATTGTTAGTTTATAGGAATATAATTAATTTCTGCATATTTATCTTGTATCCTGAGATTTTGCTGAACTCACTTATTAATTCTAGGAATTCCTTTATTGATTTCCTGAGATTTTCAACATAGACAAACATGTCATATTCAACTAGAAAAAGTTTTATTTCTTCCTTTCTGATCTATATGACTTTATTTCTTTGCCTTGCTTTATTGCACAACAATGTTGAATAAGCATGGTGAGAGTGACCATTCTAGCATTGTTTCTGATCTTAAGGAAACACCATTTGGTCTTTCACCATTCAGCATAATGTTAGCTATAGTATTTTTGTAGATGGTCTTCATAAATTTGAGGAAGTGCCAATCCATTCCCATTTTCCTGAGAGTTTTTATCATGAATAGGTGTTGAATTTTATCAAATGCTTTTTCTATATTGACATGATCATGTGGTTTTTGTCCTTTATTATACTAATTGGTGTATTACATTGATTTATTTTTGTATATTGAACACACATTCCTGGAACAAAACTCACTTGATCACAGTATACAATCCTTTTTTAAGGGTTTTTTAAATTAACATATCATTGATATACAATCTTATATTGGTTTCAAATGTACAATGCAGTGGTTCAACAGTTACCCATATTAGTAAATCCTCACCCTGTTTAGTGAAGCTACTATCAACATAGAAAGATGTTATCTTTACTATTTCCTTAATTGTTCTTGCTTTGTTTATTTTGTTCTTCTAGTTTCTTGAGGTAGGAATCTAGATTATTAAATTAAAGTTTTTCTTCTTTTCATTAATTTCTATATTTTATTTTTTAATTCCATGAGACTTCCTCTATGATCCATGAATTATTTATATTTGTGCTGTTTAATTTATAAGTGTTTAACGATTTTCCTTTGCCTTTCTGTTACTGATCTTGTTCAAGTTTGTTGTGGTCATAGAACATACTCTGCATGATTAAAATTTTTTATGTTTCTTGAGATTTGTTTTTTGACCAGGATGCAGTGTATATTGGTAAATGTTCCATGAGTGCTTGAAAAGAATGTGCATTGTACTGTTTTAGGGTGGTGTTCTATATACATAATTTAGATATTTTTGGTTGATTGTTTTGTTTAGATCTATGTTCTTGCTGATTTTCTGTTTAGTAGTTCTATTAGTTGCTGAGACTTGAGTTTTGAATCTTCCAACTATGATTGTGAATTGTCTATATATCCTTTCAGGTACATCAGTTACTGGGTCATGTTGGTTGTTGGCTGGGTCATAAGGCTCTGTTGTTACACATTTAGGCTAATTATATCTTTCTGGAATATTGATCTATTTATTTGACACAATGCCCCTTTTTTTTTTATATATAATTTCCAGAGCTTTTAGTTTTTCTTATTAGGATGAATGGAGAAAAATAAGTCTATTCATTGTCCCTATAATAGAAGTCTCAGACCTTACTTTTAAACATGAATAGGTTGAATTAAATTATAGATTATTTATGAAAAATAACTGTGTAATTACTATTGGTTGTTTTCAATAAAATCTACTACTACAGAAAGAAGTGCTACAGAAATATTCCCAAAGGTACAGAGAGAGGTATGTTCAAAGTTGTCATGTACACATTGCTTAAATTTCAACAAAAATGAGAAATAATTGAAATGTCCATCAGTAAAAGATTGATTAAATAGTTTATGGCACATCCATGGTTGACATTTAGCCAGCATGAATAAATGCAGCATATAAAATATTGAAATAATCCCAGAACAGCTTATTAAGAATTTATGCCTTGATTCCCACACCAAACAAATCCTTCTAGCACTCTAACCATCTTGGTCCTTTCCTCAGGACACTTTGAAGGTCACACAATTTAACAACTGAAGGCTTAACACTTGCATAGCAAGGGGCTTCAGGGCCATGCTTTACCACTATGAGTGGTGCCCATTCTGAATGGTTGGGGCCCATGCCCTACCAGATATTAAATATTTTGTATATCACACCTTGGTCCATACATACCACAGAATACCATCCAGCTATTAAAAATGAATAAGAGGAGCTCTAGGCAAGCATGGCAGATTGAGCAAATAAATTTATCTTAATTTACTCCTGAAACCACACTAAAATGACAGCAAAGAATTTTAAAAGTCACAAAACCCAAAAGGACAAAGAGAACATGAGAAGAGATGACAGCAGAAGAGAAATGTCAACACAAGTTTTGTAAGCTGGAAAGCAGATGGACAGGTGGTAACTGACTTAGCAGAGGAGATAATACTGAAACTTAAGCCTGAAACTGGGGAGAAGCCAAAGAAAAGCAAGGCAACCCATGCTACAGAACCTCAGAAAGTCTAAGGATTTATAGGCACCAGGAACCTCTGAAGGCAGAGATGTGGGTAGAACCAAGAACAGAAAGATAGATTGGCAGTTGGTATGAGGAGAATATAGTCCCTCCTCCTAAGTTTGCTCATGAACTTCATGGAGTAATTTCTCCTTGGCAATGTGTGTAGAAGCCTGGAGGTTTTTTCTTGCTGGAAAAGTTTATAAGAACTAGGGTTAGGTGCTACACTGAAAGCAAGGATGTAAAGTCTGCATATTAAAAAGTGCATCTTTGGTCTTCTTAAGTCTGTACCCACTCCTTTCATATATGCCAACATACCAGCATTCAGGTTTGTAATAATATTGCATAAAAAATAAGACTGTTCTTCTCTGTGTAAACCAAATCGTACAATTGTAAAGACCTAAAAATACTGACGTTTTGGGGAACCCTAGTGAAAAAGTTGATCTGCAGCTTTCTAGAATTAAAGGGAAATGTGCCATGTAACAATGCCTATTCATATTACAAAGAACTTCTAATCAGCTTCTTAGTCTCTCATTTATATGTAAATGGACCATCAAGAGCAAGACATCAAAGGAAGAGAGATTAAAAAACAAAATAAGAGAAAAAGTGAGCTTGTAGGAAATAGAGACAATGCAGGAAACAGAAGAAAACTTTATGAAGACTTATATCTCAGATAAGAATATTCAGCATTCAATAACAATTGGCTATGAAAAAGAAGAACATTTAAGGAACAAGGAAAATGTTTTGGAAATTAAGATTAAGATGAAATATAGAAGTGTTGGAATATAAATTGCAGAAAACCTCCTGGATACTAGAATAAAAAGAAAATAGGGAGAAACAATGAAGGGCTCAATCTAGGATGCCCAACATCTGGATAATAACATTTACAGAAAGAATAAAAATGGAAAAAGGAAATTATTTGAGAAATAATGTAAGAATACTTCCTAAAAGTGAAGGACATGAGTTGCCAGACTGAAACATACCACCAAGGGCACGGAATAATGAATAAAAATAGATCACACAAGAACAGATCATAGTGAAATTTCAGAGCACCACGGAATCAAAGTGGCAATGTTCTCCCAACAGCAGCACCGGAAACTAGAAAGCAATGAACTAAGTTTGAGGGAAAATTATTTGCAACTGGAGCTCTGTACTCAGCCAAACTGAGTAGAATAAAAGGATTTTCAGCATGAAAGATCTCAACAAACATTTTCTCTCTCAAACAGCCTTGCACAGAAAGTTGGAAGTTGTGTTCAGTCCAAATAAAGGAGCAAGCCAAAAAAGTGGAAGAATGTATGGAACTGTATTAAGAATGGTTTTGGGGGCTTTCCCCAAGAAGCTATGGGGCCTGTACAAGGCTCCTTCCCACCAGTGGTTTGCCCAGGTTAAAAACTATTTTATTTCATTTTTATTGAAGTATAACTGATATACAATATTATACTGGTTTCAGGTGTACAACATAGTGATTCAACAGTTATCTACATTATTAAATGCTTACCCCAATAAGTGTAGTTACTGTCAACAAAGATACTGCTATATTATGGACTATATTTTCTATGCTGTACTCCCCATGACTAATATGTGTTATAACTAGAATTTTGTGCCTCTTTATTTAAAATTATTTTAAAGACAACATTTGGTGAAAAACGGTTAAATGGGTTTCCTTGATTAAGGGGTAAAGCACAAAGAATGCTAGGCAACAAAAAGCTTTGCAAGGAAATCTTTTCCAAAAATGGCAAGAAGACACCTAAGGAAGTTGTGAAAGGAGGAAGATGTTACAAAATTGTATTTTTGCCACCACATAGAGAATATCCAATTCAAGGCAGTCTTGAAAGTTACTCTGATAGATGGATAACAGAGTGGCAATCAGGCAGTCTAACCTTATCTAGAAATCACAGGAAAGGCTGACTTTCAGGAAAATGGAGAATCAGGTAAAGTTGGTGTAAGCATTCTGCTATTTCTCTTTTCCCTGTCTGCCCACAGATACCTTATGCCATCGTGCTTCCATTGCATAGACAAAACTTACCATTGCCTTAAGTAGACTTGTGCACCACTTTAGCCAATATCAAATCTTGGTCTTGCCGGTTCCTTTCAACTAATTGTCAGAGGTCTGCTAAATAAATCTGTGCTAAGATGTTAGTGACAGATTACAGATTCGTATATTACCCATCAAGACATTGCTTTGAAATAATTTTAAACACGATCCAAGAGATGTTAGAGGTTAATGAATTTGCCAGTAAAACATGCCCCAAATTTAAAATTCAATATGTTTACATTTAAAGCACTAAGAGATGATGAAGTTCACTTAAAACTGCTTTATATCAAGATGCTATGTGGTAATCTGATACAATAAAATGTCCGAAAAGAAATATTAGTACAATAGAAGATACAAAGGAATTTAATAAAATCAACTAATTTTTATTGGTAATCCAAGTCACACTAAAACATGTAGACCAAGGTAATTAGCAACAGAATTATACCCAGAATAACACTTGAGTCATATCAGGTCATTCTGAACAAACATACTGGACAATTCCATAACTTTGAAATCTAAGGAAAGTGATAGGGGACTGAGGGATTTCAGTAAATGCAGCAAGTGCATATCTCATGTTTAGAGCTATCAAATTCACATTGTGAACTTTAGCACAAATCTCACTGCAACTCAGGGGGCATGTTCTAATTCTGGTAATAGCATTTACTGAAGCTTTTGAAGACTTCAGCTTAATCAAATCTAAGTCAAAGTGTAAAATGTAAGTTAGGGCACAAGGAAGAACATGAAAATAGATGCATTTGAATATATAAGGTGGGGATATTATTTAAACACTCTGCAATGTACAATGAGGTCAGGAACTCACTTCGGTATGCTGGGTACAGTGGCAAGAGCCAATACTCAATGCCACATTCTCTGAGGGGCAGGAGGCAACGATGCCATAACATTCCACAAATGTCCTTTCACGCAGTAAAAATATTTCTGACGGTCACTCTGCCCAAACCTTCCTACTCATAACACTGTCAGCTGGCGTGTCACTCACAATGACAGGAAAGGAGAGAGGGAAAGATGATTGTGCTGAAGAAGATGGTAGGAGTTAAATCACTGTATGGTGAAACAAGCAAGATGTACCTGAACTGCCTATGATCACACAGATGGCTAATATACTGCAGACTCAATGACTAAGGGGGAAAACTAATCCACTTGCCTCAAGGAAATGGGTAGTCCCAATATTCAAGTGATTGCAATTCAAAAGAAAGGCAAGAAATCCAGTTGAATTCGAGTGTCAAAAAATGGCAAATCCTGGAGGGATCTTGGTGGGAGGGGCACTCCATCCAGTGATTTTTTTTTCTTGCCATGGTAGCCTAGCTTCACACAGAAACTTAAACAGAAGTTTAGTATGTTAAACAAGCCAAAAAGACCTATCTTGATTGAAAGGGTCCATCTACAATTCCCCTCTCATTCCCGGTAACCACCACACTCATCTCTAATGCATCCTAAGTAATTCCAGGGCTCTTCACCACACCATTGGATATGACATCTCCAAGCACAAAACTCTCCCCAAAGTCTCCATGGTGTGTTACTGTCAATTGGATGTTTTCCCAAGTATCTTGACTCCCAAGCCTATGGACAATTCTCAGCAATACATTTTGTGCCTCATGTCATGTGGCCCTCCTTAGTTTCCTCAAATGAGAATTTGACATTGTTATGTCCAATTCACTGAGTAGCTTCATCAAATCAGAAAAGCTATACTGTAATGAAATGTTTAGGAATATAGATCACACATAAATGTATGTGGTATTTATTTCAAAGAAGTGTTTGCAATGTTAGAAACCAACTATGGTTAATCTTATGTTTGAGACATTTGCTACAGTATTTGTTTTCATATCCTGGTAAAATTGGTTACCTGGTGCAATGAAAGCTCTCAGGAAACAGAATGTGTTGGCTTTTTTTCTGATTAGCATGTATGTTGACATTCTGTGGCATTTTCAGAAAGAATCCATGAAATTCAAACTGAAACACTGCCTTTTTTAGATATGTATAATATAGATGTGTTTTATAAACTTAATTGTCTTTGTAGAAAAAAGATTACCAAAATATTTGTTGCATATTTGGTCATACTATGCTGTGAACTATGCAAAAAATACATGTGTGACTAGCTGTTAAGTTTATAGTCTTTATAGCAAACCTCAGAGTCTTGCATTTAAGTACCTTTGTTTCAAGAGAAAAAAAATTGAGTAAGTTTGCTTTTGGACATCTTAATGACCAAAATGATCTCACTGTTTCATTTCAGACTCTGTTCATAAACAGTGACAACATATCAAATCCAGAGAGATTTTTTTCCCGTGCCATGACCATGTAATAATGGTCTATTAAGTCACAGAATTGATTTGACTAATTTTGCCTCTACCTGTAAACTCGTGTGTTCCTTCTGAATGACCCTCAGTTGGCCTGTAGTCAGGAGTTTCACCACCACAGGAATTACTTTTCTCTGGAAGCTGACCTTTCTTGAATTGGGATTTGTTTTTAAGCAGCCTGAGAGAAGTTTGTGGTCCTTTTGCTCCGGGTTATTTTCTTTCATTTTTTGAAGCAGCTTTACTTTTCTACTTCATATCTGTTAGGTTTTGAAGCAGGGTGACAAAATGACCCAGAAGAGTAGGGATTCACACCCACAGCTGTTTCAGAAATTTTGTTCACTCTATGACCTCCATCTACCCCAGCTGCACTACTCCATTCTAGGTGGCTTCTGCTACTTCTACAGGTTATGTAGGGTGCTGGGTGCTTAAGTTTCCCATCTATCCGGCCTGATGTCTGGAAAGTCTTTTTACTTTTGGTTTAGTCGAGATAAGATTGACTAATTGTAACCAGAGCCTTTATAAAGAAAGCTAAAGGAAAATAAAGCAAAATCAGAAATAGAGCAAGAGATAATATCTCAGAACAAACTTCTTACTCTGAAAGTCCACTTCACTTCAGCTCATATGTCTATGCTCTTTCAAAAAATCTCTCTTTCCTTCACCTCACACTTTGTAAGAAAAAAAAAAGAATATGCTAGAAAACCTAGCCAGACATGTAATCTGGAGTAGATTTGAGTTGACAACACTTTCAGATCGACAGGACCCTCGGTTTCTCTCAGACCTTATTTCCATTCCTTTTTGGACAGAAGTTCTCCATTTCATCCTCTCTGACCTTTGCGTATGCTAGACTTTCATTTGGCAGATGTCTGAGCTCTTGAGTTCTGCCTCACTCAGGCCTTATTTAATTCTTCGTGCTTTTCAAAGGAAGGTGATTTCATATTAGGTCTCAAAGATTTCTTCTTCAGCTGAAGGTTGTCAATCATTGACATTTCACTTATCTCTTTCACAAATCTCCTTAGAGATCTATCATTTCCTGACTCACTTCTCTCATCCTTATTCACTTCATTTAAAATAGATTCATCAACCACTTGACTTTCTCTCTTAATGTTCTAGTCATGAAAGCTCCTTAAAATTATTGGAAACTATTTACCTCCTTCTTTTGGATGGAGTTCTGTGCTCTTTTCAGTAATGTGCACTAAGTTCCATTTGTCCTCAATTCACTTATAAAGATCACTGGCATGCTCTTGGCTCAATGGTTGGTCAGAATAGTCCAGGTAACCTGGTTTCTCTTCATCCCCAGGGGGCAATCTTCTAGAAACCATGACCAAAATTTTATTATGCCAAAGATTATCTGTATGTTCATTAAATATAACAATTTCTAACAAAGCTTTCATAACCACATTTGTCATTCTACTGAAATTGTAAGAAGTCACTTAAGCATTTGTTCATTCAAACTGCTTTCTTAACACAGAAATAGCTAAACTGAAAAAAAAAATGCTGGTGGAGAGAGATCTACCCAGAGAAAGTTGGTTAGTGTGTTTGGGTATCATAAAAATTTCTTCTAAACAGTTTGAACCATCTTCACCTTGGATAGGCTCTACAGAACTGAATCCAGAATGAATTGGTCAAAAAATAATGGTACCCCCCCTTATTAATTATTCACAGATATGCATAACCAAAATATGAATGCAAGGTTAGCCTTCAAAATAGAAGCTAGATAGAATGTAAGATTAGCCTTTAAAATAGAAGCTAGATAGTTAAGAAATGTAACTTTCAGTAGAGTATTATGTTTAACATATTTCATAGGCAAAGATACTCATGTTGTCAGTTTATAATAATACTATAAAAATATACACATAATTCACAATAGATGTAGTGTGGGTACAACAAACTAGGTAGTTTGAGGTCAACATTTTTATTTTGCCTTTCAAGGGTTAATTTGGTTATTTGGGCACACCTCTCACCAGCCAGAAACTATTAGCCAACTTCCCCAATATCCATTCTCCCCTATCTCCATCCATTGTCCACACTATAAAATGATCATTTAAAAATGTAAATCTGACCATATTATTCCTCTGATTAAGACCTTTTAATGGCTTTTCTTTGCTTTTACAATAAGATGCAAATTCCTTAACATAACCTTACATAATCTGGTCCCTGCTTACCATTCCCACCTCATCTCATGCTGTCTAGCTCTCTCTCCAAGTTCCAGCCACACTGGAGTTATTTTCAATTACTTCAGCATGCTTTACACCTTCATAGAGATGTTCTTTCCTCATAGAACACTCTTCCACCAACCCTTCCCATGGCTGGCTCCTTCTCATTCTTCAGATCTCAGCTTAAATATTGTCTCCTCAGAGAGGGCTTCCCTTTCACTCAAGCTAAAAACACAAATTAAAGTATGTAACTCCAAATATTTTCTCTCTTTGTGTACTTTGTTTTTTTTCATAGAATTTATCAACATTTATAATTATATATCTATTTGGCCACTTAAATGTTTACTGCTTGTCTTTCCCATACCCAAAGTTTCATTAAGGCAGAGACTGTCTGTTTTATTGTAACATGTAATATCTAGTAGAGATAGAACCTGGCACATAAAAAGCAATAAATATTTGTTCATTAAATAAATGATAAGCAGCAGATAATTTGTTGCCAAAGTTTATATTTTTCTTAAGCTTATAGTTTTACAGAAAATGAGACAAAATTAGTCAGCAAAATTAGCCAGTGAGGACCTGATTTTATCCATAACTATAAACTTGGGTGCAAATATAGAGTGTTTTATAAAGACACAAATATAATTTTAGGTTATATCAACATCAAATAATTTCTTTATATCTTTGATAAACAAAAAGAAATATAATACAGGGTGTTTTTAAAATGTTTTCTCTTCAACTTAGTGCTTATTGGTTAAGAATAATTGCTTTTTCCTAATAGACATAATTGCATACATTGCAAATAAAAGGCACATATTTGGTCCTATACACATTGCAGATTGAAGCAGAGGACCTCAAATTGGGATCCATTTATCTCCTTTACTTTTAAAATGTAGCCTGCCAAAACATGATGATGCTACATCAATAGATGTGCTAATTGGGGTAACTATCCTAGGGAAATGGGGTCTTGAAATTACATTTTATAAGATTCTTTAGCTCAGAGGTAGGAACGGAGAAATACTCTGTTTTAACCTGAAACTAACAAAAAGAAAATCCAGAGGCAGTGTTAACATTCTAAATATTTAAGGCTATCTGCCAAAATGAGCATTTCAACCCTCATTGCATATATATTCACTAAGGAAGGAGAAGGAAGCTTTAGAAGAAATCCCTGTCCGTGAACACTATGCCCACTAAACTATTACCTTTCACTAGGACTTTATAAACTGTCAAGGACTCTGACATTCTGGCAGTACTCCCTTCACAATAACCCAGGAGTCCAGCAGGAAAGCAATAGTTGCCACAACACAAATCCTTTTATCACTGTGCTAACACAGGTCCAAAATGACACATACCTGAACTTGTGGTGAAACTCACTAAGCTCTCTTTCAATATTTTGGGGCTCTATATTCTGTTACATTTATTTGTTTTGTTTTGTTTTTAAAATCCGGGCACCAGCACCATACTGTTTTAGTTTTGTGGTTTTTTAACCAGTTTCTACTAACTTTTTAGAGCAAGTCCTCTTCATTAGACTTCTTTTTCAGAATATACTTGTTATTCTTGACTAAATGTTGCTTAGTATAGACTTTAGAATCCCTTCATCAAGGTACAAAAATAACCTTTGGGATTTTTACTAAAATTTTAAGTTTTATTAAAACCATGCATTAATTTAAGAGGACTTAACATTTGAAAATTTTTGTATTCTCATCCAATTTTCAAGTATTTTTTTGTAAAGTTTTGTAGTTTTCTCTATATAGGTCCTGCACATACACTGTTGAGATTATTCTTAGATATTTTGTTTTGGTGTTATAGCAAATGGATTCTTCACTGTGTTTTATAACTGGTTACTAAAATGTTTAGGAAAACTGGTAAACTCTTAAACTCTCATAAATGTATTTTATTTAGATTCTCTTGGGTTAGGGAATCATTTCATTTGCAGATATTAATTGTGTCTCATAATTTCCAGTAGTGATGTCTCTTATATCTGTTCCTCGCTTTATTGTACTGGCTATAAATTTTTAAAAATTAAATCTTAATTGTGTCAGCAGGTCTTCTCATCTTATTTCTAATTTTAATAAAAATATATTTACAGTGTTTTATTATTGCATATGATGTTAACTGTTGATTTAGGGTAGATATTTACTATTCCAGGAAGGAAAATACATGATTTTCTTTGTGAGTTGACATGTCATGCTTCCTCTTCTAATCTTCTCCATGTTGTTCCAAATTTAGCATATGTGCTATGGAAGAGAGAGGACTGCATTATTTTTTTAATAAAAGTGGTCATATTTAAGTGTCTTTTAAAACATTTTGAGGAGAAAGGCCAAAGTGAGTTTTAAAAGCAGTCTGCATTAAAAGTAGGGATAGTAAAGGTCTGTATCAAACTGGAAAATATTAAACCTGAAGCATTATGATAATGAAACCCTCTTTCTATAGATATGAGCCATTCATCTAGAAGAAGGGGAAGTCGACTGAATGAGTTGGTTACTTGGTTTCCACAAGGCACTTTTCTCCCATTAGGAGCAAGGCATTTAGGAGGAAAATAAACACAACGGGGAGAGAACCAGAAAGCCTTCTTTGCTGTAAATGTTAAATAAAAGAAGGCAAAGAACTGCCACTGCCCTCCAAATCTAATTATCAGCACTAAAAGAGTGAGTTGTTTCAAGAAAGGATAGAAAAGATAATAAACATCTCTGGACACCTGTAAGAAAGAGAGGGGAGGCAGAGCTTGGAGATTTGACTATTGTTAGTTTGAGGATTGTTAGTTAGAGTAGTAGTTTAAGAAAACTGCCAGTCTTTGTCAGTACACTGTGAAACTACAGAGTGCCAGACCTTTTCAATGACTGGAAGCGCTGTAACTAAGAACAGTAACTGTTTTCTTGAACAAGAAAAGAAACACCAAGATTTATTTAAAGTGATCAGTAACAGTTGAGCCTGGTGAAAAAAGCTAGCCTTAGTGGTAGTAGTTCTTTTATTTCATGTATATTATATATTTAGGTTTATACCTACTTGATACAATGAATGTTCAATGTTTACCCTACATTTTTCCCCTCTTGCATAAAAGATTTTCATTCACTCTAACTTAAGATTCATATTTCCATAACACATTATGGTATTTAGAAGCACTCTGTCAATCTATATATGAACTATTATTGATTATAAAAGAAATAAGCACTTTTAAATATTTAACTTTAACAGTTTAAGAACATTTACTAACATTGCCTCCTCTTTCAGACTATTTGAATTATCATGTAGATACTACTTTTTCAATAAAAAACTGACCCATTTAAAATATATTTTGCAAATAACATATATTCACTGAGACAAATTCAAAAATAGAAAAGTGTATGAAATGAAATTTGAAAGTAGGTGCCACACTCTCCCCACCACCCTGAAGTAGCCACTGTTAAGGCTATATATATTCCTTAAGAATATATATATTCTATATTCTTGCTATATATTCTTTAAGACTTTTTTTCTATGCATACACAAACATATAAACACAGAGAGTCTTGTTGTTGTTTTAATGTGACCATGCTATGCATATGTTCTACATTTTGTGTTTTTCCTCACATAACTGGTATCTTTCCATATCTATACAATAATTTTTGAAGTATCATATTCTTACAAAAAAAGCAGAGGAATCTAAATTCCTACTTTTTCTGTTTTAAGTTAGCCCTGTCTGGATAAACTTTATAGTTGTACCAAACCTGTAAACCTAATTGAACACCATTCACCTGGTGGCAGCTACTGGAATTAACTAAAGTCTTAAGTAGTGATTCTCAAATTTTAGCATACGTTAGAGTTGTACAACATAATTGTCTTCTCACTCAATCCCAGGAAGATGATTTATAAGCTACTTGAGAGCAGAGCCCTGAAACTAAGAGAACAGACTCCTCTAAGGACCATTATTTCTCTCAATTACACATAACAAATCACCTCTTAACAATGCACTAACACAATACAGTTGTCCTCATAAGCAGACCAGGGAGAGAACACATGTGCCCTTGTCCTAAGACTAGCTCAGACCAGTGGCTCTCAAAAGAGAATGCACAAAAGTCACCTGAAGAGCTTTATAAAACACAGAGTGCTGGGTTCTACACTCAGTTTCTGACTCTCAGGATAGCACCCAAGACTGCATTTCTAAAAAATTCCCACATGCTGCTGCTCCTCCTGGACCCAGGATCACATTTTGAGAAGCAACGTTTCAAAAGAAATAATCAAACACTTAAGTGGACATCCCTGTCCCAACATATTTGACTTAGACAAATTTCACAGAACAGAATTCACCAAAAATCAAAAAAGTAGACCCAACCTAGAATTTCCATGTAAACTGCTCCTTACTCTCCCGCAGTTGAAACCTAATTATAGTAAGAGATGCTGAAGCCCTCGTCTCTCCTCACTGAGCTGAAAATATAGGTCTTTTTTTCATACCTTCTTACCGCCAACTTAACTAGCTTCCCCAGTTAAGGCTGAATGTATGCCGATCGAGAGCTACCACTTTTTTGAAACCTATTGTAACCCTAGGGTAAACAAGGAAAGCATGAGAATGATTAATAGTGTGTTTTTGTTCAGACTAAGTAGAAGATTCTGGTAAGAAATGGAATCTTTCAAAGGAAGCCCTTCTTTACTCCCAACACTAATCCAGGCTTTTCTTCTACACTATTGTCCAACATTCATGTGATGGAGTATAATGGAAGGGTGAGGAGTACTGGGCCTCTATCCAACTTCATGCTTCTTGCCTATGTCATTTGACTTCTCTACCTTCAGTTTTCTCACCCATATAATGGATATAATAACACCTACTTGAGAGATTGTAAGGATTCAGTGAGACGATGTGTGTAAATCACTTAGCATAGTATCTAGCATATAATAAATGTTCAATAAATAGATGTTACTACTAATACTGCTACTTCATACTAAATAATTTGAATAGAGAATTGGGTTCCTGGTTATAGATCTTTATTTCAACAGAAACATAACTAACAATGTGCCATTAAAATTATTTTAACTTGAGCCTTACATGATCAAATTTGCTTAGTGAATAACCTATGTGACTGCTGTATGGAGAATGAACTGTAGGTATACAAAGATCAAAGTGGGAAACTAGCTAGGAGACCATTGCAGTTGAGGTGAGAGATGGTGGTGGCTTGAACTACAATGACAGCAGTGAAGGGGAACATGAGATTAGCGTAAGAGATTTTGGAGAAAAAAGCAGATGGGAATAGATTAGATATTAGGGAGATGGAAGAATCTAAGTTAGCTCTTAGTTTTGTACCACAGGCAATGAAGGGGATGATGATATTAACAAAAATGAGGAATAAGCAAAGGTTAGGTGGACTGTAGAATAGAAGCAAAATGATGGCAGTTGAGGACAGCTTGTTATAGGCCCAAGTGCCCCTGCAGGTCATCACCCAGTATGCCAAACAGCAAATCCTAACCATCTAAGCCTTTGATGAAGTAAGTCAAGGCATGACTACCATGTAACTATCATGTAATATCTTGCTCCCTGGAGTGAGGCATTTCTTGTTTACTGCTTGCTACAAAAGGTACTGTACCCTTAGTTTTGGGGTCCTCAGATTGTAGTGCAACACTCTGTGTGCATTACCACCAAGTGGGCCCATTTTGGCACCACATAGTATTTATTGAAAGGTAACATGCACTACTATGTGAATGCTCCTTCCACTTTCTGTGCTGTAATTGTCCTGCACTGATCCAGAAATTGGAAATCTTTTCCTGTAAAGTGCCAGATAGTAAATATTTTAGCAATTACTCATTCTATCATTGTCACATTAAAGCAGCCACAAACAACATATAAACAAATGAATGTGACTGCATTACAATAAAATATTTTATGGACATTGAAAGTTGCCTATCATATAATTTTCATGTGTCATGAAATATTATTCTTCTTTTGACTTTTTTAACCATTTAAAAATGTAAAAGTAAATCTTAACATACAAAAACAGGTGGTGGGTTGGATTTTGCCAGGAGGTGTACTTTGTCAAACACTTCTCTGAAAACTGGCTCCAGTTTTCTTCTTTTGGCACTTATAGCACTATGACACGCCAATATGTTTGTTTGCTTATTCATCTCTTTTGGAGTTTTGCATTCCTTATTATTCTCTATGAGATTGTGATTCATTGCTAATAAAGGGATACACTTTGAGCACGTTTAGTCTGAGGTACTTATTGGAGCATAAGACATCCAAGTGTATATACATATTCCTGCCCTTAGGAAATAAATTATATATATATATATATATATATATATATTTAAAAGATTAAATCTATAGGTGGCAGCTAAAACAAAGAGAATGGCTGGGTTTTCTCTAGAATAGTATGAATAGTGAAAAAAAAAAGAAAGCTGAAGGCACGAGTTTGTGTAACACAAATACACATAGAGAAGTAGTTCTCAAACGGGTGATTTTAGTATCCAAAGATATTGGTAAATGTCTGGAGATATTTTGAGGTGTCACAGTTGGGAAGTGCTACTGTAATCTGGTGGATAGGGGTGAGGAATGCTGCTGAACATCCTTCAATGCATCGGACAACCCCCACAACAAAAAGATTTTAGGGTCAAGATGTCAATAGAGCAGTGGTTGAGAAACCTTGATTTAAAAGTAAAGAAGAGAAAAATGAGACAGAAAATAAGACCCAGGGAGCACACTCAGTGCCCAGATCTTGGTTTCTAATACCATTCCTGTCATGCTTAAAGAAATGGCTGATTCTGGAAATGGGGCAGAAAATAAACAAGCGAGCCCAAAGCATCTTGTGGTGCCATAAAGTAACTTAATACACACACACACACACACACACACACACACACACACACACACACACCACATGCTGATTAGGTATGGCAAAGGCACACAGGAGCTAACTGAAAGAGCTCTCAATGGCCAAACCTGGAACAATATGAAAAACAGAATGAATACACTGTGTTGGAATACAGTCCAAGAATAAAATACATACCCATGAGTCCATACTGATATAAATAAATTATTAAATAAATAAATAAGTGGGAGAGAAGAGACAAATCTTACATGTATAAGACTTCCAAATATTTTATGTAGACAGTCCTCCCTCAAAGAGGTAGGGTAGCACTACCCATTCTTTAAGTGTAGTATGAGCTATGCATAGTGACTTCCTTCCAAAGAGTACAGTATGGAAAGTGGTGGAAAACAACACCTCAACCAGGTGATCAAGGTCAGTATCAACAGCGATAAATCATATTGATATTATGTACCCTTGATATCATGTGAACAGAATGCCACTTTACATCTGTGGGATTCCTCCCTGAAACCCAAAACACCAGTCTAATCAGGAGAAAAACATCAGACAAACCACAATAGAGGCACATTTCTACAAAACGCTTAACCGGTACTCCTCAACACTTTAAGTTTTCAAAAACAAGGAAAGTTTAAAAACCTGCCACAGTAAAGAGGACCCTAAGGAGACATGACAACTAACCATAATGTAGTACCCTAGATGGGATCCTGGAACACAAAACATCACATTAAGTTAAAAAAGCTAAGGAAATATGACTAAAATTTGGATTTTAGTTAAGTATTGGTACATTCACTGTAACAAATGTATGATACCATTGTAACATTGTAATAACAGGGGAAACTGGGTGTGGGGCATATGGGAACTCATGTCATTATCACAATTTTTCTGTAAATCTTAAACTTCTAAAAATTTGTTAAAGTTGAGAGGGAGAATCAAGATGATGGAATAGGAGGATCTTCAGCTCACCTCCTCCTACAGACACACAAAGACTAAAACTACATACAGAGCAACACTCTGAAAATGACCTGAAGACTCACAGAACAGCTCTTCTACCACAAAAGATATAAAGAAAAAGCCACATTAAGATGGGTAGGAGCAACAGACACACCATGCCCCTGGTGTGGTGTCCCAATAGAGGGAATGATATCACAGGCATAGAGGTCCTTCCTGAGGAGCGAGGGGTTCAGGCCCCATGTAGGGCATACCTTCACCCTGGAGGACCTACACAAGGAAGATGAGCCCCCATGTCTGGCTTTGAAAATCAGCAGGGCTTAACTTAAGGAGAGCCAGAGGATTATAGGAAACCAAGAGCCTACTTGTAAAGGAGACAAACTTACTGACTCTAAGACCCAGTACAGAGGAAAGAGTATAAAAAGTGCCTGGGGCCATACGTGAAGGAGATTTATTACCTAATTTTAGTGCTTGTGCTAAAGGGTCAGGGATCTGTAAGAAACTTCTCCAGGAACAGAAGCACTGGCAGGTACCATGTGTCTTACCCTCCTTCTACCTACTTGGCCAGGTGCTTGCAGGGGATATTTCTGACACTCTCCTTCTACCTTGCTAGCATCACTTGCCCAGCCCCTGCATTCTCCTGCAAACCAACCCTACCCAACACACCTACCAAGGCAGGCACCCCTCCAAAGTGGCTCCTGTCCATCACACCCAGTGAATAGCCTAGACCAAGACTGGCACCCCCTCCCAGTGGCTCCCTACCTGAATATTGGAGAGGATGCTCTGTCTACCAGCACACTTGCAATAGTCACGGTGAGATCATACAGCCAGCCACAGCAGGGGCTAAGCCCACCCCCCACCATGCCTAGAGAAGCCTGGCTTAGCTACAAAAGGAAGACACATGCTTCCTACACAGAGAGTACCACTGCGGTGTCTGGTTCTGGTGACCATGGAGGGTTGTGCTTCTGGGCACCACAGCACACCTTCTACATAAGGCCACACTTTCAAAACAGGGAAGAGGAAATCAAAAAACACCTTGAAACAAATGAAAATGAAAACATAGTGTTTCAAAAAATATGGGACACAGCAAAAGCAGTTCTAAGAGGTAAGTATATAGCAGGAAAGGCCTACCTCAAGATACAAGAAAAATCTCAAATAAAAAATCAAACGTTACACCTAAAGGAACTAGAAAAAAAACAAACAAAGCCTGAGGTTAGTAGGAGAAAACAATAAATATCAGAGTGGAAATAAATGAAATGGAGGCTCAAACAAAAACTATAGAAAAGATAAATGATACCAAGAGATGGTTCTTTGAAAAGATAAGCAAAGTTGATTACCCTTTATCAATACTCATTAAAAAAAAGAGAGAGGGCACAAATAAATAAAATCAGAAAAGAAAGAGAAGTTACAACAACAGACCAATTACTAGTAATAAAATTGAATCAGTAACTTAAAAAACTCCCAACCAACAAAAGTACAGGACCAGATGGCTTCAAGGGTGAATTTTTCCAAATATTTAAAAATAGTACCTATTCTCAAATTAATCTGAAAAAATTTAAAAAGAAACATTTCCAAATTTATTCTATGGGTGACCATTACTCTGATGCCAAAACCAGCCAGGCAAAGACACCCAAAAAACGAAAATCACAAACCAATACCCCTGATGCACATAAATGCAAAATCCTCAACAAAAAATTAACAAACTGAATTCAACAATACATCAAAAGGATCACCCATCACAGCCAAGAGGGATTTATTACAGGGATGCAAACATGGTACAATATTCAAAAATCAATGTAATATACCACACTAAAAAAAGGAAGGATAAAAATTATATGATACTTTCAATAGATGCAGATAAAGCATTTGACAAAACACAACACCCATTAGTGATAACACTCTCAACAAAGTGGATTGAGGGAGAACAAACCTTGACATAACCAAAGCCATATATGATAAATGAGAGCTAACATCCTACTCAGTGGTGAAAAGCTAAAAGCGTTTCCTCTAAGACAGGAAAAAAATGATGTCCACTACCCCCACATTTATTCAACACAGTACCAAAAGTCCTAGTCACTGCAGTCAGACAAGAAAAAGAAATAAAAGACATCCAAATTAGTAAGGAAGAAGTAAGACTGTCACTATTTGCAGATGACATTGTATTATATATAAAAAACCCTAAAGGCTCCACCAAAAAAATATTGGAACAAATAAGTGAATTCAGTAAACTTACAGAGTATAAAATTAAATACAGACATTGTTGCATTTCTATTTTTTTATTTTGGTATCATAAGTGTATAATTACATGACCAACATTATGGTTACTAGACTCCCCCCATTATGAAGTCCCCCCACATATCCCATTACAGTCACTGTCCATCAGCATAGTAAGATGCTATAGAATCATTACTTGTCTTCACTGTGTTGTACAGCCCTACCCATGCCCCCCCACTACATTATGTGTGGTAATCATAATACCCCTTTTTCCCCCTTATCCCTCCGTTCCCACCCATCCTCCACAGTCCCTTTTCCTTTGGTAACTTGGTTAGTTCATTCTTGGGTTCTGTGAGTCTGCTGCTGTTTTGTTCCTTCAGTTTTTCCTTTGTTCTTAAACTCCACATATGAGTGAAATCATTTGATACTTGTCTTTCTCTGCCTGGCTTATTTCATTGAACATAATACCCTATAGCTTCATGCTGCTGCAAATGGTAGGATTTGTTTTCTTCTTATGGCTGAATAATATTCCATTGTGTATATGTACCACATCTTCTTTATCCATTCATCTACTGATGGACACTTAGGTTGCTTCAATTTCTTGGCTACTGTAAATAGTGCTGTGTTAAACATAGGGGTACATCTGTCTTTTTCAAACTGGGCTGCTGTATTCTTAGGGCAAATTCCTAGAAGTGGAATTCCTTGGTCAAATGGTATTTCTATTTTGAGCTTTTTGAGGAACCTCCATACTGCTTTCCACAATGGTTGAACTAGTTTACATTCCCACCAGCAGTGTAGGAGGGTTCCCCTTTCTCCACAACCTCACCAACATTTGTTGTTGTTTGTCTTCTGAATGGTAGCCATCCTTACTGGTGTGAGGTGATATCTCACTGTGGTTTTAATTTGCATTTCTCTGATGATTAGGGATGTGGACTGTCTTTTTATGTGCCTGTTGGCCATCTGAATCTCTTCTTTGGAGAAGTGTCTGTTCAGATCCTGTGCCCATTTTTTAATTGGCTTATTTGCTTTTTGTTTGTTGAGGTGCATGAGCTCTTTATATAATTTGGATGTCAACCCCTTATCAGATCTGTCATTTATGAATATATTCTCCCATAATGTAGGATGTCTTTTTACATTGCTGCATTTCTATACACTAATAAACTATCAAAAGGAGAAATTAAGAAAAGAGTCCCATTTACAATTTCATCAAAAAGAACAAAAAACCTAGTAATAAATTTAACCAAGGAGGTGAAAGACCTATACTCTGAAAACTATAACACACTGATGAAAAGAAGGCACAAAAAAGGTTTGAAGCACACAAATAAATGAAAAGATGTATTATGTTCATGGATTGGAAGAGTCGATATTGTTAATATGTTCCTAACATCCACTGCAATCTACAGATTCAGTATAATCCCTATCAAAGTAATAATGGCATTTTTCATTGAATTAGCATAATTCAAAAATATGTATGGGACCACAAAAGATTCCAAATTCAAAAGCAATCTTGAGAAAGAGGAACAAAACTGGAGGTATCATACTCCCCGGTTTCAAACTTTACTACAAAGCTACAGTAATCAAAACAGTATAGTACTGGTACAAAAGCAGACACATAGATCAATGGAATAGAGTAGAAAGCTCAGAAATAAACCTATATTTATACCATCGATAAATCTATGACAAAGGAGGCAAGAATATAGAATGGGGAAAAGACAGTCATGTCAGTAAATGAGGCAGGGAAAACTAATAGCTACATGCAAAAGAAGGAAAGTAGACCATTTTTTATAGCATATTTAAAAAGTAACTCCAAATGGATTAAAGACCTAAATATAAAACTTGAAACCATAAAACTCCTAATAGAAAACATAGGCAGAAAATTCCTGAGCATCAGTCTGAGCAAAATTTTTTATATCTGTCTCTTTAGGGAAGGGCAGCAAAAGTAAAAATAAACAATTGGATTACATCAAACTAAAAGATTTTTTGCAAGAGAAAAACAGTAACTTTGCAGTGAAGAAATCTGACAGACACCACCCTAACTGAGTCATTAAGATTAATGTCACCAGGAATAAGACATGTAAGCATCATATACATCATGATATGATACACTAAGTTCACACAACTTCTGTGCCATTCTTCCCCAAATATACGACCTTAATCTGATTAAGAGAAAATACTGGGAAAACCCAAACTGGGGACCATTGTGCAAAATAACTAATATGTTATCTTTAAATGTGCTAAGGTCATGAAAGACAGGAAAGATTACACAGACTGCAGAAGACTAGGGAGATATGAGAACTGAATGCAAGATGGGGTCCTGGATTACATCTTAGAACTAAAAAAGGACATTAATATAAAAACTGATAAAAATCCAAATTTCATAATTTTGTTAAACCCTGTACTGAGGTTAATTTTTCAGTTTTGATAGTTGTGCTTTGGTTGGGTAAGATTTCAATGTCAGAGGAAGCTGGATAAAAGGAGAAAGGAATTCTCTGTATTTTCTCTGTACCACTACTGTAAGTCTAAAATTAGCTCAAAATAAATGAGTAAAAAATGATTTTGCAAAGAAAAAGAAACCATCAACAAAGCACACAGGCAACATACTGAATGGGAGAAAATATTTGCCAATGACATAGCCATGAAAGGGTTAATATCTAAAATATACAAAAAACTCATACAACTCAACACCAAAAAAAAAAATCCCATTAAAAATGGGCAAAGGCAGTTTGAAAAACACAGATGCACCCTTATGTTTATCACAGCACTATTTACAATAGCCAAGAAATGGAAGCAACCTAAGTGTCCATCAGTAGATGAATGGATAAAGAAGATGTGGTACATATACACAAGGGAATATTATTCAGCCATAAGAAGAAAACAAATCCTACCATTTGCAACAACATGGATGGAGCTAGAGGGTATTATGCTCAGTGAAATAAGCCAGGCAGAGAAAGACAAGTACCAAATGATTTCACTCATATGTGGAGTATAAGAACAAAGAAAAAACTGAAGGAACCAAACAGCAGCAGACTCACAGAACCGAAGAATGGACTAACAGTTACCAAAGGGAAAGGGACTGGGAGGATGGGTGGTAAGGGAGGGATAAGGGTGGGGGGGGAAGAAAAGGGGCATTATGATTAGCATGTATAATGTGGAGGGGGGCACGGGGAGGGTTGTGCAACACAGAGAAGACAAGTGGTGATTCTATAGCATCTTACTACGCTGATGGACAGTGACTGTAATGGGGGTTGTGGGGAGGACTTGGTGAAGGGGGGAACCTAGTAAACATAATGTTCCTCATGTAATTATAGATTAATGATACCAAAAAAAAAAAGGGCAAAGGACCTAAGTAGATATTTTTCCAAAGAAGACATGCATATGGCCAAGAAACACATGAAGAGATGCTCAGCATCACTAACCACCAGGGAATTCAAATCAAAACTACACTGAGATATCACCTCACACCTGTCACAATGGCACTAATGAAAAGACAAGAAATAACAAGTGTTGGCGAGGATTTGGAGAAAAGGGACCTTCATGCACTGTTGGTGAGAATTTAAATTGATGCAGCTCCTGTGGAAAATAGTATGGAGATTCCTTAAAAAATTAAAAATAGAAATACCATATAATCCTGAAATTCCACTTTTGGGTATTTGTCTGAAGAAAATTAAAACCTTAATTTGAAAAGATATATGTACTCTTATGTTCATTACATCATTACTTACAATATCCAAGATACGGAAGCAATGTAAGAGTCCACCAATAGATGAGTGGATGAAGAAGATGTAATATATGACACAATGGAATATTACTTAGTTATAGAAAAGAATGAAATCTTGCCATTTGCAACAACATGGATGAACCTGAGGATATCATGCTCAGTGAAATAAGGCAGGCAGAGAAAGACAAATGCCAAATGATTTCCCTCATTGTTGGAGTATAACAATGAAGCAAAACTGAAGGAACAAAATGGCAGCAGACTCAGAGACTCCAAGAATGAACTAGTGGTTACCAAAGGGGAGGCATGTGGGAGGGTAGGTGGGGAGGGAGGGAGAAGGGGACTGAGGGGTATTATGTTTAGTACACATGATGTGGGGGATCATGGGGAGAACAGTGTATCACAGAGAAGGGACCTAGTGGATCTCTGGCAACTTGCTGCACTTATGGACAATGACTGCATTGGGGTATGGGTGGGGACTTGATAATATGGGTAAATGTAGTAACCACATTGTTTTTTCATGTGAAACCTTCATAAGAGTGTATATCAATCATACCTTAATAAATTTTTTTTAAAAAAAGATATATGTACTCCTATGTTTATTACATCATTACTTACAATATCCAAGATATGGAAGCAATGTAAGTGTCCACCAATAGATGAATGGATGAAGAAGATGTAATATCTGTACACAATGGAATATTACTTAGTTATAGAAAAGAATGAAATCTTGCCATTTGCAACAATGTGGATGGACCTGAGGGTATCATACTAAGTGAAATAAGCCAGGCAGAGAAAGACAAACACCATATGATTAAATTTATATATGTGGAATCTAATAAACAAAACAAATGGAAAAACAAAGAGAACAGAACAGACTCATAAATACAGAGAACAAACTAGTGATTGCTAGATGGGAGAGGGATGGGGGCATTGTTGAAACAGATGAAGGGGATTAAGAGATACAAACTTCCATTCACAAAATAAATAAGCCATGGGGATGTAAAGTACAGCATAGGGAATATAGGCAATAATATTATAATAACTTGGTATGATAACAGATGGTAACTAGACTTATCATGATGATAATTTAGTAATATATATATAAATGTCAGATCATATCATATACCTAAAACTAATACACCATATTAATTATACTTTTTATGTTAAATTTTTAAATCAAGTTTATTTTATAAAATATAATATGGCTAGAGAGGTAGGATAAGACAAGTGCCAATATAGAAACCAAGAATGAAGAGGATTTCAAGGTAGAGGGAGGAGCAAGGTCTGTGAATTGAACACAAAACAAATAAGATATGAATAAAAAGTATTTCATGGAGTTTGCACTTGAGAGGTAATTAGTGACTGCTGCCTGAATGACAGGTATAGACTATTCTTTCAAGAAGTCTGATTATGAGTAAAAAGAAAGATATAGGAGCCATAAGTATGAAGCAAGCCAGCTTAGAAGAATAGTTTTCCTCTTTTTTGGTCAGAGAAAACCATACATATTTCTACCTTCATATCATTTCTCATGTCTAGACAAACCACTGTTCTCATCTCTGCCTGCCTACTTTCTGTCATATCTTTTTTTTAAATTTTGGTATCATTAATATACAATTACATGAACAACATTGTGATTACAGTCACTGTGCATCAGCGTTGTAAGATGCTATAGAGTCACTACTTGTCTTCTCTCTGCTTTACTGCCTTCCCTGTGCCCCTCTTTGAGTAAATATCAAGGACTGTGACTGCTGGATAATATGATAAGAGTATGCTGAGTTTTGTAAGTTAGTAACTGCCAAACTGTCTTCCAAAATTGCTGTACCATTTGGCATTCCCACCAGCAATGAATGAGAGTTTTTATTGCTATACATCCTCACTAGCATTTGGTGTTGTCAGTATTCTTGATTTTGTTTGGTCTGTTGTCAGTCTTCTTATTTTTTTTATTTATCCTGCTTGATGTTCTTTGTGTATCCTGGATCTGTGATTTCGTGTATGTCATTAATTTGGGGGAATTCTCAGTCATTATTGTTCCAAATATTTCTTTCATTCCTTTCTTTCGTATTTTTCTGGTATTCACTTTACACATACATTACATCTTTTTAGGTGTCCCACAGTTCATGTTTATCCTGTTCTATTTTTCTTTTTTCTTTCTGCTTTTGCATTTTGGGGGCTTCTATTAAGATACATTCAAGGTCAGAGATTCTTTCCTCGGCTGTGTCATCTATTAGTTTGCCCATCAAAAGCATTCTTCATTTCCATTACTGTGCTTTTTGTCTATAGCATTCCTTTTTATTCTTTCTTATAATTCTATCTCTCTGCTTACATTGCCCATCTGTTCTTGCATGCTGTACACATTATCCCATACAACTTTTAGCATAACAGTCATCATCATTTTAAATTCCCAGTCTGAAAAAATCCAACATCCATGCCGTATCTGAGTCTCATTACGTTACCTTGTCATTTTCCTCGATAGCTGGACATGTACTGGGTAAAAGGAACTTCCTTACATAGGCCTTTAGTAATGTGGTGTTGAGTTGTGGGGCAGTGCAAGTGTTCTATAGTCCATTAGATTTCAGTGTTTCAGTGAGCCTGTGCCTCTGGACTGTGAATGTTACAAGTTCTCCATTTTTTTCACTCCCTCACATGACACAGAACAGATGTAGAAGGCTGGAATTACATATTTCCCTTCCCTCTGATTGGTTAGTCTCTGAAAAAAAAAAAAACAGTTTAGGCTCCTGTAAAATTTTTCTTGAGGGAAGGCCTTATTAAGAAGCATAGAATGTTCTTTTTTATTCCATAATGGTTTTTTGTTCCCTTCCCCTGAAAAAGTATGATGGAATTTCTCTCTGATATTCCTTGCTAGAACCAAGACAAGTTCCGAGAGTTAATACTCAGCAAAGGGTGGAGCCTCCCTATGAATGGGTCCTGCTGGAGTTTTTAACTCTCAGACTTGTCCACACCTTGTATCCAGGAATTTATTAATTACAATTCAGGTTTTCCTATCCCATCTCTGGTTCTTGCAGCAGTTTCTGCTTATGGGTTTTCTGCTCTACAAAGTTCAGATTCCCTGTATTTGCTTTGTTTTTCTCCAATTTTAGGGGTAGTGGTTTGCCTGTGACCCCACTTCTTTGACAGATATAAGCAGAAGCGTTGCTTTTTCAGTTTGTTCTGTGTTTGACTTATTAGGATGTAATGGCAACTTCCCAAGTTCCTTACATGTTGGATTGGAAACCACATGTCTTCTTCCTTTAGGGCTGCTATAACAAAAATACCATGCACCAAATAGCTTAAACAACAAACATTTATTTCTCACAGTTCTGGAGGCTCTGAAGTCCAATATCAAGGTGTCTACAGATTCCGTGTCTGATGAAAGCCCATTTCCTGGTGTTCACAGATTACCATCTTTACACTCTGCCCTCACATGGTGGAAGGCAAGGCTGCTCTGTGGAGTCTCTTTTATAAGGGCATTGATCCCATTCAAGAGGGCTCCTCCGTCATGACCTAATCACCTCCAAAAGGCCCCACTTCCTAATACCATGATATTGGGAATTCGGTTTCAACATCTGAATTTTAGGGGAACACAAAAATTCAGCCTGTAGCAGCAGATGTCTGAATTTTTTCATCACACTTGTAAACAGACCTTAAAAAATAGATGATATTCTAATCTACAGAGTATGCTGTTCCCTCACATTATTACTGAGAGATCGGTGGTTTTTCAAAGGCTATACCCACATATATCAACATCCATTGGAAAACAGTGCCAGCACTGATTCCAGCACCAGGAAAGACAAAATGAAACAGCACTTAAAAGTGAAATATCCTACAGTTCCATGACAAACTCAACACTCATCATGTGGAGGTTCCCCAACACACTTTCCCTGAAGCAGAGATACTTATTGTTCATTGTTTTGTTATTTTGTGTGTGAAATCTCCCAGACTCAGAGGCAGAAAGACTTATCTCAGGGGCCTTTCTCCACTCTTGAGCAGTGGGATGGTGGGACCCCATTGCAAAATGAAAAATATTTCTTCTGAATGGGCCCATTTGGACTGGTAAAAGACCCAACTTCTTATGTCTAGGTGCTTATAGAAACCGTATTACTTTCTATTCTTTCAGTTGCTTACTTTCTATTAAATTTGCCATGCCAGGTGAGATCATTGCTTTAGAGGCAGTCCCAGAAAATGGGTAACCCTCCATGTCATGCTACCTTCAATCCCAGTACTGCTTCAGATGCTTCACAGCAGACATGTGTTTTTCCCAGTTAAATGATGGGGGCACTCCCTCTTGAGCCAGATGCTGTATTATTAATTTGTTGGAAGACGTACTATTATTAGCAAGTCTGGCCTTACACAAAGATAGAGTAGGCAGCCTCTTAGTGTTATTTCAGGGACAACAGGAAAGTGCTCTTTGCCAAAAAATCTCTCTCCAGCGTGTTCTCTGAGGCTTGAAATCATTTAATGAGGACTTGTGCATTCTCTTTCAGATGTAGAGATAAAGATGATAAATCAGACACTCTTGAGAGAACTGGGCTCCCACAGCATTTGGCTCTTATCTCAGTAAGAGCATGTAACTGTGTTGCTTTATAATGTATCTGTTTGCTTGTCTTTCTACCCCCACGAGGTTGTTAATTCCTTGAGGGCAGTGACTATGCCTCACTCAACTCTTGACTCCTCAGGATTTTTGTCAGTGGCTGGCAGAAAACAAACGCTCAGTAAATAAACTGACGAAAGAATGAATCAGTGAATGAGCAATTTTATATTTACCGTGGTGTTTAAAGGACTGAGAAGAAACCCCTTCCAGGGAAAAGGGAGGGAGAAAAAACAAAAACAAAGGAGGTAGAGGGAGAAAATAGTGACAGTCATGACTAGAGAATGCCCATGGTTAAAGAGACTGTCATCTTTTCCTAATTAAGGGTTACTTTATCCATTTAGTTTTGAAGGCACTACATCTGTGTTGCTTGATTTAAGAAAAACGTTCAACCATTGTGTAAATGTTTCATTTCTCAAGAAGCCAGAAAGACCTAGCTGAGTTTGCCCCCAAAGATTGAGCTTTGCTGCGCCTTGAAAATTAGCTCTCACTACAGGAAGTGATTTGTGAGCCGTCTGAAAAAGGACTAACATTAAAGTCAAACCGTGTATGAAATGAAAGCTTGTCTGAAATCCAAATCTATACTGGGAAAATAAAAAATCCCAGGCAGGCTGTTGGTTCATTCTTATGTTCTAACTGTCTTTAGAACAACATGCATGTTGCTCTAATGATCCAATTGTAATGGTCAGGTAGGGTCATGATATTTTTACACAAACCGAAAACTACACTTATCAGAGTGAGAATTCAGTAATGAATATAATTGTCAAATCACCTGAAATCAATATAATATTTTGTATCAACTATAGTCCAATAAAAAATGTTTAATGTATAATTATCACAATAGAATAAAAAAGAAAACCCAAACCTTAAATTTTCAGCTCTTAAAAATTACCACATAATTCATTCACTTTCTAAGTATTTATTGAGCACATACCATGTGACAGGTTCTGTGCTAAGTACTGGGCATGTAATAGTGAACAAGATCAATAAGGTTGTGTCCTGTCACAGACTACGTTGCCACACTCTGATTCCCAATGCATTTGTGAGTTTGATGCCTCCTGAGCCTGGGTAAGAAGGATGGTAAAGGGATTAAAGGCCAGGAGCGTTTGCAGCATACACTGCTTGTTAATAAAAAACTGTTTTTAACCCTGTTCTTTTATCAAAATAACTGTCAAAAGTAGCTGTGTCATTAGGACTCAGCCTTGGTCAGGAAGGGCTTGGAGGTCTTTGAAAGACTCTTTAATCCAGGCAGAAGAATTTCTGGCTCTATGCTGGCAGCTTAGATTCTAGTCCTGGCTTTATCATGACCTTATTGTGAGATGTAAAACAAATCAGTTAAACACTATGTGCCCATTTCTTTTGAAGGCAACATAAGAATCTTCTTCCCTGCAATTTCTGTACCATAAAATTATTTTGATGATGAGATTTATGTTAATAAATAACAATAATAATAGTAAAGATTTGGGCACACTTAATGTGTGCTGGATATGTGCAAGCCCTTTTATATAGTCTCATTTAATACTTTCAACTCTATGAGATTATTGCTACTATTTTCAATTAGTTTACAGGTGGATAACTCAGCCCAGAGAGGCTAGGTAAATTGCTCACAATCACACACTAAGTGAGAGATGGGATTTAGGCTTACACTTGTGTGATTCCAGAATCTGACATAGATGTGAAAGTCTACATATGAGTAAGCAGTTTAACACATTAGATTGGAGTTACATATTAACACCTTAGTATGAACTGAGTATTATATCCTGAGCTCTGGAACCTGATGGAAAAAATGAGTTAATCATGATCTATTTGGTGTTCTAGACCTATCCCTCATCCTTCAACCTACTCTAAGCTATCACTGTAAAATATCTGATCACAAAATTCACACTAAGACATGACTGCCACATAGTTTACCGTGTTATCATTCTAAGGGCCATTGAATTATAACAGGAAACTTGAGCCACAGGAATTGTTAGGAAGGCATTTTTAGATTTGGGAGTCTCCTTTCATACTCTATGTATTACAAACATAGGCAATCACTTAATGTTCTATACATAGAACCAACATTGCAAAACTCCACTATGATTAATTGTATAAGCTGGGACAAAAACTACAGATCAGAATCTAGGAGCACCATTAGAGGTTTGCAATTCTAGAGCCATGCCTAATCTGTTTATATAGGAAACATTTCTTTAGCTTTCACTATGTGTGAGGCATTTTTACAAGCAACATTTCATTTGATGCCCATAGCCACCCTATGAGATAGGTATTATTATTATTATTATTTTAATTTTTATTAAGGTATGATTGATATACACTCTTATGAAGGTTTCACATGAAAAAACAATGTGGTTACTACATTTACCCATATTATCAAGGCCTCACCCATACCCCAATGCAGTCACTGTCCATCAGTGCAGCAAGTTGCCAAAGATCTACTATGTCCCTTCTCTGTGATACTGTCCTCCCCGTGATCCCCCACACCATGTGTACTAAACATAATACCCCTCAGTCCCCTTCTCCCTTCCTCCCTACCCACCGTCCCACACCCCTCCCCTTTGGTAACCACTAGTTCATTCTTGGAGTCTCTGAGTCTGCTGCCATTTTGTTCCTTCAGTTTTGCCTCATTGTTATACTCCACAAATGAGGGAAATCATTTGGCATCAGTCTTTCTCTGCCTGGCTTAGTTCACTGAGCATAATGTCCTCCAGCTCCATCCATGTTGTTGCAAATGGTAGGATTTGTTTCTTTCTTATGGCTGAATAGTATTCCATTGTATATATGTACCACCTCTTCTTTATCCATTCATCTACAGATGGACACTTAGGTTGTTTCCATATCTTGGCTATTGTAAAAAGTGCTGCGATGAACATAGGGGTGCATATGTCTTTTTGAATCTGAGAAGTTATATTCTTTGGGTATATTCCAAGGAGTGGGATTCCAGGGTCAAATGGTATTTCTATTTTTAGTTTTTTGAGGAACCTCCATATTGCTTTCCACAATGGTTGAACTAGCTTACATTCCCACCAGCAGTGTAGGAGGGTTCCCCTTTCTCCGCATCCTCGCCAACATTTGTTGTTCTTAGTCTTTTCGATGCTGGCCATCCTTACTGGTGTGAGGTGATATCTCATTGTGGTTTTAATTTGCATTTCCCTGATGATTAGTGATGTGAAGCATCTTTTCATGTGTCTGTTGGCCATCTGAATTTCTTCTTTGGAGAACCATCTCTTCATATCCTCTGCCCATTTGTTAATTGTGTTATTTACTTTTTGGGGTGCTGAGGTGTGTAAGTTCTGTATATATTTTGGATGTTAACCCCTTGGTGGATATGTCACTTACAAATATATTCTCCCATACTGTAGGATGCCTTTTTGTTTTGTTGATGATGTCCTTTGCCATACAAAAACTTTTTAGTTTGATGTAGTCCCATGAGTTCATTTTTGCTTTTGTTTCCCTTTCTCGAGGAGATGGTTTCAGAAAGATGTTGCTCATGCTTATATTCAGGAGATGTTTGCCTGTGCTGCCTTCTAAGAATTTTATGGTTTCATGACTTACATTCAAGTCTCTAATCCATTTCAAGTTTACTTTTGTGTATGGGGTTAAACAATAATCCAGTTTCATTCTCTTGCATGTAGCTGTCCAGTTTTGCCAACATCAATTGTTGAAGAGGCTGTCATTTCCCCATTGTATGTCCATGGCTCCTTTATCATATATTAATTGACCATATAAGGTTGGGTTTACATCAGGGCTCTCTAGTCTGTTCCATTGGTCTATGGGTCTGTTCTTGTGCCAGTGCCAAATTGTCTTGATTACTGTGGCTTTGTAGTAGAGCTTGAAGTTGGGGAGCGTAATTCCCCCTGCTTTATTCTTCCTTCTCAGGATTGCTTTGGCTATTCGAGGTCTTCTGTGGTTCCTTATGAATTTTAGGATGATTTTCTCTAGTTCGTTGAAGAACGCTGTTGGTATTTTGATAGGAATTGCATTGAATCTATAGATTGCTTTATGCAGGATGGCCATTTTGACAATAATAATTCTTCCTATCCATGAGCACGGGATGTGTTTCCATTTATTTGTATATTCTTTAATTTCTCTCATGAGTATCTTGTAGTTTTACAGGCCACACTGGGGAATGGAAAGGACCATGGGTGGGCTTTACAATACCCACTTTTCCAGCTCCTGGAGAGTTTCTCCAACCTCTTTATGCCCTCCAGGCAGTTTGTATTGTTTGGTATTAGTCACCCACTGAGGCACAGGCAAAGCTATGGGCGGGTGCCTAGCATGTCCCCTCAGAACTGCCTTCACCACATGTACTATCAGTCTGAACTCACCTGCAGTGGTCTGCAACCATACACCCTGCAGGATATCAATCCCCAAAATATACTCAGGAATAGGAGATATATACACAGCACACTCTTCTGGGGGTAGATGCCCTATTCCCAAAGGGATCTAGGCTTTTTTCACTCTGATAGCCTTCCCCCCGTATCCATCTATGATAGTGGGGGTCCCGGGGAACTGCTCAGGGTTACCATGAATCAGTGAACATTCAGCCCCCGCATCCACCAGAGCCAGGACACATTGTATGTTCACTGGGGACCAATGGATAGCTATTTCAACATGTGGCCTCCGGTCCCCCTCTTGTCCCTCAGGGCAGATACCCTGACCTTTCCCTCAGTCAAATCGTGTTCCCCGATCACCTTCCTGTGTGGGGTCAAGTGAGGTTGGCTCGTTCTCCAGCAGGAAGTCTTGCAAAGACAGAGACCAGACTCATGGCTCTGTCTCTGACCTCTGCCTCTTTAGTCTTAATGGATGGAACTGCTGCTCTGGTTTCAGCTATTGCCATAGCTCTAGTAAGATTCTATTGGACTTTCCATCTAATTTCCTTCCATCTGCTCCTGCCCATATTAAATCAACCCACATCTGGGTCCTTGTAACCTTCATAGGGCCCTGTAAGTTCTTCTTGTGCGTTAAAGGTCTTATTTCTTTCTGGATTCTTGTTGCTTCTGCCTCTCCTAAGTCTGCTACTGTACATGTCACCTTGCTTATGGGATGCCCTAAGTGAGGGGAAAGAATGGCCACTAGAGACCCAAAGAGGGATGTAGGAGCCATTTGAAGTACAATATTTCTCATCCCAGTAGTGAAAATCTCTACATCTGGGCCATAATTCTCTGGACTATACATGGAATTTCTTATGCCTAACTCTCATAGCACCTGTTGGAGTTCAGCATATCTCTGCCATCTAACAGGAGAAGATGGTAGATCACCCAGATTGGGCCACACAGCGCGAAGTGCAGCCATAAGCCAATTGAGGAGGGAGTGACTCCCTGGGGTCTGATGTGCATTTTGTAATTGCTGCCTCAAGGCGGGCTGCACTGTCAGGGAAGACAGCTTTCCCATCTCTGATCCAGACAGAACAATTCCATCCACCCCTAAGTCCCACAGATGCAGGAGCCAAGCTGATATTGACTCTGAGGGCTTCCGCCTAAACCGGGAGCCCAAATCCACCAGCTCAGCCTGAGGGTAGGGGCGGACCATAGAGTGCTCCACGACCTGGGGAGGGGGCTGCCCCTCTCCTTGGGGAACTCTCGGCTGCAGGGTATTTATTTTCTTTACAATCATTGGGTGTGCTTTCAGTACAGGAGGGGCCAGTGCCTCTGGCACCACCCCTTCATCCTTCCCCAACTCCTCCATTTCTGGTGCTAATGGCACCTTTCTGTCCACTCCCCCAAGTGCCTCCTCTGCTACAATCTTTACCTTTTCTACTGTGCCTCGCAGCAATGCTACCTCTGTCTTCAGAAGGTCTCTTACCTTCAGCTCAATGCTTCACAGCTGACGTTCTCGTACAACCTCAGCCTGTGCTTCCCTCAGGAGTTCGTCTTTTTCCTTGATGGCCTCTTCCTCCTTCAGAATACTGGGCAGCACTGCCGTCTCATCTCCAATGGCACCTTACTGCCAGTGCTCTCCTGCTGCCTCCTCCTGCATCAAGGCCATCTCCTTCGTCAGGGAATCCACAGAGGTTTGCAGCTCACGTTCTCATGCCACCTCTTGCATCAACACCATTTCGCTCCTCAGGGAATCTACTGAAGTTTGCAGCTCGTGTTCTCGTGCCGCCATTTCTTGGGTCTCCTCTGTACACCTTTTTAAGACTGTGAGAAGCAGCCAACCCACAGTCCCTGCTGCCTCACGGGCACTCTGCTTCTCAAAGGATCTGCTTACTATACCAAGAGCCACCCCTACAGCCTCAGGTGTCACCTCCACTTGCCTCCAGTCCTGGGGTGGGGCCCAGTCCTCCAGGAGGCAAGCCACCTCAGACCACATACCCATTGGGGGATGCTCCACTGTTTCCCCATTCACAGGGGCAGCCCACTGAAGCACCCCTCCCATAAGGGCAGCCTGTCTTTTTCCTTGGTCAATAATGAACCCTGCTGACTTTTGCCAATTGTCTTGCCAATGGGTTTCAGC
Source organism: Manis javanica (assembly GCF_040802235.1). NCBI lineage: Eukaryota > Metazoa > Chordata > Mammalia > Pholidota > Manidae > Manis > Manis javanica. The sequence continues at coordinate 103,434,631 of NC_133174.1, read as the reverse complement.
TCCAGACAAGTTTGCTAAGGATTCAGTGTGACCAAAGAAATTGACAGCAAAACGTTCTTTGGGGTGAAAGGGTTTATTACCCAGCTTGTTCTCCGGTGATAGGTGGAGCACTAGTGTCTCTGTCTCTGCCCAGGGCCCCAGGGCACTGAGCCAAGCTCTCTATATAGCACAATAAGGAAGCGGCAGCTCAGCAACAGGCCAGTTATATCATCAGGTGGTCTAAGTTCAGTGAGGATCCTGGCCATAGGAACCCCACTTCCCCACATCTATTTACTACTGCAATAATTTCTATAAATGTTCAAAGTAGTGAAATGGCAAGGTTCTTCCAATGGGCACTGTGAATCAATTGTAGCTGCCTGGAAATACTTTTTCTCCCTCTGCTGTGGTGGGCTAAGATCTCTGTAGTGCAGCATTTCCCAAACTGTAGTCCACACAACACTGTCTTCCAGAATGTTAATAAATATTCCTCACTAACAATGAAAAAGAGTTCTATTGTCAAATGAGCTTGGGAAACGGTGGGCTAAAGAAACATAAATAAGTTTCATTATTGGAGTGATTCTCAACACAAACAGTATACTAATATTCAGGGCAAATGCCCAAAAGAATACTCAGTCTACAGAATTTCCAAAATTAATGATTTTATTATAGAAAAAACACAATAAAATTTACGATCATAACCACATTTAAGTGAACAGTACAGTAGTGTTAACCATATGTCCACTGTTCTGCAACAGGTCTCCAGAATTTTTTCATCTATCAAAACTAAAACTCTATAGCTTTGACTGTAATTCCCCTTTTCCTCTGCCCCTTAGCCCCTAGCAACTACTATTATGTTTTCTGTTTCTAAGAATTTGACCACTTTAGATACTTCATATAAGTGTATATGCACTATTTGTCTTTTTGCAGCATAATGTCTTCAAGGCTCATCCATGTTGTAGCATATGACAGGGTTTCCTTCTTTTTTAAAGGCTGAATAATATTCCATTATGTGCATATACCACATCTCCTTTACTGATTCATTCACTGATGGACATGTAGGTTGCTTTCATGTCTTGGCTGCTGTGAAGAGTATTGTTATGAACATAGGAGTACAGGTACCTCTTTGAGATACTGATTTTGATTCCATCAGATAAGTACCCAGTGGTGGGATTGGTGGACCATATGGTTGTTCTATTTTTAATGTTTTCAGGAAACTTCATATTGTTTTTTATAGTGACTACACTGTATATTCTTTTTCCCGAATTAATTTTGAACATGCTAATATTTTCTCTTGAAATATTCTCTTGAAATCAAAATACCATTTTTAGAGACACTACTATTGGGCATCCTGGATTTTGACAAGGAAAATAACAAGTTCTGGGCTGAGTGCTATCTCAAAAACTATTGTTCCGAGGTGGAGCCAAGATGGCGTCATGAGTAGAGCAGCGGAAATCTCCTCCCAAAACCAAATTTATCTATGAAAATATAACAAGGACAACTCTTCCTAAAATAGAGACCAGAGGACACAGGAAAACATCCAGACCACATCCACACCTGCGAGAACCCAGCACCTCGCGAAAGAGGTAAGATACAAGCCCTGGCCCCATGGGACCTGAGCACCCCTCCCCCAACTCCCAGCAGGAAGAGAGGAGTCGGAGCAGGGAGGGAGAGGGAGCCCAGGACTGCTGAACACCCAGCCCTGGCCATCCACACCAGAGTGCAGGCACAGTGCATGCGTGGGGTCCTGGATACTAGGGAAACAGGGCAGCAGGACCAGTGAGCAGGTGCCTGAGGCCGACGCCAGAGAACAAAGAAATGGGAGCAGCCATTTTTTTTTTTGGCAAGTGCTTTTTGGAAGTCTTAAAGGGACAGGGACCCCAATACTAGGGAAACATGGCAGCAAGACTGGTGAGTGGGTACCGGAGACTGGCACCTGAGGACAAAGAAAATCGTGCATTTTTCTTTTTTTTAATTATTTATTTAAATTTTTTGTTGTTGTTGTTTTAGTTTGGCAAGTGCATTTTGGAAGTCTTAAAGGGGCAGGGCGGGACACTTACTCAGAGGCAGGGAATCTGGGGATCTCTGGGCACTCTAACCCCCTGGGCAGCAGGGAGCACGAAGGCCCCTTACAGAGATAAATAGCCTCCCGGCCGCTCCCCCTCCAACGGGGCTCCACCATTTTGGAGCAGCAACCTGAGCCAGGCCATGCCCAGAGCAACAGTGGAGATAAACTCCATAGCAGCCGAGCAGGAAGCAGAAGCCCTGTCTGTGTGCCCGTGTCTGCGCACACCTGCCCAGCACAAGCCACTAGAAGTTGCTGTTCTCCCAGGAGAAGAAGGCTACAAACCAACAAGAAGGAAAGCTCTTCCAGCTGTCGTTCGTACTAGCTCTGCAAACTATCTCTATCACCATGAAAAGGCAAAACTACAGGCAAAGATCACAGAGTCAACACCTGAGAAGGAGACAGACCTAACCAGTCTTCCTGAAAAAGAATTCAAAATAAAAATCATAAACATGCTGACGGAGATGCAGAGAAATATACAAGAGCTAAGGGATGAAGTCTGGAAGGAGATTACAGATGTCCAGAGGGACATAACAGATCCGAGGAAGAAGATTACAGAAGGGAAACAAACCCTGGAAGGATTTATAAGCAGAATGGATAAGATGCAAGAGGCCATTGAAGGAATAGAATCCAGAGAACAGGAACGTATAGAGCTGATATAGAGAGAGATAAAAGGATCTCCAGGAATGAAACAATACTAAGAGAACTGTCTGACCAATCCAAAAGGAACAATATCCGTATTATAGGGGTACCAGAAGAAGAAGAGAGAGAAAAAGGGATAGAAAATATCTTTGAAGACATAATTGCTGAAAACTTCCCCAAACTGGGGGAGGAAATAATCAAAGAGACCATGGAAATACACAGAACCCTCAAAAGAAAGGATCAAAGGAGGAAAACACCAAGACACATAATAATTAAAATGCAAGGATCAAGGACAAGGAAAGAGTGTTAAAGGCAGCTAGAGAGAAAAAGATCACCTGTAAAGGAAAACCCATCAGGCTAACATCGGACTTCTCAACATAAACCCTACAGGCCAGAAGAGAATGGCATGATATATTTAATACAATGAAACAGAAGGGCCTTGAACAAAGGATACTGTATCCAGGACGAATATCATTTAAATATGATGGTGGGATTAAACAATTCCCAGACAAGCAAAAGCTGAGGGAATTTGCTTCCCACACACCACCTATACAGGGCATCTTACAGGGACTGCTCTAGATGGGAGCACTCCTAAAAAGAACACAGAACAAAACACCCAACATATGAAGAAAGGAGGAGGAGGAATAAGAAGGGAGAGAAGAAAAGAATCTCCAGTGTATATAACAGCTCAATAAGTGAGCTAAGTTAGGCAGTAAGATACTAAGAGGCTAACTTTGAACCTTTAGTAAACACGAATTTAAAGCCTGCAATGGCAATAAGTACATACCTCTTAATAGTCACCCTAAATGTAAATGGACGTAATGCACCAATAAAAAGACACAGAGTAAGAGAATGGATAAAAAAGCAAGACCCATCTATATGCTGCTTACAAGAAACTCACCTCAAACCCAAAGACATGCACACACTAAAAGTCAAGGGATGGAAATTCATATTTCAGGCAAACAACAACGAGAAGAAAGCAGGGGTTGCAGTACAAATATCAGACAAAATAGACTTCAAAACAAAGAAAGTAACAAGAGATAAAGAAGGACACTACATAATGATAAAGGGCTCAGCCCAACAAGAGGATATAACCATTCTAAATATATATGCACCCAACACAGGAGCACCAGCATATGTGAAACAAATACTAACAGAACTAAAGGGGGAAACAGACTTCAATGCATTCATTTTAGGAGACAGAAACACACCACTCACCCCAAAGGATAGATCCACCGGGCAGAAAAGAAAATAAGTAAGAACACAGAGGCACTGAACAACACACTAGAACAGATGGACCTAACAGACATCTATAGAACTCTACATCCAAAAGCAACAGGATATACACTCTTCTCAAGTGCACATAGAACATTCTCCAGAATAGACCACATACTAGCCCACAAAAAGAGCCTCAGTAAATTCCAAAATATTGAAATTCTACCAACCAATTTTTCAGACCACAAAGGAATAAAACTAGAAATAAATTCTATAAAGAAAACAAAAAGGCTCAAAAACACATGGAGGCTTAACAACACGCTTCTAAATAATCAATAGATCAATGAACAAATCAAAATAGAGATCAAGGAATATATAGAAACAAATGACAACAACAACACAAAGCCCCAATTTCTGTGGGACGCAGCGAAACCAGTCTTAAGAGGAAAGTATATAGCGACCCAGGCACACTTGAAGAAGGAAGAACAATCCCAAATGAATAGTCTAACATCACAATTATCGAAACTGGAAAAAGAAGAACAAATGAGGCCTAAAGTCAGCAGAAGAAGGGACATAATAAAGATCAGAGAAGAAATAAACAAAATTGAGAAGAATAAAACAATAGCAAAAATCAATGAAACCAACAGCTGGTTCTTTGAGAAAATAAACAAAATAGATAAGCCTCTAGCCAAACTTATTAAGAGAAAAAGAGAATCAACACAAATCAACAGAATCAGAAATGAGAATGGAAAAATCATGACAGACTCCACAGAAATACAAAGAATTATTAAAGACTACTATGAAAACCTATATGCCAACAAGCTGGAAAACCTAGAAGAAATGGACAACTTCCTAGAAAAATACAACCTTCCAAGACGGACCACGAAAGAAACACAAAAGTTAAACAAACCAATTATGAGCAAAGGAATTGAAATGATAATCAAAAAACTACCCAGGAACAAAACCCCTGGGCCAGACAGATTTACCTTGGGATTTTATCAGACACACAGAGAAGACATAATACCCATTCTCCTTAAAATTTTCCAAAAAAATAGAAGAGGAGGGAATACTCCCAAACTCATTCTATGAAGCCAACATCACCCTAATACCAAAACCAGGCAAAGACCACACCAAAAAAGAAAATTACAGACCAATATCCCTGATGAATGTAGATGCAAAAATAATCAATAAAATATTAGCAAACAGAATTCAACAGTATATCAAAAGGATCATACACCATGACCAAGTGGGATTCATCCCAGGGATGCAAGGATCATACAACATTCGAAAATCCATCAACATTATCCACCACATCAACAAAAAGAAAGACAAAAACCACATGATCATCTCCATAGATGCTGAAAAAGCATTTGACAATATTCAACATCCATTCATGATAAAAACTCAGCAAAATGGGAATAGAGGGCAAGTACCTCAACATAATAAAGGCCATATATGATAAACCCACAGCCAACATTATACTGAACAGCGAGAAGCTGAAAGCTTTTCCTCTGAGATCAGGAACTAGACAGGGATGCCCACTCTCCCCACTGTTATTTAACATAGTACTGGAGGTCCTAGCCACAGCAATCAGACAAAACAAAGAAATACAAGGAATCCACACTGGTAAAGAAGAAGTTAAACTGTCACTATTTGCAGATGACATGATATTGTACATAAAAAACCCTAAAGACTCGACTCCAAACTACTAGAAATGATATCGGAATACAGCAAAGTTGCAGGATACAAAATTAACACACAGAAATCTGTAGCTTTCCTATATACTAACAATGAACCAATAGAAAGAGAAATCAGGAAAACAATTGCATTCACAATTGCATCAAAAAGAATAAAATACCTAGGAATAAACCTAACCAAAGAAGTGAAAGACCTATACCCTGAAAACTACAAGTCACTCTTAAGAGAAATTAAAGGGGACACTAACAAATGGAAACTCATCCCATGCTCATGGCTAGGAAGAATTAATATCAACAAAATGGCCATCCTGCCCAAAGGAATATACAGATTTGACGCAATCCCTATCAAATTATCAGCAGCATTCTTCAATGATCTGGAACAAATAATTCAAAAATTAATATGGAAACACCAAAGACCCTGAATAGCCAAAGCAATCCTGAGAAAGAAGAATAACATAGGGGGGATCTCACTCCCCAACTTCAAGCTCTACTATAAAGCCATAGTAATCAAGACAATTTGGTACTGGCACAAGAACAGAGCCACAGACCAGTGGAACAGACTAGACTCCAGACATTAACACAGACATATATGGTCAATTAATATATGATAAAGGAGCCATGGACATACAATGGTGAAATGACAGTCTCTTCAACAGATGGTGCTGGCAAAACTGGACAGCTACATGTAAGAGAATGAAACTGGATCACTGTCTAACCCCATACACAAAAGTAAATTCGAAATGGATCAAAGACTTGAATGTAAGTCATGAAACCATAAAACTCTTAGAAAAAAACATTGGCAAAAATCTCTTAGACATAAACATGAGTGACCTCTTCTTGAACATATCTCCCCAGGCAAGGGAAACAAAGCAAAAATGAACAAATGGGACTATATCAAGCTGAAAAGCTTCTGTACAGCAAAGGACACCATCAATAGAACAAAAAGGTATCCTACAGTATGGGAGAATATATTCATAAATGACAGATCCAATAAGGGGTTGACATCCAAAATATATAAAGAGCTCACACACCTCAACAAACAAAAAGCAAACAATCCAATTAAAAAATGGGCAGAGGAGCTGAATAGACAGTTCTCTAAAGAAGAAATTCAGATGGCCAACAGACACATGAAAAGATGCTCCACATTGCTTGTCATCAGAGAAATGAAAATTAAAACCACAATGAGATATCACCTCACACCAGTAAGGATGGCTGCCATCCAAAAGACAAACAACAACAAATGTTGGCGAGGCTGTGGAGAAAGGGAATCCCTCCTACACTGCTGGTGGGAATGTAAATTAGTTCAACCATTGTGGAAAGCAGTATGGAGGTTCATCAAAATGCTCAAAACAGACTTACCATTTGACCCAGGAATTCCACTCCTAGGAATTTACCCTAAGAACGTAGCAATCAAGTTTGAGAAAGACAGATGCACCCCCATGTTTATCGCAGTTCTATTTATAATAGCCAAGAATTGGAAGCAACCTAAATGTCCATCGGTAGATGAATGGATAAAGAAGATGTGGTACATATACACAATGGAATACTATTCAGCCATAAGAAGAGGGCAAATCCTACCATTTGCAGCAACATGGATGGAGCTGGAGGGTATTATGCTCAGTGAAATAAGCCAAGCAGAGAAAGAGAAATACCAAATGATTTCACTCATCTGTGGAGTATAAGAACAAAGGAAAAACTAAAGAAACAAAACAGCAGCGGAATCACAGAATCCAAGAATGGACTAACAGGTACCAAAGGGAAAGGACTGGGGAGGATGGGTGGGTAGGGAGGGATAAGAGGGGGAAGAACAAGGGGGTATTAAGATTAGCATGCATGGGGGGTAGGTAGAAAGGGGAGGGCTGTACAACACAGAGAAGACAAGTAGTGATTCTACAACATTTTGCTATGCTGATGGACAGTGACTGTAAAGTCATTTATAGGGGGAACCTGGTATAGGGGAGAGCCTACTAAACATCATATTCTTCATGTAAGTGTAGATCAATGATAACAAAAAAAAGAAAGAAAGAAAAGGGGGATTACTCCCTGATAGGATTAAACTAACTGTAAATCAACGATTAATGCATGCTTTAAATATCCTTAATTTTAATCACTTAAAGGGTGTCAGATGATCGGCTATGGAGGTACATTTTTCTGATAATATTCCTTTCTCTTAAAAAAAAAAGCAGTCCTGTGTGGTGACCTCCAATGAGTTCTACACAATGGTATAAAGGGCATATCAAAGTGTGGACAAAGGGTCTGTTTATGTTTATACCGAGGATCAAAGCCTAATTTGGCTACCCAGAAGATGAACTAAGATACGATATGAAAAAGAACTTCCAACATCAGCACTCTCTGGAAGACTCATACCAGAAGATGATCATCGAAATACCTCAGCAAAGATCCAGGCGGTGCTGCAGTTGTAGCTGCATTCATCCCACCGGTTCCTGGACTTGCCATGGGAATGAAGAAGGAGACATCTAAGCTGGCCTGTGCATACAGTAAAACAACAAATTTGACTGGCTTTATACTGTTGGAACTCAACCAAGAATTAGGAGAAGTGCAAGTTGTAGCGCTCCAAAATCTTACAACCACAGACTATCTACTGTTAAAAGAACATATGGGATGTAAACAGTCCCCAGGAACGGGTTATTTTAATTTGTCTAATTTCTCTCAGACTGTTCAAGTTCAGTTGGACAATATCCACCATATCATAGATAAGTTTTCACAAATGCCTAGGGTGCCTAACTGGTTTTCTTGGCTTCACTGGAGATGGCTGGTAATTTTATAGATCTGCTTTGGTTATGTAACTGTATTCCTATTATGTTAATGTGTGTATGCAATTTAATTAGTAGTTTAAAACCTATACATGCTTAAGTTACTCTACAAGAAGATATGTCAAAGAAATAATCAATCTTCCCATGTTATCTTCTGTCTGCTACTCCTATAGCTTTTCTTCTTCCTTCATAATTACAACCCTTAAATAGAATTTTTGCCTCATATCGAATTTACCGAGCATCATAATTCTTCCAAGTGGTAAAGATACCTCAAGATAAATACTGGGCATAAAAGCCACAGGGCATAAATCTGCAAAGAAGTAAAAAGCTAACCTTTTCAAACAATATTGCCTCTCTCTCACTTACCAGCTTTACATTTCCCTGTATGGCCCCGGAAGATGACTGGTTAGCCAGAGACGGGTAAGATTCCTCAAGGGAGGAACAACCTAAGACAGGCACAGTTGCAGGGGGGCCATCAGGTGAGAAATTGGGGATCAACAGAGGTGAGGCTTAGAACCTCACCCCCCTGTTTTGAGAGAAATCTTCTGCATCTGTGGATGTTTTATTTGCCATAAGAAGAGGGCAAATCCTACCATTTGCAGCAACATGGATGGAGCTGGAGGGTATTATGCTCAGTGAAATAAGCCAAGCAGAGAAAGAGAAATACCAAATGATTTCACTCATCTGTGGAGTATAAGAACAAAGGAAAAACTAAAGAAACAAAACAGCAGCGGAATCACAGAATCCAAGAATGGACTAACAGGTACCAAAGGGTACCTGTTATTGTCTAGCTTGGATTAACACTTAGTCTACAGGCACACATCTGATCATCTACATTTGCTCTCTTACAGCACTAAACTACATTTTCTACCTACCACTTCAGCATTTTATTAAGAAAAATAATAATAATAATAATAAGGGAGAAATGTGGGATTCACATATAAATCAAGTATAAAAATCAAATGAATAATCATATCTGACTTGATTGTTTATAGTTCATGATGTGTGATCAAAACTGAAAGTTTCTGTGATATGACTGCCCTTGCACTGTTCACCATGTAAGAACTTACTCACTATGTAAGAACTTGTTCACCATGTAAGAACTTGTTCATTATGCTTCAGAAGATTGAAGACTGTTGAGAATTAGGCTTGGGGTTGATTAATGATTGTGCATTGAGTCCCCTATGCAGAATTTTATTGTTGTTAACAACCATTTGATCAATAAATATGAGAGATGCCCTCTCAAAAAGAAAAATAAGTAAAAAAAAAAACTATTGTTCCATCATGCTAGATATATTCTGTGTTTTGCTACCAGACATCCTGACCTTGGGAAACTCACAATAATATAGGGGTGACAGAACTCATTCACATTAAAGAATTAGGACAATAAAAGTATATACTCAAGGCTTATACTTAAGAGATAAGTACTTTTTTTTCATAGTGAAATAGCAGAGAAAAACTTTGCATTTAGGACAAGTTAGTAATACTGATCTCATTTGAAGGCTCTAAATTTACTTTGGTTTATAGGAAACACAAGAACAGGTGGTCTTTATCATCTAAGTATCCATTATCCATGTTCCTGAAATCAAAAGAATATGAAGAGAAGCACCTATGAATTTAGTCTCTACTCAGGCATTTCTTCCTGCTTCGTATGAGCCTATGTTCATTATTGTCTGACAGACTTTTTGATATTGTCAAACAACACAATGCAAACCAGTTTCAAAGTGAAAGTGTGAATCTTGCAAAACATTCAGGATTACATGCAGATGATGACAGTTATAATGAAGAACTGCCTCAATCGCATGCAACACCATTGACAACTAAAACTAGTACAAGACTAATTACCAAATGAGGAAAAGAAAACTGACAAGGATAACACAAAGGTAGGCTGAAGAGAAAGTGAAGGCTCCTATGGCCAGTATTCTCACCTGGCCCTGGTCGGCTTGCCCACTGCACATGTGTGGGCAATACATTATTATTGACTCTATATAAAGATCTCCACCCAGTGCTCTGGGCTGCATGGCTGCAGGAGAGCAGAGACTGGAGTAGTGGCAGTGCCAAGGACAGAGACTGAGATGGCTGCAGGGGCACAGAGGCCCAGGGGCAGAGACCTTCTTGTTGCATGTTGAGGCAGATAGAATTCTAGTGCTTGACTTGACATTGTGGGAATAAAGTTGGGTATAAACCCTTTCATCCCAAGAACATTCCATTGTCATTTTTTGGTCTCATCAAATCCATAGCGAACTTGTCCAGGGCTGAAACCCACTGGCAAGACATAGGCATATAAAAAAAATTATTTGAATATCAAAGGTTTAAGTCCTTGGAAAAGTAATTAAGTCCTTGACTATTTCAGTCTTTCAAGCATTTTGTTCTATAAATAGGGCAATTTGCCCACCTTTTGATATGTTTTGGTGAAAATAAATATTATTTTCAAATTTTTTGTTTCCATTTTGTGAAAATTGGGATATGCTGTAACTATCAAGGTTTGACTTGTATAGTCATCATCATTAGTCAAAAAGAATAGTCCTTTATTCTGCCTGGAAAATTAGCCAAACACATTGCATTGTCTCAGTTATTTTGGGAAAGAATGGTTACACTTGGAGGCTTCTTTATTTACTTCAGTTTGCAAATATTCTAGATATTTGGCAGGTGCCAAATATCTGTGCTCTAAATAAACAGGGTGGCATTCTCCTTTATTTATCTCCATTTCAGATGCAGTATCTGGCATAGTACTGAGCATTTAGTTGGTGCAAACAAAACAAAACAAAACATTAACTTGAACGCCTTCCCTGAAGATTCACAATCAAGGAAGTTTAGCCACTTTGATTTCCCAAGCTTGAAAAGCAAGTCCCAAAGCACTTAACTTACAACTGGATACCTGTTTAACAAAGAACAGCTAGGCTCTCTTTCAAGATGCATTGATTATGAGGACTTTGTGGATGCTACAACCTATAAGGACAGAATCAGTGATTCCTAGACAATGTGACAGTTTGCATATGTAGATGAGTATGTAGATACTATTTAGTTCCCTCAGATTTATCAAGAACCAAAGCATCTAATTTCTTAATGAAGATTAACATTATGCAGACATGACCTAAATTGGAAAGAGCCAAAGGGTTTTCACTTCCTTTCTATCTTCTCACAACAGTCATGTCTTTACAAATACATGGTATTTAGATGTACTCTTAGTGAAGTAAATTACTTAGTTTCATAGAGGATAGCAAATGTATTAATGCATTTTAGAAAATGAAATAATGTTTAGATTTACTTTACTCTTCTCGATGAAATGCTTGAAAGGAATTGTTGACTAGCAAATTTAGCTCAGAGATTCACGATTACCATATTTACTTAAAAATCTCTCCCTTTGAGGTGGGAAGGCAAATTCTGAAATGATTGCTATTCCTAGAAGTATAATTTCCTCAATGGATAAGTTTTTAAAGGCATGATCAAGGCAACTGAAGAGGCCTAAACAATTTTTCAGTTATCTTCCCTTTACATTCTGCAGTTGCTTATACCTTCTCAACTGCTCTAACCAAGCCAAGTGGGGTTACTGCTAGTAAACATGGTACTTACCCAGGAGGGAAAGCAGACAAAATAATTCGTATATTTTTCCTCATCACTGGGGAAGGGAAGTTATGAAGGAAGAGATTTCTATGAGAAAAAGAAATAAGGATCAAAATTGCTTCTGCCTTTGGTAAATAATTGATGCCTCCCTTCATTAAATGTATGGAACATTTAGGGATATTGATAACTATGCCAGAAAGTTCTATTAAATATATTAATTCTCAAATATTCTCATCCTTCCAGAAAAAAATAAGCAAACAATTCTTCAAGCAAAATTAAAGTTGCACCATCCCGACCCTACCACTCTCATCACTTCTGTATTCCCTTCAACTGGTCTATTTACCTATTCATGTAACCAGTGTCATTTATTGATCAGCTTACTATTTACCTACTATCTTAAACTGGAATTTTGAAATGGTTTAAAGATAAATCAGTATCCAGAAAATGTCAGGTTCTCTGAGATATTCAAAGGCCTTATGATAGCCAGAAAGTTCTTAGAGGTATTTCTTTCACAGCAGTTTCCTAATGCCTTTCATTTTAGTTCGTGTTATACTTATTCAGAAGACATTCAAAGTAAATGCTAATTAAAGAAAAAAAGCGTTAGACTCAGATCTCTTTTCGGCTTTGCTATAAAAATATAATCCTCAAAAGACTATATGCTCAGTGTGCCACATGTATAGGAAAAGGAACATTCATCAAGCTCATTTCCTGCAAAGCAAACCCTCCTACATCATTCAAACCAGCCACAACATCTGGATAATTGGCCCCAGCCTGGTGGGACCCCACCCCCACAGGATTTCTTGATAATTCTTGATCATTAAGCTTGCAAAGTCTCTTCACTAAATGTCTTTTCTCCCTTCTCTCTCATTCACTGTCTGTAGTTTCAGCTGTTCACCATGTATCAAAGCATCTGAAGAAATTAAAGATAATGCTGTTTGAAGTAAGTTCTTTTTAATTTAGGAAAATCCTAGAAGAGATATGAAAGTTTCTTTTCCTATGATGATGCACATGATATTCTCTCTCCTTTCTAGACACTACTCTTAAGGGTTTAGTTAACTCTTCCTGTACAGCCTTTTGGGTTCCAGAATGGAGAAAAAAAATCCAAAATCCTTTTCCTACTGATATTATGAAAAGGAAAACCCAGTGCTTATCATTTTTAGATTGTCCAAATCATTAGGATCAGAATTTCCCATCAGTGCAGAGTATTTAACTTTCAAGATTTAACAGGAAATATAAATTAGTTTCCGACCCACATATTATTCTAGGATTAGCTTGTAAAATTCCTTTAACTCATAGGTCTTATTATAACCAGTTCTTTGCCTGATGTGTGACACATAGCAGGTTTGCAATAAATATTTATTGAATGAATAAATAAATTATTTTGCTTGTAAAATGCTCTAGGATTAATCTGGTGGAAATATTATGGCCAAGGCTGATATTCAGCTAATATGCCTAGTTACAGCCTTAAAAGTTTTAGGACCTGGAGAGTCACCTTTGACTGTTGGTACTTATTATGTTCTGGTTACCAAACATTTTTAATATCTCTCTTAGCAACAGAATGCCATAGTAAAAGAATTATACATTTTTTACTGTAGACATGTTTTCATAGAGTGTTTAGGACCCAGGCCCTACCTTCTGAATAACAGTGGCTGGGTTTATCTGAGCTTGAAAGAGGTCAAATTAGTAGAGAGCGAAACTATCAGGATAAAAAGGGTGGAGGGCAAGGGGAGAAGGGAGTGAAATTATTGTATCATGCCTGGACCTTTAAAATGGAGATTAGGAAGTAGAGTTATGGTTTTCCAAAGGTGAAAGTGTCAGGGACACAGGAAGTCAGAGTTGGATTGCTATTTATAGGTTAAGACTAGGGGAGGTCAGATATCTCTTCGAAATACTGTTTTCATTTCCTTTGGGTAAATACCCAGATGTGGGACTGCTGGATCATACGGTAATTTCCATTTTTAATTTTTTGAGGAACATACATACTGTTTTCCTTCCAGACTGGCTGACCAATTCACATTCCCATCAACAATGTATAAGTGTTACCTTTTCACCAATTCTCACCAGCACCTTTTTTCTCGTCTTCTTGATGATAGCCACTCTAACAAGTGCAAGGGATTATCTCATTGTGGTCTTGAATTGCATTTCCCTGATGATTGGTAATGTTGAGCATCTTGTCATGTGCCTGTTGAGCATTTTGATATCCTTTTGGAAAAACATCTATTTTGTTCTGCCCATTTTTAAGTCAGATTGCTGTATGCTCATCAGTGGATGAATGAATAAAAAGATGTTGTAAATATACACAATAGAATGTTATTTACTCAGCCATGAAAAAGGAGGATATCCTGCCATCTATGACAATGTGGGTGGGCCTTGAGCACCTTATGCAAAGTGAGATAAGTCAGAGAAAGTACTGTATAATATCACTTAGATGTGGGATATAAAAAAGTCAAACCCATAAAAAACAGAGTAAATGTCAGTTACCAGGGGAGATGAGGGAAGGGATAAAATTGATGTTGTTTAAGGGTACAACTTGCAATAAGTAGTAAATAAGCCCTAGAGATCTAATGCACAGTATAATGAAAATAGACAACAATATTGTACTATAATTATGTGATAAATATTGCTACAATGGCAATCATATTGCAATAGATAAAGGTATCAAAGTCAAAGTAACAGCTTCAATGTAATGTTGTACAGCTTCAAATTACGCAATGTTATATGTCAAACTTTTTCAGTAAAAAAAATTACAAGGGAGGTGTGGATAAAATCAGAGTGCCTGTGGCCAGGACTCTCACCTGGCTGTGGCTGACTAGCTCACTGCACACCTGTGGGCAATACATGGCTGTTGATTCTATAAAAAGAGCTCCACCCAGTGCTCTGGGCGTGACACAGTGGCAGGGCTGCGAGGCTGTAGGAGAGCAGAGGCTGGAGTGGTGGCAGTGCCGAGGATAGAGGCCCAGAGGACAGCTGTGTGGGACGACTGTGCAGACAGAGGGGCCCAGATGATGGCTGTGTGGGATGGCTGTGTAGACAGAGGGGCCCGTAGGCAGAGACTGGCTTGCTGCATACAGATTTGCTCTGAGTGAATGGGATTCTAGTGACTGACCTGCCACCTAGAAATAAAGTTGGGTATAACCCTTTCACCCCAAATAGCATTCTGCTGTCAATTTTCTTTGCTCACATTGAATCCGTAGGGAACTTGCCTGGGGCTGAAATCCATTGGCAAGACAGGAGGTCAGAAGTACAGTCTAAAACAGGCTAGATCATAAGAGGTTCATCCTGTCCCCAGCAGAAAGTTCAGCTATGCGGACACCCAGCACCCACTCTTTATCAGCCTAGGTCAGGTTAACCACTTGTTGCCCCATCAGCCTAACGCCACTTGGCCTTTAATAACATCTCCAATCTAGACTGCCAGCTAAAGAGAAAGTTTCAGCTTGTGTCCTTCAGGGGCTACCAAATTTTCCTCTTCCAGGATACAAGGCAATAGTTTGTATAATGTGTGTATGTTGGGGAGAAGGGATGGTACTGTGGTGCTAGGTTAGTGGTGTTTCTTTGCATTCTCAGTGAAGTCAAGTGTGCCGAGATACTTCATTCTATCTTAAAATAGACTTCTTGAATGCTAGACAGAATCATGCAGTGTTTTTGACCATTGTAATCCAGGACTGGAGGCAAGTGGAGGTGACACCTGAGGCTGTAGAGGTGGTTCTTGATATAGTAAGCAGATCCTTTGAGAAGCAGAGTGCCCGGGAGGCAGTGGGGACTGTGGGTTGGCTGCTTCTCACAGTCTTAAAAAGGTGTACAGAGGAGACCCAAGAAATGGTGGCACGAGAATGTGAGCTGCAAACTTCAGTAGATTCCCTGAGGAGAGAAGTGGCATTGTTGCAAGAGGCAGCACGAGAATGCGAGCTGCAGACTTTTGTGGATGCCCTGAGGAGGGAAATGGTATTGATGTGGGAGGAGGTGGCACGAGAATGAGAGCTGCAAACCTCTGTGGATTCCCTGAGGAAGGAGATGGCATTGATGCGGGAGGAGGCAGCCCAAGAGTGGCGGCAGCAAGGTGCCATTGGAGACAAGACGGCAGGGCTGCCAGGTGTTCTGAAGGAGGAAGAGGCCATCAAGGAAAAAGAAAAACTCCTCAGGGAAGCACAGGCTGCGGTGGCATAAGAACGTCAGTTGCAAAGCATTGAGCTGAAGGTAAGAGACCTTCTGAAGACTGAGCTGGCATTGTTGCGAGGCACAGTAGAAAAGATAAAGGTTGTAGCAGAGGAGGCACTTGGGGGAGTGGACAGAAAGGTGCCATCAGCCCCAGAAATGGAGGAGCTGAGGAAGGATGAAGGGGTGGTGCCGGAGGCACTGGCCCCTCCTGTATTGAAAGCATGCCCAGTGGTTGTAAAAAAAAAATAAAGACCCAGCAGCTGAAAGTTCCCCAAGGAGAGGAACAGCCCCCTCCCCAGTTCTTGGAGCACTCTATGGTCTGCCCCTATACTCAGGCTAAGCCGGTGGATTTGGGCTCCCGATTTAGGCAGAAGCCCTCCAAGTCAATATCAGCTTGGCTCCTGCATCTGTAGGACTTAGGGGTGGATGGAATTGTTCTGTCGGGATCAGAGATGGGAAAGCTGTCTTCCCTGACAGTGCAGCCTGCCTTGAGGCAGCAATTACAGAATGTGAGATGACACGTACAGTAGCTGAAGCACTGAGAACCCAGAAAAAAATGAGACCTGTTACTCACAGTAGGAATTTGAGGGGCCCCATGAGGGTTACGAGGACCCAAATGTGGGTTGATTTGATACGGGCAGGAGTAGATGGAAGGAAATTAGATGGGAAACCAAATAGGATCTTACTGGAGCTATGGCAACAGCTGAAACCAGAGCAGCAGTTCCAGCCTTTAAGACTAAAGAGGCAGAGGTCAGAGACAGAGCCAGAAGTCTGGCCTGTGTGTCTGCAAGACTGCCTGCTGGAGACGCTGGAGAACAATGTTCGAGCTTCCTTGCACAGGGACCATTGAAGAGGACTAAGGGCACACAGATTGAGAGGAGAGGATCCTGGAGGGGTGGAGTGTGGATAAAATGAGAATTCCTGTGGCCAGGATTCTCACCTGGCCCAGGTTGACTAGCTCACTGCATACCTATGGGCAGTACATGGCTGTTGACTATATATAAAGAGCTCCGCCCAGTGCTCTGGGCGGGACAAGGTGGCAGGGCTGCAAGGCTGCAGGAGAGTAGAGCAGAGGCTGGAGTTGTGGCAGTGCCGGCCCATAGGGCATCTGTGCGGGATGGCTATGCAGGACACTGAATCCATAGCGAACTTGCCTGGGGCTGAAACCCATTGGCAAGACACATGGTCTTAGCTTGTAAAGACACTTTCCACAGCTCTGCTTCAAAGGACCATTCTCCAAGGTCAATGACTCTTCAGGAGTGAAACAGTAATAGAGTTGATATGGCTGGAAGCTTCCGCAGATAATATGCAGTGTGGCCTCCTCCACAGTAGAGAAGGTGGTACAGAATATCTTAGGAAGTTACAAGGAAAACATCCATATGTTTAGAGGGCTGGTTAAAGGAGGTGACAACAAATTTCCTAAAGTGTCTGCCAGAAAACTGGGAGGTTACTGGAAATTTGAGCTATAGAGACCATTTATATGTATTTATTATCCACTTCTCCCTGCCAAGGACTTGAAGTCATAAGCATGTATAAAAGAAGAAAAACAAATAGTAATAGTTTAAAGAAACAAGGCAAATGGAAAATAAAATCAAAGTGAAGATCAGCAAGCAGAAATGTATACCTATGGTCATGTGAAGTTACTGAAAGTGGGCTTCAAATCTGGTTCTAAGCTATGTACTGGGTGAAGTGAAGAAAGAGATTTGATCCATTTTAAAACTGGGAAGAAATAACCATTTGAATGCAACCTTGGCATTGAAAGTGCTTGAAAGTTAAGATTGTGTCATTATGTTAATAAAATGTGGTAGCCTCTTAGCCTCAGGAATGCATACCCAAAGGATTATAATAGTGTCCATCTTAAATATACTAAACAGAAAGGACAAAGATGTCAAAAAGTAACTTAAGATCCATAAAAAATAAGCTTGATACGTGATGAACAAATTCTCAAAATCAAGTCTTGCTGTACCAAAACAAGAATCAAAAAACCTTGAATTTTTCAGCAATTGAAATTCAGACTTGAAGCCAAAAAAAATCAAGAATTTTTAAAGAATTCTCTTGTTGCCATAGAGCAGAACGTAAGGGAAATATCATGAAACACTGCAATGAAAAAAAATCAGCTTTTGTCATTAACTAGCCAATACAAAAGCTACAGGCTATTACAGAACTGAAAGATGCCCCAAGTATTAAACTTGATCCAGACCTAAAATAGCAGGACTCATGAATTGCGCCATGAAGCAAAATAAAAGAGATCTTGAGGATGAAACTTAGTGGTTAAAAGCTATTTAACTCTCTTAATACTTCCTGAAAATCCTCCAATCCCACCAAAAGAAAAAAAAAGTAGTATTTCCCATATGGCTACTACAGCTTCGGAAATAGAAACACCGAGAAATTTCTAAACAACCTCTTCTAACAGAAACATTCCAGGGTACTTCCCCCCAACACACACACATTCTTGCTGATTATAAAACAATGTTGTCAGGGTGGGATGAGTGGTGTGTATTTTAGAAGACTAGCATAATTGATGTGTATGCTAGAGGAGATGGGGACTACATGATTGTGTAGTTCTTAGCTCCACTTGAGTTCTAGTGCCAAAACCAGCTCAGCTTCTTTCTATTAATCCCCAAACCCTAAGGAAATGGACCAAATCAAGTTAAAACTTTTGGTTCAAGATTTAGTCCCATTGCTCCCATGCAGCCCTACACTGAATCCTTTCCACCTGAAAAAAGAAATGGTGAAGCAAAAAAAATTAAAACACAGAAACAAAAAAAACTTATCAAAAAACTGTTGAACAAAGGCTGATTAAATTCAAAGCCTGGAATCCACAGGACTACAAATGTGATAGAGACATTTGCAAGGTGTGTGCCTATAAACCAGTAACGTACACATTTGAATTACTGTCATGAAAATATTAAACTCTCGCTTCTCCTAGATTTAAAAATTGCCTTAGTGTTCAGAGAGTAAATGAAATAAAATTAAGTATGCTCTGCCGAAGTGACTGTTGATAATAATGAACCTTCTTGGAACTCGATGTGATTTTACACTATTTTTTTAAAGTGCTGCTTGGTTCTTAAGAGACTTATCTGTATTTTCTCCAGCTTTACTATTAATGACTTAAATTATTACAAGTATACAAAATAGCCTTAGGAAAAATTTCAGAACCCAGGGAATACATGAAAGCCTTAGCAAAAGGCTAAAGCCAATTATCCCCATACTCCTCCACCCCATAAATCAGAGATAGTGTTCTGTAGAGTTCTCAATCTTTCCCGTTCAAATTCCTAGCCCCACCCATCCTCTCCAACACCAAGAATGCTTAGATCACCTGAAGTGAGATCTCTCATGGCCTCTCCTAGTTCCAAACGTCTCCTTTGCCACACCTTCCTTTCCTAAATCACAATATTTTTATATCGCCACCATCCTCTCTTCCTCCTTCCTAGAGGATGAGGTGCTGCACTTGTGCTCTCTTCTGTCAGTCCTATTTCTCCGGCCATCCTTGTTCCATCATTCACCTCTTCTTTTATGGCATCTTCAATCTCTTCCTCCCCACTGATAAAAACATGCCCGGTTCCCCATCACCTTCACACTTTTTTAAAACAGTCTTTTATTTACCCTGTGACTTCTCCTAATTACCATCCTAATTCTGCCACCTGTGATATAACTGATATAGCCATTTTCCCAAGTGGTTATGTTCCATCTTCTCATTATACAATTTACTCTTTACCTTTCACAATCTGATTTTTCATGAAAACTTCATGGAAATTCCTCTTTCTAACATCCTTTTCATTCGCCTATTTAATAAATATACATTGACCACCTACCATAAGCCAGGCAACTATGCTGGTAAAATGAATGTTAAGTATTGATAATACTCAATCCTTGCTATTGAGAAGCAGTGTAACAAAAATGAATAGGCTTCTCAGCCTAATCATCCTTGATTCCTCTGCAGAAGAATTTGAGACTGTTGACTATCCTTCCTAAAAGGTATCTTCTCCCTTGTACTTCTCTGACCCCTCTACTGGCTTTGCTGTCTTTTTCTCTGACTCCATAAATGTGAGTTCTCTCCAAGGTTCAGGCCTGATGCCCTTTCTCTTTCTGCATTCTCTCTTAAGGTATTCTCTTTCCTCTTTTAGCTTCAGCTCTCTCCTCTGTAGAGCTTTCTCCTTTGTCTCTTTCCTTATAATTCAGTTATTATCCAAAGACACCATTGTATGTTTAAAAGAAACTGCTGGATGTCACTACAACACATTAAACTCACCAGCACTTTTTTTTTTACCAGCGTATTAAACTCAATGTACCAAAAACAGACCCACCATCTTCCCTAACAAAGCAACAGCACTTCTTCTAGACTTCATCCATTGCCTAATAAAACTCTTTTAAAACAATAATAATGGAAAAAATAATAACAGAAAACATTTATTGAGCACTTTTGATGTGCCAAGCACTACTATAAAATGATTTATGCTTAACATCATACACACCTCATAATAGCCTTACAGAATAGACACCATTATTTTCATAATATTAAAGAAAAGGAAACTGAAACACTAAACAACTTGCACAAAGTTAATAGCAATTAAGTGAGGGAGGCTCACTTCAAACCCAAAAAAGGCAGGCAGAAGTATTAACCACCAGTAATCTAAGCAGCAAGAATTTGGATTTTTAAAAAATTAGTGCTCTCCAATGATTCATTTTCAAACAGTCTATTTTGCTGAATGCCAAGGACATCATGACCCAGCAGCTGGG
This sequence comes from Manis javanica, assembly GCF_040802235.1. Lineage (NCBI taxonomy): Eukaryota > Metazoa > Chordata > Mammalia > Pholidota > Manidae > Manis > Manis javanica. The sequence goes on along the minus strand of NC_133174.1, from coordinate 103,413,803 downwards.
GTTATAAATTGACCAGAGAAAAGAAGATTATGATACTGTTTTCTTTCTTTAATGGGTGCATTATCCTTTATTGTACAATATAATTGCCTCTGAGTTCATCCATTCATTCATTTATTCACTAAACATTTCTTAAGTAGCTGCTAAGAGCCTAATTGAACTAGAATTTGGGGTCAACCTGCAATTTGCCATGAAAACACAGAGAAACAATTGAGGGGGTGGAAGACTCTATTATGAATAGGATGCTTTTGAATTTTCATGACCAATAAAGACTTTGGCATGGTAACTCTGTGACTCTGCTTGTACCCTTTGATCATAAGGGCGGTAAATACTCCCTTTTTATGTAAATACAAGTAGTGACATATGAGCCTAATAAGAAATGTCTTCACGTTAGTTCTTTTCATATGGGGAAGAGAAGAAATACACTAAGATTTATCCAGTCTATGTACATCCCACACCCATTCTGTACTCATAGAAGCCCTGAGGGAATAGATCAGGAACAACAAACATATCTTGACTCAAGGTACACAATGATAATAATAATTCATATTTACATTGACACTCCAAACTTCAAAGTATGCTTACAAAGAGACATCGTCTCATTTTATATAAAAGGAAACACAAAGTTTGCCTTCGGCAGAATAATAAACTGTTCTAAATCAATCTTTTAGGCATATGTCCTGGTCCCCCAAGTTACACCCTCAAACTCATCCCCACACCCTTCTGCCATATGTTCTTCTCATTCTATATATCCTCTGGATTTTTTTTCTCTGTCCCTACCCAACTCAGGAGAGCAGGTCTTTAAGTGAGAATATGGGAATAAAATTGTTTGCAGAAACGTATAGTGCCTTTCTTAATTGGCGCTTACTCTACCACCAACACAAAACTCTACAAATTGTCCAGGAGATAAGTGTCCTGGCTCCCTCATTGGTTCTCATGCCAGATTTGCCCCTTCCAACTCTGGTTTTTGTTTGCTTTTGCTTAGACCAGGAGAGTCACTTTCTTGACTTGGGTATCTGAGCTTGATTCATCAGCAATTCTACTTTTACAGTATATCCAGTCTTTGGTACCCTCTATCCTGTCCATAATATTCACGGGCTCTGCCAATCTGGCTTTGCTATTTCTACCTCAGCAGCAAGAGCTCAACTAGTCAGCAAGCCCATTATGAAAACTAAAATAAGATCCTTATCTCCTTTCTTTAAATTCTTGCTTTTGCATCTCTCTTTTGTTCTACTTTCATCCATATTGTTTTCATCTTCCCCTTCCATCCCTCTTGCTCCACCCTCTTTGTCTGCTGGCCTGCACCCTTTAAAACCCTGGCAGTCTCCTGTGTGACTCTATGATAAAGCATGGAAACTCATAACACATTTCTTAATGGACTGTGCATATTTTCAGGCTTTCTGGATCCCAAGGCTAACATAGCTGTCATGGAAGCCAGTTTGCCCAACCAACCAAACCTACTTCAGTGAAGTCATCAGTCTCTCAAAGCCACCCGACCTTCCCTGGAAGGTGGGAATCTTCTTCAGCAGTCAACCTTCTTAAAACATCATCATCTGGGTCATTTGCTCTTCATTATTCGGTCACCATTATCGTTGGGCAAATATCCAAGCTTCCTGGTTTGGTAGAGATAAGGCTTTGGATGCTGATCCTCTTCAAGAGGTTTTAAAACCTCCCAAATTTCATGGCATAAGAGGATGTTTACATTGCCATTGAGGGAGGCTGGACTCTAGTCCTCAAATATCCCCTGGAAACATGGTAATGCAGTAGAATGAACACTGGATTGGATATCCAAAAATCTGGCTTCTCCTCCTTGCTATGCCACTGATTTACTTAGAGACTCTGGATAAGTCCTTTGCAGCAGGCTTCTGGTAACTCATTTGCAGAATGTGGAGGCCATTCTAGGTCATACTTATTCTAGGTCACACTCATGAGCTCCACAGATCTATTTTGCAGCCTCTGTAACCAAAAAGATAGATGTCTATAGCCATTTTATTCTATTTGAAAAGCCACATAATGGTTATGCTTTCCTTGACCATTGTGGCTGTTCTGAGTAAAGCTTCATAAAAACAAATAAAAGAGGTAAAATAATGGCTGCAGGTGCTTCTGTTTTACATTCAGATGCAGTGGAATTCCAGAGTAACAGCGTTCACAGTGGTCAATGTCCTGGAAACTGACACCTGGGAGTGTTCCAAGAATCACCAGTAAACCAAAAGCACCATTGCTGGTTGGGGAGATAGAAGTGGAGAGGCCTCTGTGCCCACAAGTTTCTTCCTTTAACGGAACCACTCCAGTACCAGGAAACAAACTGCAACTCCCTTAGACATTTAAATGATGTTCATATTTTAGTGCCTGAACATCAGCTCTGTGAATACCTAAAATGGGGCTAAGTGAAAATTGGATAACATTTACCTGACATTGTCACTGGCCTTTCTCTAATGTCAAAGATGGATTTGCATAATTATGCTGAAAGCTAGGAAACTGCACACAGCAGGAGGTTTCCTGGCTGGTGTTAGGTTTTAGTCATGCTCCAGCTGTGACTCTCAAGATGAAGAAAATCTCCTTTCAGAAATGAACAGAGTGCACACTTTCTAAGACAGTATAGTAACAGCTTACCACCAATTTAACTTGCATACTGATTTCCAAGGTATAATTAAGATAAGCCTGATAAGCAACTGACTGAACAACCTTTTGCTTGGTATCAAAAGGGCTTCAGAGAAGAGAGTCCAAGTGATGTTACCTCATAAACCTCTTCTCGATTAAAATTCCTTTAAGCTGGCCGGTTGCCTGACGGAAACTTCCAAAGACTTTCACTGTACCAGGTGTGTGTAATTGTGCAATCCTGTCTTTCCAAGGTCACTGCAGCCATAAAATGTCTCCTCTGACTACGTCTGCAAGGGAAAAATGCTCAAGTAGGGGAGGCTTCCTTCGTCTCCACCTTTCACCCCTGCCATGGGGGCACTCAATAACCTCAGGCTCTCCTTCCCCAAGTGCTTTTTCAAGATCCAACTCTGCTCTCTCAAAAAAGGAGCTGAGGCCCCTAAGCCTAGAGGATCAATTCTCCTTGTCAAAACATCACCTTATTTCTTTACTTTCAGTTGTAAATAACAGGTCCATTTTGTATGATTTTAATTAACATACAAGTACTTGCAATACATTAATAAGAGAAATTACGGGAAGAGTAAAATCCCTAAAGTACTGAATGAAACTCTAACCAAAAGGGAACATTCAGATTGCAGTCAACTCGTGAACAAACACATTTGTGAGGGCAGCAAGCTCCGTTGGTGCCTGGGAAATCATAGCATTTGAATCAGCTATAAGATCAGCTTGCCAAAAGAATATGCTCAAGCAGACCTCACAATATATTGCACATTACACAACTTAGAAAGCCTATGCCTTTCATATATTGTATGTTTCTCATGTCCCATTGATTAAAAGGACTTCTCCACAATGTCTGGGTTTCACTACAGAATTGATAAATAACTAGGATTATTTTATGGGGAAAAGCAAAGATGACAAGTAACCCTTTTTTATTCACCCACACTACTTGCTGGGTTCAAAACGCTACTGTTTCTTTTTGCTTATATGGCTCCATGAAGAGGAATCTGCATGTGTAGTTCTGCTCTGACCATGTTATCCTGTCCTGTATAGAAAGAACTTTTACCAGACTTCAAACGCCACAGAGCATACCTTCCAGTTTATTTGTTTTGAACCAGAGGCTGCAGCTTGTGCAATTTGCTAAACAGCAGTTCTCCTTGGAACAACCTCCTAAACACAGAGTAGGCAGGTAGATTGACTCAGAATTTCTGATTTTTTAAAGGGCAAGAGGGCTCATGTCTAGTTTCTCTAAGGCAAAAAAGGAAGGCAGCAGCAGAAACAAAAGCCACATCCATTATTTAATAGATGATGATGATTATTATTATTATTAAAACATTGCACTTGTACAGCACTTTACAATTTACAAAGCCCTTTTACAACCATTATCTCATTTGATACTCACACCAACCCTGTGGGACAGATGTTGGTTAATATAGGCATTCGACAGATGAAAAAATTCAGGCACATAAAGGTTAAGTGACTTACCTAAGGTTGCACTGTCAGGTGGTATGCACAAGAATCAGTTGCCTTTTGTGCTAGATAAGAGGTTCTTCAGATACCTTTGAGTTCTGTCCCCTTTGAGTTCTGTTTGAGAGGAAAAGCTCACAGCAATGTGTGGCATGCTCATCTTTATTTCAGCTAGTGTTTTCAGTATGTTAACATGCAGAAGAAGCAGACACGCAGGTTGCTCAGTGAAATTGGCATGATGCAGATATGACCGCTAATGTTCAATAATGAGCTAATGTTCAACATGATGTGCCAAATAATCAATGTGCAGTGTACCCTAAGCACCACAAAATACCCTGATTAAGGTGTGAATTCATGTGGATTTCATGATTGTTTATTTCCCTATTAACCTGGTAAACTAAAATCTACCCCTCAAGCAAGTCAGGGAGTAATTTTTTATGGCTTGATTATTATTAACTATCAGCCAACCCACCTAACAAACGTTGCACGTTAGCCTGTTGTTGACTACTCACTGTGAAAGACACATCTCAAAACTGAGATAGTCTGTGAGCTCAATAGGGACCAATTCCAAGACCTAAAAAAGCCATGTTCCCCAATCTCATTGGAGTCTAACAACAAATACCAATTAATGAGAACACAGGGATAACTTCCGCCTCCCCTCCTGCTGAACTTTTTTCCAAAAAGGAAAAAAAATATGAAATGGAGTTTCCAGCATATTGACAAAGGCAGGCTTTCAGAAATAAAAAATGGGAAGTTTGCAACATTCGTCACAAACTTTGTTTTCCTTAGAGATGTTGTTAAGGTAACTTGATAATCTATATTTTAAAGTCTATTTCTATGGGGAAAATGAGGTTTATTCATCAAATTTTATTGTTGAAAAATAACTACTAAACTTGCTAGCTGAAATGTGTTTATGTGAAAAGCTACGCTTTGAAGAGGGTAATTACTACTTTTATGTTTCCATTGCCACTGCTTAATTCTCATTTTCATAGTTTAGAAAGAAAAACAGGTTTAAATAATGCAATGCTTATTAATGTATGAATATGGACCTAATTGTCCCTTTTTGACTCTCAGAAGTAATTGGCAATGTCTTCTCTGTAAGTGGGTTAAGGAACGTGCCATGTATGCAATTATAACTAAAAACTTTCATTTGGAAAATTACAACCTTATCTTCATTGTCTTTTAGCAGCACAATAGCTGCCTGTCACACTGCACTGTGCTTAGATCTGTTCTAAGACTATGTGTAGAGCACTAAAAACAAGTTTACCCAGTGTACTGAATTACAGCCGTCATTCTACGACCTGTAGCCCTCCGTAATACCGCACATACTCAGGTTGCACTGAACAAAGCCAAAAGGATAGTTGAAAAATAAAAGCAAAATTATTTGGCATGAAGTAGACCTTAAGATAACCTCCAGTTTTTTTTTTTATTGGATTCAGTTTCCTTTTCAACTGGACAAACCAATTCAGGAAGTAGCATAGTCTGAATGTTCTAGAATTTTCTCAGAAATCTTTTCGGTGACCTTTTCTAAGACAACAAAAAATGTTTCCGCCTAACACTGCAGGTTTCTTTTTCCTAACAGCTTAAAAATCCCTATCACATTTCAAAACATGTGCTAGAAATTGATGAGAGTTTAGTTAAATTTGCTTTACGATTATAAGCACTCATTTTAAAAATACTAGGCTTATTTCTACATATGACTTTTTTTGACCTGTAAATGTGAAAATTTCAAATAACTAGATTTCTTTTTGGCTGCATATTGCCAAATACTGGTTTGGCTAATTGTGTTTGTTGGTTTGGCTGGGTTGTTCATCCAGAATGACTAATCAAATTGCCATGTCACAGACCTCCATGCATATGAATTTCAAAATAGCCTTGCTATGCACACTTTATATCCCACGAAGCCAGTTTTCAGTATATTTGTTTTATGTTATACTGACATCTATGGTCTCCATAAGAGAAATTCAGCTTTTCAGAAAAAATTTTATCAGCTGCTTGTAAGCAACTTAAAATGTGACTCAACTATGCAAATGAAGGATCTCCGAATCTACTGTAAGGCATTGGTTGACCTTTGAACCTTATCACTTAGATCAAAATCATTACAAAACTCTTCCCCCTACCTGCAATCAAAACTTGAGGGAGAGGCACACTGAGTCTCCATTAGTGAAGAATTAGCATCTCCTTTTTAATGAAGTGTGGTCATTATTAGTGAGACAATATGGGGGATCCCATTTGTACATATATATACACTTATTGTATTCTTACAATAATATCCAGCATTGTAATTACTGTGTGCTAAACACTGCACTAAACAGTAGGGTTACAATGCTAAATAAATAGACATGGGCCCTGCTCTCAAAGAACTCACAGTCTAATGGAGAAGACAAATAAAACGAAATTTACAATACAGTATGTAAGTACTATGATGGGATGTATTTTTCAGGATAGGCTAAATGCTACAACAAATCTCAAGGTATCAGTGCCTTAACTCAGTAAAGGTTTTTTTTTTGCTTATTCAAATCAAAATCTGATGTGGTCAGAAGGAGAAGAGGGGCCTTTACCCCAGCCAGTCATTCAGGGACCCAGGCTATTCAATCTTGTACTACAAGCATCTTCAACACATGGTATCTAAGATCGTCATGGAGTGGGGAAGAAAGAGAGTGTGGAGAAAGCACATTCACTCTTACCTGCCTCTGCCCAGAAGAAACACTTCTGCTCACATTCCCTGGGGGAGAAGCAGTCAATGGCCCCACTTGACAAAGGAGGACTGGAAAACGTAGTTCCCCTGTGTCCCTAAGAAAAGAAAACAAACTTGGTGAACAACTATTGAAAAATGGGTATAACTAGTGGCAACCAGGTAACATGTTAGCTAGAGGTAACTAGAGATAACTACATAACTAGAGGAAGCTAAGAAACTAAAAAAAAATATCTTCTCAAATCTAACCTCATTTTTTGTTAGAATAAGTGAGAACTATAGAATAGAGAAAATAGAAGAGAAAGATAACTAGTAACTAGCTAACTAGAAAAACTTTAGTAAACCAAGAGGCTCAGAAATACACATTCCACTTAATTCTAATGTCCCATTTCTTATTTGAATAACTATGGATTACTAGATATAAGTAGTGCTAACTATGTAAATAGTTAACCAGCAATAACTAGAATAACTCAAGGACAAAAGACTGAAAACCATATTCCTCTCAACTTTAACTTATTAATTTCTGAATTAAGAAATTCATGTTCTGAATATTGTCCACTTCTGTATTTCCTCATTATTGTAATATGCCTGCTATTAGGATATCCTGCTGTTCCATTGCAAACAGCTCCTACTTCAAACTATCCTAATGTCAAAGACCAATTTCTTGACTGAATGACTACTTCCAAATTGTCTGCTCCGTTACCACTTAGAGTCTAATATGACTGGATTGGAGCTCAGAGGTAGTGGGCTACAAAAACTCGGTACACAGTGAGGTCCTGTGTACACAGCAGAAGGAGTTGCTGGAGTAAAGAATATATCCGAGGGATGGAGAGAGCCAGGCAAACAGGGAGACAATGGCAGTTATAGAAAAATACACCTGCAAATGACATAATCCCAAATCAAAGTTACTTGAAGAGAAAAAGGAAATGTGAATGGCTCATACATTTGAGAAATCTGAGGTAGATCTGGAATATCTGGACCAGACACTCAAATGATGCCATCAGGAATACCTCTGTCCATCTTTTGCCTTTGCTTTCCTTTGTTGACCTCATTCTCTTCTAATAAGGCAGGTTTACCTTATGGCAAGGATTAGTACTACTTAAAGCTCCCTTTCTTCTAGATTTATGACCTATGAAGCAAGGCCATTTTTCTCTAGCTCAAAATGGAAAACCTTAAGGAAGTTCTTGAACTGGCTCAGTTTGGTCACATACTCAACTCAGAACAATCAATATGGTTAGAGGAATGGAGTATTATGTTTGGAGGGTGCTAGACCAAAAGCCAACCCCTGTGGCCAGTGAGGTAGGGTTGATTAGCAGCTGCCTCACCAGAATAATATGATTAGACAGGAGGAGGAGCAGTTGCTCAGAATAGAACCATTAGAGTCCACGCACTTATAGTCTAATTTTCTGAGCAGAAGTGTCCAAATTCGGACTTCTGTTCAGATGTTCTCCTGAACATCTCCAAGTTTGACACAGGTGGGACTAAGTTTATCCTAGGATGTTGCTTGCTGAAGAATATTTGTACTGTTAGAATCTCTGTCAGGTAATCACATCTAATGAAGACAGCAGAGGGCATGGCTGGAATTAGAAGATACAAATGTGATACACATGTGGTGTACAATGGAGTATTCTTGATAGATATGTAATCTTACTAGAAGACCAGTGAGAGTGGTAAGGCAATCTGCATATTTGCTATATAACAGGTATAGAAATGGAGTCATTGATCAAAGGTCTGGGGATGATGTACAGAAGAGAATATAAGTGTAATATAACATGTAAGATTTCAAAGATGAACCCACAACATCCAAGAGATGAATCTGGGCCACAGTTGGAGATTTAATAGCCAAGGAAAGAGAGGAACAGGATGTTTGCCTAAGGATGCCTTTATTTGTGCATATTTTTAAAAGAATCCAGTTTCAAAACAATGAATGCCATCATCGCTCCAAAGTGGTGACACATCCACTGATCAAATCCAGAATTATGAAGGCCCATACACAAAACAGTGTTGGATATATTAAATTATATAATACATATAATGTACTTAGCAAAATGAATATATATTAGGTATGCAGCCAATGATTCTGTTATCATAATATGCATGGCATTATGCTCGGTATTTTATGTACATTATGTGACAATAACCATATTTAGATATGGATTGCTACTCTATTTTCAATAATTTGCCAAGATAACAGAAATGTTCGTTTGCAAAGTTGGAATTTAAATCAAGTCTATCTGACTCCAAGGTTTGTGTTCCTACCATTATGCCACAGGGCACCCATGGTATGCTGGTGATATCCCATGAAACCTAGAAAGACTAGGCAGTTTATGGTGTACTTTTGATGCTTAGAGCATGGTGTGGACCTTGGTAGGTAATACCTTTCTTCTTTATAGGATGAAAAACCTGGTGTTTAGAAAGGTGAAGTGACATTTCTGGAGTTTCTCCATAGAACTGATGCTGCTGCTAAATCTATCCAGAATGAGGTGTTCTGTTCACTAAAACAAAGACATTAGAGTACATCACATTATTGCTAAAGCAGACTGATAACTCCATGCTGTTCTAGTCCACAATGAAATATAATGTTCATAATCACTGGGAGACTTCAGGGCTGTTAAAAGAGGAAGGTGAACTGGTACTCACATCTGTATTCAATTGGAAGGTGGCTTTCTCCTCATCTTCCTTCTCAATTTATCAATTTGTACGTCTTTAAAGACCTAGGCAAAAGAAAATGTAACCTAGGAAGTATGGGTATGAAGGTTCAGTCATCAATCCTTCACTGAAAGAGGTTTCAGAGAAGGCGCTGAAGCCTCAATTACAGTTACAGAACTGGAGTCGGGTATAGGAAGTGGTAGGTTGGCTCTGTGTAAGCAGTTTTAAAGAACTTGACTTTATAGATTTGAAATTTAATTAAACGTTTTAGCAGAAATCATCACCCCAAGCATTTTGGAGTTAGTCTAAGCACACTTGAAGTTGAGGATACCTCCTTGACTTCTTGCTTATTGAACCCAGTTCTGAATCCTGCATATCTGGGATGCTGCTTCAGGGCGGCCTTTTTTAAATTCCTGGATGGCTGATAAAGCCTAACCAAGATGCTACCTACTCACTGTGCGTGTGGGCTCCGTAGAAAATTAAGGTCCTACTACACAGATATTGATGCTGCTAGGGAGAAAAGTTAAAAGAAGTATGGCAGTCAAAATGTTTGGGAAATAGTGGTTTAAATATTTGATTAGTTTATTATTTCTTATAGGACTTCTCAGAGGTTTTAGTAAGCTCAGATACACTGAATCTTTAAGAGAAGCATCTAGTATGAACTGTTTTCCAACTGTGTTTGACTAGGGATGTTCTGTTTGTTTATTTTCAATGACTACATACTAACATGTTATAGAAAACTAGTATGTTTCCATGAAATGTGTTTTAAGGAATGCTAGTCTAGGCTAATGTAGCATTAGGTATGATATATATCAATTGGTATCTATACTGGAGGATCAAGATGCTGTCAGAAGTTTCTGGCAGTCAACATAAAAGTTTGTAAGGCAACCCAGAGAAGGCTTCATAAGAGCCCTGTCCCCACCAGGGAGCATGTCTGACAAGTCTTTTAAGCTCAGGAACCAGGGTTTCTGAGGAGGGTCCTGTAAGTTCCAGGCCCACCTGGCTATATACCCACTCCCTGCCTTGCGCTGCTCTGTTCAGTGTTGAAGGCTGGGTTTTCTTGACTACTGGAGTATATTCCAGTTCTCTCACTGGCACGGAAGGTCTTCTCTACATTCCAGTCTTTATGGCATTAACCCTGACTGCTTGCCTAGTTCTTGTCAGACCCCTCACCCTGGGGATTGTAAATGATTAAATTGATAAAGTATGATGAGTAAATGAAGTCACATATGTCTTAAGGGGTAAATTAAGTTACATATGTAAAGCACCCAACACAGTGTTATATGGCATACACATGACAAATGTTAGATCCCAAGTGAAAACTCTAACAAAATCTACCATCCATTCCATGCTTTTACTTCCCATTTTGCGTATTTTGATATTATTTGGATTTTCTTTAACCAAAAACATGACTTACCCTTATTTTTAGAATTATAATAACTAAATGAAATCTTTTCTCTCCCTCTTGTCCTTCTTAAAAGAGCTCTCCCCGCCTTTTGTCTCCCATTAACCTATTTACCATGCTTCACTAGAATGGTAAATCTGACCCACAACACTCCCCATTAACCACTATAGGATAAAATGCAGTCTTCAGCTTGACATATAAGGCTGTTCACTTAAAGCCCCTGCTAGCGCCATCTAACACTACCCTATTTTGTATCTCTGTTCAAGCCATACCAAATTTCTCTTATTTTTCCAAACGTGGTATTTCATAACTTCTTGACTTTGCCTAAAATGTCATCTCAGAGTTCCTTCTCAGCCTGAGGAACACCTCATGGTTCAGACCAGGCTTAGTGTCTGCTTTGTGGAGCCTTCTTTGACGCACACCTGCCCTCCCAGGCCAAAGCTCTCCCTCCTTTCTACCGCCAATCTACCTAGTAGAGTATTCTTTCACTGCCGGTAGCACGCTGCATTGCAATAGTTTGTTTATATGTCTGTACCCCCACTGCACCGGGAGGACCTCACGGTCTCATTTATGTTGGTCTCCCCCAGGGCTTAGAGCACAATGCCTGCTACATAGGAATTGCTTCATGCATTGTTGAGTGAATGAATATAGAGAATTGGAAGCACAGGTCTGTTCATTTGTATCCCTGTTTCCATCACCGTCAATAAAAATCCTAAAACAGAAACCATTAGGAAGACTCTGTGTTGTCAAGACAGCAGACAGGCCAATACCTGATGATGGAAAAGAAAAGAAGTGGCCAGCCCCTAACATCTAGAAGTCTCTACCTTCCTTCTTCTTTCCCACCCCTAAAGAAACTACATCAGTCTTGGGGCCATGAGTGTTGCCCTTTCATACTGCCTGACTGATTAAGTATTCAGAATTGGGATCGGGGACAGAAGGGAGTCACTGAAGGAAAGGGAAATTGATTCTGGTCTTCCCATGTTGGAACAGAACTTTGTTTTTCAAGGAAATGTTATTATATATGATGTGTAGACAACTTTACTTTAAGTACATTATGGGTTAAGATGTGCGTGGACTGGTTTGGAAATGTGCTCATTATTTATAACAACATTGTTTATATGGGAAAATCGTTTCAGAGTTCAAAAAAGCAAACCTTTGGAACTTAACTTGGAGACTTCCGGAATTCTTGGAAGTACAGCAAGTATATCAATGAGAATCTAGAGACATATGAAAATGAAAAGTTTTAATCAGGGGAAAAGTGATCATTACTATATTTAACTGTACCATTACAGGTATTATGACCAAATTATACCAACTCTATTCTGTAGTTCTCAAATTACCCATTATTGCAACTGGTATTATATTCTGTTACAAAGTAATTGAAGTAAAGTTAAAAAATGAAAGTTTCCATTTTAACCCAGTCTCATAAAGGTCCACAATCCAATATAATCTGTGAATGTCATACATGATGCCTGCAACTTTGCTCCAGGACGCAAGCAGCCCGTGAAAGTGACGTACCCCCTCTCCAGCACTTTTACAGCAAAATGTCAGGCCATGAAAATGACTCACTGACTTACAGTTTGTCATCAGGGTAAAACATTCCTGAAATAAAACAGTCTTCTGTAGGGACCCTCTGTACATAAACAGATGCATTTGAAAGCCCATATGACCTAAATGGTTATTTCTGGCCATTCCCCTTCCCACATCCAAATGTTTGTAATATATTACTACGCAGTTGAAGGTTGCAAGGCAATATGCATGATTTGAGAGGAAACAGTTCATCTACTGACACTGCACAGAAAAGCTGAAGTAAGAGGCTTTCTTCTTAAAAAAAAAAAAGAATCAGGACTCTAAAACTGCTTTTAAGAATCACCATTTTGCTGTTGGAAAAAACAATCATGGATATCTGTCAAATATTAATGACAGTCTGTCAATCACACCCCAGCCCCACCCCTCCTTATTTCTAAGAGCGTCTTTCTTATTGTAAAACTAGCTTTTACCTATTTCCCAAGCAACAAAATTATATTGCTGTTATGTGTGACTGAAATGTATGACAGATTGTTTGGATTGTAATTCCAAGGCCCCCGTTATGACCCTAGCAGTGAACACACTTTCCTCATTCAATAGAGCCTTGTGTCTACATAATGTCAAACAAACGGTAGGGCACTAAACAAATAATGAGCTGATTCAGTGACCTGTGGTGTGTCTCAGGTTGTGCCTACACCATGGGTTGGCAACTTGAAATTATTCTGAAAGGCACAGTCAAGCCAGTCAAGCCTGCCCTGTGAAGCTGTGGAATTTTCTGGGCTATCCTCCTACATCTTGTCTTCATATACTGTACTGAACACGGAACACATTGACTCACTTAATACTTAAATGATGAACCATAAGGGAAAACTTTCAGGTGGTTCTGAGATTAACTAAAGTCCCTATTTTTTTTTCCTAATTTAGCTATCTGATTCATACTCATTTAAAGGAATCACCTGCTTAGACATGCAATATTTTTTTAGATGTTTCCCCAGGGACATCTTAAGCTAAGGCAAATTAAGGGGATTGCTTTGGTTGTCTGCTGACTCAGAGCAAGGCTGGATTCAAAGGAAGCCATACATTAAGGGTGGGGCCTGTGGAGGGTAGAAGAAGTAGTCAATGGGCTGAAGTGTTCTGGAATGGTAACAAAGAAGATATGGACCTTGGGTCCTTCCATTTAAGAGTAAACTCATTCTATCTCTGAATTCATCTTTTCATCCTTCCCTCCAATCTCAAAACAAGATGTGCACACCCAACCATTGATCAGGTTCCACCTTCCGACCTTTCCAATGAACATTTCTAGCACTTATTGTGACATTTAAGATGTATAGCTCTACTGACTAATACAGCCAGTACCATGGTTTGTCTATACAACTGGATTATAATCTGTTTGAGGAGAGGGGCCTTGACTTCTACTTATTAGGATAGCTATATAGGGCTATGCATCTCTGATCTTCCTGCTCCTGCTAGATGTTTTAACTTGCTCTTCTTTGCTTCCTAAAATACACAGGACCTTCTGACTGATAAAAACAACAGAAACATGACTCTGCCTTCCCTAAGGTTATGTCATCAACCTGCTTCTCTTCTTACTATAGTCTCTTCCCTGGGTGATATCCACTCTCAGGATTTCAACTATCAACCATGAAGATGGTTTCTAAGGGGCAGTCTTCAGCTCTGATTTTGACTTAGACTTCCAGTCCTACCTCTCAAAAGTGACTGATGACTTGCACAACTTGCTGTTATCTCACACTTGGCCTAGAAACAAAATGCCCCTTTCCTCTCAAAATGACTTTTCCTCCCTGACATAAAAATTTCTCCTAGTGGAGCTTGAGTTCCCAAGTTATTCTATTAAGTTCAGTTTATTTCAACAAATATTAATTAGGTGATTACCATGAAGAAGACATTGAAATCGTGCTGGCATTTTTAAAACTTCCCTCTCATTCTCTGTCTTTATTCGATCCTGAAGTTCAGCAATTTCCTCCTTTGAAATGTCACCCATATCCCAACCTTCTTCTCTATTCCCTTTACCACCCACTCCAGCAGTTGCAGGACTCATGATCTTAAGTTTGTATTATAATAGCTTTCTAGCTGGTCTCCATACTAGTATTTCTTCTTCCTCCATTGCTGTGGTTCTCAAGCTTTGCCACACATTAGGAATACCTGAGAATATTCTTTAAATCCTAAGACTCAGGCTATGTCCCATACCATTAAATCAGAATCTCTGGTGTTAGGACCAAGGCATCAGCACGTTGTAAAGCCCCAGTTGATTTTAATGTGTATCCAAGACTGAGAACCAGTGTTTATTTTGTTCTACTAACTACTGTCATTCTACAAACACTGCTTTAATTATGTAAATTCCTTGCTCAAAACCTTCAATAAGACTCCATTGACCAACTTCAAGGCTCCTTACAATCTATTCAATTCTATCTCATGAAAGCTATGCCTTTCCATCTTCATGACCGTCTGCTGAAATGCTTTTCCTCTGCCTATCCAAATCTTATTCATCCTTCAAAGTCCAGTTCCTCCAAGAAGAAGCTTTCCCTAAGGAATCCAGGCCACAGTGATCATCTACCTGCTATGTACTTACAGCACTTTTGACCTATATAGTCATTTCCTAAACATCACCTTGTATTATAGTAATAGTTTCTGTTTTATGTCTAATTTTCTGAATTAGTTTCTAAGTCCTGGGGACATAGTCTATATCAACCATATGCCCCTACTGTATTGAGTCCAATGCCATGAACACTCTAGACATTCAATAAATATGATGATTGGTTTATGACTATCCTATCATAAATGTTTCAATTAACATAAACTAACTTTATATGTTTGTACCACATTGTAATATTATAAAGTTAAATAGTATGGTTAATTTCTATTCTTACCAGTAGAGAGAATGACAGAAAACAAAACAGCATCACTTTCAGATGGGACTGCTTGTCTTGAATACCTCCTGGGTATAGCTAAGGCATGTAAATATACTGTATATAATAAACCCAAGGGAGGCTATTAACAATTCAACATTTCCTGTTCATGTGGGAATGCTAATTCCATTTATCAAACAAGGACAGAAACATTGTTCCTTTAGACTGATCCTCCCTTTTTGGCTTCTCAGGGCCTGGGCTATAATCACTAGTGGAGCCAGAGAAGGGAGAAAACCCTCCCACTGACCTTCTGACCACTGGGTCAGAAATTCATGCTGACAATAGTTCAAGATTTCTGTGTTCAGAAATGTTGAAATGAGCCATTTGTAATTGGAGGTAGCTGGGGTGTATTGTAAAAAGCACTAGATCTGGCGTCAGAAGAGGTGGGTTCTGTCACATAATTGCCTTGTGACTTTAAGCTCATCACTGGGCCTCTATGGACCTGTTTCTATATCAGTAAAATGGGATTAGTAATACAAAGCATGGTGTTTTGGAGATTATTAAATAACACAATATATGTAACCATCCCTCACACATAATAGACACTCAATAAATGTTATAATAATGTTATATTTAAATAATAATGCAAAAATATGCTATTTGCTTGTTTAGGATGAAATGCAAATACTTTAACAAAGGGGAGCCATACAGTTCCCCAATGATTGTTCCATACATAAAAAAATATAGCATTTTATTTGGAGAAAAATCAAACTGAGAAAAGTTGCA
The DNA here is from genome assembly GCF_040802235.1 of Manis javanica. NCBI lineage: Eukaryota > Metazoa > Chordata > Mammalia > Pholidota > Manidae > Manis > Manis javanica. The sequence goes on along the minus strand of NC_133174.1, from coordinate 103,397,818 downwards.
AGAATGAACTGGCACAAAGAACATCCACATTCACCTATTATTAGCATTTTACCCCATTTTCTTTAAATTATCTATCTAATCTATCTGTTACTGAACCATTTGAGAGTAAAGTACATGCATCATGACCCTTTGCCCTTAAATGCTTTGGTGTATATTTCCTAGGTGTAAGTATGTTCTCTTACATATCACATGTATAGTTAACAACTTCAGTGAAACTTCTGTTGTTTTAAGTCAGGAAGTTTGGGCAATTTGTTACTTCAGCTGCTACAGAAAACTAATAGAAACACACATATTCACTCACAATCTTGTAGATTTCAGGTAGCCTGTGAACCTCAGTTTGAGAAGCCCTGGTCTCATCCTACCTACCTCGTATTTACTGATTAGGACCTGAAGCTAGGTTTTGAACTAGGGAAGGCTGATTGTGGCAACTCAAAAGCTCTGATGTGGGATAGGATATAGAAGAATCTCAGGGAACACAGCAATGCTAGCTGGGCCTAACAAATCAAGGCATAGGACTGGAACATTTTTCCGTGGGTTTCATCAGCATCTCAGTCCTTCCTGCTTCTTTAAGAGCCGTTCTTTCCCCACTTCCAGTATTTGCAAACCAAAGAAAAGAAGCATATTGTCACACTGAAAGAATGTGGACAAAGAGCACTTAAAAATGAAAGAAAGCAAAGCTAATACAATGGGGGTGGGCATACCATTTGCCCAAGTAAATGAAGATATTAAAAACATGGCCATTTAAAAAAGATTGTGCATATAATTTTTCCAAAAATGAATGTTAAGGAGAGAAAATGAGAGCTTGACCTTGGTAGAGATTAAGCCTGAAGCTAGGTTTGGAGAAAGATTCTATTCTCCAAACTTAATAAACAGGAAATGCTATTAGGAACCTGAGCTCATTTGTGCCCTATTGTGAGATGAATTGTGTCTCCAAAAAGATATGTTGAAGTCCTAACCTCCAGTACTTGTTAATGTGACCTTAGAAATGGGGTCTGTGCAGATGTAATCAAGTTAAAATGAGATCATTAGGGTGGGCCCTAATCCAGTTTGACTGTGTCCTTATAAGAGGAGGAGACAGACACAGCAGCACACAGAAGTAAGATGGTCCTGTCAAGATGGAGGCAGGGACTGAATTTATGTGGCCTGAAGTCAAGAAACATCTGGGGCTACCATAAGCAAGAAGAGGCAAGGAAAGACCCTCTCCTAGGAGCTTCAGACAGCACATACTCCTCTGAATACCAATCCACACTTTGATTTTGGACTTTTGGCCTTCAGAACTGTGAGATAATCAATTTCTCTTCTTTCAAGCCACCCAGTTTGTGGTACTTTGTTACAGCAGCTCTAGGAAACTAATACATGCCCTTATTTGAGTATCCATGAAATATTTATGAATAACTACTATGTGCCAAGTACTATGCTAGGCACTGGGGAAATACAAAGACAAGACAGGCCCTATTCTTGCTTTAAAGCAGACTTCAGTTTTCTATAATGGATGAGGCCATTTCCAAGGCCTTACTGATGACTTTCCCTACCCTGTGACCTGACAAACACATATTTTTGTTTCATTTGCTCATGTGTGTAGCGTATGTGGGTGCTCTAAAGACAACATTTCTCCTGGCATTTCTGACTATTCCATTTATCCCGGGACACAGTCATTCACACAGCTCTGTCTCCCACTGAGGTGGCTATGGTAGGAGAGTGGGGGAGTTTCTAGGACAGCTTTCTTGTTTTTCCTGCCCATATCTTTCCGATAAATCTATATTCCCAGTGACATTTCTCTCACTTTAAAATAAGGAGCTCTTCACACATTTTAGGAAACACTATGCAGAGACCACACTGTGGCACTGTTTCATTCCCAAAATATAACAAAATACACAGTTGCTTTTGTGTCACAAAATGATGCCTTCACCCCAGGGTTTATGGTATGTGGCAGGGGAAACTACATATCTAATTAAATGTCAAACTCAGTAATGGAGCCCAGACCTTCTCTCTTGGACCTGGCTGACACCATGGTAAGCCCTTGGCAAATTGGTGAAGTTGGAAGAATTTTTCTTTATTTCACCCCCACATGGGTTAGAGACCACATTTTCTATCATGCTCCACCTTCTCCCTTCTTTCTACTCCAAGTAAGGTGCCCTTATTTGTGTCCTTGTCACATGCTTGCTTTGGCTGGCTGTGGTAACTTGTCCTGCTAAGATGTCAGCTTGAGCTGTGACCCTCAGAGACATATTTTATTTTTAAAGGGGGTATCTTAGAGAGAAAAAGCCCTCAAAAACAAAAGGAATGTAACTCTAATGATGGACTGACATACAGTGGATATAAATCTTTAGGGGAAGGGGTCCTGTACACTGTCATATTGGTTCATTCAGTTCCAACTGACATGTATTGAGCACGTACTCTTTGCCCTATCATGCCACAGACTTTCTTTCAGTTACTCAGCTCACTGTATTATTCACAACCTTGTAATGTAGGTATTGAAATAATAATTTAAAGAAAAAGGAAACTGAGGGACAGATAATTGAAATGACTTCCATGGTCAGACAGTCTAGACTAGTTCCTCGTGTCTCTCTGACTCCTATCCAATACTCTCCTCTATACCACACTGCCTCATTCAACATGTTGTAATCTAAAGAATGCCTCCTTATGTGCAAGATTCTGCCTTGAGCCTTATGGGATGATGCAGAAATGAGTACAACATGCCTGTGCCCTCTAAGAATTTAGTCTCTATTTCCTTCAAGTCATACAATGTAGTCGGTGCCTCCAGGCCAGTCCTGTATCCCCTAGAATAGCTCATAGACCTGTTTTACACAGGTCGAAGGAATGCCCATTCAGAGAGTCACTCAGGGTTGGGGGGGACAGGGGAGGAGGCTGATGATGCTTTCATTTAGATGCTTTCTCATGACCGAAAGTTTGAAAGTCTTCTTCCTTCTATAAGCACTGTCTACTTCTTCTGGGTAAGAAATAGCCTCCCATTAACCTCCAGCATCCTGCTAACCACCTGTCTCTCAGGAAGTCAGTGGTCTCTCCTAACTAAGCTGCACTTCTTCTCTGTTGGACAGAAATTGTTGTATGGCCAAGGCCTTCTCTGATGATGGGAGTTTCTGTGGGCCCTTCAGTGTGACTTTCTCTGCTAAGGAAATCCCTTAATACTTCACATACCAACATCCCCCCACCCTCATATTTCAAACCTTCTGTCACAATCATGCTTTTCCTGCTCTATACCAATCAAACCTGCTCTCCAGAAGGGATAGTAAGATGGCACAGAGTCACTATTTGCCTTCTCTGTGCTACACTGTTTTCCCCATGATCCCCCACAACACCATTTGTATCAATCACAACACCCCTGAATCCCCTTCTCTCTCCCTCCTCACCCGCCCTCCCCCATCCCTCCACTTTGGTAACCGCTAGTCCCTTCCTGGAGTGTGTGAGTCTGTTGATGTTTTGTTCCTTCAGTTTTGGTTCATTGTTATACTCCACAAATTAGATAAATCATTTGGTACTTGTCTTTCTTCGCCTGGCTTATTTCACTGAGCATAATATCCTCCAGCTCCATCCATGTTGTTGCAAATTGCAGAATTTGTTTCTTTCTTATGGCTGAGTAGTATTCTATTCTGTATATGTACCACCTCTTCTTTATCCATTCAACTCTTGATGGACACTTAGGTTGTTTCCATATCTTAGCTACTGTAAATAGTGCTGCAATAAACATAGGGGTGCATATGTCTTCTTGTATCTGAGAAATTATATTCTCTGGGTAAATTCCAAGGAGTGGAACTCCCAGCTCAAATAGTATTTCTATTTTTAGTTTTCTGAGGAACCTCCATATTGCATTCAACAATGGTTGAATTAGCTTACATTCCCACCAGCAGTGTAAGAGGGTTCCCCTTTCTCTTCATCCTCATCATCATTTGTTGTTCTTAGTCTTTTTGATACTGGCCATCCTAACTGGTGTGAGGTGATATCTCATTGTGGTTTTATGTTCATTTCCCTGATAATTAGTGATGTGGAGCATATTTTCTTGTACCTGTTGGCTATCTGAATTTCTTTGGAGAATTGTCTATTCATATCCTCCACCCATTTTTTAATTGGGTTATTTGTTTTTTGGGTGTTGAGACATGTGAGTTCTTTATATATTTTGGATGTTAACCCCTTGTTGGATATGTCATTTACAAATATATTCTCCCATACTGTAGGATGCCTTTTTGTTCTGTAGATGGTGTCTTTTGCTGTACAGAAGATTTTAAGTTTGATATAGTCCTATGTGTTCATTTTTGCTTTTGTTTCCCTTGCTCGAGGAGATGCATTCAGGAAAAAGTTGCTCATGTTTATATTCAGGAGATTTTTGCCTATGTTATCTTCTAACAGTCATGGTTTCATGACTCACATGCATGTCTTTGATCCATCTCGAGTTTACTTTTGTGTATGGGGTTATACAATAATCCAGTTTCATTCTCTTCCATGTAGCTGTCCAGTTTTACCAACATCATTTTTGAATGGCTCCGTTATTGTATATTAATTGACCATATATACTTGGGTTTATATCTGGGCTCTCTAGTCTGTTCCTTTGGTCTATGGCACTGTTCTTCTGCCAGTACCAAATTGTCCTGATTACTGTGGCTTTGTAGTAGAGCTTGAAGTGGGGGAGCATAATCCCCTCATCTTTATTCTTCCTTATAGGTTTTGATTTGGCTATTTGGGGTCTTTTGTGGTTCCATATGAATTTTAGAACTATTTGTTCTAGTTCATTGAAGAATGCTGTTGGTATTTTGATAGGGATTGCATTGAATGTGTAGATTTCTTTAGATAGGATGGCCATTTTGAAAATATTAATTCTTCCAATCCATGAGCTCAGGATCTGTATCCATTTATTGGTATCTTCCTTAATTTCTCTCATGAGTATCTTGAGGTTTTCAAAGTATAGGTCTTTCACTTCCTTGGTTAGGTTTACTACTAGGTATTTTATTCTTTTTGATACAATTATGAATGGAATTGCTTTCCTGATTTCTCTTTCTGTTAGTTCATCATTAGTGTATAGGAGTACAACAGATTTCTGTGTATTCATTTTCTATTCTGCAACATTGCTGAATTCAGATATTAGTTCTAGTAGTTTTAGAGTGGATTCTTTAGGGTTTTTATGTATAATATCATGTCATCTGCAAACAGTGACAATTTAACTTCTTCTTTACTAATCTGGATGCCTTTTATTTGCGTTGTCTGATTGCCATGGAAAGGACCTCCAGGACTATGTTGAATAACAGTGGGGAGAGTGGGCAACCATGTCTTGTTCCTGATCTTACAGGAAAGGCTTTCAGCTTCTCACTATTAAGTATGATGTTGGCTGTACATTTGTCATATATGGCCTTTATTATGTTGAGGTACTTGCCCTCTATATCCATTTTGTTTAGAGTTTTTATCATGAATGGATGTTGAATATTGTCAAATGCTTTTTTGGCATTTTTGGAGATGATCGTGTGGTTTTTGTCCTTTTTATTGATGTGGTGGATGATGTTGATGGATTCTCTAATCTAATATTGCACCATCCTTGCATACCTGGAATAAATCCTACTTGATCATGATGGATGATCTTTTTGATGTATTTTTGAATTCAGTTTGCTAATATTTTATTGAGTATTTTTGCATCTATCTTCATCAGGGATATTGGTCTGTAATTTTCTTTTTTTGTGGTGTCTTTGCCTGGTTTTTGTATTTGGGTGATACTGGCCTCATAGAATGAGTTTGGAAGTAATCCTTCCTCTTCTACTTTTTGCAAAACTTTAAGGAGGATGGGTATTAAATCTTCACTAAATGTTTGATAAAATTCAGTGGTAAAGCTATCTGGTCCAGGCTTTTTGTTCTTAGGTAGCTTTTTGATTACCAATTCAATTTCATTGCTAGTAATTGGTCTGTTAAGATTTTCTGTTTCTTTCTGGGTCAGCCTTGGAAGGTTGTATTTTTCTAGAAAATTGTCCATTTCTTCTAAGTTATCCAGTTTGTTAGCATATAATTTTTCATAGTATTCTCTAATAATTCTATTTATTTCTGTGGTGTCTGTAGTGATTTTTCCTTTCTCATTTCTGATTCTGTTTATGTGTGTAGACTCTTTTTTTTCTTGATAAGTCTGGCTAGGGTTTATCTATTTTGTTTATTTTCTCAAAGAACCAGCTCCTTCTATCTTTGATTCTTTCTATTATTTTATTCTTCTCGATTTTATTTATTTCTGCTCTAATCTTTATTATGTCCCTCCTTCTACTGACTTTGGGCCTCATTTGTTCTTTTTCTAGTTTCATTAATTTTGAGTTTAGACTGTTCTTATGATATTGTTCTTCTTTCCTGAGGTAGGCCTGTATTACAATATACTTCCCTCTTAGCACCACCTTTGCTGCATCCCACAGATTTTTGTGGTGTTGAATTATTGTTGTCATTTGTCTCCATATATTGCTTGATCTCTATTTTTATTTGGTCATTGATCCATTGCTTATTTAAGAGCATGTTGTTAAGCCTCCATGTGTTTGTAGGCTTTTTTATTTTCCTTGTGTTATTTATTTCTAGTTTCATACCCTTGTGGTCTGAGAAACTGGTTGGTACAATTTCAATCTTTTTGAGTTTACCGAGGCTCTTTTTGTGGCCTAGTATATGATCTATTCTTGAAAATGTTCCATGTGCACTTGAGAAGAATGTGTATCCTGTTGCTTTTGGGTGTAGAGTTCTGTAGATGTCTGTTAGGTCCATGTGTTCTAATGTGTTGTTCAATGCCTCTGTCTCCTGTCTTATTTTCTGTCTAGTTGCTCTTTCCTTCAGAGTGAGTGGAGTTTTGAAGTCTCCTAGAATGAATGCATTGCATTGTATTTCCCCTTTTAATTTTGTTAGTATTTGTTTCACATATGTAGGTGCTCCTGTGTTGGGTGCATAGATATTTATAATAGTTATATCCTCTTGTTGGATTGACCCTTTTTTTATTATGTAATGTCCATCTTTGTCTCTTGTGACTTTCTTTGTTTTGAAGTCTATTTTGTCTGATACAAGTACTGCAATGCCTGCTTTTTATTCCCTATTAGTGGCATGAGATATCTTTTTCCATCCCTTCACTTTTAGTCTGTACATGTCTTTGGGTTTGAAGTGAGTCTCTTGTAGGCAGTATACAGTTGGGTCTTGTTTTTTTATCCATTCAGTGACTCTGTGTCTTTTTATTGGTGCATTAAGACAATTTACATTTAGGGTGATTATCAATAGGTATGCACTTATTGCCATTGCAGGCTTTAGATTCCTGGTTAACAAAGGTTCAAGGGGAACTTCCTTACTATCTAAGAGTCTAACCTAACTTACTTAGAATGCTGTTACAAACACAATCTAACAGTTCTTTTTTTCCCCTTATTTTTTTCCTCCTCCATTCTTTATATATTAGGTATCATATTCTGTATTCTTTGTCTATCCCTTTTTATTACCTCTGATGACAGCTATTTAACCTTAGGAACACTTCTGCCTATAGTGGTCCCTCCAAAATACACTGTAGAGATGGTTTGTGGGAACTGAATTCTCTCATCTTTTGCTTATCTGGAAATTGTTTAATCCCTCCTTCTAATTTAAATGATAATCTTGGCAGATAAAGTATTCTTGGCTCGAAGCCCTTCTGCTTCACCACATTAAATATATCATTCAACTCCCTTCTGGCCTGTAAGGTTTCTGCTGAGAAGTCTGATGATAGCCTGATGCATTTTCCTTTGTATGTGATCTATTTCTCTCTCTGGCTGCTTTTAATAGTCTGTCCTTATCCTTGATATTTGCCATTTTAATTATTATAGGTCTTGGTGTTGTCCTCCTTGGGTTCCTTTTGATGGGAGATCTGTGTACCTCCATGGCCTGAGAGACTATCTCCTTCCCCAGATTGGGGAAGTTTTCAGCAATTACTTCTGCAAAGACACTTTCTATCCCTTTTTCTCTCTCTTCTTCTTCTTCTGGTACCCCTATAATATGAATATTGTTCCTTTTGGATTGGTCACACAGGTCTCTCTGTATTCTTTCATTCCTAGAGATCCTTTTTTCTCTCTGTGCCTCAGCTTCTTTGTATTTTTCTTTCCTAGTTTCTATTTCATTTATTATCTCCTCCACTGTATCTAATCTGCTTTTAATACCGTCCATTGTGCTCTTCAATGATTGGATCTCCATCCTAAATTCGTTCCTGAGTTCTTGAATATTTTTCTGTACCTCCATGAGCATGTTTATGATTTTTACTTTGAAATCTCTTTCAGGAAGATTTATTAATTCAGTCTCATTCAGTCCTTTCTCTTGTGTTGAGATTTTGCTTTGAACCAGGTTCCTTTGATGTTTCATATTTGTATGTGATGGCCTCTAGTGCCCAGAAGCTGTAGTATTTGGAGCTGCTCAGCCCCTGGAATGATGTCAGGGGTCACAGTAGAGTGGTGCTGGTGCCTGGGGGGAGGAAAGAGCTGTTTTCTACTTCCCAGCTGCTATGCCTGTCTCCACTGACAGAACCAGTGGACTGAACACACAGGTGTAAGCCTCTGTGCTTTGTGTTTGTAGCTGCCATAAGCAGGGCTTCCCTCTGGCTGGCCTGATGGCAGGGCAGGGGTTGCCAGTTTGTGAGCCAGGTGCAGGATAGCTGAGAGGAAGACACAGCAGGCTGCGTATCATGGTTGCTGTGTAGCCAGCCAGGGGGATGGATCACCTGAAGATTGTTTAAGTTCCCAACCTGCTGGGCAGAGTGCACCCAGACAATTTTGTCTACCTATCTTTTCTCCTGAGCAGTAAGGTCTGTGCAGTCCTCGCTCCTTTGCAGCCCTCTTGCTGTTAGGAAGTCTCTCAGATTGCATGCCCAGATCAGCCAGATATGAATTCCTGTTTTCCACAAGCAGGTGGATCTCTGTCTCTCCAGACATTCCACCTGTCTTAACTTTCCAACCCCACTAATCACCAGAGCACTATGCAATGTATGTTCATGCTCCCAGAACAGATCTCCAGGGCTAGTTTCTCAGAAGTCCCAGGCCTCCACCCCCTCCCCACTGTTTCTCTTCCTCCCACTGGCGAGCTGGGGTGGGGGAAGGGCTTGGGTCCCTCCAGGTCACAGCTTTGGTATGTTACCCTGTTTTGTGAGGTTTGCTCTTTAGTCCAGGTGTATGCAGTCTGGTGCAGCCTTCTTTCCTGTTGCTCTTTCAGGATTAGTTGTATAAATTATATTTTTGTATTATATGTGGTTTTAGGAGGAGGTCTCTGTCTCACCTCTCATGCCGCTATCTTTAATCCAATCTTCTAAGTCAGCACATGTTTTTATTATGCTAATCATTTGTAATCATGTATAAGATTCACTTTAGTATGCTAAAAGGCCTAGGCCTATGTGCTGTCTTTCCTCCTTTAGAGTTGATGAAGTGATTTGCAAATTGAGCAACTAATTTAGCATGCAGGCCCAGCCATAAATAACATAGTAATAGGCAGGAAGGATTCCACGTTAAAGATAAGATTGCATTTTAGCACCCAGGAAGTTAAGAAGTAAGATTCTTAACTTGGTCTTTAGCAAACAATATCTCAGCCCACCTTGGGGGTTGGGCAGGTGGCCTTGTTTCATATGCTCCCAGACCAAGATGCTGGTATCTCAGGGAGAAATCATCAAAGCAGGAAGTTGCTTGTGTTAAATTAATTCTAAATATTCAGGGACCACTTAACAAGTCCACACCCCTAAACCCTTTATGTGGTTCCCCAAAATCCTCAACTGCCTATAAAACCCCTAGACAACACACCACTACTGGCTCTCTTGTTCTCTCCTGGCATGAACCAGGAGCTCTGTCCTCTCACTGTATCAACAAAAGCCTCTCCCTGGCTCTCCTACCTTGGGTGTTTGCGAAATTCATTCTTCGACTCCACAAACAAGAACCCCGGCATCAATTGTTTAAGCATTTTTTCTTGCCAGCTGCACAAGAGTTATTGGAGGCTGAGTCCAAGTTTAGACTTCTTTGTACCCACATGGAACCAATTCTGTGCTAGATATCTAATAGTCATTCAGTATGTTTTTGTGTTTGGACTAACCTCTGATATTCTTTGAGACTGGCAACATTCTATAGGTGTGGCCCACCCTCAGTAACTATGAAGGTAGTGCCCAAGGAAAACCAGCGAGTAAGATTAAATTGGGCAGAAAATACATGCTAACAGAGGAGATTAGCCCCTCTGCTGAGTAAGCTGAGCCCTAGTAAACTGATCCTGCCTTCATCCAAAGAGCTATGGAAATAAATCACCTTGTGCGTGAAACAGAGTTAGTCTCCATTTGCAGGGGGATTTTAAGTGTCTCCATGGTTTTAGTCCTCCCCAAAAATATCCCCATATTTAACATCTGCTCTATCTTCAAATTACCTTTGGCATTTTTCTAAGACTCTGTGAAAATGAGCAAGGAGCTCTTACTTTCCAAAGTGTCCACCAAAGCCAGAGGGATATTAACTAGAGGCATGAGGGGAGGGAACAGGAACTGGTCTTACCAAAGGAAGTTCGTTTATTCCTGGGAAAGAAATGAAATGTGAGTTCAGGAGGTAGAACAGAAACCTTTTAAACTCTCCACAGCTAGACTAGAAATTGAATGGAATAGATGAGATGGGAAAATGTGGCAATAAATAAGTCAGAAATTTCCTGTAACCTTGGGAGAGAAGGTGATAAGGTCAAACTGCTTCAAACTTTGTTTGGGGATATCGAGAAAAACTCTGGTGGGAGTCAGCAGTTTTTCTGTGAAAGGTCAGATAGTAAATATTTTAGTCTTTGCTAGCTCGAAACCTCTAGCCTCAGCCACACATTCTCCTTTGTTTCTTTTAACAACCCTTTACCAGGCAGTTTGCCCGCCCTTGCTCTAGAAGATAAGAGAGTGTGTAAATTTCTATTTGATTTCCAATGTGAATAATTCTCATTGTGGTAAGATCAACTCTGCCAAATCAGCAATGGAAACCCTCTAGGGTAAATGTGAAGAGGATTCTGAATGAAAGACTAAACCCAAGAGTAGCTAACCAGGGATCTTCAGTCTACAAACACGGCAACTACCCCCATCACAAAGAACTAGCTGGAGGTAGTGGGCAGGTTTGGATGAATCTAACGGTCTGTGCAAAAGCTATTCAAAGTGAAAAAGAAAAGTCAGTGTGTGTGATCTGAGCAGGACACTGAACATCTGCTCATATTAAAGCTGGGGAATTCCCCCAGGAGCTTTCAGAGCAGACCCAAATACAGTCTGGAAGCTGGGGTCAAGGAGAGGCAAGCGCTCAGGGTGTGTTTTCACCGCGAAGGAGGGGGAAATTCTGGGCTTTGTAATTACCAAGCAGCTGAGACTGCACTTGGGGAATAAGTAAAATCTCTGCAAAATTGTAACTTACCTGCCTGGGATCAGTCTAAAATACCTTATGGGGTAGACACTAATGAATGTAAAGAAATTATGCCTGAAAAATTGGAGTCTGGACATCCCGGGAGTTCTGGGGCAAGAGGTTAGAAGTCTTCCCTTTCCCCTTCCCCCATAGGAACCACTTTTCAGTAGGGGGCACAGAGCCTGCCTAAAGGTAGAAACTATGGAATATCTAAAGAGCACCTGACAAATAGGCTTCTGAGAAACCAAGAGAGGGGCTTCCCCCAGATGCTGACTGAAAAGACCTGAGGGCAGCAAGTCTTAAGCCCAGATCAACTTGTCAAGAAGATAGGAAGAACAATGCTTACCCCACCCAGCTATAGCACATGGCTAGCGCGTTTAAGACTGAACAGATGCTTGGTGTCTAATTGGGGGAGGAAGGGTTAGTGTGGGTGTGGGTGGTAACCAAACTAACCACAGCGGTACTAAATATAACCTTTTATTTCAGTTTCCAAGGTGTTTTCACAACCATTGTTTGATCTGAAGCTCACAGCAAGTCAGTGTGGTCCTAAGACATGACAGAGATTGCTCTCTTAATTTTTACAGATGAGAAAGCTACGGCTCAGAAGGATTGAGCTTTGTGCCCAGGATCACACAGCTTGTAAGCAGCATTGCCACACTCAAATCTCTCAAGATTCCAAATATGATGCTGCTTTTCACACTACTGTCCATGTTATTGGTGAGAAAACACCAGGTGGGGAAATGGCTGGCAAAAAAGGACATCCCTGGGAGAGGTGACTCACTTGGGAAGCTGGAGAGGGTGGGACAGAAATGAAACATTAGGAGAGGATGGTGGACTTGTGAAAAAAGTTAAGGCTTTCGGAAGGCTGAGGATTGAAATGCCATTTAGAGTTCTGAATCCAGTCTGCATTCCGAGGAAGATGAGCTTTTAAAATGTTGTGGTAACCTGGTGTCTTGCCAATGGGTTTCAGCCCCAGGCAAGTTTGCTATTGATTCAGTGTGACCAAAGAAATCGACAACAAAATGTTCTTGGGGTGAAAGGGTTATACCCAACTTTATTTCCAGGTGGCAGGTCAGTCACTAAAATCCCGTTCACTCAGAGCGAGTCTGCATGCAGCAAGCTGGTCTCTGCCTCTGGGCCCCTCTGGGCCATCCTCCAGGCCTCTCTGCACAGTTGTTCTGCGCAGCTGTCCTCCGGGCCTCTGCACAGTCGTCCCACCCAGCCATCCTCTGGGCCTCTGTCCTCAGTGCTGCCACCACTCCAGCCTCTGCTCTCCTGCAGCCTTGCAGCCCTGCCACCGTGTCGTGCCCCGAGTACTGGACGGAGCTCTTTTTATAGAGTCAACAGCCATGTATTGCCCACAGGTGTGCAGTGAGCTAGTCAACCAGAGCCAGGTGAGAATCCTGGCCACAGGAACTCTCATTTTATCCACACCTGGGAAGGCCACTGCAATGGAGTTGAGATGGCTTAGAGATGTTTTCACCTGGTGGAAGCAATGACTTGCCTGCCTGGGTGATCACAGGTGCTGAGCATAAGGGCTTGGATTTTGGTTTTAAACACAAAGTAGCATGGAGAATTGAAAGGCTCATAAAGGACTCCTTTACACAAAGACGTTTCATGAAACACATTATTTCCTTCACACAAAAAATGTTACCTGAGTACCCCCCATCTGCCACGTACAGCATGTGCTGGGTATTGGAGATAAAGCAATGAATAAGATGGTGTACATGACTTCTGGGAAACCTAACATCTAGTTGGTGATGCTGGGGTTCTTGTTCACAAAGCTGAAGAATGAGCTTCACAAACACTCAAGGTAGGAGAGCAAGGTACAGGCTTATCTTTAAAGATAAAGTGAAAGGACAGAGCTCCCGGGTCATGCCAGGAGGGGACAAGAGAGTCTATAGTGGTGCGTTGTCTAGGGGGTTTTATAGGCAGTTGAGGATTTTTCGAGAACATGAAAAAAGGCTTAGGGGTGTGGACTTATTAAGTGGTCCCAGGATACTTACAATTAACTTGATACAAGTAACCTCCTGCTCTGTTGCCAGCATCTTGGTCTGGGGGCATATGAAACAAGGCCACCTGCTCAGCCTGACCCCAAAGTGGGCTGAGGCATTGTTTCCTAAAGAGTAGTTTAAATGAAATCTTATCTTTAAGGTGGAATCCTTCTTGCCTTTTACTGTGTTATGACTGGGCTTGAAAGCTAAATTAATTTGCCCAGTTTGCAAAATCACTTCATCAGATCTGAAGGAGGAAAGACAGCACATAGGCTTGGGCCTTTTAGCATGTTAAAGTGAATGTTACACATGATTACAAATGATTAGCATAAAATAAACATGTACTACTCTTCTTTATCTGGGGTACACCAACTGATCTCACTGAAGAATAACTGTAGAGCTGAATGTTTAACACAAAGTTTTAGTAGGGGGTTTCTTTGCATGTAGTTACATTGCTCTGACTGCAAATATCCTGCCTTGCTCCTTCCGGAGGCCCTTACCCTACTCTGACTACACCCACGGTCCCTATCTCATTGGGATTCCAGAGAATAAATAGCTACAAAACAATGTGACAAGTAATCTGATGAAGTGAGGAACTAGGATGAGACCTGAAGCCTAGGGAAAGGGGGAGGAAGCTTGAGACTAGGCGGGTGCTGCTAGCCTACCATGCACCATGCTCCCCTAACACCCTGAATCAATGCCTACCCCAATCCAGTGGGAGGGGAGCGGTAACTGAAATGCTGGAAACATGATAGCACATGAAACATGACACCTCGTGAAATGCACTACATAAATTGTGAAACTTAAGTCATGGTTCTATTGCTCTGCAACAAGATAAAAATTGCTATGTTTTATCAAGCTGTAAACTATGCACCATGAAAAAGTAAGAGCAGCATTCCCTTCTTTCACCTCTTCTGGCACTATGCTTCTGGAAAGGGGGCTATGGGATCAGAGGGGTGTGGCATCGAACTTAAGTTAAAAGTTTGGTTAATGTAACCTGGGTAGCAGCAGAGCAGGAATAGTTTTAGGGGAACGTCAGGATCCCAGATTTATGTTCTTTGATCTCCTGGAGATAATGAAGGAGAAAAGTTTGTCCAAATGGAGGGTAAATGTACTGGTTAGGGCTACCCTGGGCTAAATTTTGCCACAGACAGAGCTGTTACTGAGGAAACCAGAGTAGACAAAACTACTGCTACTTAGGATGGGAAAAGTCATACAAGCCACCTGCTACTACTGTATTACAAGAATCTAAAGTACCTTTTTCAAGCAATCTATTATCACTTGTGTAGAAATTACCTGGCTTCACCTGATTTTTCTTCGTTGTTACTTTTTAACAACAATTTGTATAGAAATTTGAATTTGCATAGAAATTACCTGGCTTCACAGATGGTGATTTCTTTATTACAAATGTAGTAATAGTAATAATGGCTATTATTTATTGAGTACCTACAACATTCCAGAACTGTGTGGACAATAACACATCACGAATCCTGCCAGATCATTTTTATTATTTTTTTAATTCATTTTGTTATCATTAATCTACAATTACATGAAGAACATTATGTTTACTAGACTCTCCCCTTCACCCAAGTCCCCCCCCACAAACCCCATTACAGTCACTGTCCATCAGCTTAGTAAGATGCTGTAGAATCACTACTTGTCTTCTCTGTGTTACATATCCCTCCTTATACCCCCCCACATTATACATGCTAATCATAAGGCCCCCTTTCTTTTTCCCCACCCTTATCCCTCCCTTCCCACGAATCCTACCCAGTCCCTTTCCCTTTGGTAACTGTTAGTCCATTCTTTGGTTCTGTGAGTCTGCTGCTGTTTTGTTCTTCAGTTTCTTTCTTTGTTCTTATACTCCACAGATGAGTGAAATCATCTGATACTTGTCTTTTTCTGCCTGACTTATTTCATTGAGCATAATACCCTCTAGCTCCATCCATGTTGTTGCAAATGGTAGGATTTGTTTTCTTCTTATGGCTGAATAATATTCCATTGTGTATATGGACCACATCTTCTTTATCCATTCATCTACTGACAGACAGTTGAGTTGCTTCCATATCATGGCTATTGTAAACAGTGCTGTAATAAATATATGGGTGCATATATCTTTTTGAAACTGGGATCCTGCATTGTTTGGGTAAATTCCTAGGAGTGGAATTCCTGGATCAAATGGTATTTCTATTTTGAGGTTTTTGAGGAACCTCCATACTGCTTTCCACAATGGTTGAACTAATGTACATTCCCACCAGCAGTGTAGGAGGGTTCCCCTTTCTCCACATGCTTGCCAACATTTATTGTTGTTTGTCTTTTGGATGGCAGCCATCCTAACTGGTGTGAAGTGATATCTCATTGTGGTTTTAATTTGCATTTGTCTGATGATTAGCGATGTGGAACATCTTTTCATGTGTCTGGTAGCCATCTGAATTTCTTCTTTGGAGAAATGTCTGTTCAGATGCTGTGCCCATTTTTTAATTGGATTATTTGCTTTTTGTTTGTTGAGGTGTGTGAGCTCTTTATATATTGGATGTCAACCCTTTATTGGGTCTGTCATTTATGAATATATTCTCCCACACTGTAGGATGCCGTTTTGTTCTATTGATGGTGTCCTTTACTGTACAGAAGCTTTTCAGCTTGATATAGTACCACTTGTTCATTTTTGCTTTTGTTTCCCTTGCCTGGGGAGATGTGTTCATGAAGAAGTCGCTCATGTTTATGTCCAAGAGATATTTGCCTATGATTTTTTCTAAGAGTTTTATGGTTTTATGACTTACATTCAGGTCTTTGATCCATTTCAAATTTACTTTTGTATATGGGGTTAGACAGTGATCCAGTTTCATTCTCTTACATGTAGCTGTCCAGTTTTGCCAGCACCATCAGTTGAAGAGACTGTCATTTCCCCATTGTATGTCCATGGCTCCTTTATCATATATTAATTGACCATATATGTTTGGGTTAATGTCTGAAGTCTCTATTCTGTTCCACTAGTATGTGGCTCTGTTCTTGTGCCAGTACCAAACTGTCTTGATTACTGTGGCTTTGTAGTAGAGCTTGAAGTTGGGGAGCAAGATCCCCCCACCTTATTCTTCCTTCTCAGGATTGCTTTGGCTATTCAGGGTCTTTGGTGTTTCCATATGAATTTTTGAACTATTTGTTCCATTTCGCTGAAGAATGTTGTTGGTAATTTGATAGGGATTGCATCAAATCTATATATTGCTTTGGGCAGGATGGCCATTTTCACGATATTAATTCTTCCTAGCCAAGAGCATGGGATGAGTTTCCATTTGTTAGTGCCCTCTTTAATTTCTCTTAAGAGTGTCTTATAGTTTTCAGGGTATACGTCTTTCACTTCCTTGGTTAGGTTTATTCCTAAGTATTTTATTCTTTTTGATGCAATTGTGAATGAAATTGTTTTCCTGATTTCTCTTTCTATTAGTTCATTGTTAGTGTATAGGAAAGCCACAGATTTCTGTGTGTTAATTTTGTATCCTGCAACTTTGCTGTATTCCGATATCAGTTCTAGTAGTTTTGGAGTGGAGTCTTTAGGGTTTTTTATGTACAATATCATGTCATCTGCAAATAGTGACAGTTTAACTTCTTCCTTGACAATGTGGATTCCTTGTATTTCTTTGTTTTGTCTGATTGCCATGGCTAGGACCTCCAGTACTATGTTAAATAGCAGTGGGGAGAGTGGGCATCCCTGTCTAGTTCCCGATCTCAGAGGAAAAGCTTTCAGCTTCTCGCTGTTCAGTATAATGCTGGCTGTGGGTTTATCATATATGGCCTTTATTATGTTGAGGTACTTGCCCTCTATTCCCATTTTGCTGAGAGTTTTTATCATGAATGGATGTTTAATTTTGTTGAATGCTTTTTCAGCATCTATGAAGATGATCATGTGATTTTTGTCCTTTTTGTTGATGTGGTGGATGATGTTGATGGATTTTCGAATGTTATACCATCCTTGCATCCCTGGGATATATCCCACTTGGTCATGGTGTATGATCCTTTTGATGTATTTTTGAATTCGGTTTGATAATATTTTGTTGAGTATATTTGTATCTATGTTCATCAGGGATATTGGTTTGTAATTTTCTTTTTTGGTGGGGTCTTTGCCTGGTTTTGGTATTAAGGTGATGTTGGCTTCATAGAATGAGTTTGGGAGTATTCCCTCCTCTTCTATTTTTTGGAAAATTTTAAGGAGAATGGGTATTATATCTTCTCTGTATGTCTGATAAAATTCTGAGGTAAGTCCATCTGGTCTGGGGGCTTTGTTCTTGGGTAGTTTTTTGATTACTGCTTCAATTTCTTTGCTGGTAATTGGTTTGTTTAGATTTTGTGTTTCTTCCTTGGTCATTCTTGGAAGGTTGTATTTTTCTAGGAAGTTGTCTGTTTCTTCTAGGTTTTCCAGTTCATTAGCATATAGGTTTTCATAGTAGTCTCTAATAATTCTTTGTATTTCCGTGGAGTCTGTTATGATGTTTCCTTTCTCTTTTCTGATTCTGTTGATGAGTGTTGATTCTCTTTTTCCTTAATAAGTCTGGCTAGAGGCTTATCTATTTTGTTCATTTTCTCAAAGAACCATCTCTTGGTTTCACTGATTTTTTCTATTGTTTTATTCTTCTCAATTTTATTTATTTCTTCTCTGATCTTTATTATGTCCCTCCTTCTGCTGACTTTGGGCCTCATTTGTTCTTCTTTTTCCAGTTTTGATAATTGTGATGTTAGACTGTTCATTTGGGTTTGTTCTTCCTTCTTTAAATGTACCTGGATTGCTATATACTTTCCTATTAAGACTGCTTTTGCTGTGTCCCACGGAAGTTGGGACTTTGTGTTGTTGTTATCATTTGTTTCCATATATTGACTGATCTCTATTTTAATTTGGTCATTGATCCATTGATTATTTAGGAGCATGTTGTTAAACCTCCATGTGTTTGTTGGCCTTTTTGCTTTCTTTGTACAATTTAGTTCTAGTTTCATACCTTTGTGGTCTGAAAAGTTGGTTGGTAGAATTTCAATCTTTTTGAATTTACTGAGGCTCTTTTTGGGGCCTAGTATGTGGTCTATTCTCGAAAATGTTCCATGTGCACTTGAGAAGAATGTGTATCCTGCTGCTTTTGGGTGTAGAGTTCTGCAAATATCTGTTAAGTACGTCTGTTCTAGTGTTGTTTAGTGCCTCTGTGTCCTTACTTATTTTCTGTCTAGTGGATGTGTCCTTTGGAGTGAGTGGTGTGTTGAAGTCTCCTAGAATGAATGCATTGCATTCTACTTCCTCCTTTAATTCCGTTAGTATTTGTTTCACATATGTTGGTGCTCCTGTGTTGGGTGCATATATATTTATAATGGTTATATTCTCTTGTTGGACTGAGCCCTTTATCATTATATAATGTCCTTCTTTATCTCTTGTTACTTTCTTTATTTTGAAGTCTATTTTGTCTGATACTAGTACTGTAACACCTGCTTTTTTCTCCCTGTTGTTTGCATGAAATGTCTTTTTCCATCCCTTGACTTTTAGTTTGTGCATGTCTTTGGGTTTGAGGTGAGTCTCTTGTAAGCAGCATATAAATGGGTCTTGTTTTTTTATCCATTCAGTGACTCTGTGTCTTTTGATTGGTGCATTCAGTCCATTTACATATAGGGTCATTATCGATAGGTATGTACTCATTGCCATTGCAGGCTTTATATTCATGGTTGCCAAAGGTTCAAGGTTAATTTCCTTACTATCTAAGAGTCTAACTGAACTCACTTAGTATGCTGCTACAAACACAATCTAAAGGTTCTTTTCTGTTTCTCCTCCTTTTTCTTACTCCTCCATTCTTTATATATTAGGTATCATATTCTGTACTTTTTGTCTATCCCTTGATTGACTTTGGGGATAGTTAATTTTGCATTTGCTTAGTAATTAGCTGTTCTAGTTTCTTTACTGTGGTTTTATTACCTCTGGTGACAGCTATTCAATGTTAGGAACACTTCCATCTATAGTAGTCCCTCCAAAATAGACTGTAGAGATGGTTTGTGGGAGGTAATTTCTCTCAGCTTTTGCTTATCTGGAAATTGTTTAATACCTCCTTCAAATTTAAATGATAATCTTGCCGGATAAAATAGTCTTGGTTCCAGGCCCTTCTGCTTCATGGCATTAAATACATCATGCCACTCCCTTCTGGCCTGTAAGGTTTCTGCTGAGAAGTCTGATGTTAGCCTGATGGGCTTTCCTTTGTACGTGATCTTATTTCTGTCTCTGGCTGCTTTTAACAGTCTGTCCTTATCCTTGATTTTTTCCATTTTAATTACTATGTGTCTTGGTATTGTCTTCCTTGGGTCCCTTCTGTTGGGAGATCTGTGGATCTCCATGGCCTGAGAGACTATCTCTTTCCCCAGATTTGGGAAGTTTTCAGCAACTACCTCCTCAAAGACACTTTCTATCCCTTTCTCTCTCTCTTCTTTTTCTGGTATCCCTATAATGCGAATATTGTTCCTTTTGGATTGGTCACACAGTTCTCTCAATATTCTTTCATTCTTAGAGATCCTTTTTTCTCTCTGTGCCTCAGCTTCTTTGTATTCTTCTTCTCTAGTTTCCATTTCATTTATTGCCTCCTCCACCATATCCAACCTGCTTTTAATACCCTCCATTGTGCTCTTCAACGATTGGATCTCTGATCTGAATTCATTCCTGAGTTCTTGGATGTCTTTCCATACCTCCATTAGCATGTTGATGATTTTTATTTTGAATTTGCTTTCAGGAAGAGTCACGAGGTCCATATCATTTAAATCTTTCTTAGGAGTTGTATTAATAAGTTTACTCTTGACTAGGTTTCTTTGGTGCCCTCTAGTGTCCAGAAGCTCTATTCGGGAGCTGTTCAGCCCCTGAAGCAATGTTGGGTGTTGCAGGGGAGTGGTATTGGTGCCTGTGGGGGAGGAAAGAGCTGTTGCCCACTTACCAGCTGCTGTGCCTTTCTCTACTGGCTGAACCAGTGGGCCAAGCGCACAGATATAAGCTTTTGTCCAAGAGCAGCCAAATATGGATCCCTGCTTTCCACAAGCAGCCAGAATCCCAGTCTCCCCAGGAACTCTGCCTGTCCCAGCTTTCCAACCCTGTAATCAGAAGAGTATGATCAAAGCACCATGAAATGTAGGTTTATGCTCCCAGCGCAGATCTCTGGAGCTAGATATTCAGCAGTCCCAAACCTTCCACTCCCTCCCTGCTCAGTTTCTCTTCCTCCCACCAGTGAGCTGGGGTGGGGGAAGGGCTCAGGTCCCACTGAGCCATATTTTTGCTACGTTACCCCATTTGGTGAGGTCTGCTCTTTTTTCCAGGTGTATGCAGTCTGGCGCCATCCTCTTTCCTGTTGCTTTCTCAGGATTAGTTGCGCCAACTATATTTTCTAATTGTATCCAGTTTTAGGAGGAAGCCTCTGTCTCTCCTCTCACACTGCCATCTTTAATGTCAATCCTCACAGATGTTTAAATATCTACCCATGATTCCATTCCCACATCCCTCCAAAACATAAGCTTCATAAGAGCAGAGATTCTGCATATTTTGCTCACCAATGCATTTCAAGCACTTAAAACAGTGTTGAACACATAGTATATGCTCAGTATATATTTGTTCAACCAATAAATTATAAAATTGACACTTGAAAGGTTAAGTGATTTATCCAGGGTCATGTAAGTAGTTGAATATGGGGATCTTAAACCAGTTCTATTTGAATGAAAGATCTCTTTGTTTTTTCTGCTATACTAGGCTGCCTTTTGATAAACCTATTCCTGGTTTACAGTTCTGATGAGGATGCAGGAAGCAACACCATCCATAAAGTCATCTGGAATCATCTTCTTGCCATCAAAGGCACTGAGCCAGCCAGTCACACTGTAATTAATCTAGCCCATGGGTATCCCCTAAAGGAGCAGGAGGGAGCCAGGGCATACTCAAAGCTACAGGATAAACCTGAAACTTCTTGGACCAACAATTTTCTAGATTGGGAGATGAAGTTAAGTAATTTACCTACTGAATAAATTAAATATTATTTTTATATTTAAACCACTTCTAATACAGTTTATCACATAGAATATGTAATTCACATGAATGTTTATAGATGAACAGGAGATGGGGGTAGAGGTTATGGCTCAGGGAATCTTTCCCTGAAGAGGTGACATTTAAATTGAGGCCTGAGAAATAAGATTGAATTAGTGGGGTGAAGATGGGAAGAGAGGGAAGTGAAGTACGGTATGTATAGTGTCATTGGCAGAAAGAATGGTATGGACAAGGGTTCTAAGGCAGGAGAAAGTGGAGGATCTACAGAGCTGGAGGCCTGAGTGTCCCAGGCCCACACTCCACAGCAAGGCTGTTCTATTATCTGAAGATCTCCTGCAGCACCTCCTGGGAGGCCATCTTTTGGCTCGCATCCTGCCAAAACACTGAAAATCTTGGTGAGAGGAAGACCCACAGCCTGGAACTGAGATGTCTACAGTTGGTCCAGCACCACCCCAAATTCCTTAGCCAGGAACACAGCTGTCATGGCCTAAGGATTTTCAGCACTCTTGCTAAAACGATTCACTAGTTTAGATGAGAAACTGCTTGGTCTCTCAGCCCATTGCACAAATTCTTACAAATAATAATATTTGTATATGGCCATCATTTTCTTTCCACCACCACCCATTAAGTGCTGTTATTACTCTTATTTTACAAATGAGGAAACAATCTACAGATGTGCCCAAAGTCAAATAGCTAATGAGCAACAGAACAGAGGCTATGACACTAGGTCCTTTTGGTGCTAAAGCCCACATTCTTAGTGCCACACTGCACTGCTAAATAGGGTTAGTAGGGAAGAGTGATTATGAGGGTCTTAATCCCAGTAGGCCACTAGGCAAACCCATTGTTCTACCCCCTGGAATTCCCTAAGAACTTTGAATGCAGAGGCATAAAGAAATACACTGTGTTAAGTGACTACTAAATGCTAAGCATCATGATAGGGCCTCTAAATATGTTATTTCTTTCACTCCTCACAGCCACTCTCATGGTAGAGAAATTATTACTCCCACTTCACAGATGAGGGAACCGTGGCCCAGGGTGATTGAGAAATTTAATCATTGGTAAGCACCGGAGCTGCAACTGGAATCCAAGCTTGAGTGACTCCAAAAGTCTAGACCCTTTCCATCAGAGCACACCAAAGGTGGCTTAATATTTAACCCTTCCCAGGTTATATATTTGCACATTAATCAGGGTCTTTCCTGTGTGAATCTCACAGGACAGTGGCCAACCGGAAGAGATGGCTGATTGTGGACCACAAGGTGGGCCTGCCTTAAATCACATCTGAATGGCATTGACCTACCTTCTCCATAGTTCCTGAAGTGGGGTGGCATACCAGAGAAGATAAATCTCTACTCCAGTCACAGCCTTCTTCTCTTCCAACTGGGATAACAACTCTCAGACACTTTGGCAGAAACAGAGAGAGAGTGCCTAATCAATCCGGTTTTTTTTGCAAGGGGTAATGTCAGAGGATGAACTTCCTTTAAATCCTGCTAACTCTGTACATTTAAAGAGCTTACAGGCTCAGAAATTTGATTTCCCTCCGACTTGCTTTCAGTGATTTGTTTATCATTGACTAAAATCATATTCTCCCTCTCATTCCACCACCATTTAGGGTGCAGACTTTGAAGTATGTTCCTCAGTCTTGCTACCTCCCTCTTGGTAAAATAAACACAGTAAACACGTATAAAGCACAAATAAAAAAATAAACACAGGCTAACCTAGGCCTTTGCAAACAATCTCTACTGAGAAGTATGGGCTGTCTGGGCCTTTCCAGAAACTCAAGCTGCTGAAGGAGATATGGTATTTAGTTAAGCTTAAGTGAAGCCCTGTATAAATCATAAAGAGGCGAACCCAGGTTACTCAAACAGGACCTTCGGAGGACCTTGGGGAATAGACTTGCAGGCAGCTTTATTTTTCTATAGCCGATTTACTTCCAGAATGCTGGGGCCCACAAGTACCCCAGGAGTAACTTGGCTCTTAAATGCTGGAGCAGGTCTTGGCCTTGGAGCACAGTTCTGGTGTTGTTTCCTGAATTCCCACATTGCTGTTTTCCACACATGGATCAAGCTTCACACTTCCTGTGTCTGGACTGTGTGTGTGCATGCGCATGCACGCATGTGTGTTAATATGCTTGGGAAGGGTGGAAAGGGGGAAGGAGGAGACCTAAAAGGAAGAGCTTTTAACTCCATACTTGTATTGCATATGTATCCCTTTGTTCCTTTCACGTACAGATAAAATTGCTATTTTTGCTATTTTCTGATCAGCTGGGTCTGCATGTTCAGGGCTAGTATTCTGGTAAATAAATAAATTGACTTCAAGAGTTGTCCTGGAGAAGCCTGCTTTTCACTGTTTGGCTGATATATTTGTAAGGTGTGTGGCTTGTTTTTTTTTTTTTGGTGGGGGAGAGTTAAGTGGAGCCATAAATCCTTAGGATTTATTTTCCCAGGTGTATGTGCTTGCCTCTGCTTTTGTTTCTTAATGCATTTAAGTGATTTAGTTTCTTGCCAGGCAATTAGAGGAAGATGTGCTCATTTCACACTCCCAGCTGACTTGGTTTTGTGGTCTTTCCTTCTAGAAAAACCTAGCCAGGGACTGAGGGGCAGACTATAAGCCATGTTTTCCTTCCTACTTTTCCTGTACATTGATTGGGCCTAACTATTGCATGCAAAGGACAGACTTTTTAAATTAAAACATGTATTAGTTGCCAAAATTAAAAACCAGGAGAGTTGACATTAAAAACATTTGGCTTCTGGGTTCTCTTGAAAATCTCAACTCCTGGCCACATTGGGCCTGCATTTGCCATGATGTTGGCCAAGCTGCTCCCCTTATGGGGGCCCTATCTTCTTGGCAGTATCCATTATTGGTCTTACCCCCTGACAGCGAGCCTGAGGGTTATTACCTTAAATTTTTTTTCATTGTGGTATAAAATATACGTAACATAAAATTTACCATTTTAACCATTTTTAAGTGTACAATTCAGTGGCATTAAGTACATTCCAAATGTTGTATCACTCTCACCACTCTCTATTTCCAGAACTTTTTCATCATCCCAAACAGAAACTGTGCTCATTAAACAGTAACTCTCCATTTCTTCCTTGTTGTCTCCTTCACCTCAGGCCCTAATAACCACTATACCACTTTGTGTCTTACGCATTTGCCTACTCTAGGTGCCTCATATAAGTGGAATCATGCAATATTTGTCTTTTTGTGTCTGGGTTCTTTCACTTAGCATGATGTTTTTAAGGGAGACATTGATTTTTTAATTGCCTTTTTCAGAGCATAGACACTGACTTTTATTGCATAATAAAGGAAGAGTTAGATTTTCTTGAAAAGAAAAATGGCCAAACAGGACAGGTAGTTTGGGATGGATACTCTTGACTTCTAAGCTTAAAAATGATCGTTACATCCTTTATTGATACATGGAGGCTCGTAACGTCCGTAGGCAAGCCAGCATCTTTACACAGGTGTTTAAGAGTTTGTGGCTAATTCCCCTGGTATCCCCCAGAGGCTTCTCCATAGTTTACAGTCAGGATATAAAGACACAGGGATGCTCTGGGGATTAGTTAACTGTGTGTGGCATACTTTGCTGTATAAACTCACTCTCTGGAACTAGATTTTGCTCTTTGCTCTCAACGTTCACAGCTTTTACTGTCAATCCCATTCATTGAGCACTTAGCATCTACTTCTTAGTTGTCTTTTCTACATGTAGCCTGGAAGGCAGGAGCTAAGTCTCATCCCTCTTTATTTTTTCAGTCTTGTCCATAACAGCAGCTCCACTGATGTTTGTTAGTGTTGGTGTCCCCAGCCCCCTTCCTTCTAAAGAGCTGGCAAAGTGTAGCTTTTAATTCAAACTCAGTTGAAACAGACTAAAGGGTTTTCAGGGAACAATCAAAAGAAGTCTTGTGTGGTGGGAGAGAAGGAACACCTAAGACACTTAGAAGACCTGGGCCAAGCTGAGGTACCAAAAAACCTGTTGTTGCCATAGGCTAAGAAGTGACTCACCTGCAGCCTGATCCACCATTAAATTCACAGCTATGCTCACGCCACTCTATGGAAAGTCAAATCTGGAGTAGAACAGTAATGACCAAGTCAGATTTGAGGATTGGGTATTAAAGGAATCAAGTGTTTTGGGGGTTTTGAAGATTACACACAGGCATTGAGAGAAAGGGACTATTCAAACAGGGTGGTGGAAACTCTTTTACTGTATTCCTTTCATACTGTTTTTATTTTACCATGTGCCTATTTTACTTTTTCCATTTTAACAGCACTGTTAATTTTAACAAGCATCCTGTTGCCACTGTGGTCAGTAATAGTCCGCATCATAGACCCACCCTATCTCACTCTGCTGTCCACCCCTCCAAAGAACAAGGCTGGAATAATCCCTTGCTTTACAAACCAGGTGCCTCTGTGTCTTCAGTGCTCAAAATCCCACCTTCCCCATGAAAAATCGAAACAACTTCATCTCACACATAACTGAATCATACCAATAAGCTATTTTGGCTGTGCTCCTGCTTCAACATCTTTCAATAGTCCTAACAGAGCACTCACATTGAGGCTACCCCACAGCAATGCCACCAAGCCCACTACTTTTCCCACACTGTCATATTCGGAGACCCTGTTCACCGTGAGATAGTGTTCCCTTTGAGTGCATATCCTCTTGCACACCTTGAGCTATGACCCTCATAAGGCTCTCATTAGGGAGGCTTGAATTGGATGTTACTTTTTCATTGACATGAGTTCATTATAATGGCTGCGTGTTGTCAAGGCCTTTACATTTAGACTTGCTTTCTCCTTGCAACATTTTATAGGAAATATGGATTTGTAGAGAATGGTGGTTTCCATGGTAAATGGTCTCTCAAATTTGTTTTCTCAAGTTCACTTCAGAGGTATGCAGCATGATTTCCTCTTTCAGTACCAGCACCACAATACATTTAGGTCTTGGCGCCACTGCAGAACTGTTTAAAAAAGAAATCTCACACACCCTGGTAAGAAAAGGGGTAATTTATTATTCTAAATGCAGGGAGCCAACTTCCTATCTACCTCTCAACTGTAGGAAAAGAGTTGACTTTTTAAAATAAAGCCACAAAACCTACACACCTTAGATGCAAATGCTAAAAACAGAGGAGCATGTTATTTGATTCTCAAACACAGGCAATACTCTCCACCACGGGACATACACAAGTAGGAACACATCCATGTGTGGAGTGCTCTGTGGTTTAGTTTTCACACATAATTCATTTTACTTTCATATGCCAGTTTCATTAAGTTAATAGGGTATGTCTTATAGCCTTGATTTACAGATAGGAAAATTAAGGCTCAGAGAAGTTAAACAACTTAACAAAAGTCACACAAATGGATAACAAGTGCTAGAGACCAAAATGAGTTCTTCCTTTAGTTTCAAATTCCCTGTTAGCCTGCTGCCCCTTTATTGTTTATTTGTGCTTTCATTTCCCAGATGTCAAATGGAAGATTTTCAGTGTCTCTGTATGCTGTTTTCAACGATCTGTGTTCTTAAGCAATATCAATTTTTCGCACCGGGAAATGCGACCACATTGACACTTTGGGTACTGTTTCCCCGCCTCTGGCTTAATGAATAAAGAGGCAAGAAAAGTTACCTATTCCCAGAGGGCCGGCCAATAAAGGTGTACTGGCGCCGGCCGACACACTGTCGCACTCTCTTAGGAGGGTGAGAAAGCAAGCGTCTCATCTTTCTCTTCTCAGCAGTAGCTGGGGGGGAACGGAGAGCTAGACAATAGCCTCCTGTTTAGTTTTATTAATTTTGAGAGCGGGTGGGACAAAGGATCATATCGACAATTCAAGTGCCCAATCTCAAGCAAATCCTGGGCCAGGATTTGTCAACCGCAGCTGCTCAAGAATGGTGGGTGGGATTTACTGTGCGGAGTCCGCTCCTCCCAGGCGGGCCCTCCACTCGCCCAGGGGTGCCTGAGGCTCCGCAGAGCCCCGCCCACGCCACCCAGCCGCCAGCTCGGCCCGCCAAGGGGGAGGGGAAAGGGGAGGCGAGGGGGAGCGGAGGAAGGGGGGAGCGGAGGAAGAAAGGAGGGTGTCTTGCAGAGCTGTGACCTGGGTGGGGACCTGCTCGTAATAGGAAGCAAGAGGGGAAGGAAAACGAAGGAGCGCTGCTCTTTCCTGCACGATTTTAAGCAGGCTTTGAGAGAAGCTGTTTTTCAGCATTTCTGTTGTTTTTCTTCCTCCCGCTGTGGGGCGGGGAGCGGCACTGGCTCTCCCACGCGACTCCGCTCCGCTGCTGCCGTAATTATTATTGGTCTTTGCAAAACCCCTTCCTTCCCCCCAGCCAGTCCTTGAGTAGACTCGCAGGGAGGGCTACCGTAACCCAGTCGCGCCACTGTAGTGGGAGAACGAGAGGCCAGAGCCCCGCTTTCATCTCTGCTGCTGGACCCCGCCGTTCAATTGTTTGAAACTTCCCCGCCCCCTGGCCCCGCCTCTCTTTCGCCCCCGCCCCCCCCACCCCAGGTCCCGGCCGCTCCCTCCCTTCTTTCCCCGCCCTCTACTCCGCCCTCTCCCTAGTCCACTCCCCGCGCTTGGGCGGTCCTAGTCGCTCACCGCAAGAAGAAAAGCCACCCATTCGTCCCCGTCCCTACCTCCCATCTTTTGCCCAGGAGCTGCCTTCACCGCAGTCACGCCCCTTCCTTCCGTGGAGCTCTCTGGCTGCCCAAGCTGGTAGACCCCCTGATTCATTCCTCCGTCTCTGCTCTCTTTCGCCTCTTCTTCTCTTAGTTCTCACCGCCCCCTGCTCCCCCGCCTCCAGTCTGTCTCGCCTCCGACCATCCGCTGCTCCACCCTCCGGCCCGGTATCCAGCCTGTCCGCTGCCACTAAGAAGAGCCTGGACGGAGTGCAAGGAGGGGAGCAGCCGGGAGTTGGGGCTTCCCCCCGCCCATCCCTGGCCTTCGGCCTGGGACCAAAGCCACTTGAGGGAGCAGAGAGTCGTCACCTGGTCTTCGCTGCCTTCAAGGGTAGGAGACGCGTGGTTACTTTTCGCGGGGAACTGGGGCAGGTTCCACGGTGGTATGAACTTGATCGTGCCCTCAGCGTGAGTGAGTCGATCTAGATGCGTGTGGGAATGCCCGTGTGCTGTACTTTCTTTGCAGCTGGCCATGAGTTTTCCGGGATGTGCTGCAATTTAAATCGATTCAAGAGTGTGCACTTCTTTTTTGTGCTGTGGAGATGCTAATGGGTACCACTACTTGGTACTTTTGTTTCCTTGCCTCCTAGGGTCCTTGTAGGTCTCTAGGTAATTGAATACAAAAAGAATTAAAGACCTGAGGGAACTTGACATCTACATTTAACTCAACAGGAATGTCTGCACTTATCTCAGATGGCTAGATGTGTTCCTCCTACTAAAGACTTAGGGTTGGGGTGGGGAGACTCACACTCCCCTCCCTCGGGGGCCGTGAATTCTTGAAGTTTTAAAAGTCAGAGTCATCTACAGTGCTACGTCTTTTTCGTTTCTGTGTGATGGTGATGGTGGCTGTGAGGAGGAGTTGCCCCCTTACCAAAATGAAGAGAAGGGAAAGTGAGTCTGTAGACTGTGGGCTGTCCCTGGTAAATTGCCACTAATAATAATATAGTGATGTGCATCAAGAATACAATTAAATGAGAGAGGAAAGGAAGAGTTTGTGAGAAACGGCATTTCCAGTCCATAGCATATATTTTAGAAAGAAATTTCTGACACCTTGGAGTGTCTAATTTAGTTCTCCCTCCTCCTGCTCTCCCCTCACCCCTCATAAAGAATGGAAATAGGGAGGCATTTAAAACTTTAAAAAAATATAACCACCTTCTCCCCTTGAGAGAAGATAATTAGTCACCATAATCTTCAATAATGGAGGGCTAAGGATATTTAAGTCTCGGTTGAACTAGGTTTTGTGAAAAGTCCTTTCCCAGGCCAGCCTTTGGATGCAGTCTCAGTTTTAGACCTTTCAGCGCCCTCATTTAGTTGCTAAAAACAGTTTGAAATGCCATTTTGGACAGGGAATAAATCTTCACCTATCTCCAATTGGGCAAGCCTGTGGCAAACTTACAAGAATGGTGGTGTCTGAAGACCTATTACCAAGATATCCCCAACCCATTGCTTATTTGGGAACAAATTATTATTTACTGTATTTTTAAGTAATTTCACTCATCGGTTTTAATGTAGGAAAGGAAAGCAGGAAGGGAGAGAACAATGTTACAGGGTGACAATTTCAAAGGCTTATCTTATTTCAGATCAGCTGGGAGGGAAAAGTTGGCCTGACCAAACTACATTTTATAACTGGCCTGGGATATTTTAATAGCCAGGTGGTTGTAGAGTAGTTGCATCTATTTACAGATGATAACTCAGGTTCCAGCTATGGGTTTATTCAGTGTCACTTACAGACACTTTCTGGCACTACATCATACTTCATTTTAAGATACTTCTTTCTTTGGAAAAGTCTGTGACTCCATAAAATTGAAAGGGCTTTTCTAACATCATAGTCTGGATATGAAGTAAACCTCTGACCGTGCTTGTATGTAGAATAACTTTCATGTGAAAGTTGCGGATCTGTTTAACTACTTGAAAGATTTTAGAAGGGAATGTAAAATTCCTATTCAATACTGTTTTGGATTTGGAAATCGAACTCTCATTTCTGGTTTATGAAGCAGGATTTATTAGACTAATGCATAACCAAGGCATTTTGTGAAGTTGCTTTTACTGAGGTTTTGTAAAGAACGAATCAGACTTTCTAGAATGCCTTAGGAACAGTCTATTCAGAAAGCAGAGGGATGGATGCTATGACCTTGAGGTCCCATTGAGTGCAAGAATTCTAAGTGGGTACATCTGCTTCTGTGCCTCTCCTAAGAGCCCTCTCTCATGGCCTGAGCCTTCTTTAAAAGGGTGTCTTTGTAATTAAACAGCCCTTTCTTCCTTTGATCCAGCTTTTTAAGGACTTTTTTCCATTTCAAGACAAGAGGAGTTTCTCACAATCTCCTATTCCCTTCTTAAGGTTTCCTTTCCTTTCCCCCCAAAAACGTCCCCTGAAGTTCTCAGGATGGTTAGAAGTTGTTTTGTTTTATTGTTCTTGGAGGGAGAGGGAATTGTTACCAATGAGGAGGAGTAGAGGATATATTCCCTCTTGGGAAATGCTTGTGACCAGGTAGCCTCCTCCATGGAGACTGAACATTTGGAATGCATGAGAACTCTCTGGAAGTTGTCTGGAAGACAAGTTGTCTGGAAGAAGTTGTCCTTTGCACCCATTAAGCCCAGCTTAAACCCACTGAAAGAGGTGGAGAGAGGTGTGTGTAATTGTGGCTGAGCTGTTTAGGATGGTAAATGGGTAAATGTTCCCAAATCTCCTATTACCTCATCTCTTTCCCCCATGGCTTCAGTGGTTTTGGAGATCTGTTTGACAAGTTAATTAGCTTGGGACTAAACCAATTTGCTGAGAATTATGCTCCATTGGTTTCCTGTCCCCAGGAATTTTTGTTGGTGGTTTACTATGACGTGTTGCTTTTAGTCTTGCTTATTTCTTCATTCCTTGCTGCCTTTTGTGGACTTTGGTCCAAAATCTAGTGTCCCACCCCCAAGTCAAAGGTTAGAATTTGGCCCCAGGAACTAAGGAGGCATTAAACAGACTGCCCATACTGCATTACTCTCCTCCATGGTGGGCTTCTGACCCCTTTTAGCCCAGAGAAAGGAGGGAAGTTGCCTCCTCCCATACAACAAACAAACTCTCAACTAAAAACAACAACAACAACAACAAAAAACAGGAAAATAGGAAGTCATTTGCTTTATGAATGAATCCACTGCAGGTTTCTTTGAAAGAACTGGCTTTCCTTGTCAGTGTCTTTGAACTATGACTTAATACATAAAAATTCACTGTAACTGGGCCCTCTCAGGAGCATTTATTGCGTAAAGGAAAGCATTAGTATTTTGTTATAATAATTATTGCTTGAATTAAGTGAGGCCATTATTTGGCCTTTGAAATCTTTCTGTTATATGGGATGGAGTTAATTGTCTAAAATCATTAGACAATTAGTGTAGTGTTTAGCTCTAGCCTATAACCCATTGTGGAAGGGAGCTAGTATGACTTTGGAAATCCATCACACTTCAGATATTGATAAATATAAGGATGGGACTTTCTGCCTAATACAAATAAAATATTTTAGTTCTAGGTATTGCATTTGAATAACCCAAGAATCTAGAAAGTTGTTTCTGGTAAATAATAACAACTGATGCCATTTTTATTGAAGAATCTACGATAAACTTTCCTAGTAAGTGCATTGGTGAGAGGGCCCTGGCCTCTATGCCTACCTCTAACTCAGTTTACCACCCTTGGCAAATTTCCTTTTCTGTAAATTGTGGGGAATTGGACAGTTCGACTTTGAGAACCAGTTCCCAAAGTTTATGGCTCTCTTCCTAGGCCTTGATGGACGGTGTGAATGGGAATGATGCATATTAGAATGAAAGGCAAATATCAGAAATACCATCATGTAGTCATGTGGATGTAAAAAAAGAAAACAAAAACCTGTAAGGATATATTAAAATAAATGCATTGTGTTTTGCATTTTAACATTATCAAATTAAAAAGCTAAGACCCTGCCCAAAGCTTCACCACACTAAGTATCCCATCATCTTAACAGATAACCTGCTTTCATTTTTCCTAGTCAAAGCCTTATTTATGTATTTATATGAATTTTACATAGCTGGGGTCATAGAAATATACAATACTGCTTTTAAATAAAAGCCCACATAAGATTTAGCTTTGTAAATCTGTGCGGGAGGAATGAAGTCAGAGCCTGAATATGCATGAAGATTCACATATGTTTGTTTCTTGAGTGTCAGGAGAGACTAACGGATTTAATAAGTAATCCCTAAACCCTTTCTGTGATTTAGGGGTCTTCCTGTACCTAACGAAGCTGTTAATTCTACTCCCTTGACCTCCTGTCCCCCTGCCCCATTCTTTTTAAGCAAAGGGAAACTAGGGCTCACTGTTTACTTTGTCTAAATAATTTGCAGTGCTTCTTAAATCACTGCATCATGATATCCCATCAAAAGAGTACAAATTTGGGTAGACTATGAAATCTCCCAAACAAAAAAGGAAAAGCACAAATGTTTTGTTTTATAGCTTTGAAAGGAATGTGTTTAAATTAGACTGAAAAGTAGTAAGGAAACTAAGGATTTTAAACAATGAAATAAAAGACATGTAGGTGTAGCAGGATGACCCACACATAATCGGTTCTTTGTTTCAGGCCTTCCTCATGTAGTGAAAGTTTGGTCACACAATCCTTTAATTTTCCTTTGATAGCGAAGGCATACTATACATATGATCTCCATACTGTACCCTTCAGTCTATACACATAGATTCCCTGATCTTCAATTTTGGATGGACTCATTCCTGGAAACCAGAGGCTCATCATATAATAGATTAAACGTCTTTAACTGAAACAGGAAAGTGAAGTATAGGTTTTTAGGACTTAGAAAGTACCAAGTTAAGTACAGGAACATTTTTTTATGATACATATTCATGGGGAAAATGCAGATGGCTATATTTGGTAGTTGTTTCCTGAAGCAATTTTTGAAAATCGACTTTTTTTTAAATTCTCTAGGTTTCCCTTGACATTTGTAAAGTCACTTTCACTATTGCCCCAACTCCATGAATATCATTAGACTTGAAGCCAGGATCCGGGTTTCTCTGCATAACCCTCTCTGACTTGCCGTGGCACCAAGGGTAAATGAATTAGCTGCTCTGAGCTCCAGTTACCCTTCTGGGAAACAAGGGTATTACTACTTCACAGAGGTGTTTAGGCATGCTTCATATTGGGCACCTGCTTTGAGACCATTGGGTGAAAGGTGTTTGCAGCATGGCAGAGCAGGCTTATTATATAGAGTCCTGAACAGGTGTTCACTTTTAATGAGTTCTGCCCTCTTCTAACATACAGTGCCCTTTGGTGCCTCATTGCCTTACTGACTGTAATAGATTGTCCCAACATTTGTATTATTGACCGTTTTGGCTTTTTAAAAAAATGAAACATTTTCATTCTATGTGGTAACTTGAAGTTTTAATAAGAGGACTCTAGCATCTGCCAGGGTGATGAAAAATAGCTTCAAAAAGAGATATTAGTTGAACTGTGTCATAGAGATCAGTGAGTTCTTCAAAGCTCTTCCAAACAATTAAAAAGTGTAAAGCAAATGTGTGTGTGTGTGTGTGTGTGTTTGAGTGTGTTTTAAGGGAGAAAGTTTTGAATAATATTTGCTTGTGACACATACTGATGATAGCCAGTAACTGAAACCCAGCCATTGTAGTGTTTTATACACAGCTGGGTTTTATTAATGATGGACTATTTATGCTTGCTGTACAATTCGTGGCTCATTTCCATGTGTATATCAGAACTTAAATACCCCCCAAAGCAACATTAAGATAACATTAAATGTGGTCAAGCTAGAAAGGATGGATTTGGAGGGTGTCCCCCTTATTCTTATTGGTGTTGCTTCAGATCACAATAACTGGCCCCGAACTTTAGCCATTGATGCTGATCTTTTTTCCCTTCATGTATCCCAGAGCAAACTTCACATTTTGATCCTTTTGATATGGACAAATGATCTTTGCCCCCTTCATAATGCATATGAAACTGATGTATGTGTTTTTTAAGAGCATATTTTCCCTGCACATGCTTCTCATTATCCAAGAGGCCTGGACTCAATCAGTAAAGGAGCACAGAAACCACATAATTGAAAGGAGAATGACGGTGTTGCATACTTGGAATTTTTGTGGGAAGGGGATTGCTGACATCAGAAAATGTAGTGGCCTGAGTGTTAACAGCACTGAAGGGAAATAAGCTTTCTGTGTTTCTGTGCGTTGAGAATTATTTTTATGGGGATAAAAATATTGGCCAGATTTGACATCCTTTTATGAAGTTGCCCTGGAAACTTTGATGAAGGTTGTTATAGAATAGTTCAATTAAAACCTTCCCCATTAGGAAGCTAATTAGTACATCACTTACACATTTTGGTTGTTTTCAAGGGGCATGGATTTGCATTGAATTAATGACATTTTTTTCCAAGTGATGGCAAACTAAGATAAAAATCACAGATGGGGAAAATTATTTAGATTGCCTATTTTGAAGAAACCTAATTTCCTCTTTATTACATTTAGGTTTTCAGTTCAGATTTTTGTTTCACTCTGCTTATATACAGTGATCACGTTTTAGTTTAGTAGCCAGGTTTACTTTCTGATCATGGGCTGGAAACCAAAGCTTATTAATGTGAGTTTCCTGTATGAATTGGAGAAATGTGACGCATGACAATAAACTGTTTTATTAAGGTAACGTTTGTTTTTTTTTCTCTGCAATTAGTTTCTCTTTGCTGTGTGTGTGTGTGTGTGTGTGTTTGGGGAGGCAAACTATTGTTTCAAAAGCAAACAGTTTTTGGAGCTGAGAAAATTTTGATGACCTTCTTTGTCCCAGAGAACATTCTGTCTCCCTCAGGCCCTCAGGCTTCCATTAGAGCAATGTGATGACTTTTCTGACATGGTACTTTTTGTGAGTAGGCTAAGCGGTTCTCACTTAGCAACCTAAAGGAGAATGGTTATGACGGGAAATGGAGTGCAGGATTCCCAGCACGGTCTTTCTATGGTACTCTATCTTTCTTAGGGAAATGAATACTTGCTCCTGAAGTTTCAGGGCCATCTGCAGTGGAAGTGCTCTGTAACTAAATATGTAGTATGGGTTTGCCATGGTCCTTTTTTCGCCAAAGCTCATAGGGGACAGTCATTCTGCACATAGATTCCTTGATGATGCTGTGCCCGTGGCATATGCCTGCACTGGTTTCAGAGAGTGGGAAAGCTGGCTGGGTTCTATCATGTGTAGTTTAACTGATTTTATCCTTGTCCTTCCTGGGCAGTCAGGGCCTAGCTTTAGTTTTGCAGTGGCAACTCACTCAAGACAGGTTCCTGGAGCTTGCAAGTTAGTGGGAGGAGGAGGGGCTGCTATTGGGGAGTGACTCAGGCCCTTTGGTATGAAGATAGGAAATACTGGCTCCTGTCCATGCACCTGCTGAATGCCACACCTGCAGTCAGCACCTGAGGCCCACTCAGACACAAAAACCAGATGGAAAGCAGATGGGGCTCCCTTCAAAAGGGGTACAGCAAAGCAGGGAGCTCCCAGTTATGTTAGTGGAGCACTACTGTGTATCACATTTAGCCATCCCAGTGCTGGCATGGGGAACTATCTTAGATACTTTCTCATAGGTGCAGTGCATGGCTTGCTCAAGGTACTGTTGGAGTCTCGACAAAGCAAAGACTTTGCTTTCCTAATGAATTTCTCTCTTGAACTGTTCTCTTAGAAACTAGAGTGAGTTCTGTGGGGGGTTGTGTCTAGTAAGCTAGTACAGAGCGAGAAGTCACAAGACCTGGGTTCTGATCCTGGCCCCCTTGGTGAGCCACTATGAAGCCTTGGTCAAATTAGTTATCATTAGCTATCTGCCCTGGACTTCAGTTTGTCCAGTTGTAAAATGGAATTAATCACATCTGCCTTTATTTCCTCGCAGAACTGCTGAGGACGACAAACAATATAATAGAAGTGAAAAAGCTTTTGTCTCCTTAGAAGAAAGGCTGAGAAATTAAAGGTAATAGTATTATTGTTATTGCTATTCGATGTCTTTCATTCTTTTCCTTCTCTTTCTGTTGCCTCTGGCAAAGTCTTTGGGAAGTTGTTATTTATTCAGTATGCAATTATTAAGCATGTTTTATGTACCAGGTAATATTTTAGATGTTGGGAAGGATATAGAGGAAAATCATGCACCCAGCCCATGCCCACTAAGATCTTGCAGTCTAGCAACCTCCATTTCCAGCTTAACCTATTACAGTGAGTTCTGTCTGGGAACTTAGAAGCTTAAAAGACAAGCATTAACTTCTTTTTTTTTCTTTCTTTCTGCATTGCAACCAGGGCCTTCTGTCCCCCGAGAAGCAGTATATTCCAAGGTCTAGATTGAAGGTATACGGGGGAAAAAGCCTTAGGGTAATAAAAGAAGTTCCTCTCTCACTCCCACATTTGCAGAGTATTGGGCCCTTGAATGATCACTTTTTTCAAGGATCCATCCTTAATTTCGTCCTTGGTTCTCCTCTGCAGCTCTTCTGTGGGATCCAACTCACCCTTGACCTTAACTGTTTTTATATGCTAATGACTCCCAAAGATATATCTCACCCTATCTGACTCCTTCCTTTCCAACTTAGGCAACATCAAGTTGGCTATCAGATTCCATGTCTCCTACTCAGCTCATAGGTCTTTCCTCTGGGAAGCTTGGCTAAGGCAGCCCAGAGGTTTTTCGCAGAGTCCTCGGCATTGCCAGAGCCGTCCGCTCATACTTCTGGTTTCCTGTTGGACTGTGCCCCCTCTGTTTGACTGGGATCTCCTTGAGGATTGGACTCTGTTTTATTTCTCTTTTTCATTCATTCCATGGCCTATTCAGTGCCTTGCTATAGTAAATGCTCAGTGTTTGTGGAAAGTATGGTGTGAGAAGTGCTGTAACAGAGATGTGTACAAAGCCCAGTAGCAGTACCAAGAAGGGAGAATTAATTTTCCATGTGGAGCATTTTTGGGGCAGGGGAGAAGATGGAGAAGGATAAGGGAAAACCTTCAAGGAGAAGGTGGAAAGCAGAGCTGCCCTCCTCTGGGAGTTCTGGCTAAGCAGCCCAGGAAAGAAATGCGTGGGATTTGCCCTTGCTAAGCCAGGGGCATCTTGGGCCTGTTGCCTCCCCTGCCTTAGGACTGGATGACTTTTATGGTCAGGTCTGCAAGTAAACCTCTGTCTATAACACACTGGCCATTTAGTCATGTAATATTAAACAGGGCTGACCTTAAATGTGCCACATAAATGTAGCTGAAAATAGAGGTACACACACAGGCTCAGTGGTTATGTGTGCTTAGTTCTATAACATAAAATATCCTTTAAAATATATTGATTGGTATCTGAAAACTATAAATTTATCCATCAGGATGGAACAGGCTGGGTCACTAGAACTGAATGTCTTCAAGCTAACTGATCTTTCCAAGGGTAAAAATGCAACATGATATAAGCCATTACAGGCCATGAACCTGTTCTCACCCACCTGATGCTTTTACTAATTAGCTGCTTGGCTGGGTGGCAATTTGGGGCAAGTGCATGCAAGCTGGATTCCCAGGGGAGCCCACATTCCACTCTGCCATTTCGCAAGCCACTGGGATACTACATTGCTTCTCTTGGCTTCTTTGCCTCGCAGGAGTCCTGCTGTGCCCTGGTGGAAAAACGGGGGCAGGAGAACTGTTCATTAAATGAAGGAGAGATTTCATGGGGCTTTGGGGTTTTGCTAGTTGGATTTTTTTTTAGTTGAGCTGTCTAAAAATGTTCATGCTCATTGACCCATTCATTCCACTTCTGGGATTCTATCTGAGGAAATAATCCAACATATTATAAAAGGCTGAATCACAAATATGTTTTTTTCCGTAACATTATTTACACTAGGACCAAATGAAAAGCAGTTTAAGTGTCTCAGTAATTGGGGAATAGGTAAGTGAATCTTGATACACTCACATTTAATGGACTATACACAGCTATTGCAGTGTTGGTTAGTAAGTCTATGCCACAACATGGAGAAAGTGCTTGTGATAAAGTGAAATATAGGATCCAAAGTGACATGTATGTTAATATTTCACTGCTTTGCAAAAACACAAAAACATGTAGGAAAAAAGCTAAAGGAAATATTTTATAAGGCTAATAGTGTTTGGGTTGAGATCCTGGGATTGTGAGTGATTTTTTTTGTCTTTGTTATAAATGTCTGCATGTTGTGCTTATATTATAAAATGAAGGAAAAATAAAAATGAAAGTGGGTACTATGCCATTGAAGATAGGAGGTTGGTAAAGCAGGAAGCTTCTAGGTATATTCTTAAACTTCTCAGCTTATGCTCAATCTGATTTTATGGACTGCTTATACTTTTTCTGAGACAAGAAGAAATAGGACATGATGGGGAACCTATTTCTCACTTGGAATGGATGTGCGTGGAGGAAGGTGGAGGGGTGGTAGCAACAGGATTCTTCTTGTTACCCAGTATTTCATTGCTCATGTACACTTTAGGGTTAATCACCTTTGTTGCCTACTAATCATGTTCGAGTTAATTGTGTTAGAGTACAGAAAAGTAACAGTGGGACCAAACTGACCACCCCTTAGAGTTACCATCTCAGAAACAAATAACTGACACTGACCTGCCATATAATTTGGAAATGTGGAGGCCTTAATGTGGTTCTTAAAATAATTTTCCAATCTAATCTAGACAGAGGTAGAGATAGAAACAAAGAGGTGGGGCTGACTCAAAGTTTTTTCTTAAGCTAGTGCTAGACTTTAGTAAGAACAAATGCCAAGTTGGTACAGTGTCAAAAAGCCCTGGAACAGGGGCCTGGAAATATTGATCAGTGGAGGTTTATGTTACTCTGTGACTTAGTTGCATATCTTGGCCTAAAGAGGAGAGATTTTACAAGGTCCTGCCATACTTCTAGCTAAACCTCTTACCTCTTTGAATTTTCCCTCCTGCCATTAATGTTGAACTTGCAATGGAATTGGAAAATTGATGGTAGCACTGAGCCAGGTTTATCATCTCTTAAAACCAGAGTCAATTCAATAGATATTTATTAAGCATCTTTTATGTACAAGCCAATATGCTAGATAATATATTGTAGTGGAAAGGCTATTGCCTTAGGAGTAATAAAATCTGCATTCTGGTCCTGGCTCTGACCCCTTTTAAGCTCTGGCATCTTCACCTGTAGAAAGTGGGGTTTGGACCTCTAGGTTGTCTCTCAAGAGTATTTCTAGTTCTGGCCTTTGCTGATCGAAGGACCCCTCCTCAAAAGGCTGAGTTGCAAATAAAGGCTTTCTAAAAGCTCTACTTCAAAAAATTGGTGCTGCCTTCTTAAAAACTGCCACTTTGGAGTAATCATATTAGTACCTAAATTTTATTAACCCTTTATTATGTGCTAGGCTCTGTGCTTATTAGTACTTCGCAGATTACCTCCCTTAAGTTTTATAACAACCCTATGAAGTATGAGCACCATTATCTCTATCTTGCAGATGATGAAATTGAGACTTGGGGAGGTCAAGAGACATGTACGAGGTCAGTTAGTAAGCCAGACATTGAGGATTTGGACTTAGGCAGTGTGTCTAGGCCCAGGCTCTTAACCATGGTGCCTGTTAACCCTTCAAAGTTTAGGGATAACCTGCAAAGGGATCATTGTTTCTTACCTCCCAAAGGAATTGAATTAGTATCCTGAACAGTTGCAAGACTGTTGGGAAAGGTGTTCTCTAAGACACTTCAGCTGCTATATGGACCAACCTGAAAGGGCATGAAAGAACTCAGTGGGCCGTTTTGCCTCCCTCCTTGTGTGTGTGTGGGAGAGAGAGAGAGAGAGAGAGAGAGAGAGAGAGAGAGAATGTGTGTATGTGTAGGTGCATGCATGTGTGTGTGTTTCACACACACATACATGCACAAAGATACAGGGAAACTGAACAGGCTCCTTTCCATTTAGCTGGAAGTAAAATCGTATGAAACAACTGACCAAGATTTCACAGAGGAACAGGTTTCTGTTTCCTAGACTTAGATCCTTCATTCTGGTTGGTAGAATGAGGGGTGGGGCAGAATAGGGGGAGGTGGGTAGAAGGGATAGAAAGAAGATCTTAGAGGCATATTTTAAAATTGATTTGAAGGTTGGGAATTTGGTCTGCCCTGGCCACGTTGTAATGTTGATTGGGACGTGGCTTGGGAAACATCTGGGCTCTGAGAAATGTGTTTTGGCTCAACCTCCCAGGCATACTGGGAGAGACCAATGACTGCAAATGGAGTAAGAATTTAGCTTCGCCTTGCTGCCCTGTTGTTACAGAACAGTTGAATAGATAGATGCAAATTACATATTTAATGAGAGAACCGTGGACATCCTTTCTTCCGCTACCAAATATCCTCAGGGACAGTTTGTCCAGGAGAAATAAGGTTATTTCATTGATCAAAGAGGATGTCAGACCCCTGGCTCCGGGCAAATTAAAGATTGCAGAGTTCATACTATTTTAGTTCTTGTGCATGGAACAAGGAATCTTTTCCTTTCTTTTCTCTAATAAATATACAGAGTAGTGTTTTCCTCTGTGTGTGCCTCTTAACATGTAGATGAACATAAAGAAGAAAAATCAGTAAACTGGAGAGGAATCAGCAAAGCTTTTCCTTAGGCTGATTTCTTTTCCTCTGTTAAACAGAAACAAAAAAGGCCAGGGGTGGGGTGGTGGGGAGGGACAATCTGTGTCCAGTTGACAATAAAGTGATTGGGGTTTTGAAAAGGATATGAAGTAAAAGGGACAAAATTAAGGAAATAGGGTAAGACTTTGGGCAAGAAGTTTTCTTGCTGAGGAGCTGGGTGTCGGGAGCAAGCCAGTCAAAATCAGCATGAAGAATCTAACTAGTACTAGAAAAGAATTGTATGGTGGTTTCTCGCCAGGGGCTCAAGTTTAAAAGCCTTGGGTTGCTTTCTGCAATGTTTCATTTGAAAAAAAGACAACTGTTTTGTTCAGAATTGGACAGTAGAAGCACGGTGATTATTTATCATAGTTCTGTTAACAGTCCAGCTTTGACTCCAATTAGGAGTTGTTCCTCTGCTTTGAAATTAGGGGAGACACCCTAAAACAATTACCTTACAAACTGAAGATGATGTTGCTTTTGATGGTGATTATACAATAGGCCTAAACAAGATGGAAAGACAAATTTCTCTGTTTTGTTCACTCCGTATCTGTTCACTTTATTTTTGGCAACATTGCAAGGAAATAATGTTAAATTAATCACTGTGGTTTTGTAGATTAAAAAAAAAAACTTGGATATTTTGGACATGCTCCCAAGAAACAGAGATGCTTGTATGCTTCCTTTGCATTGCCTTGCTCCTCAAATGGCATCTGTGGTGCAGATTAAAGCTTTTCCTTCAAGTGATATGAGTGAGTCATGGTGAGGCCAGGACAGAAAATAGGAATGTGTATCATGTGCATTTCACCTAAACACAAACTCCTCACTTTCATAACCATTTTGGTTGGACCTGCAAGGCTTTGCAGAGGCTCAGAGCAGTAATTAGATATGAAATACATATCTGGAGGGCACTTGCAGCTAGTCTCTATAATGGGAGTCCTGAAGTTCCTTCTTGCTGGGAAAGCAACTGGAGGCATCTTCTCCTTGGGGAAGAGCTGCTGCTATGTGTTGAGAAGAGCAAT
The DNA here is from genome assembly GCF_040802235.1 of Manis javanica. Lineage (NCBI taxonomy): Eukaryota > Metazoa > Chordata > Mammalia > Pholidota > Manidae > Manis > Manis javanica. The sequence goes on along the minus strand of NC_133174.1, from coordinate 103,356,197 downwards.
CACCTTTCCTACTTTGGTAAGATTGACTGGGCCATCGAGGCCATCAATCCTCTAGATTGTAAGCTCTGTGAGTACAGGAACTGTATGTTGTGTGTCTTTTGTATCTCACACTGTGTCTAGCATGAAGCTGGCAAATGTCTGGAATAGCCCATATGCAATAAATACTTACCGACTTGGTCAAAAGCAAGTTTTAGTTCTCTTCAGCCCATCTGAGGCTGTGGCAGTTAAATCAGAAGCTTCACTGAGCTGTCTTTTTCTGACGAAAAACCTATCTTCCGATGACTGCCTTCCCTTCTGCGATGTGGGGCAAAGAGCATCACTCAGCTGCCCTGCTACTGACAGGTGTTTAAAGGTGACAGTGGGTATGGCTTTTGTCAACACCTACCATTCCAACTGAGAATGGAAGTAGTGACTTTCGGGGGCTGGGAGGCCAGAACAGAGCAATCTTTTCCAGTCTCAGACCTGAACATTTCCATCCCCTGGCGACTGGTTGACCTCTTGAACACAGCTGCTGGATAGTGAGGTTTCTCTTTGTCCTGGTGGAAATGGACTCTGCCATTCATATAAAAGACAAGGACAGGGGAGGACAAGTCATTCCCTTGGAAGGACTGGTTTGGTTAAGTGCTGGCCATTGGTGGCAAAATAGAAACGACGTTTTTATTTCTTCCTCCCTCCCCTTCCCAAACATTTCAGAGTGACCAGTGGTTGGACTCTTGGCGGCGCTTACCCTGAACCTGAGTGTTAGGGGAGTGGGAATCTACCGTTGCGGTTTCTGGAGCTGCTCATAAGCAAGAATTCCCTATCCTGATCAAGGCTTTAAGCCTAAAAGAAAGCAGAAATAGGTATGAACCATTGGTGTGTGTGTGTGTGTGTGTGTGTGTGTGTGTGTGTGTGTGTGCAGGGTGGGTCTGTTGTGGAATGGGAGGGGGTGGGGTACTTGCAGGGTATGGGGCAGCTCAGTGGCTGGATTTCCCTACCTTGCAGGAAGGGTTTGTAAATGATTTTTTTTTTTAACCGTACATGCTCCCGTTTCCATTTTTTGAGAGAGAAAGGTAGTTGGACAGTCATCTTTCCAGTTTCAGGCACCAAAATAGATTGATATGTTATATTTGTAAACTTACTAGAAAATCCCAATCTGACAGTTTAATTACAGGAGTCTCAGAGGGTCACTGGGAAGGAGGGAAAGGGGGCTTGAAGGGAGGTTGCTCAGCCCCTTGGTGTGCACATCCCCAAAGAATATGATGAATGGGACTTAAAAAGGGCTTTTGGAAGGTCAACTGTGGGGTCAAACTTCTCAACAGAACAGGTGGAGACCAGGTAACAGTAATCATGCAAGAAGTGTGAGCCGAGGAAAGATGACCTTTCTCCATCTGCCACATACATCTTCACGGTCACTCTGCAAGACTAAAGGAAAGGGGGCCATGTTTCCAGAGAGACTGGAGACTGTTTAATATCACAGGAATTAGGGCTTGGGGCCAGGATTCCAGAGTTCTTATCTAGGAACCTGAGGCTGGCTACGTTGACCTTTATTATGACAATTTGTGTGACATCATGTCTTATCGTCCAATACTACTTAAGACCCTTAGAGTGAAAGTTTCATTATTGAACATTAGTACTGGATTGCAGTACTTACCATGACAGATTCTGTCCACAGATTTTATGAGCCTCTAAAGAGTTCATGTGTACTATTCAGAAGGGGCAGAGAACCAGAGAGAGAGGTCACCTGCTACTTTTTTTCAGGTGGGGAAACAGAAGATGAGAAAAGAGGAACCAATTGCTTAGGCAGTCCTATAAGCCCATATCATGATTAGAATTTGAATCTTGAATTGTCTTACTACTGATAACTGGTTCACTTAACTTGTATTACTTTCTTAAGAATTAATGGTTGTGGGGTGTGGGGGGGGGATATGGTGATCATACCCTTTCCAGAAGGATGACCTTTTTCTTTTTCAATTTCTAATGTCACACAAACACTTCAGAGAAAGTAGAATTTCCCCCTTAAGGTCCTCCTACCCAACAACAGCAAAAAATTCTCAATGACCATTCCCGGATGGCTGAAAGAGAAATTTTGTCAGTAACAATTATCCCAGACCCCTCTCTTATTAAGCCAAGGAGCATCCAAAACAGACAGTGCAAAAAGGATTATATATGTGTGTGTGTGTGTGTGTGTGTGTGTGTGTGTGTGTGTGTGTGTGTGTGTTTTACGAATTTTATGAGATGAGAAAAAAAGATTGGCGTCACGCAGGGATCATTTCTGCCTGGTGCAAGCCACATGCTCTTCACCTGTTACTTATTTTAGCTATTATTTGGCATTTTGTAGCTCCCTTCACATGCTGAATTGCCTTACAGATCCTGTCTATGGGGTAACTTCTCACTACTACCCTGCCCCCATTGCCACAGCCTTAAGAGTTGAATTTTGCATTTAAATCGAATACAGAGAGATGAACCTTGTGAATGAGGACCTGGGGGAATTGCCCTCTCTGATCAACCTACTTGACTGCTCCAGGTTTCCCCAGTCTTCTTAGGAGTTAAGTCAAGATTGAATATTTAACCCATGCTAAAAGTGAAAGAGGAAACAGAAAGCTCTTACGCCTTCAGGTTCCTCCTCATGTCAATGCTAGAGCCAGGAGTAGCCACCAGTTAACCTGTTAATTCTAGATTCCGTCCTCTATTTGCTTCTGCAAGGAATCCTTGCCCCGAAATACCCATTTTCTTCCCTTTTAGAGGAATGATTTATCCATCAACTGGGTGTTAAGCTTCCTGTTTCCCCTTCCCAGGTCAAGGGCAGCCCAGGTGCCCAATTTCTCTCTCTCTTCACAAGGCACCACCAGCAATAGAGATGAGAAATTCTGAAGAACAACCAAGTGGAGGAACCACGGTATTGCAGCGTTTGCTACAAGAGCAGCTTCGCTATGGCAACCCTAATGACAATCGCAACCTGCTTGCCATACACCAGCAGGCCACAGGGAATGGCCCTCCTTTCCCCAGTGGCACTGGGAACCCAGGCCCTCAGAATGATGTGTTGAGTCCCCAAGACCACCACCAGCAGCTTGTGGCTCATGCTGCTCGACAGGAACCTCAGGGGCAGGAAATCCAGTCAGAAAACATCATCATGGAGAAGCAGCTTTCTCCTCGAATGCAGAATAATGAAGAACTCCCCACCTATGAAGAAGCCAAGGTCCAGTCCCAGTACTTTCGAGGCCAACAGCATGCCAGTGTTGGAGCTGCCTTCTATGTCACTGGAGTCACCAATCAGAAGATGAGGACGGAGGGACGCCCATCAGTTCAGCGGCTTAATCCGGGGAAGATGCACCAGGATGAAGGACTCAGAGACCTTAAGCAAGGACATGTTCGCTCCTTGAGTGAACGACTAATGCAGATGTCACTGGCCACCAGTGGAGTTAAAGCCCATCCACCAGTTACCAGTGCTCCCCTTTCCCCACCACAACCCAATGACCTCTACAAGAATCCCACAAGTTCCAGTGAATTCTACAAGGCCCAAGGGCCACCTCCCAGCCAGCATAGCCTGAAGGGCATGGAACACCGAGGCCCCCCACCAGAGTATCCCTTCAAGGGCATGCCACCCCAGTCTGTAGTGTGCAAGCCCCAAGAGCCAGGGCACTTCTATAGTGAGCATCGTCTGAACCAGCCAGGGAGAGCAGAGGGGCAACTGATGAGGTATCAGCATCCCCCTGAGTACGGAGCAGCCAGGTAAGAGAGTTCCCTTTCTGTCATTTCCTGACCTCATCCCCAGCCGGCTTCTGCTGTGCGTTGGGAATCTTTAGGGAACGATGGGGCAGGTGTTTGGTGTAACAAACTCTGCAGTGCATGGCTGGCCCCTGGCTTAGTAAATTTCCTGCCAACCTGAATTTCTCACCTCTTTGGCCATAATCAGCCCTATGTTAACAATCCCTTGACTTTTTAGGTTGAGCACAGTCCCAACTGCCTAGTGGAAAAACAGGAGCACAAGTCTTGATTTCAGCAGCTCTTTGTTGTCCGGTGTCCTAGCATATTAAAGGATTGATATTCCTCTTCTTGTGAGTTATTAAGCCTTCCCTTGGGGAGCAGAAGAAGCAAGTTATCTTGGGCTTTAGTCTGGAATACCCTATTGCTTTAATTTATTTCCCCCCAATGTAAAACTGTCATCCCTTATTTTTGTGAACAAATCTTTCTGCAGAATTACTGTGATCTTTTTGGATACTAAACAAACACTCAGATATTACTGATGGTGGGGGGAACTATCTGTGTACAGGTTAAGAATGTCACTTGCCTTGTACTTCCTTGCAGTTCACAAAGTCCACAAAGTCTGGACTGCTTCATCTTTCATCTGTAGAGAGTTCATTAGTAGCCTGTCACCTTTATTTTTTTTTTAGGTTAGAGACGTTTTTATTTCATTTTACTGCAGGATTACTCAGAGCTTTGAGTACAGTAATGCACATTTTTAATTCCCAAATGGGTGCAGGGAGAGAAGTGCTTCCCACTTCTACTGGATCCCTGATTTCATGGAGGGGGCTCAGGGAGCTAGGGAACTAGTGACCTATAGATCCCCTGTCCTTGGGACATGCTGCTTCTAATCTAAGAACTGAATCCTAAACAGGTGGGTTCACATGCCTACTGTCTACTTTGCATATTTGGCCTGTCATGTTTTTAAACACTGAGCTTAAATTCACATCATATCATATTGAAATTCTGATCGAATGCTTAAGTGCAAAAGGAATAATATTCCCATGACTTCTGTACCACTTGCCGTTAGATCTGGGGGATTGTTTTGTGTATTCATTATTCCTAAATATCCTACTGAATTATTCAGGGTCCCATTGTCCCATTGCTGTATCAATCAGACCCTGTGATTCCATGATTCTGTTTGTTGTTCCTATCATTACTATTAGGGCCATGTCTCTCAACAGTAGTATTGCAGTATATGGGACAGAGGGAAGGTTTCAACCATGGGCAACAATGTGTAGTATTCCTGCCCAGTTGCCATGGGTAATTATGGGTGGCCATGAGGTTTGAAGTCCCTGGACCTAGGGTGGTCTTTTTCCATAGGTGGCCCCCAAACTAGGTCTGTGATCTCTTTGATGTCTAACTCTTTGCCTTCTGTCCCCTTCTCACTCATTTGGGAACAAGCCGCTTGGCTTGAAGTTCATTGGGTGACTCAGGAGAGAAGGCAGTCAGGGGGTGGAGTAGGATGAAGGTAAGGGAATGCACCTGGCAGTCCCTGGTGTTTCTCCACCCACGCCCCCTTCTTCAGGTCTTGCCTTTTAGCCAGAGTCAATTCACCTTGGGCTCCACCCCTAACTTTGCCAGTTTAGGATTTTTTTCTTCCTTAACCCCAGGTTGATTCCTTAACTTATTTCAGCCTCTTCTGTGCAACTTTCAAAGGGCAGGAGCCTAAGTTCTGATAAGTGCCTTTGAACAGGAAATGGGGTAAGGGACAGGGCCTTTCCGTTTTAAATGAGAGCAAGAACCTGATTCCCATCTGCCCAGTGAAACGGAAAACCCAGGGAGGGGTTGATCTGTTGGACTGCTTAGCTTAGTGGAAACCCATCCAAGCCAGCAAAATGTCAATGAAGCTGGATTTTTTTTTTCTCTTCCCATCAGCATGGAAGCGTCTGTGGGACTCCCTCCCTTCTGTGGATGGGCTGACGTCCGTTGCCTTGTGGGCGGGGAGTGTGCTGGCTGGGGTGTGGAGCAGAATCCAAAGCCCTGCTCAGCAAAGGGCCCGCCTTCCCAGGAAAGCTATTTGCAGAACTCATTCACCAGTATTGTTTGTGATCTGAAACGACTCCCACAGTGTTTGAAGCTGGATGGAAAAGCCCTTTGATCTGCCTAAATAAGTAATAAGGAGCCCAAAGAAGGTGTTTTTTTTTCGTAGTATTTTAATACATAGGTTTGCTCTAACAGCTTTTTTTTTTTTTTTCTGTGTGAGAGGAACAGGGTGTTTGGTATCCTCAGTGAATAGTCAGACCCAAAATGGTCCTAATCAGAAGATGCTCTGTGTGAAGTTTGGGGCTCACCCGACAAATCTCGCTGCTGTAAAGTTTTTGCAGGGCCTGTGGTGAGGGAGTGGCAACTATTGACAATTACTGGCAAAGGGAGGTAGTTGAACTGCTTTCCCAAAGTGTACTGCTTTAAGTGGTGACACGTTTTTCCTCCTTTATTTCCTTTAACCCTCCAGTTAGATAGTTGGTGAGAACCTTTCCAAGTAACTGCTGCTAGCGCTAAACAACTAGAAGAGGAAATTCTTAGTTCTTAATCCACAAATTACAGATCAGGATGCAAAGCAAGCTCTTTGAACAAATTGCTGTTCCAAAATCCTTTGTTTGCCTTTAGAGGTGCAGTGAAATGCTTAGAGATTTGCTGTTAAAATGAACAAAATGTTACAAACAATCTTTTTATTACTTCATCTTCCCTATGCCCTCCATCCCACTTAGAAGATAAATATCCTGAATGCCCAGAACTCCAGATGGGAAACAAGGCCAAGCCATTGGAAGAATTAAACGTTTTCTGAATCTTTGTCTTTCCAAGTGCTGAGCCATTTCTGCATCTGGGGTTTATACATTTATCAACTACTTTTAAAAATTAAATCCTTTCTGTTTGTAAAGCAGCCACCTCCTTTCAGTTGTTGAAATCATGCCCAGATTTGAGGTTTCTTGAAATCCTTGTTTGGTGGAATCTAAGGGTGACCTAACTCTGTAGTTCAGAGCAGAGCTGGTTGTGCAAGAGAAGCAATCAGGAATTTGCAGCCTGCTCCAGGATTCACAGATTCACCATCACAGAGCCTGGGGAAGGCACAGTTTCTGTGGGGAGAATAAATTGGGTTCCAGACTATTGGTGGCACCTGCTCTGGTGAGAGTGCACACGTGCGGGTTTGCACATGTGTGGGCCAGGAGCATGTAGGGGGGCTGAGGGGTGTGCGGGTGGCTGTGTGGTTTATGAGGGTGGGGGCTCCCAGGCAGCCAGGTGGCAGGGTGGAAGGTGCTGTGTCAGCTCGGTAGGCAGCTCTGCTTTCCCCTTGTGTCCTCACAAGCTGTCTCTGGGAGGGAGTTCCCTCGCTTCGGGTGGTAGTGGGGGAATGCTGATTTTGGTCTTTGGCCTCTGTCCTGCCATGTATGCCATGTTCCCTTTTCCAGAGCACTGGGGGCCCAGGTTGTCTTAGGAAGGAGCAGGATGAAGGGAGGGAAGGGGCAGAGAGGCAGGTCAAGGCTTCCATGGGATCATGTGATTCTATTGTCTGCAGCCTGCTGGCTGTTGTTCCTGGTTAATATGTCAGTGGGGAGCGATTCACACTGCTGTGCAGCGGAAGGATCTGGGGAGTGTGCCGCTCACCCAGCTGCCACCTTTATTATTACTATGACTCTTACTATTATTTCATCTTGAGTGTATTTTTGCTTCCTCTGACTCCCCCCTCCCTCCCCCAGCTCTCCCAGACGCCTGGCTTTCCTCAGTCTCCTCCTCTGGGGGGAGGTTCACATGAGTGCTAATACTGTCCTGCTATTTTTGTGGTGGGTGGATGCTGGAGCCCAGATGGAGTTCTTTGGCTGGAGGGCTTTCTCTCCTTTTGCAACTGCCCAAGCCTTGCTTTGTGTTTGCAAACCTGCCAGGGCGGACTGCCTTGATTTTCCGAACATCACGCTGCACTGAAATCTGCTTCCTCTTCCAGCCTGGAGACCCCAAGGGGCAGCTGCCTTGTCTCCAGTTACCTCCAGGCAGAGCCCAGAGTCATGGCCAGAGCCACTGCCATCCTGGGCTTATCCGACGCTGAAGACCTCCTTCTGGAGACCTTGTGGTCTCCTCCTTTCTGAGGCCCCTGGTAGACCATATGCTGTCGAGAGCATGGAGGGGCCTTTCCTTCCAGGCAGCGGGAGGCCAGTGGCCAGTCTGTTGGAGAGAGAGGACTAGGTTGCTGATGGGATGCAGGGTTGCTGGGGGGAGGAAGTTCAGAACTAGGTGTTCAGAAAGAGAACACTCTCCAGGCCTTGAGTTTCCAAATCCTGGCAACAAAGTTGAAGGTTAATAAGGTCATCTTCCCTTTAAATTTTGAGAGCTAGATTGGAGAAGAAGAAATTTAAGCCCCTCTTTTCTGCCCAGGATATCCAAAAGCCCCAACAAATCCCAGGACATATTTTAACTCTAGGGATATATATTTATAGGAATATATAAATATTATAATATTTATATATATTGTATATGTATCTATTATACATATAAATACCATAATAGCTTGTGTTCAAAAAGAAAGGAGAGCACATAGCCCATTTTACATCAGAGGAAAGTGCAGATCCACAGTACAGAAAATGGGGAAAGACTCTTCCTCACATCCTATATATATAAATAGGTTTTTGGTTTGATAAGCACTTTGGGCTCTTCAAAAGAAAGATTATATATATGGTCACAACTTTCCAGTAGTAATTATGAGAACCATGTAAATTCTTCTGTCCAGAAGTAAGTTGCATGTCCTCTCCAGTATTCAGCACTTATTTCTAGTGGCATATGTATGAAATTAGAAGAATGTGGGTATAGCAGAAGCATTGATGTGGCTGAGAGATGGAACCTAAGGCTGGAACAGGTTTGAGGGCTCTGGCAAGCATCTGGTTATTGGGTATCCATGAGCAAGTGTTTGGAATGATTTTGTAGCTGTCAAAAGCCCTGCTAGTGAGGCTTTCTTATAGAGATAGATAAATGAACAATGATGATAGCTGGAATGTGTATGGGAGCAGTGTGCTTTTGCCTCTGGAATACCAGTTAAAAGTTAATTGCTCTTGGTGATTTGTCCCAGTTCCACCATGAATTTTATGCAATTTAGTGCAAAGATTAAGTGGATATCCCATAAGTAAAATCACTAACAGGGTCAACTTGTCTCACTGGGAAGTAGATAAGAGACTGTATAATTCCTAGTGAGTCTAAAAATGAAAAGAGCCCAGTATTTTTGTAATTCATTTGCAACCTCAGGAATGAAACAAGCTCATGCCGATTAAGTGACTTGGGCAAGGTTATGAAGCTAGTAAGCGGTAGAAAAGGTCTCCAAACTCTTTGGAGAGCCAAATCCCATGTTCTTGGCCATCTGTCTTTGCTGGATTGAGAAATATCAACTGTAGGACAAGCATTCACATGCAGGAGTATGTGAGCTTAGATGAACATGGGTTGGGGGGGAAGGGTGAACAAATGTTTCGTTTTCTGTGTATCCTGACAAATGTTCTTCCTGGTAGTGGTGATGTGGAAGTGACCCACTCACGGACTCTGATTGTTTCACTTAATAGCTAATATCCAGTATTAGGTACAAAAATGGGAGAGCCACATTTAACAATGTACCAAAGTTGTCTTTCTGGAACTTTCATAAGCAGTAGGCTGGGAATCTGAACATGAGTGTGTGGAAATCAGTGCTGCATGGTAGTGGAAAGAGCTCGAAAATGGGAATTGGGAAATAAGGGTTCTGCCCTGGCACTATCACTAACTCACTTTGTAATGTTTGGCAGATTGCTTCCTCTCTGTGGACTTCAGTTTCTGATGACAAGAGTTTGAGTAAAGTGTTTAAGGCCTTTCCAGTCCTTACATTTTGTGATTCAGTACATCAAAAATAGTATGATGATAATCCCTGCCAAGTGTTGGTATTATTGCAGCTAAGAGGCATCATTCAATTATTAATAACTCTAATCAACAGTAATTATTTAGTGCCTCTAATGTAATATCTGTATATCCTCAAGTCATTTTCTGTGAATATATGAATTATCAAAGAGTATTGCAGATAGCAAGATGAGGGGGTAGTTAGTTTTTTACTGTGATTTGCTGTTTCTTTGTGGGCAAGTAGAACATATTTTCTAAATTTGGCTCTTTACATGTGCCGGACCACATCTAGGATGTCAGGAAAGGTTTCATTTAAAATAATGAGGTGAATATTACCTTGTGGAACATTCATTGAAAATGATTAGATTTGAGCAATGAGCATACATCATGCATTACGTAGATTTTCACAAAGCAATCTTTGAAGTCATGTGGTTCAATCCTCTATGGAGTCACAGCTCTGTGTGTCAGGCAGTCACAGAACGTCAGGCCTGGAAAAGACTTGTAGGGGTCTCTGCAGCAATTCTGTGGTCTAACCTTGCCCATTCCTCATTTTACAGGTGTTTTGGGGCCACTGGAAGCCCCATCATCTGCCTTCCCTGTGCCCTTGTCTGCCACTGTGTTCAGAGAGAGCTTAACTTGAGTGTGCCCTCCATGTTTTACAGGCCAGCGCAGGACATCTCATTGCCCTTGTCAGCCAGGAACTCTCAACCTCACAGCCCTACTTCTTCCCTCACGTCTGGGGGTTCCCTGCCCTTGCTGCAGTCTCCACCATCCACTAGATTGTCTCCTGCCCAACACCCCTTGGTTCCAAGCCAAGGAGATCACTCAGCTCACCTGCCTAGGCCGCAGCAGCATTTCCTTCCTAACCAGGCTCACCAGGGTGACCATTACCGTCTCTCCCAGCCTGGCCTGAGTCAGCAGCAGCCGCCGCCGCAGCACCACCACCATCACCAGGCACAGCAGCCGCTGCAGCCAGGAGAAGCCTATTCAGCTATGCCTCGGGCCCAGCAGTCATCGGCTTCTTACCCGCCAGTGCCCTCGGACCCCTTTGCCATTGTCTCCAGAGCCCAGCAGATGGTTGAGATCCTCTCAGACGAGAACCGGAACTTGCGGCAGGAGTTAGAAGGGTGCTACGAGAAGGTGGCAAGACTGCAGAAGGTGAGCACCCCCCTCACTTCAGGGATCGAGAGTGAATTTTAAGCCTTGTTTTATAGCAATATAAAGGTCTCCACTTCTTGGTGCGTGCGTGACTTATGGGCAGATCTTCAGGATTCTTATATCTGAAGGTGACATGTGCATCAAACTTTGGAAAAAACCTTCTGCCTGTCTTTCTAGGAAAAGTAACATTTTACATTTAGGCCAGGAGAAAAAACCATGTTTATACTTTTCCCAGATGCTTTAGCCTGAAAGAAAACTTAATTGATTACTTAAGAATTTCAGAAGGCAGAGAAGCTTCTTCATGAGGCCAAGAACACTGGGAATGTCTCTTATAGGTGAAGGACCTGCCAGCCTCAACACTTTTGTCTTGATTATATTTTCCCACATACAGTATTTGCATCTTAGATATAAAACTGTAGTTCCTACAGAAATGTTACCACTGAAGTTAGATCCCACCCTGCCTTGTTCTGGAAAGGGCTTACAGCCCTGTTCCGAGTGGGCATTCTCCTACTAACCCTGTTTCAAGCACCCCCTCCATTTCCCCTTTTTGCTTTGGTTTTTCCCTGCAGCTCAAACTCAATATCTGCTCTCTTTCTCCACTGTGTGTGGGGTGCAGAAGGGGCTTAGCACCACAGCTGGGTGACAGGTGACAGCCTGAGGCTGAGGAAGTAGGAAAAGTAGTGCATGTCCCAAGTTCATGTTCTTTGCTGGGCCCCTCCTGTCTCCTGCAGCTGGGACTTTACTGTTGAGTGCCCTAAGCTAGGAATCTTAGCTCTTGGCTTCCAGTGGCTGTTGGTGAACAAGGTTATGCCTTTGGCAGCTTCTCTGCAGCTTTTGTCATTGTGGAGCTCATGTGGTTTGATCTCCCAACAATGTGAACTGTTCAGAGAGGTGAGGCTGAGGGTGGGGAGTGGGGAGGGGAGGTTGCTTGCCATTGTTCAGCAGCTCTGTCCTTAGAAGACACCCAGGAGTGGAACTTTCAAGGGCCTGAATCAAGCTGAGAATTCGTAAACACCAGATCTGGGTCTTAAAGGAGAGGAGAGCTTACTATCAGCTAAGTATTTTTATGTAGCAACCCCCTTACACACCCACCCACGCGCACATGCTTGAGCAGTGGATCTGCTCTTCTGTGTCTTTTTTTTCCTGGAGGTCTTGTTGATTCACTACAGCTTGCCTTTTTGGATGGTACAGTATCTACATGAGGGATAGGGAGAAGGGTTGGGACAAGATATTGAAATAGTACTCTGACCCATTCAAGTAAGGGACTGCCTTCCAGGTGTGGCATTCTGGGGCGAGCTGCAAAGCCTTGCACTCTATAGCCTGCCCAGAGCAAAGGAACACCAAGCCTGCTCTTTCCAATGGAAATGTTTATTTTCTCTCTCCAGCACTTGAATTTCATGCAAAAGCTTTATCAGGCTCAGGCCTTGCAGATCTTGTCTCTAAATGCCATTCACCAGTTTTCACCTTCTGTGCTGCTATCTTGGTGCCATCTGCAAGGAGAAAAACACTCTCAAGCCTGCTCTTTTCTGTAGTATAAGCCTCCTTTGTCTGCAGGCAGTCCTGCCTCAGGCATAATTTGGGAGCTGGAGCAGGAGGAATCTGTGTTGCTTGGTCACCCCAGCCTCCTCCTACTCTGCCACTGGGGGCCTGATATTTCTCCGAATAAAGTCCCTGAGCTTTGTTAAGGAGGACAGTGGAAAACTAAGAAGGAATGCAGAATGCTTGCTGGAGTCAAACTTAATTTGAAGATTGCTTAATAGGCCATGGGATTTATTTGTCTTATACAAACTATATGCAAATATCTCTGTGGTTATTATATGTGTAATGAAGCTATACTGGTTAGAGAAAGAGTCTGGAGTCTAATTTCTTCTTTGCTTACCGATTCAGGCTGATTCAGGGCAAGATCCCTTCTTTGCAGGGGTGTCATAAACACAATTCCAATCAAGAATTTCTGTTCAAAAATCTGTACTGGTTTCCTACTGACTGCGGGATAAAGTCCAAATGCCTGGCATTAAAGCCCTTTTATGATCTGACTCCAATCTGTCTTAACAGCCAGATCTCACCAGCTTCCCTCTGTGTACCCCACAGTGTCCAGCCAAATGAGACTACTGGTCATTCTGGGAATGTATTCGCTCACCCAGAATAGAATACCCTTCCCCTCACCTCTGCCCATTGAAATCTGACCCAGACTCCCCCCCCAGCCAGGAATAACCGCTTCTTCCTCTGCACTTTATAGCACTACTCCTACTTTCTTAGTAATGTGTCTTTCTCTATATTCTTTTACTTGATTAGATTGAAAACTCCTTGAGGGCAGCTATAATGTCCTCATGCAGGTATACACATCCCACGGTGTTTTAAAGAGTTCTTGTAAATATTTGGTCCTTGGTAAATATTTGTTAAATTGGGCTGAACTACTGCATAATTTGTGGCTGAGGCTTGGAGGTTTTTGGGTTTGCCTCTGCCATTGAGTTGATCTCAGAAAAGGCAATTTAATTCCTCTCCGCTCAAAAGGGGGAGAATTTCCTTATGAAGGCCAATATCAAGGTGAATCGAAATAAACATGTGAAAGCGCTTTGAATGCCCCGTATTAACATTATCTACATATTATCTGGGTTATCATTATTTCAAAATTAAGAAAATTCTTATGCAGAAATGAGAATCATTTATAACTATCCCGACGAAATTCCTTCTCTCCCACCATCTCCTCTGAAGGCAGAAACTGTTTGTTTTTTACCTGAGGAAATCTCACACTCCTGTGAGTTAATTCCTGAGCTGATGGATGAACTTAGGAATTCTTCCTAACTTTTCTCACCTGAGTGGGTTATCTGGTCTGACTCTATCTGTAAAGTTCTGGGAGAAGCTGTCACTAAGGATTTGTGTGTATGTTTTCCAACCGTCTCTCCCATGAAGCTCCTACCATCCCCACTGTGTTTCCTTTTTCTGGTTCAGGTGGAGACAGAAATCCAGCGGGTCTCGGAGGCATATGAGAACCTTGTAAAGTCATCCTCCAAAAGAGAAACCCTGGAAAAAGCCATGAGGAACAAGCTTGAAGGAGAGATTCGAAGGATGCATGACTTCAACAGGGATCTGAGAGGTGAGGCAATCACTTCTGAAGTGTGGGCCACCGTAGTGAAGGCAAGGGCTAAGGCGCCTATGTGGAGGCTCCTAGGGCCTGTCCAACCCATGAATATGGTCCGTAAATTGCAGGGCATAGACCAGGCTAGGTTTTTGTGACTGTGATAGTACTTGGTCCCAAGCTTGCTTAATCAAAGTGTAATGAACTGACGTGTCAATCAAACAGTATCCCTCCTGGGACTCCTGGTCCCACCTGGCCTGCCCCCACAATCTGTGTGGTCTCTCTGCCTCTCTGAGTTTTCCAGAAGTCTGGCTTTTAGCTATGCAAGCTTGAAATAGTGATATCCTCCATTTCTTCTAGGACACCTTCCTTGAATTTTACCTTAACATGATACTGTTGGAGATGATGAGAAATGACCCACCTTCAACACCTTCAGAACCGTGGACACTGCAGACTCTTTCACTGAAATTTAAACTTCTGCACTTAGGTTTTGTCAGTGAAAGTGTTAAGTATTCACCTCCTCTGTCCCTGTCATGGGCTGGTATTATTTTGGGATCCACATTTGCAAACCTATGCCTGTACCACCCATTCCTGTGTAACAAGAAGCAGCAGACTTGTTTTGCCCAAGCTCAGTATTGAGAGGGCAAGCAGCATGTGCTTGAAAGTTTGTAAATGGGGCTCTACTGATAGTCTCTGAATTCCACAGAGCGTCTAGAGACTGCCAACAAGCAACTTGCGGAGAAGGAATATGAGGGTTCAGAGGATACGAGAAAAACCATCTCTCAGCTCTTTGCGAAAAGTAAGTCAGAAAACTTCAGCAGCAGGTATTAATGCGTGGATGGGAGCAAGGTGTGTGAAAAGTCACACAGTGCTACTTATCCTTCTAGAATAGTCAGGACAGAGTGAATTCATCTAGGGATTCTTTTTCTTGTTCAAGCATGAAGTTAGGAGATTTCATTCTGTTCCTTTGGGACCAAGAAGACTGCTTGCCACAACATCTAGTCACATCAACATGGCTCCTTTGGTATTAAACCAGAGACGCCCCTTGAAATCCTTGCTTTTGTCACGGCTAACTGAAAAGGAGCTTAGTGAACGTGGGGACCCTTGATGTCGAAGGGGTTTATTGTCGAAGGCTCCAGTTCTGGCTCTGGTAGAGATGGGATTAACCTGCAGGACTGATGGTTAGTGTTTGAAATAGCTAACCTGCACCTGAGGCTCCCTTAGTTAAACACCCTCTATGTTATCACACCACTGCCCATTGGCAGACTGCAAGGGTAGCTAGAGGGGGACCGCTGCTGTGCCCTGAACTAGTGACTCTGGTTGTGGACTTAGAGGGTGTGGGGGAGGGCAGGGCTATGTCTTCCTCATAATAGTGTTTCTTTTGTCTGGAAATACTTCTAGGACGCTGACAATGAATTAAAATGAATTAATCCTCGTCATTATCAGTCCCTAATGGACTCCACCCAGCTAGACAATGCCTTGTTCTTTCCAATTACCACAATAAAACCAGCAATAAAAGCTACGCAGTGGACTGAGTCCATAGGAAGAATGAGTATGGGGGGAACAGATGAACTCCCCTCACTTCTGCAGATGTCTGCGGTTGGTGCTCCCTGCCCCCACCTCCCTCAGAGGGGCTCCCAGTTGGAGGAGTGCTTGGTGGGGGCTTGTCAGGCCCCATTTTTGCTGAGCCTCTACATGACCCTTTCAAGTCATTCCATGCAGCTTCCAGTCAGCTTTTACAAGTTTGTTTGATCTTCACTTACCATATTCCCCTCCCTTCCTGGCTTGCTCTCTTGTGCTCTGGCTTCAGAACTGGGGCTTTTTTCTTCCTCGTTTCCCTGAGCCTCCTGTTCCTTTGTCAGAATGTCTTAAAGAAGAGAATATAGTTTTTCTGGCATCATCAGGGCCTAGTGTAAGTGGTCGTGAAGGTGCTCCTGGGGTCTCACGGTGATCCTGGAACCTAGTTCACCAGTGGAGAGGGTGGCAGCCTCCCAGGACAGAACAAAACAAAATGTGTGGCTTCTTGCCCTGGACCTGCTTGTTCACACTCCTCTCTGTGTGGATGTGTGTATGTATTCTTTTTTGTAGTCCTTTTCGTAGCACTTCTTACATCTACTTTCTTATTACTTCTGCACAACAACCATTGCTCAGTGACTTTTCTGAGTTTACAGAGCAAGATAGTAGTCACACTAGTGGTAGAATCCAGACTTGGGGTACCCTGGTTCTTTCAGCTGTGTGGAGCACTGGAATGGCTAGTAATGGATTTGATGGTCAGTTTTGCTCAGGTAAGGGTTTGAGCCAGCTCCAGCATGGCAGTAATTATATTTCATGTCCTGATAGATAAGGAAAGCCAGCGGGAGAAGGAGAAGCTGGAAGCGGAGCTGGCCACTACCCGTTCTACCAATGAGGACCAAAGGCGACACATCGAAATCCGAGACCAGGCCCTGAGCAATGCCCAGGCCAAGGTGGTAAAGCTGGAGGAAGAGGTACGTGTAGTTCCCTCAGGTAGCATATGAGCCTGAGGGTGGAAGAGCTGGAAAATCAAGGGCACAGGGGCTCCCTGTTTTGGTGAACTGGCAGCTGTACAATCCCCCAAGAGGAAGGTACCATCTGCTACTTCTAGTTGTAGCTGTGCTCATGTGAGTGGACTTTGTGTCTTTTATCTTCTCTGCAAGTTCCTTTCTTTTGCTCCTGAATAGACAATCACTAAGGTCAAGGAGCAATTTCCATTTTCTCATTCATACAGTAAGCTAACCACTGCCACCCCTCACCAAGTTCTTACTATTTATCTAGCCCTGCCTTAAGCCTGTTACAGATGTGTAAATATTTTAACTCATGCCCTTACAAAGCCTTTAAACTTTTATTTTGGAAAGGGTAGAAAATGATTTCAGATATTGTGAAGTACTCCAAGGACCTTGAAATCAGAAGGTTCCTTGTCTTCCCATGCTCAGTGGGAAGTTGGTCCCCTCAGGTGAAAAAATGAATCCTGATGGCCATGTGTCTTTCCCTTTAATTTATTTTTGAGATTAGTATTGGAATAGGAACAATCTTGGGGGTCTGAGAAAGGATGGGACCCGCAGCAATTAAAAGTTTATGGCAGGCCAAGAGCTGCGCCCTGCCCCTTACTGGTTAGATTCTGGAACATAGGTCTGTGGTGTGGCGAGGTGGTCAGCTATTTGTGTTCAAGGATAGGGCCTTCCCTTGACAAATGCAGGGACCCCCAAACTCCTAAGCATATGATTAGTATGTATCTGCTTAGCCTTGATATAGATATTACTCGATTGCAACATTAAACTGTGTTCATGTGAAATAGAGAGAACTTTGCTGCTGGCCTGGCACTAGTCTTGGATGTCACTTGTCCTTGTAGGAATATTCTTACTTTTAACTCCTAGATGGTTTGCACTTCAGGGAATGGGTATGTTCCAGCAAGAATTGATGCTAAAGTATACTTTGGTAAAGACTGACTTCTCTGTTCTAAAATTTGAACCGTTTTAAGAGAAAAAAACAGACTCCACTATAACAAGTGGGAGGCTTTATAAACTTGAAACCAAAAAAAGAAAACCTATTTAGTTGACCAAGCCCTCAGCTTTCTGGCTATTGTGTGTGAGGTAGCTCTCCAACTTTCATTCATTGACTGCCTTCTGTCCCCCAGTAAGAATGGTCCTAGTTCCTAGAGGTCTCCTGAATTATAGCTATACTTTGATTTCTTCTCTGGGGTATTAAAATGCTTATTGGAGCTGGGTTGTGGGTTCATACTCTTCCAGTAGGTAATGCCATCTGATGTCTTTGAACTGAATTGCTTAATTGCTAAACTTCAGGTTGTATAAAATCAGGCTAATGTCCTGCTTCATCAGCTGTCTGAATCAGAAATACTGCTAAGTTGCTTTATTGAAAATGAGGAATACTTACATATGCCTGGTGTGCAGGTCTAAGGAGCTTAGCACACCCTTTAAACTTTTGCTACACCTCCTATATTCCCTTCCTTCTCCTTTTGGTGAGGAAATCACAGAGCAAATTACAGGACGAGGATAATACTGTATTCTTTTAGAGAAGGAAAAGCTAAGAGACCTGCCAAGAAAAAGGAGCTCGCTGGTGATCACATGGCAAGGCTTGGGTAGAGCCAGGAATAAAACTGGGATCTCATGACTCTTCATTCCCTGGACCCTGCTGCCTATCTCCCTGTCTGAATCATCTTTTGGTTCCACTCCCAAAAAGAAAATGTGGGCGCTAGCTCAGATTTAGTAACCTATGCCTCTTTTAATTTAAAAAGAAATTGCTTTGCCCATTGGGCCTTTCTTTTTAAACAAACTATAAGAAGCTTGTCCAGATTGCTTTGGTATTGGAGTATCTATCGACCCCCGCTGCCCCTCCAAAAAGGGTGCCCATGCAGTTGGAGACAGACAAAGACTCTTCAGCCGTCTTGGGTCACGTGTCTGAGAGCCTAGGGTTAACTGGTTGTTAATCATGAAAATGATACACATGTATGGAGAGGAGGTTAATCTGTAGTACCCACTGGGCAGTTGCCCGAAATATATCTCTGCCTTCTGCCTCCCAGTAAGAATGGTTGGTAAAGACTGACTTCTCTGTTCTAAAATTTGAACCATTTTAAGAGAAAAAAACAGACTGCTACACTTTTCTGGGTATTTGTTCCAGAGATTTTTAGTTGTTTTCCAGGGCACTATCCCAGAATACATAGATTTACAGTTTAAAGAAGATGTTTTAAATGTTGGGCTAGGATCGAATGATGGCATCTAGTGGCCAGATATCTCAAATGAACTCATCAATTACTGTTAATTTTTTAGTCCTCATCCAACATATACTTTTGCAGGGAGTCGAGTTGTTGGGTAACTGAGTTGCTGTTGCTAAAGGAGGTAGAGCATTTGATGGGGGCAGCAGGCTGGGAGCTTTCTCCTTGGCAGAATCACAGAGGCAGAGGCTGAGTCATGTGTTCCAGACTCAAGCCATCTCAACTCTAGCACATATGGAGGCTTGAAACCATGTCTCAGGGCAAATCCATTGATTCTTATTTTCCTTTTTGTTATAGCAGCCTATCAGAGCAGGCTTTGCTCCTGAGTGGTGTGTGACTGGTCTCCTCTGTAATATTCAGAGGAAAACATTCCTTTTCCTTATCCTCAAATATAGTAATTGATAATTGAATTTTTGCTTTTCTGCTATGACTCAACTCCATTAGGCCCGTTCTTCCCAGGGTAAAATTTTTAGGTATGGAATATTAGGGATGTATTTTTAGTGCATAGGTAGCTCTGGAACTAATCTGATAAAGGGGGGGGACTCGAATAGAAAATGTGTCCCTCTCTGTTGGAGATGGCTCAAGTAATGTTATGTTTGAAGGCAGAGGAATATGTCAGCTGTCTGCTTCTATCTCATTTAAACAGATAATTTAGCTTTGTTTTACAAATGGTACCGTGAATTTCCCTTAGAAGTTCTTCTAGGGAAAACCTCTCTAGTCTACTTAGCAAATGACAATTAGGGAAACTTTCCCAAATTAAGCCTTTTGTCTTGGAAGTATTTTCTTAGTCTACTAAGTACAAGGTCACTCAGGTGACTATTTTGCATTGCATCAAAATGGTCAGGTTGATAACATGTATCTAATCATTACATTGTATACCTGAAACTAATACAATGTTATAGGTCAGTTATATCTCAATTAAAAAAAAGGGTCAGGGAAAGATTATGATGACTTTAATGGTCTGAAGACCTATGCCTGCATTTATAGCCTTGTCTCTTAAAAAGTCCTCATTTATATGCTTTTCCTTTCCATCATTCTAATCCCATTAAGTCTCTTGCCCATACTACTCTATAATCACTTGGCTCTGAGCTCTACATAAAAAATGATGCCTCAGGTGTACAGAGAACTTGTTCCTGCAATCAAAATTTTGTTCCTCTTCCAAGTTCAACACAGATTCTCTCATGGACCCTGCTCTGCTGACATCGAGGAAAGTGTCTTTATGGGAAGGGGCTAGCACTGTAACCAAAGAGCAGACCTGTTTTTTTAGTGAGTCACTATGATCCAGGTCTTGCCACCAGTCTGCAGCTTATGCAGCAGGCAGCCAGCCGAGATAAATGGCACCTTTCCATCTTGTCCTTATCTTTCAGGACACGTAGGTCCTATTGAAGTGGAGGCTTATTAAACTCCAAGTCAAAAGAACTCTGTGTCCCACAGCAATCATGGTATTCTCCCATTCAGAGGGACCTCCCCCTGCCCCCCAACTAATTTGACCTCACTGGAGAGTTTCGACAGATGCCTGGCATATCCTCTCACAAGGCTCAAGGCTTCCCAGGCTTCTGGCTGGCTGCTGTCTTATGATGATCCAGAGCCGAGCCACTGCTTCGGCAATTGTTTTGGAGATGGTGGGAAAAAGGCCTTGGGCAGATCAAAGAGGGAAGATGCTGCGGGTGGGCTGCTGACTGAGCAGAGTGCACAGGAAGGGACAGAGCAGAATGTGGGAGGGCTGGCATAAAGAAGCAGTGAGCCTTGTTCTTTGGCTTTAGGCTAGAATGACAGCTAGAGATTCAGGAAAAAGGAGCACAAGTGTTAACCTTTTCTGAACTGCCATGCTGTGATGATTTAGACACTGCAGTGATAACTTTTGGTGACAGTGCATTTTCAAGTCCTTTTGCCACTCCACTCACAATTCTCCAAAACTAAATTTATCTTGTTGCTCTCCATTTCCCCATTATTCTTCCTGGCTGCTATTTTCTCTTATTTCTAGATCCTTTGCCACTTAACTTTACTTGTCTTTTTGGTTTTAGAGATACACAATTTTCTGCTATCTTACCTATGCATATACCATAACTGGTTTGCTCCTCTCCCAGTATTAGAGGAAGACATCGGAGGCATAGACATGTATATGTCTAATCCAAAATTATCTTCAAACAGTAGGATTTTGTTGGTGTAGGTAAAACTCACACAGTGGTTATGATGGATTATAAATGTGTTTGAAAGATCTGAGGGTATGAATTATGTGTGCATTTAGAGTGTTGGTAGGAATTCAGATAGCATAGACACCTACACAGGAATCTTCCAGAGTGTTCTGCTGATAAATTGTTCACTTAGTTGAAGGGCATTTCATCTAAGGATGACATTTCCCATATTTATTGCAGTGTGTTATCTTTGAAGCAGGTGTCCCTCCACCTAATATGTTGGGAAATTATGTTCTCATACCAAGAAGAGATGGCGACCTCTCGGAGCTTGATTTCCCAAGTTATTCCTATGATTTTTGCTTTTAAAATTACCAAATTGAAAGCCTTGTATATTTGCCTTTAGTCTCCTTAACAGAATGAACTCCTTTCCCTTGGTAGCAAGTTTCTAGAGATGGCTTTCTGCTCTTCAATTCTTTTAATATCCACCAGTGAACCACAGCCTTATGGCAATGGATAGAGGCAACTTGCTAATACCCGGGTAGTGTTACCAAACTGCTCCAGAGGAACTCTTCCTTGGAGCCAGGGGCTCCTAGGTAAGGCTAAATCAAATCAAACGGAAATCACCAAAGGCTCACAGAGCAACACATCACTAGTTGTGTGAAGGAGAGCAGCAAAGAAAGTACACTTTAGTTGTGACACAGCGAGTGTTTGGAGTTGTGGGCAATAGAAGGGAAAATGAAAATCAGATCTAATGAAGGATGTCCTCTGTGGCACTGGACCTAGTTCTGTATTATTGGTGTCATTGTTCTTTAGCCAGTGGAGTGTGAGCATATGTTGGTGTTCATCCAGCTAGTAATGATAGTTTGCCCCTTCTACTTATCCATCTGTATATCATTTATTCTATATTAAGACTTTACTTTCTTTAGAGCAAGTTTAAGTTTAAAATTGAGGAGGAATACAGAGATTTTTCCATAAACCTACTGTCCTCGCACATACACAGCCTTCCCCACTATGAACTTCCCCCTCCAGAGTGGTGCATTTGTCACAATCGATGAAGCTACATTGACACATGAGTCACCCAAAGTCCATAGTTTACATTAGGGCTCACTCTTGGGGTTGTACATGTTATGGCTTTAGATAAATGCATAATAGAATCTTTCCATCATTATGATATCATGCTGAGTATTTTCACTGCCCTAAAAATCCTCTGTGCTCTGCCTATTCAATCCCTACACCCCACCATGTATGTTTAAAAATTTTGAAAATATTTCTGAATATATTACTTTGTCCCCACTATGAGCCTTGCAAGTTTTATTTTCTTTTGACAAATTAGGACATCAAAGTACACACAGATTATACAGCTAGTAATAAATCCTGGAGAAAATCCAGAACTCTCAATTCCAGAATACCTCACCCTCTGTTTTGTCCACCACTGAATAAAGGGAGAAGGTTAATGATTTAAATTACTTCCTTGGAAGTGTCTGAGACAAATGGATAGTTTTAGGGGCCCTAGAAGTAAGTTTGTATATAGCCATCCTTTAAAAAGTAAACTTGAAAGACATCCACAGTTGTTGGAAGGAGGGAAGGGTTGCTATCACCTGGTATTCATTTGCGGGGATCAGATTTTCCTGACTCAGAAGGGGGTTAAGAGATCTGCCAGATGCTTGGGAATGGGTTCAAATTATTTCAGAAGTGCAATGGGAAAATGTGACGGATTGCACTCAAGAGTACTTGCCCTATTCTTCAAAAGGTAGCCTTCAGGCTGTGCTACTTCCCATTTCATGATTCCCCTCTAAAAAATTTATCTCTTCATAGGGATGATTTGAAACTCTGATCTCGACTTGCCTAGCAAAGTAAATACATTTATGAATGTGTTTTTTTGTATATTTGCAATGTTATAACTAAGCTCAGTTTTGTTCTTACATTGACAGTTACTTAATATGAACTGGTCACCAAGAGTATAGTGAGCAGTAAGCTAGAATGAGAACCTAAGAGAAACGCAAAGGAACAGAGAAGGGCCCTGCCCTCAAGTGGCTTATGGGATTCTGCTTTCTAGTGTGGCTGGGACTTTCTCTTGCTTCCCATTGCATCACTACTGCTCTCAGATGTAGAATAGGGCCTGGCACATAAGCTTTCAGTAAGTATCTGTTGAATGAATGAGTGAATGAGTGTGAGTGAATAAATCCACACATTAATAAAACTCTTGTCAAATGACTGCTAATAGAGTATATATTTCGAGAGGCTCTTGGGAAAAGCAGCAGTCAGGGTCAGGGAAGATTACCCAAGGAAAATCTCCTGGAGAGTTTAGTGATATGGTAAGGAGGGATGAAGAAATGACCAGGTGAATACAAAAGTTGATCATTTGTACGGTAGTCCTGGTAGAATGTTAAGGCAGTAGGAGCCTAGAACATTGATAAAGACATTTTAAGAGCCATATCTAGGCTGGACAGGGAACAGTGTGACAGTAAACTGGGGGTGAATTGAAAAGCATCAGGTGGTTTGAGATATGGATGAGAGGAGCTCTGGTCTAAAGTGAGGGAGGATATAAAAAGGTGTCTTGAATATAGTCGGTACCCAGTCAATACTAGTTGATTGGATATGCTAGTAGTAGATTGCTTTTGTTCTTAAATAAGGCAGTACCATAATGTACTACTTGAGGAAGTCTGTTTTGCAGCTGTATGTAAGATAGTCTGTGTGTGTATGTTCATCTTTGTGCTCATGTGTGCTTGTGTATAGATGGGAGAGGGCAACTGAAAGAATGGAGATCTGTTAGGCTATTATTGTAATTTAGTTGTGAAATAAGGTCTGAAAGTATGTAGGCCATGAAAATGCAGCTGACCTTTGAACAGCCTGGGGAATTAGGGACATTGACCCCCCATGCAGTTGAAAACCTACATATATAACTTTTGACTCCCCTAAAACTTAACTGCTAATAGCCTACCTGTGGACCAGAAGCCTTACTGTAAACATGAACAGAGTTAACACGTATTTTGTATGTTATATATATTATATACTGTATTCTTACAATAAAGTAAGCTGGAGAAAAGAAAATGTTTTTTTCAAATTGTACAAATCCCCAAAAAGTTTTCCAATACATTTATTGAGAAAAATCCATGTTTAAGTGGACCCACGCAGTTCAGCCCATGTTGTTCAAGGGGCAACTGTTTAAGGATATGAGAGCTCCAAAGGCAGTGAGAGGTGAAATACTATGGGATCCCCAGGGACTTTAAGTTATTTAGCCATGCCAAAGTGTCAAGTATGAAAAGATGATGGGGCAAAATAAGACAGGAAGCTCATTTCCTAGGAAAGATGGACAACACACAGCTATATATATATATATATATATTCAAACTATATATGTATATATGTATTGAAAAGAGTAGTAATTACTTTTTTTTGAAATTAAGTTTTATGTAGAACCCAAATATATAAAACACATCAAAGAGGAGCCATTTGGTACAACTCACCCACCAGGGTTCTCTGAAGTGTTCCACCAAACACTAGGACTCTGGTACACAGTTTGAAAATCACTCCAGGGGCTGGCACCTTATCTATAAAGGACCACAAAGTAAATATTTTAAGTTTTGTGCACCACACAGTTTCTTTTGCAGCTGTTCAACTCTGCTGTAAAAGCAGAAAGGCAGCCATAGCCAATACATATATGAATGGGCATGGCTGGACTTGGCCCACTGCAGAGCATTTTGGTTTGCTAACTTCTTAAACCCCCTTCATTTTTTACAAATGGGGACCCTGAGGTTAAGAAAATTACTATTAAGAGCATAGTTAGGACTAGAACCCACATCTCCTGATGGCTACCTTGTTCTTTTACCTTTAATTTTGCTGTCAAATAGCAATTTCTGATAATGTATCTATGTGTGTGTGTGTGTGTGTGTAGTTGGGGAAGGAGCTCTGCCTCAGGGTCTTTAGTTAAACAGTACCTTTGAGCATAGGTAGAGTATTTATTCCTCAAAAAGTGGAAGTGCCGCCCCCGCCATAATGTCATTTTGTGAGAATATGGTGGCCTTGTAACTACTAAGTGCTTGCTTCTAAAATGTATCTCCAATGAATGGCTTTGCCCTGTAAAGGTATCTAGAGCTCCACTACATGAAGCGTTTGAAGTCTAGTGTTACGTGTCTTCCTGGGGGAAAATGGCTGTGTTTTGAATGTCTTATTAGACATTGATGTGATTATTACAGTTACTGAGATAATGAGAACCATGTCAAGGCTATCTGGAATAAATGTTCAAAGTTGAGGGAACTAGAGCATGTGTGACTTGGCTTTAACTTTTTCTTTAAAAAAGAAACACAACTCTGAATACTTTTTGTACCAGATGCTCTAGTGAACACTTCATGTGTTACCTCATTTGATCCTTATAGAGGTATACCACATTATCATCATCTCTCCATGTTACTGATAAATGAGTAAGTGGAAGCTAGGGAGAGATTAAGTAGCTTGCCTAAGGTTGCATATCCAGTAAGTAGGAGAGTCAAGATTTGGACTTGGGCGGTCCGAAACCAGAGCTCAGAGACCACATCCATTTTACTGTACGGCTTCTGTTTGCCTAAGAAGGAACCACTGACATTTCTGATGACACTGGAAGGTGAAGTTGGGGATCTAGGATGTCCTAATTACTGACCTAACATTTGAGGAGCTTAGCCCAAGAGATAAGTTTATAGAGGAGAGACAGAAAAGAAAAGGGGATTTATCATGGTGAATATAAAAGGGAAGCATATAATATCTAGGATAGTAGAAGAGTTAATAGATCATACAGACCTTTGTTCCTTTCCTCATATAGATGAGATCTAGAAAACAGAATGTATGTAACTTAGAAGATAGCTGACTCTGTTGATTGCATCTATAGGGTCTTACAATGGTAGCATCTAAGAGTTGTCCTTTTCTATACTAATTTTTCTAGGGATTAAGCATTTACTAGGTGATTGTGGTGTTTATGAGTGAGCTGCACTCTTCCTTCTTTTATAGGATATAGGAGAATTATGCCAGCAACAGCTGTCCTGGTACCTTGTGGAAAATCATCCCAATGGCAAGCATAATGGGATTCTTCTTGGCCTGCTTTGTGGAACTTGTCTGACCTACACGCCTAACTTCAACCAGCTCAGAAAACTCCCTGGACCTTTATTGCTTTTCCCTTCCAGAGGGTTGGCTCAGGGACCTCTATTGCTGGGGACACTTTTGCTAAGATAATGAGGTTTTCTTTCTCAAGAAAGGCAGGGCATAGAGAAGTTCACCTCACCCTGGGCTGCTTATTTTTCAGTTCTCTGAGCTTACATTGCACTACTTCACCATCAAGGCAAGAACTGCATGCTATCTAACTTTAATTGCCTTTAAGTATAACTGCTGTAAGCTTCAGTAATTATACTTAACATGCTCTGCATCAACATTGCACTGCTCCCCCTAGGGTTTTCAGAGCAATTTGCAAATAAATGCATTCAACTTTAAATAGCTCATGAGGATTATAGAACCCAAAAGGTGAGGGATAGAGGATATTCCCTGCTCTCCAGTTATTCAAAGCTCAGCAA
The DNA here is from genome assembly GCF_040802235.1 of Manis javanica. Taxonomy (NCBI): domain Eukaryota; kingdom Metazoa; phylum Chordata; class Mammalia; order Pholidota; family Manidae; genus Manis; species Manis javanica. Next base: position 103,329,980 of record NC_133174.1, on the reverse strand, counting down.
ATAGGAAGGCAGAGACATCCATGACCTAAAGGTCTTGATTGCTCTAGTCCGTCTGTGTTGTTACAAATAGTCACATATCCCAGGAAAGAAAAGTTTACACTTATTGAGAGAAACAGAAAGATGATTATTGTTTGTTTTATTTCCTAGGAATATGTCTAATGGATAAACACATCTAGACTTATAGATTGCCTCAACTGGTTTAAAGGCTAGATTGAACGAGGCCTTGGAATGAAAGGAAATGTCAAGAAAGTATAGAAAACATTTTTAAAGTTTTCTTTTCCCAGTCACCCAGGCAAAGCATACCACAGGTCTGGTAGGAGAATATGTCTCCTTCCACTTAGATAAAATTTAGCTATTCTAACTTGGGGAGAGGGCAGTTATGAGACAGGGAGAGTTTCTTGATCAACACATGCCCCTGCTGTCTGACTGTACATTCTGGATAGCAGTGATTTGAACTCATTACCATTAAGGAGTTACCTGGTTTCTGCTTTGGGCATATCAGGTTGGTCCTGATGGCTTGGCCCGAGCTAAATGGGCCTGGGAAATGCTTATAGGGTGGGTAACCTCTTACATTGCAACTATCTACCTGGGTAGCTCAAGGACTTGGAAATTTGTTGAAAAGTTAAAGTTGAACTGAATTCTTGAATTTCCTTTGGACCAGTTTTGAGTAGTATTTTGATTTAGCTCTTAATAATGTGAAAGTGTCAGTAACCTCAGCTTCCATGAAAATGACAATGACACATGTGACCAGCTTGGAAGAATTTCTGCTGGAAAGAGTCCATGAGTTGATTTTATTATCAGGAGAGGCACTATATTATGAAAAGCATAATATGCTGATTTACTAACAAGTTGGAAAGGCTGCACTTTCCCCTGTCTTCATAGGTTTTGAGATGTGTATGCCTTCTTTAAAGAGCACTGAGATCCTTATCATGCCTTCATCCCATTGGAGCCAGGATTTGGCTTATAAGTTACAAGGGTACGAAGAATTCAACTGCTTCATCTCAACCTGCTCTACCTTTGATTTTGGTTATGGTTCATAGGCTTACAAAGAGGAAAAAATTGTGCTTGACTCATTTAGTCTTGAATTTGATTCATTAGTTTGAGTCTTCATATATCTTTACAGCTCCCAGAATAAAAGGTGAGAGATTACAGTCCCATGTTGTCAACTCAGGCTCATGAATGGGGCAGAAATCACAAACTACCTGTATTCTTTTAATAAAGAGCTAGTGAGACAGAGCTGGTCAATGAGATTAAATGCTCTTGAACCATTGCATGGCAACTTCACTTTTGAGGGGCAGAAGCTTTCCAGGAGAGCAGTGATGGTTATATCAGGTAATCACTAGGACTGCAGACTTCAAAAAGATAATTCTGACTTCCTTGGACCTTCAGCAGTTGACCATCCTTTTCTTTCACTCGGAGAGGAGATGGCTATATAAAGGGGGTGGGCTTCCTTTCCATACCAAGTTCAACTTTTCTCCCTGGGGAGCCCCCTTTTTTATTCATTTAGCATTTCTCTAATGTAATGACCAGAATAAGATAATACCTTCATCCAGAATATTCCAGTTTAGAGTGAAGAAGTACAGAGGTGAGGACCTTTCCATAAGTGAGAATCTTAAAAGCTTGCCATCTAAGACATTTATCAATGGGAACAGACTTGGGGAAGATATACAGATGGGGAAAGAGGAAGAGATTAACAAGGAGCTTCTAATTCCTATTCCTTGTCACTTTCTCTGTATGCTAAATACAAGGCAGCCTGCTCCTCATCATGAAGGACCTTCTTGCCATTCATTCTTTTTGGAGCTGCACAGGAAGATACCTAAACACAAGGCTGGATTTGGGGGCTCTGTAACTGATCCTGTGGTTTTTCTTTCCTTCCGTTTTGCAACTCTCCCAATGGGATTTTCAGCTGAAAAAGAAGCAGGTGTATGTAGATAAGGTAGAGAAGATGCAGCAAGCCCTTGTGCAGCTCCAGGCAGCATGTGAAAAACGTGAGCAGCTAGAGCACCGTCTCCGGACACGACTGGAGAGAGAACTGGAATCCCTCAGAATTCAGCAGGTATGGAGAACTTAAAGAAAATGACATTATTCCTGATTGCTCATTTTTCCACTGGTGTCTGATATGAAGACCAAAACCACACTGTTGCTCATTTATAGGTTTTTGCCCCACCTGATCTGTAGCACCCCCAGAATGCCTCCCAACTGTAAAGACAAAGTTAGCTTCTTTAGCTTCCTATCCCAGCAAAGTCCTTAATAACTATTATTTTTACCTTTTTTTCATATGAACCCCAGAAACAGTAGAGCCTATAAGAAGTGAAGATACCATACAAATAGAAGTATTTGAAAAGATGGATTTGAAGTTTAAAACATCTAGATAGTTTGCTTCTATCAGATGACAGTCTATTTGAATTGGAAATGGTCTTCAGAATCATTTGTTCATGCTCCTCATGTTTGGATGAGAGCAACTCAAGACCCAGAAAAGGTTACATGACTTGCTTAGCATCACACAACAAGCTAGGAGCAAGGTAGGGACCAAATCCTAGATTTTTAATGTCCATCTCTATTGTGTACCACACTGGCAGGCAGAGATAATGGTTTTTAAAACCCGGTCCACTTTCTGAGCAGTATGACAATTGGAAATGCCAAGCTCCTTTCCCAGTCGAGAGGGTCTCATAAAGTCCAAGATATAAAGTCCTGTGGCCTTAGGAGGAAATCTGAATTCTCCTTGCTTCTGAAGCAGAATCCAAACTGAAATGGCTTGGGCAGTAATCCTTTCCAAGAATAGGGCCTCTTCCATTGGGACGCAGCCACTTCATTCCTTCCCTCACTAATCTGAGGGATGTTGGCATCTCCCCCCACAGCGCCAGGGCAGCTCTCAGCCCACCAATGTCTCAGAATACAATGCCGCTGCCCTGATGGAGCTCCTTCGTGAGAAGGAGGAGAGGATACTGGCCCTGGAAGCTGATATGACTAAATGGGAGCAGAAATATTTGGAGGAGAACGTGATGAGACATTTTGCTCTGGATGCTGCAGCAACCGTAGCTGCTCAGAGGTCAGTAACTGGCTGTTAGAGTCACTGCTTGAAGGGCATGGGTCATGGAAGAACAGAAAGGTGACCAGTTAAGATTTTCCAGGTTTCATTTTTTTCGTTAACATTTGCCCCCCTGCCCACCACCATACCCCCAGTTTCTGCTTAAATGTGTTTTCTTTTATCTGGTTATGCAGAGACTGAATGACCGTGTGGGCAGAGAGTCAGGGATTTGAAAATTAAAGCTCCTTATGAACTTATGGGAGTCATAGGTCAGCTTTCCTTTGGAGCGAGAACAATTGCAGATGGCTGAACTGAACATTTGCACACCTCCTTCACCAGAGCTGCCAGAACCACATATTCTTTCAGCCACATGTGTAGGTTTCTTTGTTTAGCCCCAGGACCTGAGTGAAAGCCTCTTCAGAGAAATGCCACTCAAAAACTAAATGTCACTTAGGAGTGGCTGCTGCCATTTGATAGCTCTGGCTTGTCCGAGGTATGCCGAAGACTGTGCTGAACATGAATCCATCCCTGCCCTTTGAGAAGGTCTATATTTGAAGGCCACATTCTCTGAGTCCATGAGTTCATCACATGTAAGCAGTCACATTCCATTTGGTAAGGAGGAGAAAGTGGCAGGTGGATTTTTTATTTTTTGTTTCTTATGTGTTCCCCTTTTCACATTATATACACTGATGACTGATCTTTGGAGGAAACAGCACTCATAGTCTGTCTTCCTCCCTGCTGTTCATAATCATCAGCTGAGAATGAAGGAAACTATCAAAAACTAAATTCAAATCAGGAGGTGACATGGGTTGATGGCGATACAGACAGAGCCTTGATCTGGAGTTAGGTATGTAAGTCAGGCTGTAGCACACTGCACCAGACAGCTCTCCATTCAGCAAGTTATTAAAAAACACTGTTCTTTCTAACATTCTCCTAAATGCAATGATCCAGCAGAGTCTGGAAGCACCTGCCAGACTTTGGGCTGGGATGTGTGTGTGGAGTGGGGGATGGATACATTTATTTTTGAGTCCTTTTCATGCCAAGTCAAAGGAAGGTCAGTGCTGGTAACTCTTAAACCTATTCATAGTTCTCCAGGAAGACATCTTATGTTTCTCTAAGGTGCTGTGTCTCCAGATAGCCCCTATAAACTTTGAATAGATTGAAATTGCCTTTGCCTTAATTTTAACATCCTCATGGGCTTAACCTTACCTGTCTTTGTCTTCTGAGAACAGTGTGTTCAGTCTTTGCCAGTGTAGTACTAGTACATGGACACCCCAGCTGTGCTAGAATGTGGTCGAGAAATTTGTAGGCAGATTAAAAGCATAATTAAGTGTAATTTTAGCTGCTAGCTCCCAGACAGCACCTGTGCCCAGTGCTCATTCTCAGGTTGTTCAGGAAACCTGAATACTGAAAAGGAGATGCAGGCCAATTTGGTCATCTTTGGGCAGAAACTTAGAAAGATACAGTTCATGAAGCTGTGCAGTGTGAGGAAGTGTTGGAAAGCCAAGATTCTTGGTGTTGGGAGGTTCACTCCTGAAATTGACTTCAGAATAGACTCCAGGTCAAAATTCAGGAAAGGTAGGAGGTTGTCACTGGGGGGTCTTGTATAAAAAAACTACTACCCCTTTCCTTCCTCCCTGGGAAGTTTTGTGAGTATTGGGAGAAACCCCTTTCAGATGGAGTTCTTTCCAGAATCTGTTGGCTCCCATAAGGTAGATTTAAATTCCTTTAAATCACCAGGTGGAAAGTTTCCATGTAATCACTATTTGCAGTAAAATACGCATGCTTATCATGTAATAGGATAAAAAGCAGCCAGTTCTCACCTGGTAGGAGCACCTCATGATAGTTCCTTGGGCAAACATTCCGTAGCTGGACAGTGTACCTTAAAACAGCCCACTGCCTGTTTTTCCTAAGATGGTGCCTCTTACAGTCTGCCACAGAGATTGGTTTCCTTCTCCTCCTTTCTTTCTTAATGAGACTGCAAATGAAGGTAGCACTCAGAAAAATTATTTCAGAAGCTGCGGGCTCTTCTGCCTTCCCATCCAATGCCTCTTACCATTCCTTTTCTTTCCAGTGGTTTCACTCCCTCTCCTCCCAACCCTAAAAGTAGGGATTGATCAAGGTTCTGCTCTTTGCTCCTTTCTGTGGTAAAATATTTATATTCTATTTTATTCTGAAATAATTTTTAAGTACCTAGGATATTGGCTGCAGATGACAAGTGCTCAACATGCATTTGTATAGCAAGGAAGGAAAGAAAGGAGGAAAAGCAAGGAGAAAGGAAGAAGTGAAAGAAGGAAGGAAATTATTTCTAGCTCTATAACTTAAATCCCTAAATCTAGTGCCACATTTTAACAACCTGCTTGGTTTCTGTGTACTCTGCTTTAGTAAATCAAAGTTAATATATTCTCAATGCAACTGCTCACAGGTAAATACCAGGTTGCACAATTAGGAAATGTTGCCTGGGTGGTATCAATAGTAGTTGGAGAATTTTTTCAATTATGGTGTTATTTACATATTAAGAAACCACGTGTTTTGAGGTTTGATGAATGTTGGTAATTTTTTACAATAAGCCCCCACTATAATCAAGATAGAGAATATACTCTAAATTGTCCTTGTGCACCTTCAGCTTGATCCCTTCCTCCTACACGTGACCCCAGTCAATGGCTAATCTGAATTTTGTCATTATAATTTTGCCTTTTCTAGATGTCATATAGAAGAAGTCATATAGTATATATGTTTTTTGTTTGATTTCTTTCACTCAGCATAATTATTTTGAGATTCATCCAAGCTGATGCATGTATCAATACTTCTTTTTTATTGCTGAGGAGTGTTTAGTATAGATGTATAGATGTTCTACAGTTGTTTATCCATTCACTTGCTGATGGGCATTTGTATTGTTTTTAGTGTTTGGCCATTGTGAATAATAAGCTACAGATTTTCAATATAAGAATAGACAACTCTCTTTTCTCAGGTGTAAAGCTCTATTAGTTAATCTATTTATACCCCTTCCAGCACTTTGATTCTCTGAAGCACCTCTTGTGTAGGGGAGAACTGTCGATGCAAGAAAGCACATGTAGTGTTCACTATATAAGGTACTTTTCTAAGCACTTTACAATGATTGCTTTTCCTCACAATAATTCTTTGAGATAAGTACTATCCTCCATTCTATAGATGAGGAAACTGAAGCACAGACAGATTAAATAACTTGTTCAAGATCACACACAGTGAAGAAGAAGAAAAAACAGAATTTAGATCTACATTTTTGACACTTTAACCATTATACTCTGTTGCCTTCCCAATATGACTTCAAAGATGGTGAAATAGGGATTATTAACTGTTCAAGAGTTACTATTTGAGGCTTGTTATTTAGTTATTTAGAAATATTATAAATAATCGCAATAATAAGGCCTATACTCTAACTTCATATTATTGTGTTCCTAGAGATTCCTCTCTAGACACTTAATATAGATGCAGGATATTACTACCAAGTAGGAGTTCATCCTTAGGAGGACCAGTTTGGCAATGCAGATTTTTAGTTTCAGTAAAAAAATAGTGAACTTATTTCTGAATAGCAGCAAAAATATAAAAAGACAACAGACCCAATCAACCATGTAATTTAGTTTGCATTTACTAAACCAGGCTGTTACTGTTCTCCAAATGCACAGTTTCATTTTTATTTTGGGTGAAGTAAGTTTGGGAAAGCAGGAGGTAAGGAAAAGGAAAACAGAAGGTAGAATCTGGCTACGTGCATGATTTATGTCTACTTATTTCTTCATTGTAGGCCTTTCTTAGTTTCTATCCTCAGTTTTCTTCTCCTTCTACATTCTGTCTTGTTCCCTACTATAGCTTCAAATAATAACTCTGATATCTCGAAGATTAAAGTTAGAATGTTCAACAACTTGTTGGATATTGTCATATGGCTGTTCATAAGACACTTTAACTCCAGTGTAATTCAATTCAAACCTCACCATAGTGTATTCCAGAAAAGAATCTCTCCTTGGTTCACTATCACAGAAAACAAGCAGTATGCCATGTTTTGCAGTCATTTGAATTAGAAAAAACAAAGTTCTCATTCATTCTTCCCTCTTACTAACACCCATATTCAAATAGTCTCCAAGTTCTACCAATTCTGACTCCTATAGCCTGTTTCCATTTCCCTTGCCACTTTACTGTTTCATGTTTTCAGAACATTTTGCTGGGGTTGTTATAATAACCTTCCTGAGTTCTCTACCCGATTCCAGTATATTGCTCCTCTAATCCCTTCATCATGTTTCAGCTGTCTTCCTAAAACACAGCTTGGATCATTTCATTACTCTTGAAAACTTGTAGTAATTTTCAGTGCCTGTTGGAATAAACTCCAAACTCATTTCTGTAGTCGTTATTTATTTTTTTGTTTCCCTTGCAAATTTCCTATAATCGGGACTAGTCTTTACCCATGTCTGTCTACTTTCCAGCCTCCTAGTAACCTCAAACACAGTGTTCCACTCATGGTCAAGTTCACATATTAAATAAACAAAAGGACGTACTTATAGGAAAAGATGGATTTGAGGTTTAAAAGGCTACTACATGTTTTAATTAGGAGGTCATGGGTGACATTCTAGAGACCCATGTAAGTGATGTGATGGGGACAACTTCTTTGGATAAAGGAAGGAGATAGAAGATGACTGTAGGGTTGATTGCCAGAAACTCTTTACTTAAGGATTTGAGATGCTAGATGTCAAATTCAGGTATATACCATTTTGGGTCTGCAGGTTGTGTTTTCAAGCCCAGCATCACACTACTGATATGCTTGAAGGATGGTCTCAGAGTATTGGAAGTTAGCAGGTCAAGTTGCTCCTTCAAACCCTGCTTGCTTGCTTTTGCCTAAGGCATTGGCCCCATCTTCTAGAAGGAAGATTAATGTTGGAGGCCATTCTGGCAGCTCTGTAGGAATTCACTAAGTGCCCCACATTTTCAGGCTCCATTCCTGAGGAGCTCACAGTGTCCATATCAATTAGCTGGCAGGTCTCTAAGTCCCCAAAATGGTCTTTTATGCAATGAAAGTGGCAGTGAGCCAGCACTGGCTCCCCCAGTGACAAACTGTATGCTCAAGTCCCCAGTGTCCATAGACACCATGCACTTTTTAGAGAGGCCTGGCTTTGAAGCCTCAGCCATAACAATGGAACTCTGCACTGCCTCCAAATTGTACCAAGTGCTGGAATTCTTTCAAGTTATGCTTTCCTGTGGGTTTTTCTCCTTCTACCTTTATACTTTTCCCTCTTACTAATGGAGGTCTTTGTTAGTGTTTTTACTGTGCCTGGCACTGTATTTTTACATGCATACTTTTATCCCCTGCAAACCCCATGAGATATAGATACAATTATTATTTCTCTTTTGGATATGAGGAGACTGAGGCTTAGAGAAGATAACTGACATCCTAAGCTCATAGAGTTTGTTAGTGGCAGAGTACTTGGGACAGTGGGACTTTGACCCTTGTGTGGTCTGCTATCAGAGCCTATACTCACAACACTACACAATGCCAGCACCTCTTGGGTACTTTGAAATATAGGGTCATTCCCAGTGGGCCTACACGCAAGTGAGCTGTACTAGAGCAAGCAGAGTTCTGAGATGCTAAAATATTTTGAATTTAACAAGTGATGAGAGCCACTGTAGTCCTTCCCCTTCTTGTTCTCTAGTTATTTCATCATTCAAATCAATTGTTTCAGCTTTGAACATAAGGTACATGCATTTGGGGAAACAGTAGTTTTATAGAAGCTCACACCAATTCCCCAACTTTCATACTAACTTATTGTTTGCTTCTTCATTCCCCTGTCCCTTCACTCCCATCTGCCCTGTCACAATCTCTAAGCTAAGGGAACATAGCTGGTTGCCAGCAGAAAAAATACCTGGCGTTCTCCCACAGATCCTGGTTCTCATAGGAAGCATAAAGAAGCAGTGCCGTGTGGAGAGCTTCCAGGTTACTGAACACGTGGAGGTGGTGGGAGGGTGGTGCCTGGAGAGGTTGTGGAAGCTCCATGCCCCTCCCAGCACACACTGCCCTGGGCATCTCTTCCATTTGGCTGTTCCTGACTTGTACCCTTTTATAATAAACTGCTGAATATAAGTAAAAAAAAAAGAAGCAGTGCCAATTCATTGTTTGCTCAGCCTATTGTCTGATTTCCTCTAAGACCAATATAATTATATCAATATTCTTCCTAATCCCTTTTTCTTTCCCTCCAGTTACTCAAATAAGATCCAGTTTTCTTCATTCCCTTCCCTGTCTTCTCTACGACTAGTTCTAAGTGAGCTAAAGAAAAAAAAGCATCATCTCATTTGGCAGGAGGACATAGGATTCCCATATGCCTTTGACTGTGACTTGTGTTGGTTAGACATGGGCTAGACCCTCTCCTCCCCCTCTCCCTCCCTCCCTCTCTGCCTCACACACATACACACATGCACACACATACACAACACTTTCCCCCTTATTAATTAGTCTTTGAGTTCATAGCCTGAGACATTTTCAGATGAAACATCATTGTCCCTCATGTAGTTGGGACTCTGGCAAGAGAACAGTCACTTAGTTGGAGGAGACTCATGGGTTTGGCACTAGAATGTTTCAGATGTAAGTTAGATGGGAATCAAGCTGGACTCAGAGGCCCTGCTTCTCAGTCAGCTCACATGCCCTACCTGATCTTTACTATTGACATGTCGATAATTTGTTTCTAGTGCTCAGGTGTAGTTACCACTATTTGTCTGTAGCAGTAGTTATTTAGTACATTCTCTGACTTCCTTAGAAGTTTAGCCTTTCCTTTTCACGACTGTCATGAGAATAAAGTGGAAATATCTTCTTGTATACAATATAAATTAAATTTAAATATAATATACACTAGAAATATAAATGTCTTCCTATTGCCAGGCTATGATGTAAAAACTTGAAGGGTCTGTCCACTAGGTTTTGGGAGGATGTCCATCTAGTCCTGAAGGCAAGCCTGTGTATGTCTCATAGAATCCCTCGCTGGCTTTTGCAGCTTTGTGCATGCTAATAATCTCTTCTAGCTCTGAAAGCTGAACCTTTGTTTTTTGGAGGCTTTTATCTGTAAGTTGCGCAGAAACCAACCTATGTAATGAATTTGATTTCAGCTTAGGGCATTTCACCAATACCTTTGACTCAGGAGGATGATAGAATTCATTGATTCTGCCGCCTTCATATAATCATCACTGCCATTTCCCTTCCCAGGGACACAACAGTTATCAGCCACTCTCCTAACACCAGCTATGACACAGCTCTAGAAGCTCGCATCCAGAAGGAGGAGGAAGAAATCTTGATGGCTAACAAGCGTTGCCTTGACATGGAGGGCAGGTAAAATGTCCCTCTGGACCCTGGTGGATCTGAGAAGTTAGTAATGGAGACCAGATATGTCATTAGGGAATGGCAAGCATCTTCATAATAATGCAGCCTCCCCCCATTCCTGTACTCCTGCCCACCTGTTACTTAGGATTTGAGATGCAATGACCTTTTACCTTTATCATTCCCACTAACTGTGGAATTCCAAGTATCATTGCTTTCCCTATCAGCCTCAGTAATTGCTTTTCATCTGCCCTCTGCCAGAACTGAATTATTGTTGTTTGCACTCTGGGGTAGTCTTTCTAGGACTGTGCATTAACCCTGTGATACAGCAGAGTGCTCAGTAAAAGAACATCCATTCAAAGAGGTAGGGCTCCTGATGCCTCTTATAAACTCATCATCTTTTCCTTATTACCTGATTCAGGACCATTCATAGACATTCTCATTTTTTCACCAAATACGTATACATCATTTCCACTGACTCAGATTCTTTAGCAGCATTCACTACCTTAGTTTACTCTCACATATCCAGCCTTTCTTTTCATTGATACTTTTACTTTGGCCTCCTAATGTTTAAGCAACAACTCGTGGATGCTCTGCTGTATCCATTCGGTGTGAAGAAAGGCATTTAAAAAAAATGCTAGTACACTGCCCCTTGTCTTACAATTTAAAAATAACTAGACAACTCCTTTGTCGAAGAGACAATGCAAGCTCAAATCCATGGAGGTAGTGAAGCCAGAACATGGAGTGGCAACGTCTTTAAATGTTCTTTGTCTTTTGCTCCTAGGATTAAGACCCTCCATGCCCAAATTATTGAGAAAGATGCCATGATAAAAGTACTTCAGCAGCGTTCCCGGAAGGAGCCAAGTAAGACAGAGCAGCTGTCATCCATGCGGCCAGCAAAGTCTCTGATGTCCATTTCCAATGCTGGAGCAGGCTTGCTCTCCCACTCATCCACCCTGACTGGCACCCCCATTGTAGAAGAGAAGCGGGATGACAAGAGCTGGAAGGGGAGCTTAGGTAATGACAGGAAATAATGACATACTTAAAGAGAGCCCCAACTTGCCCACACAGCAAGGGAAAGGAGTGATGGTCCGGATTCTAGAGAGCAGGGCGTTCCAGGTTGGCTTTTTGTTCTCCTGAGAGGCCAGCCGCATATTCAGGAACTCCTCTGCACTGTGAAGTCTTACTGAGACAACACTGATGGAAACCAAGGCCTTAGAAGATAAGAACCCGAGTTCTATTTGGGTGGGAAGGGAAACTTCAGTTTCCTCTAAAAAAGTTCTCAGATTTGGCCTTTGCTTTGCGAGACCTTTTGTCTTTGTCCAAAGCCCATGTGGCCTTCATGTCATTGAAAATTTCAAAATTCCAGCTTTTTCTATGTTTTTTCCTTTCTTCTAATAGGACTCAGAGTTCCTGTTAAGCTAAGTGGAGCTGGGTGGCAGGTTTTTGTTACCAGAATGTTGTGAGATGAGAAATCAATGTACTTCTTCATTCCATTCCCACCCATTCCTTACCCTCTAATCAAAACCCCAGAAGTATTGTGGATACCATGAGGCACATGTTTAGAGCCTGAGGAAGCAAGCTATATATATTTTAATTAACTCTGTTTGTTACTTCTAATACTCTTCTTGGTCCTCTGACACTTGCAGTGACCTTTGGTTAGAGCAGGCATTTTAGGGACCATGGTCATGATTAGAACTCTAGATCATACAGTGATCACACTCATCTGTGACCCCAGACCTCCTCCCCCCATGCTCTCCAGTTGGCTGGTAATGGATGGTGGTGATTATAAGTGGAACTGAGGAGAAGCATTCTGACAGCCTGGTGGAACCCATCAGCATTGGAAAAATAAATCAAAGAAGATACCCAGGACACTGAAAGGCTTTATACATTGTGCTGGGGGTTGGAATATGGGGTCAGAAGGGATGTGCCAAGTCTAAAAGAAACTTTTAGCCATGGTGGGAGATGTGTGACAGTTGGGTTCCTGGGTTTGCTGGAGGCAAAAAAAGAAGTTAGACCCATTCATATTTCTCCTGAACTTGCTACAGGGAAGAACTGGTAATCCGATGTCTCCATTTGAATCACCTGTCGTTTTCTAACCCCTTTCCGTCTTTCTTTTGTAGGTATTCTCCTGGGTGGGGATTACCGTGCTGAGTCTGTCCCTTCCACGCCCTCGCCTGTGCTGCCCTCCACTCCCCTGCTCTCTGGTCACTCCAAGACAGGCAGCCGAGACTGCAGCACCCAAACTGAACGGGGCTCGGATGCAAACAAAACTGCAGCTGTTGCTCCCATCTCTGTTCCTGCTCCAGTTGCTGCTGCTGCCACTGCTGCTGCCACTGCTGCCACCACCACCACCACCATGGTAGCTGCTGCTCCAGTTGCTGTTGCCGCTGCTGCGCCAGCTGCTGGCACCACCACCCTGTCTCCAGCAACTGCTGCTGCCGCTGCTCTTGCTGTGCCTGTTTCTCCAGCTGCTGCCTCTGCTGCTGCTGCTGCTGCTGCTGTTGCTCCTGCTGCTGCTGTTGCTGCTGCTGCTGCTGCTGTTCAGGTTGCTTCAGCTGCTCCGGCTCCAGTTCCAGCTCCAGCTCTACCTCCGGTTCCGGCTCCAGCAGCGGCTCAGGCTTCTGCTTCGGCTCAGACTCAAGTATCAACTCCAGCTCCGCCTGCAGCTGTTACTTCAGCTCCAGCTGCAGCTCCAGCTTTGGCTCAGGCTGAGGCTTCTGCAAGTCCAGCGGCCGGGTCTGGACCACATCGTTTGTCTATACCAAGTTTGACCTGCACTGCAGATAAGACAGGTAATAATTCTGCATATCACATAGCTTTCAGCTCTGCCCTAAATGATCGACAAATGTGTTGGCATCTGTTGTTTAGGCACAGTGGCCATTGGGATGGACTGTTTCAAGTGCTAAAGGGGAATGATCACAAGAGATAGGGGCAGAGGGTCTGTAATTGACATCTTGGACACCAGGATGGCAACAGAGATGAGGCAAGGCCATTCTCCCAGGAGAAACAAATGCTCAGGTGAACAAGGAGGAGGTGACAGGCAGGTCTCATTTGTCCATTGGCTTCATGGGGGCTCTAAAATAGCCTGTTTCTAAAAGCTGGAAGTTTTTACCTTCTTAAGTACTTTCTGTGCACTTATTCCCATTTAGATGGCCCTGTTTTCCACTCCAGCACTCTGGAAAGAAAAGCTCCCATTCAAATCCTGGGACAAGAGCCTGATGCCGAGCTGGTGGAATATCTCATCTAAACAGCCTAATCAAGAGCTGCAGTTTCTCAGCAACAATGCTTGTAATTATTTCTCCCATGTTTGTTCTTATTTTGAGGGTGAGGATGAGGGCTGTGTGGGGGGGGGGGGTTAAAGGGACTTTTTATTGGAACAGTATAGTACTTAAATACCATATGAACTCCAGTCTATTCTGGTACACACTTAGGCCATACCTCTAAAGAGAGATCAATCAGAACATGCTCTACAGTTTATTGTTTGGCTTTATACAAATAGTGGGACTGTCAGTAGTTGGAGATACATCATTGTTTTCAATATCCTTAAATGTGTATAGCATTTCCATATTCCACATCATTTTTTATTGAAGAGCACAGTATGTTTGGAAGATAGTGTGTAACATGTAGTTCAGAAGTGGGAAGCCAGGGAGAACTTGAATGTGAGCTGCTGTGTATAGGTACAACCTAGGCAGCACCTTGGGCTCATGAAAGGGAATAGTTTGAGGAGCTATGTCAGCTGGAGGAAAGATAGGGAGTATTGGGGTGTGGAAGGGTGCTGGAGCTAATTTTCCCGCCCAGTGTCCCAGCTACTCTGTGCCAAGAGATTATGTTTCTCTTCATTTCTGTGGTGCTGTGGAAGAGGATTTTTTGGTCCCCTCATGGAGGCTCATACATTCATATATATACTCTGGAGTAATTTATGCATTTGGATAATTAATATATTGCTTTCAGATGCTAGAGGAGTAAATTAGCTGAATGATGTACAACTTCTCTCTCATAGGGAGTTAGACCATCTGAGGCCTGGGTGGAGAGTTGCATAAGGTGCTGTATGCAGACGTTTCGGGTCTGTGTGTAGCCATGAACACAGCTCCCTTGCCTTTCCTGAGACCAATCTCCTTGGTGTTTCTTTCTTCTCCAGCACAAATTCATGGGCTGGGTCACCAGTCTCAAACTGCCAATCATTTGCAAAACAAGGCGGCATTTTTGTTGACAGGTCGAAAGCTTTGAAATACTGATGATTACTTTGAAATAACTCCTTCGGTTTTCTCAAGTTCTTAGCACATGTCTTAAGAGGCATCTTTGACTATCACCTCCAAGGGAATAGCATGAGAAGCCCAAAGGACTGGGCTGCTGTGGGGGTGGGGGTGCCTGCTCAGCAGTGCCTGTTACTCCTTCCCATAGCAGTGAAGCCATCTTGGGGACACCTTTGGAGAGCAGCAGGAAATGCACGTGTGGACAGGGACCAAGGAGGCCAAAGTTCTAAGCTTTGCCACAGGGCTGCCTCCAGGGACACAGAAGGGCTGCCTATTGCCACAGGTCCCTGCTCTGTGTCACCTTTCTGTCCTTCCTTAAGGTGACAAGTCCACAGACAATGTCATTAAGATAAATTTTCAGGGGTATGGGGGGTGGGCTAGGGGAGTAGGGGATGTTAGGTAAGGGTGGGGGGTAGAGGTTAGGGGATGTGTTAGTTAGAAACCAGATTAATAGAACAGTAGGCCTGATAGAGTACATTGTGAGGCATAATGGCTGGAAGGAAGCTTAACATTACAGCCCAACCCCCTCATTTCAGTGATGGGGAATCTGAGATGTGGAGAGGTTAAGTGACTCTTTCAAGATCACACAACACAGCTTTCCACTCCACCAATTCCCATGCTTATTTTGGGAAACCCTCATATACAGAAAGCCCCATTTTAAGAAAAGGCATCTTCATGGTCCAGGGCATATGTATTTTGTAAAATGTCCCTGGCTTGAGTAGTTTGTCCGGGTTCTGAATTCCTACCTTGCCTCTTCTGCAGTGCCTCTTGCAAAGTTTTCTGTATCCTGATCCTCATTTCAACATTGAGTCACATGAAATATCTCCTCACTTCTTTTGCTGTCTCAGATCATCTTTCAGGGCTCTTCCATGACTACAGGAATGGCACATTTAACAGTATTCTTATGTTGTTTCCTAATTATCTCCCAAAGGAATTAGTGTGTGTGCGTGTGTGTGTAGGGAGACATGAAGGAAGGTGATGTGATTTTCAGCAAGTCTTGGCATTTTCAAGAATGAAGTGATCATCCTACATATTAGCCCTCAGTTGTCAAGTGAATCCCAAATACAAATTAAAAGTACAGTTGTGTCAATATTTACACTGCCTTTTAGTCATTAAAAAAATCCATCCTCAAATCATAAAAGCAACAAGTAGCAAACTTTAGGACTGCTACTTTCTATCCAAATAAAGAAATCAAAATAAGGGCAAAACTGTTTATCTCCTTTCATGGTTACAACACAATACCAAAATTTTCCCTAGCCCTGAAAGCCATGATTTTAATCACATTCTTTAAGGTAAAAAATGTCATGCATTCCACATGGTGTGGCAGCCATCTCTTCAGACTCATATATTTTTGAGAAATTAGGAAGTTCTTGGCTTAGTACTACTTTGAACTTTCTATTCTCCTCACCCTTTTGGCTCAGTTTTTAATCCGGATAATTTGCTAAAATAATAGCACACATCCAAGAGATGGAAGAAGTCCATGTCAGTGTATTATGTTTACAAAGAAGATAGATTCAGCCTTTTCAGAAAATCTCTAATAGGTGTCATTTTAACAATTCAGAATTTGGGGAGAAATCTCAAGTTAGCCACCTTTTCCACAATTGTGTGGGTATAATATAATGGAGGATCTTCCTGGACTCCTACCTATCTATGCATTTTACTGGCACCTCAGGACAGAAGGGTGACCTTGTTGTCTTAACTTGTACTGCCTGGTGGTCTATGGGGACCTTCTAAGTCAGCTATACCCCAATGTCCCATGTACAGGAAAACTTCATTAGAACAAACATTTCTTGTTGCCATTGCAGGCTTTAGATTCATGGTTACCAAAGGTTCAAGGTTAGCTTCTTTACTATCTTACTGTCTAACTTAACTCATTTATTGAGCTATTATAAACACTGTCTGATGTTTCTTTATTTCTCTCCCTTCTTATTCCTCCTCCTCCATTCTTTATATGTTGAGTGTTTTATTCTGTGCTCTTTTGTATTTCCTGTTACTTCTTTTGTGAGTAGTTGATTTTATTTTTTGCCTTTAGTTAGTATTTGGTTGGTCTGCTTTCTTTGCTGTGATTTTATTTTCTCTGGTGACATCTATTTAGCCTTAGGAATGCGCCCATTTAGAGAAGTCCCTCTAAAATACCCTGTAGAGGTGGTTTGTGGGAGGCAAATTCCCTCAACTTTTGCTTGTCTTGGAATTGTTTAATTCCTCCTTCATATTTAAATGATAATTGTGCTGGATACATTATCCTTGGATCAAGGCCCTTCTGTTTCATTGCATTGAATATATCATGCCATTCTCTTCAGGCCTGTAAGGTTTCTGTTGAGAAGTCTGATGATAGCCTGATGGGTTTTCCTTTGTAGGTGACCTTTTTCCTCTCTCTAGCTGCCTTTAAAACTCTGTCTTTGTCCTTGATCTTTGCTATTTTAATTATTATATGTCTTGGTGTTGTCCTCCTTGGGTCCCTTGTGTTGGGAGTTCTGTGTGCTTCTGTGGTCTGAGAGGCTATTTTCTCTCCCAGTTTGGGGAAGTTTTCAGCAATTATTTCTTCAAAGACACTTTCTATCCCTTTTTCTCTCTCTTCTTCTTCTGGTACCCCTCTAATGTGGATATTGTTCCTTTTGGATTGGTCACACAGTTCTTAATATTGTTTCATTTCTGGAGATCCTTTTACCTCTCTCTGTGTCAGCTTCTATGCGTTCATGTTCTCTGGTTTCTATTCCATTAATGGCCCCTTACATCTCATCCGTTCTGCTTATAAGTCCTTCCAGAGATTGTTTTATTTCTGTAGTCTCCCTCCCTACTTTGTCAGTTAGCTCTTGCATTTTTCTCTGCAGGTCCATCAGCATGGTTATGACCTTTATTTTGAATTATTTTTCAGGAGGATTGGTTAGATCTATCTCCCCAGGTTCCCTCTCAGGGGAGGATGTCTGTGTGATTCTGGTCTGAATCAAATTCTTCTGCCTT
Source organism: Manis javanica (assembly GCF_040802235.1). Lineage (NCBI taxonomy): Eukaryota > Metazoa > Chordata > Mammalia > Pholidota > Manidae > Manis > Manis javanica. The sequence goes on along the minus strand of NC_133174.1, from coordinate 103,312,408 downwards.
TTCATGGCAATAGAGGTAGTTGTGGGGAGTTGTCGTGTGTGTCAGCTGGGAGAATGTCCCTTCTTGCTAGTTTGTGTCCTTCCTCTCTTGTGAGAATGGTGACCCCTAGTGGCTTGTGCTGAGCAGCTGCATGCAGACGGGGTCTCTGATTCTTGCCTGGGCTGCTGTGGAGTTCTGCGCGGCTGCTGTGGGCGTGGCCGGCCTCAGGTGGGCGTGGCCGGCCTCAGGCTGCTGCTCTGCTTTGGCGGGGCGCACAGGAGGGGGAACGGGTGGGAGGCTGTTTATCACCGTGAAGGGCCTCTGAGCTGTGCTGCCGCCCAGGGGCTTAGGGTGCCCGGAGTTCCCCAGGATTCCCGGCTGCTTGGCTGAGTGTGCTGGGACTCTTTTGTCCCAGGGGCACCAGCTGCGGGGGCCCACTCGCAGGTTTTACTGTCCCATTTCCCTAGTATCCAGCACCCCACACACTGTGTGTCTGCGCTCCTGGTGCAGATGGCTAGGGCTGGGTATTTAGCAGTCCTGGGCTCCCTCTCCCTCCGTGCTCCGACTCCTCTCCTCCCGCCGGGAGCTGGGGTGAGGGGCGCTCGGGTCCCACCGGGCCGCAGCTTGTATCTTACCCTCTTCGCAAGGCACTGGGTTCTCGCAGATGTAGATGTAGTCTGTTGTACTGTATCTTCTTGTCTCTCTTTTAGGAATAGTTGTATTTTTTGTATTTTCAAAAATGTATATGGTTTTGGGAGGAGATTTCCGCTGCTCTACTCACGCCATCATCTTGGCTCCTCCAATCCTCCAGAACAAACATTTCTTGATATAAAATTCCTATGAACAATTTTTTATTAAATAAATGTAGTGTAAGCACTCTTTTAAAATCATGTATCTTGATGTTTTAGTGAAGGATTTATTTTCATGCTGCTTTTGAGCTTCAGTATGATAGGATAGCAGGAACCTAAAATATCTACCATCATCTACCATCATCTACCATAGGAACCATACCAAGAGACCCATCATGTTATCTTTTTCTTATTACACAGTTGGGTGGGTACGGCAGTTGGAAAATGAACAAAACTGATTGTACAAACTACTTTTTAAGAAGAGCCTAAACACTGAGAATGTGGCAGCTTAAAGTGTATACATATGCACTAACTTTTATAAATTATATTCTCATGTCTGTTAGCCATGTGATCTCCTGTTGTCTCAATTGCTCTTTCACATATGGAATGTGTTACTTAAAATGTGTGCATTCTTACTGAACATGTTTTCAAAGGAAGGCATCATCTATGGGCTAATTGCCACCAATGTCAGCCCACCACAGTCCTTGGAAATATATCTTCCAAGGGCCATTCATCATCAGTAGGACAAGCGTCAGCAGCTTGTTTATTTTTTTCCAGTAGCATTGGTGGGTTACATGGAGCCATCAAACCTCCTCTGGCCTCCCTTTTGATTAATGGCATGTGTTTGTGAAATAGATAGCTGGGCTTGACAGATGGCTAGAGAAGAACCGCCTTTGGTTTAAAATGTATGTGGCCCCATAATGATTGAGACCCCAATCTGTAATCAACTGAGCTAGTTCCAATAAAGTTAAGCAGGTTTGAATCCACTTTGTGCCTATCTTTTCACTGACAATAAAGTTAGCTCTTTTAAAATGCAGTACTGTGTGGAAAATGCTTTGGTGTTTACTCAACAGCGGTTTCATTTGTGCTTTATCAGTGATTATTTTCAATTTAGGATGCAGTGAAATTGCCTTTTAAGGGCAGCATGCCGCAGAATTTGCATTTGCTTCAAGTATGAAATATGATTATAAAGTAGTAAGATACCACCACAGGCCACATGCTATAATTGGTTCCTTTATATATTCAGACAGCATATATTAAAAGCTTTGCATCTTTTTATCTCCCAGTTCCAAGGGACAAAATGATGGCCACCCAAAGCAGAGAATTCATCCTTTGGTTAGTATTTTGGAAGGCCCCTTGATGTTCCTTTTGTGCCCTTGTTCTTATGCCAACTCATCAGTTTTGGTTGAGGGAGCTTCGTATTAAAAGCAAATCAAAACCACAAACAAGTTGGCTCTTTTCACTGAAAATGTTCAGGCTGCCTTGCTGCTGTCCCCCTGAGCCTCCTTTTACCACTGCATCCCAACCTGACAGAGATCCCCACAGGCTTTGAAATGACACTTTCACAGTGAGATTGGCTTGATGGGTGTTGCAGAATGGATGGGAAGAGAGTACAGAATTCATTCAACTCTATTTCTGATTTTTTTATTAGGTTGGGCTACATTCCCTCCATATTTCTGATGGGTACATTGAAAATTACATGTGTGAAAGCCCATCCCTTTTATCAGGACAAAGAAGATGATATACAGTTAAACATGCTGTCTTACAAAGCTTTGTAAAGCATTCCATTCAAAAATATATTGTGCCCACAAAAATCTCAATCATAATATAAGTTGCTCACAGGGATGGAAGTACAGCATGGAGAATATAGCCAATGGTTCTGTAACATCTTTCTAAGTTGACAGATAAAAACTACCCTAGTTGGGGTGTGGATTTAATAGTGTGTGTAACTGTTGAACCACTGTGTTGTGTATACTTGAAACCAATATAATATTGTATATCAACTATACTTCAATAAAAAATGTTAAACCACAACCATGAAACTATATATGTATATATTGTGCCCAGTTCTTAATGAACAGTCATTTGTGGGAAGAAAAAGCAAGTGCTCCTTTAAAAGTGACTCAGATCACATTGTAGGAGTATTTCTAGCTATCCAGTATTATAAGTGATCCGATGATCTGTGTGGTACTTCCTTCTGCCTTCCTGTGGGCCTCCCCTACTGTGATGAGTAATCTGCACACTCAATGTGAGCTACGCAGTTGCAGAAAAAAACACCTGCTTCCCACCTTCTCCACCTCCCTCATAACTGCAGGAAGGTTTTTATTGGAGGAAAAAAAGTGTAAGTGATTTGGTTTTAGAACATGCCCTACATTGCTTGGCAATCAACCTGTTAGTTGAGTGAAGACCCCTGAGTGATAAAACAAAGTTTCCAAAAGGAAAAATATTCCCCCAACACCAAAATTACATACCACATCACAAGTGCTCCTCAGATGTTCAAAACAGCCAAATCCAGGGTATTTATTTTGGCTGCCATGTTTTTTTCAATTGCCTATTGCCTCTACCAATGCTTGCAGGCATGTGTGATATGTTGAATAACTACATATTAGATGTTGCCATTATGTAAAAGGCCCCAAAGCTAAAAAAAATGCAGTCCATTCTAGTTTATTAGAGAAAACTGTTCACACACAATATTTATAATTCATTGTGATAAATGCAATGAAAACATTTGAATAAGATAACTGAGCTCCAGTGCAAAGAAGGGGATGATTGCTGGGATGGTACAGAGTATGTGTGGGGGGGGATTTAAGTGGAGCTTTGGAGGATGTGGAGGTGTTAACCTGGTGAACTGGGGTTGGGGATGACCATTCCATGCAGAAAGAAAAGCATGTGCAAAGGACATCTCACTTGTCAGACCTTCAACCAAATGAAGACTATTTGCAAGATCAAAGGCCCTAGAGAACTACTGTGAACTTCAATAGCCTCTTAATGGGGACTGGCAAACTCACTCCATTAGGTAGTCGAACTTGTCCAGAATTCAAAAGAATATGGAGTTCGACTCCTAAACTGGCCACCAAACTTGTTTACTTTTGGACAGGTCCCTTAACAGGATCAGAGAGGTTTATCAGTGAAGTGGGGTCAAATACCTATCCTAGTGGACTTACGGAGAAGGGATAAGAGAGCTTCACAAAGAATATAAAAACATGTCAGTCAAAACAATGGGCTGACTCTATAAAGGTGAAGTGGTTTCTTCAACTTTTTTTTAAGGTATCATTGATATACACTCTAGTGAAGGTTTCATATGAAAAACAATTCAACTTTTTTTTTTTCAATTCAGCTTTTTATTAAAGAAAAATTCAAACCTATTCAAAGGCAGAATAGTGTAAGATACCTCCACGTGTCCATTACTGGGCTTCAACAATGTGGCAAATCTTAGTTCATTTATCGCCCCCTCCCATCCATCCTCTATTATTTTGAAGCACATCCCAGACATAATAGTATTTCATCCATACATGTCTCAGTATGTAAAAAGATAAAACTTCAAACAATGAAAAATTTAACATGCTACTACTGGAAACAAAATATGTAATCCACCAACCAAACAAAATGATAGCATGTTTGTGCTTTGCCACTCAGAAACCTTCTTTGATCCTACAACTCCTGCCTGAAACTGAAACCTACTGTCTCAAAAGTGGTGGGATTAACTCTCCCACAATCCACATATGAAAGGGGAAGGTATTTTCTTTAAAGGCTCCCCAGTGCAGGTTCTGAGCTATTAGTCCTCCTCCACTCATGTAAAAAGGTTTAGCTCCTTTAAAGTTCCTGCCATCCGGCTGTTCCTTGCTTACCCTCATCTACTGATTTGGTCACCATCCGAAGTGCACTGATGATTTGGACCATGGGTCACAGTTGTCCTCTCGAGGCCACAGTAACACCATCAGTATCCTGGCCTATCAGCTCGTTGCCTTGTCCAGTTGCCCTCACCTGCATGTCCAGTCCACTGCAGCCCACTCTGTGTGTGGCTAACCAGGACCTGGCCATCATACAGAACTGCTCCCACATGGGAATCATGTATACCTGTGTCTCGTCTCAGGCCAGTTTCCCTTCCTCCCAGTTCTGCTCTGACTCCACCTGCCCTATGACTTCCACAAGACCTTAAGTGCCTTGATGCCTCATTTCCTCCTCATCTTTTAGTCCTGCTCTACCTGATCTGGACCTTGTGCTCAATCACCTGAACCCTCAAATTATTTATATTCCTTAAAACCTCAACCTTTCATCATAAGCCAGAAACTCATCCTCAACACCTCCCTCTCCTTCATAGCTGATATCCAGTCCATTGCTGATTCTGACCAAGTCAATTGCAAAACCCATTAACTGCTGCCCAACTCTACTGTCAACAACCTATTTTAAGCTATCATTATCTTTCACCCAGCTTTTTTCAATAGCATATTCACTGATCTTCCATGATTCTACTCTTTTATTATATATTCAGCAACAAATACCATTGATCTCATGTCACTCTACTTAAAATCTTTCAAAAGCTTCCCATTGCAATGTGAAAAACAGTGGGGCCACAAGAGGTAAAACAACTAACCCTAAGTTTTACAGTTGATATGTCTTGACACTAAAACCCAGCTATCTTGACCTCTTATTCCAGTAGAATCATTATCATGCCTTGTTCTGGATATCTTCTTTTTCTTCATCTTACAGGACACTACTGGTATAGCATCATTATTTTCTCTGATGTTAACCTAGAACAATACTTCTTGAAGTGCTCACCAAATCATCTGTCTGAGAATCACCTCAGGTGCTCATTCAATGAACACCCCCTGGTTTTGTCTTCAGCAAAGTCTACCCTGTAATTCTAGGGTAAGACCTTCGAATTTGCATTTTAACAAGCTTCCTAGGAGATTTTTGAGATAGCCCATCCTGAGACTGTCTATTTTGAGCAACACTGGCTACAATAATAGACTCCCAACTGCACAGAATTAAATAAATAAGTCCAGTTTGTACATTAGCTCTCACATACACCCTTACATCAGTACGCAGCCATTTTATTTTCTTCATTGATCCTCAGGACCTATGGTGAAATGGCTGCCTATTCTCCCCAGATATGACTCTTAAGTGACTGGATTTACTGCTCTGATCAAACAAGACATGTTGTTGGTTACTTCTGTTATTGGTTTACATGGTTTATAGTCCTTGAAACAACCACAGCCATATTTATGGTCTTGGCCAGCTCATTTAGCTCCAATGACCGTTCTGTAATATGAGGTCACTGGATTATGACTTCTAATGTCCCTTCTGGCTCTTACATTCCTTAATTCCGTGAGACTAAATACTACCTCTGAGGTCATAAATTCTTTCTCATGGATCCAGAATTGGCTATGCAGTTTAGATAAAAGACATTTTAAAATCCGAATATACTGAAAATATTTTACAGACCTAAGTTCTAGTTATAGAGCAACAATTTTTTTCCATTGGTTCTGCCCACACTTCACATTTTTTTCTCCAATCTTGGCTATCCCTACTCCATTCTCCTACTACACATGACGCATGCCATTTTCCAAAGAAGACATGTCCACAGGAATAAATTTCCCAGAAAGATCTGAGGAGATCAAAACAGAAGGAGAGCAGGACAGAGTACACTTCTTTTAAGTCTGAGCCTATGGTAATTTGTGTTTACCCAGTTATAGGAACTGAGTGGCACAAAGAGGGTAAAAGGGATATAATCAAGGCACGCGTCATATTGCAGTAGATGGCCAAGAGAAGGATGACCATTGCTCAGCCACCATCATACTCATGGGACTAACTGGAACTAGGAAAACAGGAAAAGGAAAGCACTTTGTGTAACCTGCTCAGCATTAGCAGCTAGTTGTGTGACAAACACATAGCATGTGCATGCTTCCCAACAACCAAAGCTAAAAGATCCAAAAGCCAAAGTGCACGTATCTTTTAAAACTCCTTTCTTTCTCTCACACCCAGGGGCAGAATCATATCTTGTGAGTCTTGAAGCTTAGACAATTTGGAAGGCCCTCTTTATGAAAAATAGTATTTAAAAAATTATGAAAACAAAGCTAATATTAAAGTACTTATTTAGAATGAGACATTACAACTAATTACAAATGTTTAAAAGCTAACAAATACCACAAACATGATAATAAGGAAAACAACACAGTATTTTTTTAACTGTCTAACATGGCCATAGTACTTTTTCCCTACACTTTTGGCTTAATATATTTGGTTTGCTTCTTCATATGACAACGATTTTGTAATATCATTTTCTATCAAGAGAACAGGAAGACAATTTAGTTCTTTCCATACTATGGTTGATCAAAATGTATTGTTATTATTGATAGTTGGAAAGCTAGATAGAGCATGCAACTTCATGCACTTGAAGCAGAGCCGACTCAGATTTGTGCTCTACAAACATAAGAATTCTGATAGATTATATTGTGTTGCAGTTCCATCACAGAAGGAATAAAAGTACTATGCGTAGTTGTATACTGTATTATTGAGTACATCCCTAACAGAAGAAAACATCCTCTGAGTTTAGGCATTAGTGAGAAATGAATGCTCACATATCATTTTGCACATCAGGAGTTTAAAGGAGTTTCCCACAGATTAGCTTCTGGATTCATACATTTCCAACCTTATATTAGTACCCCCATACTTTCAGTACCACATACCATGACACATTCATATAATGTTAAGACCTCTGGCTTTGCATCTTTTTTCTTTTATTATGCTTGGTAAATCAGCAGAGTGAACAGTAGGGGTATTTCTGGAAACCATTCCTTCACCAGGATGGTTTAGCAATGATTTATCTATACACAGGATTGACTGCAAACCACATAAATATATGTCACTAAACACAAACTAAATATATCTCCAACTAAACCTCCCCTTGGCTGTATCTCAAACATGAGAGAATGTAACAAAGGGAAGTCAGAATGGAAAGAGGTAGCAGTTATATTAGGGCTCTCCAGAGAAACAAACAAGGGGGCAGGGGGCGGAGAGGAAGAAATAGGAAAGCTGGCAAGTCTGAAATATTGAGGCAGAATTGCTTTCACTGTGGGAAACCTCAGTCTTTGCTTCAACAGGCCTTCACCTGATTGGAGTGGACCCACCAATATTGTGAGGAGTAATCTGCTTTACACAAAGTCTACTGATTTAAATATTAATCACATCTAAAAAATATCTTCATAGCAATATCTAGACTGGTGTTTGACCAAACAACTGAGCAAAGGTGGCACATGAAGTTAGTTATCACAACAATCTTAAGCCACCTTTAATCAGTAGGGTAAGCCCTCCTATTTTTCAAATATCATAGAAACGCACTACTGAATGAACACATTGCTAGGGACCTTCACAGGGCATTGGAATGTGCCCATGCAATTTACGCACCACATCCCATCCATCAGCATATCCCATCAGTTTCACCTTCAAAATATAGCCAGAATCATCACTTCCATTGAGCTCCATTAGTTTCACCTTCTTCCGTTGTATCACCATCTGTTCCAGAGTTTGTTCATCTCTGCTTTGTGCTCTTCATTTGGAGAGTTGATTACTGCATGATTTTTTGATTTTATGGAAGAATTTTGGAGACAATTTTCATCTACTTTGTGGCAAAGTTTTTATGATGCTTTGTTTTTGTTGCCCTTTTCCACCTTTTAAAAGAATACTTTTCATCAATACTGCTTCAGTTCCTTTTTTATTATCCACCCTTGAACCATTTGGATGATCTTATCTCAGCTATTTGCAGGAAATTCCAGTAATATGTCATTTTCTATCAAGTAATAATAACAGTGATGGAAATGGGTCAGGGTGGCCATCCATGCTTCACTGTCTAAAAACTCTATTCCCTGCAGGCAGAGAGATGGTTATCTTCCTGCAAATATGGCTCCTCTGTGTGGTTCTTTGGCTAGCCGCACCTCGTCAGCCTCTCTGAGCCAAGCTTCATTCAGGAGGACATCTTCCTCTGTTCTACTCATCCCAGTCCCTGGACCGGTTGTTGCAAACTAGGGAATTAGCCTTTATGCCTCAGCATGTACCAGTCACCTTCAGGAAGCATAGTTTTGTTGAAGCTTCCTAAGATCTGATCTCACCTTTCTTCTTCTCTTCACTCCCCATCCCTTCTTCCCATTCCTCCCCTGTCTGAGCTACTTTTGGCAGCTTCAATTTTATTTTTGGGTCTGGTCTGTAGATTACATCTGTCTTAGTAGATGGAACTTAGAGGGTTTTTTTTCATTCTCCTTGCTGCTCTTGCATGATTTCCAGGAAGTGAAAGGGAAAATAATGACTTATGCTTCCATTTTGATATTGTAAATGTCCCTACTTTTTCCTCATTTTTATACCCTCAGAGCCTAGAATAGTTCTATATATATGTATATATATATATATATATATATATATATATATATATATATATTTGATAAATGAATGAATGATCAATTCAGCTTACTGCATTCTCCACTCATGAGCTCTTGTAGTTGCTGGAGAAAGATGAGTAGATTGGCCCCACCACACATTCAGAGGCTCTGGTTTCAGCTGGGAACATCTGTGTTTGTCCTTGGCCTGTTTCCTGTTCCTCTCAGAAAGTATTCCACACATAGCATTCTTGGGCCGCCTGTAAATACCCACCACCCTCGCTCACAGCCTCAACTCTCACTTCATTGTGGAAGCAGAGTCTTCAGTTGGGAACCCAAGGTACATATTAAAAATGTGTAACAATAGCAGGGCACACCATTGCCTGCTCAGAATGCACTTTAGCAGTAAAGAGCTGCTATTGCCATGCTGGCCTTAATCAGCTCAAACTCGGCCCCAGGAACTCAGCCCTCTCTAACAGCAAACACCTACAGCTCTACCCAACTCACCTTTCATCCTCCAGTCTCTGAGGACAAGGCATGCTTCTTCCAGACCAAGATCAAGCCCCTCCACCTCTTTGCTCTGGACTTCACCCTCATTTCCTTAAGCCCTTTGATCCATCCCTAAAGCCCCCTCTTTCCTTTATCTGCAACCTTTCCCCACTACCCAGCTTCCTTTTCCTTATCTAATAAATGTGCTGAAGCTTCAGGTTCATCTCTTGCTTTACAAACTAGACCACAGTTAGGGAAGAGGCTGGGATTCAGAAACTAACAGAACAAGGAGAGCTCCCTGATGCAGAGCCCCAGTGACTGGAATTTGGAATGGCGGAGGCTGAGGCTGGCCATTTGAGTGCTTCCTACTTCAAGCCTCAGTTGTTCAGGAAAATGGGGCAGGACTGAGTCCTTGGGGTAGATCTGGGGGCCCAGCTGTCAGGGCACTGGGGTAGGCAGAGGCAGAGACAGGGAAACTGAGGAAGAGTTGGCTGATGATCACAGTGGCCTTCAAATATTTGAAGGGTTGTCAAGTGGAAAAGATTTACATTATGTGGCTCCAGGGCTAGGTCTAGGAGTAGGGAGTGAGAACAAAGGGGAGGAGGATTTATGCAAGGTGAGAAAGAGCTTTCTGTCAGAACTATCTGAAAATGAAATAAGCTGCTTAGAGGATGATTAGATCCTCATCGTTACAGCAGTACAGTCCAGAGACCAAACGATCATGTCAAAGGATCCACTAAACTGCGTTATAGTTACTTATTCACAAGAATTCTTCAAGGTAGGGACACATATGATGTAGTTTTGTATTCCCGGCATTTGGCAGTGTCTGGTTCAAGGCCTGTTATATGGTCGGTGCTCAGCTACTGTTAGTGACTAATGAGAAGAGTCGTGGTAAGTTCTCCATAAATGTTTCACAAAATAAATGCATTAACATAAACATCATGAGGATAAGAAGACAAAATGATCTTTTCCTAAAATAATATTCTGGGGATTGCCATAAAGATGACATAAAATAACATATGTGAAGGCACTTTGCAACCTGTGAAGTACAATACCAACATTTAAGTATTTTCAGTGAGGTCCTCTTGGCCCAGCCCTATGCAAGACCTTATTAGCAATTCATGAACATACAAACCTACGTCCCTGATATGGAGAAACTCAGTTCAAGGAGACCACCTAAATGTATATGAAATAATAGGAGAGAATTAAGTGCTAACTTGTGTGGTCTATGTAATAGCACTCTGGTGTCCAGAGGGCCAGTGTGGCCCTGTTACTTTATTGATGACTGCTGATGTTCTTGAAGGCTTCAGAATTGACTCAGAGTTACTTGGTTTGTGACCTTGGGCACTGTCAGAGCTCATTTGTACCTTCTTGTTCATCTGCAAAATGGGAACAGTAACTCCTGGTTTACTTCAAGGATCAAATGGGTAATGTACTAGAATGTACTTAGTCAAGGTAAACCATGCTTTACAAATTATGTTCATTATTATACACACATTTTATGTCTCTGCTGTTGTGATACATAGCTAATACTCATTTTTTTGAAGTTTTTCATGCAGGTAATTAGTACCCAGTTTATCCAATTTCTCCTCTTCCTCCTTGGTGGGAGGATAATTGAGCCTTAGAGAGACTAAATCTACTGTCTGCGGTAGCTACTGTAATGTGGGTTAAAGCAGACATTCCTTGGCAGAGCATACATATCTAAAGTTGGAGATGGCAACAGGTGGGTGTGGGGGTAGAGGGTGGGGGCTGGGGAGTGCAGACTGGCCCTTTGAGAGCTGATTCTTTCCCTTGTCTGATGTGTGCTTCTCTTTCCCAGCTGGGCCCTTGCAGAATTTGCTTCCAAGCTGACCTAACTGTCTGTTTTCAGTCTCTCTACACTGCCTTCTTGTTATGGACTGAAACATCGCCCCCAAAATTCATATGTTGAGGCTCTAATCTCCAACATGACTGTATTTGGAGATGGGGTTTTTAGGAAGTTACTAAGGTTGAATGAGGGCATAAAGGTGGGGTCCTAATCCAATAGGATTTGGGGCTTTATAAGGAGATGATGTCTCTTTCCCTCCATGTGCAAGCACTGAGGAAAGGCCACGTGAGGACACGGTAAGAAGGTGGCCATCTACAAACCAGGATGAGAGCTGTCACCAGAAGCAAAACCCTGCCAGACCTTGATCTTGGACTCTCCAGTCTCCAGAAGATGAAAAAATGAATTTCTATTGTTTAATCCAGGCAATCTATGGTATTCGTTATGGCAGCCTGCGCTGAGTCACTTCCCATCACACTTTGGGCACAGGCAGACTTATGCACAGGAGCAGTGGAGGAAAGGGCTACCAGGCAAGAGGAATAGTAACTCCACACTGATATGAGGCCCCTAAACATGGGGAGATGGCAGCATGGGGTGCGTGAAATGAGTGGTGGCTGCATCCCCAGACAGGGATTGCGGAAATTCACTGTTGGGTTGTTGGAATCAACAACTGTTTTCCAGCAAGGCATTGTTTGTGTTTTAAACCAAAGCCACATTTCTGAGCAAATTTTTGAATCTTTCTGTAGTAAGGCTGGTTGAGTTGAACCATGAGAAACTGAGCTGCTGAAGCAAGGAACAGTCTGTTTCTATTTTTAGTGGTCAAATTCTATAGCAGCCTTCTGTAGCAGATGGAATTATTTCTGCACTGTCTTCTGCTATGTTTTTTTCTTCCTGTTTCTTTAAAACCGGAAGTAAATGAAAAATTGACATCAATATAGAAATTAAACTATTTTTCTTTCCATTTTATTTTTCTTAAGTATTGCTATTGCTGCTTCCAATTCTGTGCTCCATTTATCAAGTCTGTTTATTTCCAGCATCCAAAGGAACAGTGAGTCCTTCAGATTATATCACCTTAGCAGTCAATGCATCAGGATGGAATGACCAACCATAGGCTTGGCAGACTGCTTCCTATGCAGGTTTCACCAAATTTTCTTCACCAAGATGCCGGGAAAACATTTGGTTTCCAGATGCTATATGTGATGGGGCCCCTGTTCTCTCTCACGTAACCTGAGCTCTGGATGCCTCTGTGATATGGTCAGAGCTACATGCTAGGGACAGTTTTCAGGGAAGCGTGTAAAGGTTAAGACAACAGGACAGATGGGTGATGTAGGCTCAGAGGGATTCAGTGACATCTACTGGCCAATCTCGACTATCTTTAAGGCACTGCTTCAGAGTCATTTGGGTAGAGTTCTAAAGACACAGAGTCCTGGACCTCTGTTTCCAGAGAATGTGATTGAGTAGATCTGTTATGGGACCTGGGTATCTGCATTTTTAATAAATCCCCAAGTTATTCTGATGCACAATCATGATAGAAAACTCTTGCCTTAGAGGTCCTTCAAAATGAAGAGGTAGACATAACTGCACAAAAGCTAACCTCAGTTTTCCTTAACCAGATCTGTTCCAGACCCTCGGGCAGCTGTAGTTTGAAAATAGGCAGCTATTTCGCACTGACACTTGATATATATATAAAGCAAAATGAGTGATCTGCTGTTCTTGCTTTCAGATGAAGAACTATGAAGTAGCACACTGAGCTAAATGAAATGGAATATGCCATTTGCATATTGCTATTTAAGTGTCATTTATTAAATATTCAACAAGTCCCCAAAGTGGACAGGGAGGAATATTCCATTCTACTGTTTGTTCAGAAAAAATTGGTCCTACTTGATGTTATAACAGTCCCAGAACTTCAACCCAATTTTTCATTCTTTTGTTTATTTATTCATTCATTTACTTGCTCATTCATCAGACCATTTTTGAGAGACTATGCTGGTTTGGGGGAATGTAGTGAAGCCAAGTCTCTACCTTTTAGGACATTGATGGTTAAAATAAAGGAAACAAAAGGCAGTCTGACACAGATGTTGCCAAAACAAAGTTGCATTGAGGGTTGACCATACATCTGGGAAGAAGAGGCCAGGGCCTTAAAGAAATATGTTTGTTATCATAACCCAAAAGTTATGTAGTACTTAGTAAGTACCAGGCACCTGTTTGAAATGCTTTACATCTATTAACTCATTTCATCCTCAAAATACTCTTAAGAAATGGATACTATTATTATTCCATTCTGTAGATGAAGAAACTGAGACACAGAGAGGTTAAGTAACTTGCCCAACATCATTTAGTTACCAAGAGGCAGAGCTAGGAGTCAAATTCTCTTTCTGGACCACTTTTCTATATTACCTTCCCTTTGATACCTGAAATGACCAAGAGTCACTGTTTTCATTCACTATGACAATCAACAATGGTAGCATTTATTAAAGACTTAATATGTATCAGGTACTGCATTAAACACTTAACATATGTTGTTTATCTGATTTAACTTTTACAACAACTACCCTCATTTTAGAATGAGGAGGTTGAGGATCAGAGAGGTTAATTCACTTGCTCAAGGTCTCAGAGCCAGGAAGTGGCAAAGCTTTGATTTGAAACAAGTTCTGTCTAAAAAACCCACACTCTTAACTGCTATGCCATACAGCCTTCCACAAAGTGGTGACACAGTTAAGGCGATGTGACAGCAAGAGAGAGCTGTGGTTAAGAGCACACACTCTGGAACCAGAGTTTGAATCTACTCTACCACTTAAGTGCTGCTGTGTCCATGATTCTGTGTTTTCATCTATAAAGTGAGGAAGATGACAGTAGTACCTACCTCATAGAGCTGTAATGAGGATTAAATGGGTTAGTATAAGAAAATCCTTAGAAAAATGCCTTTATAGATATTGGCTATTATTAGTATTACTCTTTGACAAGAAGTAGCCACCAGCTATCTCAGTATGAATATCTATCAGATGTTAGCTAGCTCATCTCCTAGCAAAACTCTGACAACCTATGCTATAGGATTTGGGGTGATGGTTGGTTATGGAGACATGCATTCCAGGCAAAGGCATGAAAGTTGGAAGGAGCATGGTGTGTTTGGAGTTGAGGAATGCAAGGTGCTCAGAACAACTAGGGCAGGACATATTTGAAGAAGACTGTTCAAACAAAAGACACATCATGCAGAATCTTAATGCCACACCCAGGGATTTAGACTTGACCTCTGTATAAATAGAAGGTTTTAAGCAGGAAGGGGACATGGGCAGCTTTGCATTTTAGAAAAATCGCTCTGGCAGCAGTCTGGTAGATGGTTGAAAGGGGTGAGACTTGAAGCAAGCTGTTCTCAAACTTGTCTTTTTTTATTTTTCAATGAGTAATAATCAATGCCTGAACTAGGGCAAGTAGCAGTGTTGAGAGTGGAGAAGAGGGATGGACTTCAGGGATAATTAGGAGGTGGCATTCATGGGACAGAGTAAGTGATTGAATGTGGTGGAGGAGGGTAGAGAGAGGAATCTAAGATGACTCCCAGGTTTCTGGCCTGGGTGTCTTAGGGAAGAGTGGGGCAATGCACTAAGAGTATACACAGGAAGAAAGGTTTTAGGGGAGGCAGTAGAGGTAACTGGTTTAGTTTGGGACATAATGAGTTTGAGGTGCCTTTGGGACATTCAAGCTGAGATGACCAGTACTAGCTGATGAATATGTGGGTCTGAAGCTCAGGATAGAGGTCTTTAGACTGGAGATAAAAATTTTGTATATAACCTATATGTTGTAGTTAAGGCCACAGGAAGTGGTTAAGATTCCATGGGAAGAGCATATATACTGTAAAAAGAGAAAGGGACAAGGACAGGACATTTGGGCACAGCAGCATTTAAGGAGTGGGCACAAGAAGAGGGGTTCATCCAAGAATGGACTAACAGTTGCCAAAGGGAAAGGGACTGCAGACAGTGGGTGGGAAGGGAGGGATAAGGGGATTAAGGGGCATTATGATTAGGACCCATAGTGTAGGGGGGGCACAGGGAAGGCAGTATAGCACAGATAAGACAAGTAGTGACTCTACAGCATCTTATTATGCTGATGAACAGTGACTGTACTGGGTTTTGTGGTGGGGACTTGATAATAGGGAGAATATAGTAATCATAATGTTGCTCATGTGATTGTATATCAATGATACCTGAATTAAAAAAAAAAGAGGGGTTGGTAATGGAGCCTGAGGTGGAACAGCTAGAGAGGCAAGAAGAGAACCAAGAGAGGTTTCTGTTGGGAATTATGGTGAAACTTACTAATGTTTAGGTGGCATTTGTTGATAGTACCTGAGGATATAGAAGTCCTTCACTGCCAACTAGCCCTTTCACTTCATGAGATTCCCTAGGGAAAGATTTGTAAAGACTAGTAACCAAGGTGGGGACAAAGTATCACTTTAATAGAAAATTGGAAAACTCAATGCATGGCTCTTTAGGAAACCTGGGTGGAAGTACATAGCTTAAGTCAGAGGCTTAAGTAGGGTTGCCACCTCCTCCTAGAACTTATCACTCTATGGGTAGAGTCTGGAGGAAGCTGCAAAAACAACAGATCCAAGGGCAAATTCTGCGACCCCTCAATCCACTTAGGTTTCTGAAAGACTGGTAAAAGGAGAGAGAGAATTCCAGTTTAATGGAAGAGAGAAAATAGATAAGAGCAGAAGAGGAGACAGAGAAAGAAATAGTAAAACAGGCCAGAGAAGGAGGAGAAAATGCCAGAGAGTGTGGATAGTTTCAAGAAGAGAGTGGTCACCAGTATGAAAGGCCACAAGCGATGTCACATGGATAAGGCAACAGAAGGAAATGTTGGACTTGTCTCCTCAGTTTCATTTCCAATCCTCACTCCCAAGCACTGTGGTGTCTGCAGTGGAGCAGGCTATCTTAATGAGCTGTCACTCTTAGTCTGCAAGAATGGTGTAATGTGGCTGTGACATACAACCTAAAGGGGCTCCTTGCACATTAGAAGACCAAGAGACCAAGCTGTAAACTGATAGTTGGCAGACATGATTTATTTGAACTGATCAGTGTTTGCCAACATAAAAAGATCTAGAAAGTTCACATAAAAATCTGGATTCCAGTCTTCTTATGAAATATTAGAAGATTTGGCAAATCTGAATGAACACCATGAATGACCACAAGCCATGGATGGCTCTCACCTTTAGATACATGGGCACTTTATAGTTTGCCACATCCATCCCTACTACTTTATCCCCAGGATGCTTCACTCATTTATGTCAATAGCCTGGCATTTGCCAAAGACAGAACTTTGGGAGAACACTAGTAATTAATAGATGGGTATGCACTAGAGTAGGGGCAGGCAAACTTTTTCTTTAAAAGGACAGATAATAAATATTTCAGGCTTTGTGGGCCATTCAGTTTCTGTATCAACCACTCAACCCTGCCATTGTACTGCAAAAGCAGTCATGGACAAATTTGTAAACTAGTGGGTGTGGCTGTGTTCCAATAAATGTTATACATGGATTCTAAAATTGTAATTTCATATAATTATCATTGTCATGAAATATTATTCATTTTTTTAAACATTAAAAATGTAAAAAAAAACCCACCCCAGAACATTTTTAGCTCGTAGGCCACACAAACATAGGCTGCTTGAGTATATTTGACCTACTGGCTGTAGTTTCCATCCCTTGGGCTAGAGAATCAATATGCAAGGTAGGTGGTATGTAGATCAGAGGTCCCATTCCCCCAGTTAGGACATGTGATCATGCGTATAAACTGGAAAAAATATGGTTATGGCTACGAGAAAGGTAAGACTGGTTGAGGGTGCAATTTTGGATAGAGGTGGGATTCTACACAGACCTGGCTCTATAAACATCTTCTACTCTCTATGGGAGTCCCAAAAGCAAGGCAAGACTAGAGAATCCAGAAAAAGACACCCATCAGAAACCAATCAGGCAGAAGAACGCTGGTGTCAAAATGGCATGACAATTCCCCAGGTCTTAGGAAACTTTCAGTGAGCAAGCATCTGAGAGAGACCAGCCAACCCTTATGAGGACAATACCACGAATGAAAAAAACTATTAAAATGATCAAGTAGCCAACTGGATTGGTCTGAATTAGAATGAAACCAAAGGGTAGGTGTGTGTGGAATCTGGGACGGGGACAAAAAGGCTTTGTGATGAGGGCATGATTCAACCTAGGCTGGAGTTTATAAATTGGTACATGACAGAGCACAGCTTATAGCTAGCAATGCATCCCAGGGACCTTGTCAGAATCCACTAGGGTACCAGGTAGGGGAAGGTATGAGCACGTACCAAAAGATGTCCCCTCACTTCCATGTGGAGCCAGAAATGGGAATCTTTTCTGCTATAGATGGAATGTTTGTGTCTCCACAAAGTTCATATATTGAAATTTCAACCCCTAAGGCAATGGTATGAGGAATTAAATCCTTTGGGAGGTGATTAAATCATGAGGTTGGAGCCTACATGAATAGAATCAGTCTCCAAGAGAGATCCGTTGTCCTTTTCACCATGTGAAGACACAGAGAGAAGGTGCTGTATATGAACCAGAAAGTAGGCTCTCACCAGACACTGGATCTGCCAAGTCCTTGATCTTGGACTTTTCAGCCTGCCTCCAGAACCATGAGAAATACATTTCTATTGTATATAAGCCACCCAGTCTATGACACTTTCTTATAGCAGACCAAATAGATTGATTGAGACACTTTCCTTCTAGCCAACTTAAAAAAAATACTTTGTTTCCAATTATCAAAATAATACAAGCTCACCATAGAAATGCAGTAGTAAGTATAGTGCAGAAGAGTGTTGAAAAGCAGATTAAAAGCATGCCTTATTATTCCTTCACCTAGATGCAAGCCACTGTTCATGCTTTGGTGCAGTTTTCTTACAATGCCTTTGAAACACCTCTACATGGTTGAGAATTGCATACATTATTTTTAGCTTGCTTGTTTTCCCACTTGATCTTAAAACTTTCACCATATCATAAATATGTTTTGCAAATTTTTTTTACAAAAGGTTTGCAAACAGGCCCAGCACTCTTTTAGGCATTCTCAAAGGTTTTCTATTGTGAATGTTGTTTCAACTGATATTTTTATATACCTCTATCTACATTTAAAATTATTTTCTTAGAGTAAATATAGATAGAGGTGGAACTACAGGGCCAAATGGTATTATATTTTTAAGCTCTTGCTATGTATTTTTGTCTGATTTTTAAGATGTATATAAGGACCTTCATGAGGGTTTTCATTAACTTCATATTTTTCATTATCTTCATTATTTTTACTTATTTAACAAACATTTATTAGCACTACTCTATGTCAGTGCTCTGAGGTAGATACAAATAATTTAAAGATACAAACTGTGTTTTTTGGAGTTTGAAGCCTATCCAAAAAAACAAGACCCCCACATAAAATTTGTGAAATTCACATAAAAATTGTGAAATCTCTGATAAGAATTTCCCCTATAGATAGATGAGCAAAAGTTCACCAAGAAATATGAAGAAGGATATTCACTGCAACTTTGTAATAGCAAAACAAAATCAAACACATACAAAACTAACAAAAACCAAATCCCCATACCTGGAAATTACCAAAATGTCCACTACCTGGGGACTGGATAATTAAGCATTCATACAGCCATACATAGGCATGGTGGGGGATAACACTGAAAAGAATAAGTTGGATCTCTATGGGCTGATATGAAAAAAAATCTCTAATAGATGTTATTTAGGGGCAAGGGAAGCAAGAACAGAACAGTGTGTATACTATCCTCTTTGTGTGTGTGTGTAACAGAGAGAGAGAGAGAGAGAGAGAGAGAGAGAATATGAATATGAATATAAAAACAATCTCTTATCTGCTTTTCTTTAATCCTAGAAGCTAGGAAAACAGAACACTTTTTCCCCCAAATTTGGCACAAATTCAGTTTGGGAAAAACCTGATATTAACTGACATGTAGCTATTTGTAGCCTCTGTTTATCCCAAATAGTGTGAATATTCAAACACTTTGCTCCATAAATGTGTTGATCAATTTTGAACATGTCTAATTTATGTCTTTGCTGTTCCAAGTCCAAATGAGGAAGTGACATACTAAATATTATCAGCACTATATCACCATGTTAAAATCTTTAAAATGTTGGATTCCAACATATTTCTGGCCTCAAAGATTTAAGATAAGGGATTAAGCCCTCTACTATAGATATGTGTATATACGTTGATACATGTTACTTTCTTTTTTTTCCTGATGATGCCACATGAATCCTTTACAGTGATCCTTGGGAAAGGGACTGAGGATGGTGGGGAGAGGCTTCTGCTTTTCATTTTGGTACCTTTCCGTAGTTTGAATTTTCTAACGTTTACATGTGTACTACTTTTAAATAAAAAAATTCAGCAGATTTAGAAGGGAGTTGATTATGGCTCATTTTTGTTTCTTTCTTTGTATCTCTCCATATCTAGAGTCAATATGAAACTAATTGAAACTTAAAAAGAAAGTGTACTTAAAACAACAAAAATAAAGGTAGCTCAGATAGAGCAGTCTATGATGAGAATGAGGAGGGGCACATCCCAAGAACCACACAGATTTAGGAGCATGAGTGATCCCTGTAGCCTGAGAGAGCTACAGAGAGCCTTCACAGGCGTCAGGGGACTAAAACTAGGCTTTAGGCATATATAGGATTTGGTTGGTGGAGATGATCTGAACTTCAGATGGGGAAAGTGGTCCACATAAAGGAAGTGATGAATACCACTTACCCAGATGGTATAAAGGACAGAGGAGCAGAAGGCGGCTCATTTCCTACTTACATTTGACCCTGAGTATCCTTCCACCAGACTGGACGGTATGAAGTTAGAGTTTGTTTCCTACTCCCAGACATGCCCAATCCTCCATTTGGTTCCTTTCTCCTGCTCCCTTCAGGGCTTTTCATTAAACAGCTTCTTTTTTTAAATTCTGAGAACCCCAGCTGATGCTCATGCTCTAGAAACAATTACTATAGACATTTCTGTGCATGTTAAAGATATGCACAGATTCATTTTGGGGAGAGAAAAGCCTTCAGAAATAATCTAGGTTCCCCCACTCCTGTCATTGTATACTAGAAAGGGAATATGAGGTCATGAGAAGTGAAACATCTTGCTAAGTTACATAGCCCACAAATGCAGAGTTCCAAACAAAACCCAGTCTTTCATCTTAGAGACCAGTTTTAAGCTTACTTTTCTTCTTACCTTTGTGTTTACTGGTGGTACATTTGTTTCCCAGACTAGTTGTGATCTGCTAAGACTCCAGCATGTTATTGCAAAATCCAGAAAAGGCGAAACAAACATAAAAGCTATGGAATCCAGTGATCACTAGAGAAGCATCATGCTTGTGTAGATTGGAGCCTGAGTACTAGAGAGTTACCATGGCAATATCTGGGCATGCATTGCAGGCTCAGAGAAGATAGAATTCTCACATACTGCCTGGCCTCTCATTCCTGTCAAGATGGGATTCATCACTTGAAGGAAATGGGCCTCCAACTGCCAAGTACAGGGGGAGGGAATGGAGGGAGTGTGGGGAAGGTGGACATCCTTTTCTCCTGTTTGCAATGTCCTCATTTTGAAGGTGAAGGAAGGGAAGGAAAGAAGGATGGAAAGAAAGAAATACAGAAGGAAAGAAAGGAGGGAGGGAAGGAGAGAGGGAGGAGGGGGAGAGGTTTTCTTTTTATTGGTGTTTTGCTTGCAGTATAAAACTGGGCTGCTTAAAACTTCTGAGCCTAGAAAAATTTGTTCTGGCTGTAATCTCCTTCCTCAAAATTCCAACCCCTCTTACTTCTCTCTCTTGATTGTATATGCTGCAATAGGATTCTACCAACAGTCTGACATGGCTGAGAGATTCACAAGTCTTTGGCAAAAATAAATGCTATTTTTCATAAAAGGCTCTCCCTATCTAGGGAAAAACCCAAGGGTCAGGGTCATCAGTGAAACAAGAGATTTAAATGAGGACAGGTATGGAGATGTGGTAAGGTTCCTGTGCCCATTTGAGTTATTTTGGAATCCTAAAGTAGGGAATGAGTCAGCTTTAGCTTATACATAACAAGGCTCACTTTCTTGCCTAGCCTGTGCACCTTGCCAGATCTCAGTGGGGTGCTGAGGAGGAAAAATTGTGGCCTTGGGAACAGGGTACACCATGTAGTCATTTTGGGGGAATCCCAGAGGGATGATTTTTAAAAAAATTGAAGTACAGTTGATATACAATATTATATTGGTTTCAAGTATACAACATAGTGATTTGACAGTTATCTACATTATTAAATGCTCACTCCAACTAGTGTAGTTACTATATGTCAACATAGAAAGATGTTACAGAATTATTGATTATATTCTCTATGCTATACTGTCATCCCCATGGCTAATTTATATTACGATCAAGATTTTGTGCCTCTTTACCCCCTTCACCTATTTTCACCAATCCACCTCAATCCCTCCCCCATGGTAACCACCAGTTACTTTTTAGTGTCTATGAGTTTATTGCTGTTTTGTTCATTTTGTTTTGTTTTGTTTTTAAGATTCCACTTATAAATGAAATCATGTGGCATTTCTCTTTCTCTCCCTGGCTAATTACACTTAGCATAATATCCTCTAGCAACATCCATGTTGTTGTAAATGGCAAGATTTCTTTCTTTTTTATGGTTGAATAATATTCCATTGTGTATATGTACCACCTCTTCTTTATCCATTCATCCATTGATGGACAATTTGGTTGCTTCCATATCTAGGCTAATGTAAATGATACAGCAATGAACATAGGAGTGCATATATCTTTTTAAGTCAGAGATTTTGCTTCTTTGGGTAAATTCCTAGATGTGAAGTTATTGGGTGATATGGTATTTCTATTTTTAGATTTCTAAGGAATTTCCATACTGCTTTCTGCAACAGTTGTGTCAATTTGTATTCCCACAAACGGAGTAGCAGGTTTCCCTTTTCTCCACATACCAACAGTTGTTATTGCTTGTCTTTTGGATGGTGGCCATTCTGACTGGTATGAGGTGATACCTTATCATGGTTTTGATTTGCATTTCCCTGATGATTAGTGATGTGGAGCATCTTTTCATATGCTTGTCGGCCATCTGTACGTCCTCTTCCAGAGGGATGATTTGGAAAGTATGGTCATCTAAAATGCATAGAATCAGGCAGAAAAGCAAAAAGTTGCTTATTTTGGATCTGAGTGACTGAGTGGTGCTGCTCCAGTACCAAGGTTCTGGTTTTTCAATCTGTGAGGTAGGAAGGATAATGCCGTTAACCTGGGTTCCTCTCTTTCTCCACCACTGGCCTCTGGAACAGTCTGGGCATCTATTCTTTTTACTCCACACACACCAGGCTCATTTCCACCTCCCATTTCCATTGTTTCCTCTCCTTGGAATTCCCTTTCTCCTTCCCCTCTGCTTATTCAAATTCTGTATGTGATTCCAAAGCAGACTTGTACCTCCTCCATAGAGCATTCATTCCTTTATTGCCCTACCTCAAGATAAGTACCCCTTACACAAAGCTCACTTTGATTTTATATTACATAATTATTTAATCTCTCTGTGCCTAGATGAGGAAAGCAACAGCATCCACTTAGGTTTCTAGTGAGTATTAAATAACATACTGCATTTAAAGTGTTTAGGGCAGGTCCTGAGGCATAGTATATGCTCTATAAGTCATATCTGTCATTATTATCATGGTGGAGCACTGCACAGTACCAAATTAAAGCTATGACATGTTGCTCTATATGGTTCATAGTAGTGACATTGAAAGTAGCAGATACCTATTTGTGCTATGGATACACAAGATGATTCCTTTCTTCCAACAATAGGTAAAGAATAATAGTTAAGTGTTTATTATCATTCATAAGAGTTTAGGGCTATCATTACTATCTCCATTCTACTGATGAGGAAAGAACCCCAGAGTTTGAGGATCTGGCTGCAGGCCATAGAATTCAGCTAGCAAGCTGTAGCAAAGCTGGATATGAACCTAGACAGTGTGGCTCCATAGCCTGGACTCTTAACCACTATGCTATTCCCTTGCAAATTGGGAGCTAAAACCTCAGGGAAGGCTATGGGGAGAAAGTAGGCTATTTAGAAAAGTGAAGGGGATTTAGCTGGAAACTGTCCAGACTTTTAAGAGAATACAAGTTCTCAGTGGCCCATATCTGTGGAGAACGAGTGAGCATTGCATGTGAACTCAGTGTACTTCTGCTCTCCTTGATGTCTGTCCCAGAGTAGTTTCAGTTGCACTCAGGGAGCCCAGCCAGAGTCTGTGGCTGTCCTAGCGACTCCCTGTGAAGGGGATGGATGATAAGGGATGTGGAGAATGTCATTCAAAGGCTGTGGGAATCAAAAGAGCCCTGGTAAGCCCTGGGGTGGTGGCAACAAAGCTGTCAGGGAGAAGTCTTTCAGCTACCACCCAGCCATTGAAGTATATGAGCAGCTTTCAGAAATTCAACTTCATAAATTCAGCCTTGAGGTCTTATCTCTCACTTCTTTCTTGGCTCCTCTTGGACGCAATCCTGTTGTTTATCCGGAAGGAATTTCAAGTGTTACACAAAGCTGAGAGGGAACATAAATACTCGGTTTGATGAAATAGTGCTCAGAGGGAGATAGGAAAGCTCCTCAGAGCCAGGGCCAGGTGGGGGCTTTTGGAGAAAGGGAAGCTGTCACAGCTCCCAAACAGTCAACCACAAGAGCTAGGTGGCTAGGAATCCTGGCCTAGCTCAAAGTTCACAGCTCTGTGGTGAGTTTCTGTTACTCACTTTGCTTTAGGCTATTTTCAAATCTCTGGTGACTTCACGAATACTTGGAATAGTAGGTTTCACCAGAGAATAGAAGTATTCTACTTACGTGGTTTTCAATCATAGGGGATATTAGACAGAGCCTTGTCCCTAAAACAGTAGCCACCACCGTATCTGTCATCTTACTATTGGCATGTAATGTCTTTGACTCTTCAAAGTTTTTCTCCATCTTCAGGAATGCCCATCTAAGAACTAGAAGGGCATCTGAAGCTCATTTGATTCCAACCAGCTCATCTCTATTAAAGTGTTTATACCCTTTGATGCATGTAGCAAATAAATTAACTTGAGATTTATGGGTGCTCTGAATTCCCTGAAAATGTATGCAAAGTTCCATGTGCATGTGCATGTGCATATGTGCATTTTCTTCATTTATCCATTGTAAGCTTTTATCAGGCCAGAGTGTAGTCAATTATGTTAAACATGGGAGTCAATGTGGCACAGTGGAAGGCATAGGCTTTAGATTCAGAAAGACCTAGCTTTGAACTCGGGCTCCACATTTAGTAGCAGTGTGATCTTGAACAATGTAAGTAAGCACTCTGAGCATCATCTATCCTTAAAATGGGGGAAATAATAGTGCCTAACTTGAATCTGTATTGTGAGGATCGAATGAAATAAGGTAAGTCAAGTGCAGAATATCATTCTTGGCACAAAGTAGGTGCTCAATAAATATATTCATCAAATATCTTGATTACTATAGTTATCATCAAATATACTGATGATAAACCCACAATGAGATATCACCTCACACCAGTAAGGATCGCCACCATCCAAAAGACAAACAACAACAAATGTTGGCAAGGTTGTGGAGAAAGGGGAACCCTCTTACACTGCTGTTGGGGATGTAAATTAGTTCAACCATTGTGGAAAGCAGTACAGAGGTTCCTCAAAAAACTCAAAATAGAACTACCATTTGACCCACGAATTCTACTCCTAGGAATTTACCCTAAGAATGCAGGATCCCAGTTTGAAAAAGAAATATACACCCCTATGTTTATCGCAGCACTATTTACAATAGCCAAGAAATGGAAGCAATCTAAGAATCCATCAGTAGCTGAATGGATAAAGAAGAGGTGGTACATACACACAATGGAATATTATTCAGCCATAAGAAGAAAACAAATCCTACAATTTGCAACAACATGGATGGAGCTAGAGGGTATTATGCTCAGTGAAATAAGCCAGGCAGAGAAAGACAAGTGTCAAATGATTTCACTCATCTGTGGAGTATAAGAACAAAGAAAACAACTGAAGGAACCAAACAGCTGCAGACTCACAGAATCGAAGAATGGACTAACAGTTACCAAAGGGAAAGGGACTGGGGAGGGTGGGTGGGAAGGGAGGGACAAGGGGGAAAAATGAGCCTTACAATTAGCAGACATAATGTGGAGGGGGGATGGGGAAGGCTGTACAACACAGAGAAGACAAGTAGTGATTCTACAGCACCTTACTATGCTGATGTACAGTGACTGTAATGGGGTATGTGGTGGGGACTTGGTGATGGGGGGAGTCTAGTAAACATAATGTTCCTCATGTAATTATAGATTAATTATACCAAAATAAAAAATATATATATATATACTGATGAATATATTTATATTTACTGAATGCCTACTTTGTGCCATTCACTCTTCTATGTTCCAGAGCTACAGCCGTGAACAAAAAATTCCTGTTCTCATGGGGCTTACATTAAAAAGTGGAATAAGTAAAATAGCTATGATTATGATAAAGGCCATGAAGGAAGCAGACAATGGGGGTGAAAAAGAGAATAAAGAGGATGGAGGGAAGAAACTCATTATGAGTAGGATGGCCAGCACAGGCCCCTGGGACATGGTGACATTTAACTAAGATCCAAAATATGGGAAGGAGGGAACCATGAAAAGAGAAGGAGAATATATTAGCATTCTATTGCTGTTACAACAATTTACCACAAACTTAGTGAAGAGAAACAAGACTGATTTATTGTCTCACAATTCCCATGAGTCAGTAGTCCAGGCACAGTGGGGCTCAGCTAGGTTCTCTGCCCAGGGCCTCCCAAGGCCAAAATCAAGGTGCAGTCCAGACTGCATCCTTATGGAATGACTGCATTACTAAAATCTGTGGAGACTCTGGGGAAGAATCCATTTTCAAGTTCATGTCCTTTCTGTGTTTTCCACACAGCCCCTTCCACCTTCAAGCCAGCAAGGGTGGCTCCAGTCCTTGTCATGCTTCTCATCTCTCTGACTTCCTTTTCCGCATCTCTCTCTTTTTCAGGCCTACGTGATCCCATTGGGCCTCCTTGGATAATCCAGGGTAACCTTTCAATCTTAAGGTCAATTTATTAGGAAGCATAGTTACACTAAATATTTCCTTTAGCCATGTATTGTTGCACAACAACAAGTGTGACATAAAGGATGAAGGTTATTGGGTCAAAATTCTGCCTCCCACACATAGAAAGAACATTCCAGGCAGAAGGAACAGTAAGAAGAGCAAGATGAGGTCGGAGAGGGGGACCCAAGCAGGGCTCATGCAGAGCCTGTGGGTCATGGTCAGTGATCTGCATTTTAGTCAAAGGGCAATGAGAAGCCATTAAAGAGGTTAAAGCTTAGAAATGACATGATCTGTTTAACATGTTAGAAAGATCATTCTTGCTACTACTAGGTGAATTGGAAGGGAGCAAAAATAAAAGGGAGAAAATCATCATGCGGAATAAAGATAATGATCTCAATCTGTATTCCTAGAGCTTCTAAACCTGTTTCAGTGACACAGCACTTTGTGGGATATCATGAAATACTCATATTTAAGTCATAAAACACCTACAAATATAATTCCATGCTAACTGAGATTCTGACTTTTATATTGTAATATAGGCACATGGATGTAGGCACCAAGTATGTCAGCAAAATTTATGGGAACAGTTCTATCCATTAACTTACTGCCTTTCCTTGAAAAATGTTGGGGAAAAGACCAACATTCCATTTCATTTTATTTTTAAAAATTTTTATTGAAATATAGTTGATATCCAACATTGTATTGGTTTCAGATGTATAATATAGTAATTCGATGACTATATACATTACTAAATGCTCACCATGATAAGTGTAGTTACCATCTGTCAACATATAAAAATATTACGATATTATTGGCTATATTCCCTACGCTGTACTTCCATCCCTGTTTCTAATGCATTTTATCATTGGAATTTTGTACATCTTTATCCCCTTCACCTATTTCTCCAATTCCCCAACCCCCTCCCACATGGCAACCATCAATCTGTTCTCTGTGTTTATGAATGTATTTCTGTTTTGTTTGTTCATTATTGTTTTTTAGATTCCACATATCAGTGAAATCATATGGTATTTGTCTTTCTCCATCTGACTTATTTCACTTAGCATAATACCCTCTAGGTCCATCCATATTGTTGTAAATGGCAAGATTTCATTCTCTTTTATGGCTGACTAATACCATATGACCCAGTAATTCCACTTCTGGGAATTTACCTGAAGCAAACAAAATCACTGATTTGAAAAGACATATGCACCATATGTTTATTGCAGTATTATTTACAATAGCCAAGATGTAGAAGCAGCTTAAGCATTCATCGATAGATGAAAGAATAAAAATGTGGCACATATACACAATGGAACGTTTCATTTTAAGTGACAGAATACTCTGGTTTTGTTCATAGAACACTGTATGCTCTGAGACGATGGTTTGAAAAACACTGCTAAGAGCAGAGCAATTTGTTGGGATAGAGACACTAATGTGGACTAGCTGCAAGACCAGAGCCCTTCCTCTGTCTTTTCAGTCTCCTCTGTTCCTCTTTGCCAGGATTTTTAGTAACTGGTTGAAATGCATTATCATAGTGTGAAGAAACACAAAGTCCAAAGGATCCACAGAGAGGAAATGCCCAGATTCACAGCTTAGCTTAACTCATCAGTGGGAAGCAAGATCCTTTCTGCCTGATTCCCAGGTAGGTCTTTTGGCTTCAGGTTGAAATTCTCTGAATCTACCTGGCTCCCTGATCAGTCTGGCTCCTATGGCCTTCTGTCCTGGAGCTCTTTGAGCACAAAGTCCCCAGCTTTGGGCAGTTTCCCACCCAGTCTTCTCCGCTCCTGCTCTCTGGCTTCCAAGAATTATGGGATCTGTGCTCCTTGCTGGCACTCAGACTTCCTTCTCCTTTCTCATGCTGTCTGTTCATTTACACACCTCTCGTTGGGTCTTTCAGTTGTCCCACTTTTCTAAATAACCCTTATGTTTCTTTTCATCATTTCTCAGTCCCCTCCTCCCAGCATCACACATCTGGGACTGATGGCACTTGTCCATTCCTGCCCTTCACATGGACTTTGTTCAGCTCATCCATGTTCAGGACATCCATTTGCATGTCTAAAGTCCCATTAACATTATGATTATGCCTTCCCCATTCATTCTGCGGTTTTCTTAACATCACATACATTGAGAAGAGGGAAAGAGTTTCTATAGGAGCTAGGATGCAGGTGTCAGAATTGTGAGTGAGGCCTTAAAGGTGGCACTCTTGGATGCCCGAGAGCCCAGGCTGAAGTAGCTAGGAGTGGGCTGAAGAGGCGCCGGAATGTCCACTTAAGGGTTTGTGGGAGATTCTAGGAGCTGAGAAACAAAAGCAATATTGTCATCCTTTTTGGACAAGTACACCCAGCTTCAAATGAAGTGGGGCCTGTGTACCGCCACATCTTTATATCTCTTTGGAGCACGGGGGCTTCATTGGTGATGGTGGGGGAGGAGGAGTGTGAGGAGAGAGACGAGAGCACAAGAGAGCGTGAGAGAGCAGGAGAGGGCACTGAGGCAGAGAGAGTGATAAAAGACAAATTTTTTTAGTTTACTGAGAAAGCATGTGAAAAATTGTGGAGGCTAGTCTGGTTGTGGCAATCACTCTGAATGAGACAAGACATTTCTGCAAAACATGGCTCAGGTGGTAGTGCTTTCTTGTCCCAAATTATCATGGTAATGTCAATAGCTGTTGAGTGCCTCCGCCTATGTGCTGGGCCCTGTGCCAGGCCTTTTATTTCATCTAACTCATTTAAATGTCACAACAACGTGATGAGACAGAACTCATTATTATGTTTACATCACATGTGAGAAAACAAGCACAGAGAGGAAGCAACTGCTTCGAAGACACGTTATCTAGTAAGTGGCAGAATCAGGATTCAAGCCTGGGTCTGGGTAACTTTGGTGCCTGTACTCATAAGGACTGCACTGTAGTGGCATGGCTGGCCAGTCAAGGAACCATTGTAGAGGCCAGGAAGTCCTTTCTTAGCTCTCATCCCAGCACTTCCAATTCTGTCTGAGAGGTCCTAACCTTAGGAAATGGGAAAGACCTGGAATAGGAGCATAGTCACTTCACAGCAGAGAAACACCCTTCGGTATCTGCACTCAGGCAAGCATCAATGACTAAAGAGATCACAAGTTATGTTCATGTGAGCCAAATGCTTATTTTGCATTTTTCACAGAGGAAATTAAAAATCTGTATACCCTCCCATGTCTGCTCTGGGGTCAAGCATCTGCTGGATGTGTTAAAGCCTAAGACTCCCATCTGGATCTTTTCAACCCTTTGTCCTTCACCCTCATTCCTCCCCTTTGCCTCAGCTCTGTCTCCTGCCCCTCTGTTCCTTTATCTGTTTTTGTCTCCCACTTCTCTCACTCCCTTTTCATATTTACCTGCTAAGCCATAGCCAAAAAAGAGAATTGTATTTTTACTTTCCAGGGTGATTTCCTGGCTGGTGACATTCTCCTCTACTGACTGCCTCTGATCATCATATCTTCTCAACAGCTGGCCGTACATATGTTTAAGATTTAGGAAGTAAAGGGGGCCCATTCCTGTACAGTATGGACCAAGCTGAAAGCTAGTCACTTTATTGAAAAAATGGTGTGAATTTCCAATTAAAAATAATAGCTTCACTTTGCAACAATACTACTTTCAACTTCTCAGAATGTTTTCTCAGTGTTCGATCTTACAAGGCATAGTCAAGGTGTGGCCTGTGGAATCAACTCTAGAACTTGATATTTGCACTACTCACTCTTTCTGTTTTGGGCTACAACTCTGTGAGAAGACTAAGCAAGTATCAACAACCCTATATACTGACAGGCAAGTGACTTGCCCATGGCCCTACTGCTAGAGAGAGGCAAAGCTAGAAGTAGAAACTAAGTCTTCCATCCTTAGCTCCAGACATCTCTCCACTGTTCCTTCCCCTGTGCATTCTGGATTTTAGGAAGGTGCAGTTGGAAGCAGCTGGTGGGTAGTGCTCTTCAGGGACAGGAGACACATAATAATAGCACTAACATCTTCTGGAAGCTTTCCTGTGCTTTACATGCATCTTTTTCATTTAATTCCCACAAAACCCAATGTGGTAAGTCTTATTATCATCTCATTTTATAGATGAGAAAACTGAATTATGGAGAAGTTAAGGGCTGGAGTACTTAGCAGAAGTACTCGCTGACCAGCTCAGGCTGACATTATTGAGTTCAGAATGCCTAGTGGGAGGTGTCACTTGCTCCAGATATATCTTTGGAATGTGGGTCATGCATCAAATGTCCCTCTCTCAACTCCCACTTTCCAGACAGAAGTACCCTAGTTATCTCTCATAGTTGGATAAGAAAATCCTATTCAGGTTGAACATATTCTCCAGACAAAATGTGGAAACCATGAAGTGTGCAGTTTAGCAACATTATCATATGTAACCTAGGAGTCAAAACTCAGGAGCCAGCCAGAGCTGGATTCAAATCCCTCCAATTATGGGCTGTTTATATGGCCTCAAGAATTCAACCTTTCTATTATCCAGTTTTCTCATTTATAAAATGGGGCAATAGTGATGATAATCCATTGAGTTCTGTGGGAATTAAATGAGAAAATGCATCTAAAGCACAGGAAAGCTTCTAGGAAATGTTAGTGCAAGTGCTATTTTACTTTCCCCCACATTTTTCCTGTTACTTCTTTTGAAAGTCTCATTACCCATTCTGGGAAGCAGAAGCTGGGACAGAGGATGCAATGACTTACTCAGGATCACTCAGTCCTATCTGCCCTCCTGTCAGGGTGGTGTCAGCTTTGGCACGTCAGGACTCAGCTCCCAGCTGCCTGGATATGTCTGAAAGGACTCCATTGAAAACATATGTGCTGTGTTCATCAGCCCCTGCCCCCTTTCTTTTTACTTTTCTTTTCTTTCTTTCCTTAAGGGAGGAGAAACGAAACCAGATGCTGTATACAACCAGGGGCAAAAATCCCAGGAAAGTCTTATTTTCTGTTAATTTTGTACATTTTATCTGCACAGTGTATGTCTTTCTCTTCATCCCCTTTGCACCTCCATTGCCTTCCTCTGCACTTAAAACAGCCCAGGCAAGCAGTGCAGAGGAAAGGCAGAGGGGCAGGGACATCTTTTCTGGGTTTCCAGGTCCAGATTGGGATAGATTCTGTGTCCTTGGAGAGCCGCTTCCTTTTCTGCAGGGCTTGGAATACCTCAGTCTCTTGGGCTTCACACAGTCTCAGATTCTTTCCCTCAGATTCCCTGGGCCTCTGCTGGGGGCAAGGAACAGGCTGCAGGCCCCGCTGCCCTGGTCCCCTGCCCCCCTCCCCCAAACACCCACTTCCTTTACAGCAGCTGCAGCCACTGGGTCCGCCTGAGAGCCCAAAGGCCCTCCACACTCCCCTTTACCCTAGGTGAAAATAAATACAATGTCAGTGAGCTGACTGCTTTTTGGATTGCACCTCACCACTTTATTCCTGTTTTGAGCTTTCTGGTTTCTTAGTAGAAACTACAAACCTTGCCTTGACTCTGGTGTGGGTGTGATTTCCTTCTTCCTGGCTCCTGCTCCACTCTTCCCTGACTCCCTCCTTTCCTGGCTTGACTCTCTTATCTCTCTAATTGGGCTTTCTCACCAACAAAGGGTTTCCATCTTCTCCCCAATTAGCAAGTGACTGCAGAGGATGGTGGAATTTTTTCTGTAACCCAGCAATGGGGGCAGAGAAGTGGAAACTTCTATCTTTTACTCAAGACTCACTATGTGACTGTGGGCCATTCTCAGTGACAGTGTCATTTGGCTAGGGGATGGGGGTATTAGTCACCCTCAGGTTACTGCAAATAAGCTTACAAAAAGTGTGCTTGCTTGCTCTGCAAATACACCTTCAAGACAAATCCCTTAATCTTTACCAGCTCTACCAAGCCCTTCACATAAACAGAGAATGTGAATACAAACCATACAAGATACACGGAGGAGGGAGGGTGGCTTCCCCATATAGAAATTCTGAAGCTACTGCTGGCCATTCACTTCATATGCTACTCTCTTTTTTAAGACTGCAAAACAATACCAACAGTTAACATCTTTGGAATGGACTGTGAGGTTTGCAGAATTTAGCTGGCGTATATAGGTCCCAGACTGTGTCCTGGACATATCAGTCAGAATAGCAGCCTGTGTGGTGCATTTGTGGTTCTGTTTGTAATCATTATAAAATTATACTCAGTAAAACAGTTAATGAACATTGATTGAAATCCTTCCTCAGTGGAGAACCTTACTCTATTCACCTGAAGTGCACTCAGGCCTCCTCAGGGGTATCTGGAACGCATTAGAATCACCGAGGCAGAGGGAAGGGGCAGAGCAACAGCTGGAGTCAGGCTTACAAATGCAGAGCACTCCTGGGCGGTGCTTTAGGGCACTGTGGCTGCATGGTGGGGGGGCAAGTGAGGAGAAGGGTAAGGTACTGGTTGTCTAAGCAGAGTTGAGAGCTAGAATCCTGCATCCCTATCTCTTCTTGGAAGTGGATCTAAGAGAGTTAGGGATTCTGAGTCTAACTTTTGAGTGAAGGCAGGCATTCCTGTTCTAGAGTTCACCTCTAGTAGGGATGAGAAAAGTGTTCACAGGTGTATATGGTTAAGAGCATGGCCCTGGTGCCAGGCCATATGGATTCAACCAGATCATCCATTAACCAGCTGTGTGAACTTGGGAAGGTTATTTCCTCCTCTACATCATTGTATCCTCATGTAGAATATGGAGGCAGTAGTTGTGCCTACCTCATAAGAACAATGAAATGAGTTTGTTTGTATAGAGTGACTGGCACATATTGAGAGCTCAACAGATGTCAGCTACTATTTATCAGTATTTACTATGTACTCCGTGTGACCTGCTTTATGTGAGTCGTCTCCTTTACTTCTTACAACTACCCTATAAAGTAGAAACGATTATTATCCCCCATTTTACAGATGAGGAAAGAAACTGAGGCTAAGAAAAGTTAAGACAATAACTATAATTGAGTGTAGGAGGTTCTGTGATGGACAGGTGCAATAGGAGTACAAAGATGTATATGTCTAGCGCTTCCTAGTTAAATCTGGGGAAGGCATCACAGAGGAGGGCACATTTACGGTGGGCTCCAAAGGATAAATAAGGGTTAATTAAGAGGGGCATATGCAAAAGCAAATAAAATGTGTGGTAGTTGAGCACAGCTGGAGTGCAGATGTGAGCAGGGTAGGTATTGGCAGGAAATAGACCTGAAGGTTGGCTGAGACCCAATTGTGTATGTTACACTAAGGAGTTTGGACTTTACCTTCTGGAGAATCATCAGAGACATGAAAAAGGTGCATCGAGGGAGGGAATTCAAGTTAGTGATAATGAGGGTCTGTAGTAATATAGTAGCAGTGGCAATGGCAAGATAAATCTAGTTTCAGACTCTAACCTCAAGGCACTCACAATACAGTACAGAAGATAGACCCCAAACCGAAAGCCCACGAATAGTTACAATACAACATGGTCTGTTCAGTGAAAGAGATGCACACAGGGTGCTGGAGAAACACAGAAAGAATATTATTTTGGGAGCAGGGTCAGGGAAGCCTGCTCAGGAGGGACCTCTGGAATTAAGTCTTTAGGTGTGAAAAGAGTTATCTAAGCAAAGAAAAGATAGGAATAGTATTGTCATTCCTGATATAGGCATAATATGAACAAAGGTGTCAAGGTATGCAACAGCAAGGCACGTGGGAGGAACCACAGGTATTGCAGTACTGATGGAGCAGAAGGGGCAGCAAGGCTAAGAGGCAAGAGTGTGGCAGGAGATGGGGCTAGGGAGAAAGGCATGGGCCAAGTTTAGGAGACTTTATACTCCAAGCCAGGGAGTTTGGATTCAATCTAGTAAGTGAGGGGGAGTCTTTGAAATAATTTGATGAGGGGTCTACCAGATGCACTGATGCTCCTATTAGATTCATATAGTGTAGAAGGTAGGACTGGGGAGAGTGAGATTACAAGAGGGACGACTAGAGGCTGGAAGATCCAGTAGGAAATTATTGTAACAGGTCACAGGACAGATGATGAGTGCCTATAAAGCAAGGCAGGGGTGATAGCAGTAAGGGAAGGGGTTGGGGGAGCTAAAAGTGGTAGGACTTGGTGACTGATTTCATCTGGTGGTTAAGGAAAGCATCTTGAGGGGGACTCCAAGGTTGGGACCACAAGGATGAGTAAATTTCGGTTTTACCAACCAACATAAAGAATGGAGAATAGACTCTGTAAGTAAAATGAATTCAGTTTTGAACATCTTGAGTTTCAGACAGTTGTGGGGCATCCAAGTGAAAATGTCACTGGACATTTTTTAATATATGAATCTAGAGCTCCAAGGATATGTCAAGGCGGAAGATTTAGATTTGGAAAGCATCGGTATTTGGATGATGGCACAAATCATCAGAGGGGATGAGATTACCTAGAGAAAAGGTGTACAGAGAGAATAGGGGAGGACCAAAGATGGAAACCTGGGGGACCATCAGTATTCAAGGGGCAGACAGAGGAGAGGATCCCAGAAATGGTGCTTGTCCTGGGCTTTGTTTTAGGGACTGTGGGACTGAATGAGAAACCCCAGCATAGTAGCCTCAATCTTTCCTTCTTGGAATTTTCTCAGACTATTTTATGGCTTACGTGATTGGGGATATGAACAAATTTTAGGACTGCATATTTTCAACTTCTAATATAGTACCTTTTTCTGAATATTGCTGCAAATTACTTTGCAACAATGCTCATACTTAAGTTTTCTGAGTTCCTTAACAGAAAGCCTCTTTAAGCTGGAAGTTGTATATATTTTCTTTGTCCCTTTTATCTAAAATGCCCTGAAGTATCACACCCCTTTTGACCCAGGATGAGTTCCTTTCTCTTAGTTTTAACCTGCGTAAAGCACTAAGCACCAAGCACAGTGCTTCAGAACACAGTAGGTGACCAACACAAATCAAGTGGCATTACCTGAATTCGTTGTCTTTAACTAAATACCCACACCTCTGTTCTGTAGCTACAGATACACATAAGGGAGTTAGTTCTTTTGAAAATAGTGATGACTCAATTTAAATTTTGCTTTTCAGGCTTTTGTTTTAACTTTTTTTTGGCACTGAAAGGCAAATTAGAAAAAGAAAAAAAAATGGGTAGTTACATTCCAGGGGTTGTTTCCCTTTAGATTATTACAGCATGTTAAAAACTGATCACAGTTGATGCACAGCAGCTTGCCTGAGTCTCTGCAACATGCCTCCAATGCAAAAATCCTTAGTGATGGACGACTGTGGGTAAAAACATACATGCATCAAATTTCTTCTCTGATAGCTTCCAGACCCCATTTCAGTGGGTTTGGCTCTCCAGGCAAACTCCATTCGATAGCACAGGAGTAACGCTCAGTCATTTTCCCCATACTTGGCTGCCATTCAGCAGGCGGGCCTGACTAGCTGCTTACATCCTCTCCCTCCTAGGGGAGAAGGGAAGTCGGAGAACTCCCTGGTGAGTACTGAGTTGCCATCTGTACATAGGGTTTTGTGGGAGAGAACCAAATGACTCTGCTTTCTCTCAATTGTAATAAATCTCTGAAGAGACTCTCTGGTTGGATTACCTCAGACAGAGAGAGAGAGACGAGAGGCGAGAGAGAGGAGAGACACAGAGACAGGCAGAGAAGAAGAAAAAGAAAAGTAAAGAGGAGAAGGAGGAGGGAGGGGGAGAGAGTGAAAGAGAAAGAGGGGAGAGGATGCATGTTGTCGCTGATTGGCGCTACTTCTCTGTGTGTGCTTTGTACTTGTAATGGTTAATATCCAGATGTGTCCTAAATCCCATGAAGCCATTTCCTTCCCAATGCCTAGTAGAAACAATCCAATCCAAATGTGACTCTTGATTTTTTTTCACGGGGAGAGGATAGAGTCCTTTGTTTCCTACATACCTTTTCTTTATTATTTTAGTGTGGGTTTAAAAAAGTCACCTCTAGTCAGTGTTCTTAGACCCGACTCCTGCCTGCCTCCCCTACCGCACCGCTGTGCTTTGCTGCTCCACAGGCAAGCTGTGTGCTCAGCCAAGCTGTGCAAGCCCTTCATTGCTCAGTTGAGCTGAACTTGTTATCCCCCTGCCAGGCTCCCGCTGCCACACTGCACACCTCAGCCTGCATCACCACCAAGTCCTATTGCCACTCTGTTGACTGCTGCCTCCAGGAGATGAGGGTAAGGGAAAGTATGATTGTTTTTCAGCCTTTGCTACAAAAAGAAAAGAAGAAAAGGGAAGGAAAGATAAAGAAAGGAGAGAACAGGAAAAGAGAAAAAGAGAGGAAAGGAAGGCAAGGGAAAATAAATACCCCTGAAACAACTGTCCCAAGCTCCACACTAGCCCATGTGGCTTTCCCTGCTTCTCTGTTTGGGAGTTTATTAAACAAATGATGTTTATTTGAGCTGCAGCCTTTCCATGCCCACCATGGGGTCAAGGAGATACACGCTATGATGAAGAGAGGACAGGTATTGGGATCTGATCACTCTGGTTCTCACTACAGGACCTAGCACCGTATCTGACCCACAGGGCCAAAGAACCTCCCTTTCCTAAAAAGTTCGTGTTTGAGTATTCTGTAGCAATGCCAGTGCTCCTGGGCTGTATGTATTCTTCTGTCATTATGTGGTGCCTGTAATAATCCCCTGGGAATCCACTTTCCTCAACTGAGTTCTGTAGAGGCTGGAAGATCCAGCAGGAAACTATTGTAACAGGTCACAGGACAGATGATGAGTGCCTATAAAGCAAGGCAGGGGTGATAGCAGGAAGGGAAGGGGTTGGGGGAGCTAAAAGTGGTAGGACTTGGTGACTGATTTCATCTGGTGGTTAAGGAAAGCATCTTGAGGGGGACTCCAAGGTTGGGACCACAAGGATGAGTAAATTTCGGTTTTACCAACCAACATAAAGAGGGGAATGGCCATGAGGGGAATGGATTCCAATAGACAGGCAAAGTATGTTGTGGCTTAACACACACATATGGACACACACTTGTACACACACAACATGTACATGGTAAACAATCCCAGCCTAACAAAAGGTCTTCAGTAGAAGATCTCTACTACTTCTTCTACAATAACCCTCAGTTCCTCTTGTGAATATAACCACTGAACCACATTTAACTGCTTCTTGTCTGACCAGTAGACTTTACCATGAGAGGACGTAGGTCCAAGTAGGTCCTGGCTTTGTACAGGGTGCTGAAATAGATGGTCCTCAGTAGTTTACAGTGGGAGGCATCAGACCTTGGGCTCTCATGAGGATAAGATACAGATAAGATGAGGATGGAAATATCAGCTGCTTTATAGTCTTGCCTCCTTTGGAACATAATTCTTAGATCATCGAGAAGAAAGTTCCCATCAAAGGAAAATTGAGGTCCAGAGAAGGAAGGGCCTGTCCAAGGTCATACACAACACACACACAGCCTCTTAGAGGTAGCACTAGGATGCTGGCCTCTAGCTCCCTAGAACTGTGTTCTTTCCTTAATTGCCCACCTTCTAAGAGTGGAACAAACCAGGCTATGACCTTTGTCTCTGGGACCTTCCACTGCTACTTTATTCCCTGTGTCTGGACTGAGCACCTTACAGATCTCCTGGATCCCCCAAAGGGAAGTTTTTTTCCCCCTTCTTTTCTCATTTTAATGGAGACATGATAGTTTGGGGGCCCAGAAAGTATTTTCAAACCCTAAAGCAATGTGAATCACCTGAGCTAATTGTTAAACATATCAGTCTTTCTCAGCTGTTATTGCATCTCCATCTCAATGAACTTCACCCCTTTAAGAAAGGAATGGAATTTTTTGTGTTTACATGACTTTCCTTCCAATGTAGCCCTAAATCTAGAGGAAAAACACCACCTTGTTTTCTTCTTATTATGATTTTTCTGTTTGATTATAATATTAATACACATTTATTGGCAAAAATGAATATTATGGTAAATACAAAATAAATATTGGGAAAAACACCAACCAACAAATGCTATTCTTAAAACCTTTTTTGCCAACTGTCAAGGAAATCCCCATTCTGGACACAAGAGGGAGCTTTTAGCTAAAGTGAAAATAAAGTCAATTTAATGTAGGCTCTACCATCTTTATTTTCTTTTCATTAAACAAAATTAACGTTGTTATCTTTGAAAATACATTAGTTAACTGATCATGGAATTGTAAAATGACAGAGCTAACAGGTTCCTTAATCATCGTGCCTCCCTCCCGGGGCCGATATGCTTGACTAATTCCTTCTTTTAAAGGTTCTTCCTTGATTCCTGAGATATCACTCTGTCCCTGGCTTTGCTCATAACTTTTTGACCCTCTCTCCTCTTTTGCTCTTCCTTTCAGGGTGAGTGCTTCCCTGATCCCCTCAGCCTTCTCATTCTGCAATATATACACACTTTCTTTGGCTGACCTCATCCATTCCCATGGTTTCGACTCCCATTATACGCTGAGAAACAAGTCGCCACACACATTTCCTGCTATTAAGTCCATGCTGAGGTCCAAACATGCATTTTCACTTCCCTGCTGGACAAGCCCAATCATACGAAAGCTGCCCAAAGGAATATCAGGTGACCTGGCCCAAGGGCTAGTAAGTTTGAAGACTGCAGAAAAGATTGGTTAGGGAGTGTCTGAGTTTTCAGGATCCACAGGGGATCAATAACCTTGGATGACCATATGAACAGTGATATTGCTGAATCAGAATAAACAACACAACAACAACAACAAAAACCCTCTAAACACTAGAGCACAACAGAAAGAATCACTTAGAGCTGAATTGTCCAGTACAGAAGTCACTAGTCACAAGTGGCTCTTGAGCACCTGAAACGTGGCTGGTTTGAGTTGAGATGTAGAGTAGATGTAAAATAACATATCAGATTTAAAAGAAAACAAAGTATCTCATTAATGTTTTTTATATTGATTCCAGTACACTCATATGAAGTGCTCAATAAAGGTTAGCTGTACTATTTCATTTCAAATTTCTTGATGTCACCAAAACCAGCCAGGTACTTTTATGTTTTTCTACCTTTGTGAATGCTCTTTGTGCTGCCTGAAATGTTCTTCACCTACTGAACTCTTACTCATTCTTCAAGACCTAACTTAAATATCACTTGCTATTTGAAGCCTTCCTCCTAACAAGGGGTCATTTTCTCCTCTGTGGCACCATATAAATATAGCTAATTATTGCACAAATTGTAGTACAGTTACACTTGTAGCATAATTTATGTATCAGTTTCCTCCATTAGACTCTTAAACTCAATAGGGATAGGGGCTTGTCTGTTTCCTCCTACTATCTCAGAATCCAGCACAATATTTGCCACATAATAGGCACTCAATAAGCATTTTCCAAACAGAAAATTGGATTTATCTAATCAAACTATTTATAGATGAAAAAAACTGAAACTTAGGGAAGTGATGGAACTTTTTGGATGAGCTCACACTTTGGATCCCAGTGGGCCAGGAGGTCTTTTCTCTTATCCCTGAAAAGAACAGAAAAAGTGACACCAGAATACTACTATACTTACAAGTAGAACTTAGATTAACCCAGATCCTTCAGTTTCTCTACCTTGTAAGAAAATACCATGAGAGTGAATCCCAAACCCTGATACTGAATTAAGCATACAAACTGTATCAGAACTCCTATGCATTTCTCATCTCAGGATGCCGGTTAAATTTTTTTTTTCATTTATTATCACTTGGTAGGGGATAGACAGCAAGACCTGTAAGTGATTGTAGGGTCCAATGTTGATGTGCCCTTCATGGCAAGAATACCATGATTCACATAGTCATGTGCTAGTCCTAACTCTGCTGCTAAATCTTAGTTAAGTTACTTTAACTTTCAGTAACTATTTTCACATCTATAGAATGAGGGTGTTGCATCAGATGTTATCTAAAGTCTAACAAACTTCTCTGTGACTGTGACTATGACTTCATAGACAATAAGATTCTTTCTTATTTTTAGAATTTTCTAGCAAAGCATACATTTCCCTTAGGAAAACCTTTACATTTCTTACATCTCTGAAGTCAGCAAATGATCATGATCATGGAAATAGTATCTCAGATTGGAATAGTGTTTGTAGATTACAAATTACTTTCATATGCAATATTTCAGTTTGTAATACATCTGGGGGAAAGTAGGCTGGTTGCTATAATAATTCTGTAGATAATAGTGATGGTGGTGATGGTGATGATGATGCTAAGAGCTAATATTTTACTGAGTGTGCCATATGTTGTTCTTAGAACTCTGCATGTATTATCATATCAAG
Organism: Manis javanica; assembly: GCF_040802235.1. Taxonomy (NCBI): domain Eukaryota; kingdom Metazoa; phylum Chordata; class Mammalia; order Pholidota; family Manidae; genus Manis; species Manis javanica. The sequence goes on along the minus strand of NC_133174.1, from coordinate 103,271,822 downwards.
TTATTCCAGATGAAGATTCTAAAGCTCTATAACATTAAGTGACCGTGTTGGTGATGATTGTATCAGGATTTGGATCCAAACTGGTTCTAATTTCTGTGTTCTATAACAATTGCTCATCTTCCTGCAGTAGACTGTTTCATTTGTTTTGTGCACCATTGAAATAAAGAATGAGTAAGCATAATTTTTTATGATGGCTGTTTATAATTGAAGTTTGTGCTATTTATTCTTTTAATTTTCTCTTCTCTTCTGCCTGGATTGCATTTCTGGTCACAGAACTGTAACTGGCTCACATCATCTCACAAAAGCTAGTTCTGTGCATCTCTTCCTGACTCCCCACTGAGTCACATCACTTTGGTGGCTTTAAATTGTTGTGGTGGGAGATTTTTACACCATAGAAATATATAGATGCTATAAATCAAGACCCCTTTTCTCCCTGGAAAGCCAGTTGTCAAAATACTTACCAGCATGTGTCTGGTGGAAAGAGAGAAATTCTTGAAACTTGTTCTGGATTTCATTGAGTAAAGCGGTCATTTGTATCTGAGTAAAGATAACAGTGTATATCACAGCATTATTGTTACTCCAGAGACAGAGAGGAGTTATTTGTCCTTTGAGATGCCTTTGCTATATTTCCAGATACACCTAGACTTGAAGAGAGCAGATAGAGCCAAGAAAGAGTTTATTGCTCCAAATTGTTACTATTCTCCTTTGTTGTATACTGAAAACTATGAAAGTCCAGGCTCTGTTCTATTATAGAATTGGCAAAGATTTTTAGATAACCTGCTTCAAGCAACTTATATTGCCTCAGGGTGACAAGCCAGTGAATGGTAAGGCCTGGGTTTCTCAAGGACCAGTTTGTAGCTCTTGTCACCCATCAATGTACCTAGAAAAGGCATTATTTGGAAATACTTCTAATATTTATTGATTGTCAGTCAGTGGTATATAAACAAATTTACATGTTACTTGTAATCACTCTGAGCATGTTTCCTTGTTCACCCTATTCAGTCATCAGAGTCCCTGCATGTCCAGCTGTTACACATACATTCAAGAAGAACTCTGTGCCCCTTTTAAAATTTTGGAGTTGTAAGTTTCTCTTGAGGAAAAGGGATGATGGAAGGTCTGGTTTCAGAGTGCACAGCATTGACCACATGAGCACCTCATAAAGCCCAGCTGGCTTTGTTATGTTCATTTTAATGAACTGGACTTCAGATTCCTCCAAAGAACTAGTCACCTACCACCTAGAAACCAAAAGCCCTCAATCCCCCAGGGTAGCCTCAATTCCAACATCTCTGTCTGGCTCTAAGTCCTTATGCCAGAAAATGTGTCCTATTTTTTGGTTCATGAAAATATTGGGAGTGGGACCATTTTTCTGGAAGAGGATAAAACAAAGTATGGTTATTTAGACATTTCACTAGGGTACTATTCTGGGGAGCTCTTGTATGGTCTGGATAAGTGGGCAGAGCTCTTGAGCTGGACTGATGGAGACTTGAGGGAAACCAGAAGAAAATCACTAGAGCTTAGGCCTCAGGTATGCATCCTTTCATCTGGTTCCCCTGAGGAGCTGTGCCCATGGCTCGCTCCCCAGGACCTGCATGTCTAACCACATGTCTAGGGGAGGGCTGCCTGTTAGATGCAGGGCAGGCAGTATCCATGAATCCCCTTGCTCCAAACCCAGCCCTCTGTTGCCATTGTGTTTTTTCCCTCTGGAACTTGTCTGGGCCCAGGTGTCTGAGGGCAAGGCCAGACAACTCAGAATGAGATAAAAAGAAACCTGAGCAGGAGTGCTTTTGAGGTTAGTTGAGGAAAATATCAGGAACAAGCTCAGAACTTGATTAATAAAAGAATGGAGAATTTCTGCAAGGGCAGAGGCATGAAAACAGAACATTCTGGAAGAATCAAATGGTGGAGTGTGAGTATGGATATGTTGGGTTGAAGGGTAGCTGAATTAAGCTCCCTCCCATGAGTGTTTCTCTGAAGATGAGTAAATGAGGATAGAACTTTCTGGAAAAAGCTATTTGATACAAGGCAGAACCTATCAGACTGCTTCTGGACAGGGAGATATCATATATGTCCTGACTTTCAAAGTTCTAAAAAGACAGGAAACCAATTGCTTTTATTATGTGGATTTTATTTCCTATATCAAAGCTGGCACTCTTCAGCTCTCCCTGATTACAAGTCACATTATGGAACCAGCTTCTTTGTACTATCTTGGTCTCCTTCTGCCTCTCCCTTCTCTCTCTTTATATTTTAAAATATAGACTCTGTACATCCAATCCCTAGGCTAGAATGTGTCAGCCTCAGATACTCCTTAAACCAGATAGTTGAGTAAATTATAGATGCCAGGTTGAAGAATCTTATATTTGTATGGTGGAAAGAGAGAAATTCTTGAAACTTGTTCTGGATTTCATTGAGTAAAGCGGTCATTTGTATCTGAGTAAAGACAAATAGGGTGTTAAATGGAGTGGAAAGAAAAAGAATGTGCTAGAAAAGGGCATTGAGGTTGGGACTGGGCAAAGAAATTGATAAAACCCCAAAGCCCAGGGGAAAGTTTAGGCTCTAGGTGAACACTGAAATTAATTCTAGTGTTATTTGAGGCTAGGTAAGATAGTTGTGGGATTTGGTATTATGTCCAGAGGTTAAGATCAGGGTAAATATCTGGTCCTGAAATTTATCTGAAACAGAATTCTGGTTTAGCACACTTCTTTTCCCCTGCCCCCAACTAAGTTGAATATTTCATTATATAGCAAGTCAATGCTTTTCCAGTTCTTTAAAGAAAAATATCGCTTTGTATTTGCAAAACTACGCTAGAAAAAAACTTCAGGACTGGCAGCTCCGTGGAATACCAGTGATTGTATATTTAGCTAAGATTTGTATTTGAAACTATTTCTTAAAGTGCTAACATATCTTAACCTTATTTCTCTTAAATGATTTTCAACCATAGTTAATTTGTTGTGAGAACTTTTGAGCTTTATCTTTGAACTCCACAGAAAGATAATGCTATGAAAAATCGATTTGTTAAAGACTTGGAGATACAGACCTTCAGGAAAATTTTGGTAGCATGCATATTCTGAGGAGACAGGTTCAATTGTTTATGTGATTTGATTTAGAGGATCACTGGGGCTATCCTGAATCTTGCTTCCAGGATAAATTCTCCTTCCATTACCCATATCGATTGAACTTTAAAGTACAGCTACAACATAGCCAACTTAAAATTTAGTAAATACTACAAAATTTCCAGACACAGTTGTTGATTTTTTTGGCTTTGGTCTTCTATAGGGATAGGTGATAACTGGGAATATAAGTACAACTATAAAGTGGGAAATTTCAACTTTAGCAAGATATTAGGAGTTTTCCAGGTATGGCTGTTGTTAATTTGGCTAAGTCTTTGGGAAAACTGTTTTCTTTATATATATATATATTTATTTATTTATTTATTAAGTTATCACTGCTATACACTCTTATGAAGGTTTCACATGATCAACATTGTGGTTACTACATTCACCCTTATTATCAAGTCCCCCCCATACCCCATTGCCATCACTGTCCATCAGCAGAGTAAGATGCTATAGAGACACCATTTGTCTTCTCTGTGTTATACTGCCTTCCCCATGGCCCGCCCCCATACATTATGTGTGCTAATTGTAATGCCCCTTTTCCCCCTTGTCCCTCCCTTCCCACCCATCCTCCCCAGTCCCTTTCTCTTTGGTAACTGTTAGTCCATTCTTGGGTTCTGTGAGTCTGCTGCTGTTTTGCTCCTTCAGTTTTGCTTTGTTGTTATACTCCACAAATGAGGGAAATCATTTGGTCTTTGTCTTTCTTCGCGTGGTTTATTTCACTGAGCATAATATTCTCTAGCTCCATCCATGCTGGAAAACTGTTTTATTAAAGGATTCTCTTTTGCTTACTTTAAGGTATGAGGTAACACCATTTGTAATAGAAATAATGGAAACGGTAAGATAAAAGCAGGGGAATGTGCTTTATGGTGTCTATCTCTCGCCTTCTTTGTTTCTTTCTTCCTTTTTTTTCCCTCTTGCTGCAGCATTCTGAATAAATTCTAATTTGTTCATTATTTCCTAAGAAACAAGACCATTGTATCTCTGCCTCATATTAATGCCTCGCTAGAAAATGATACCATAAACTATATGAAACAACATATAGTGCTTTCAGAAAATACTTTTTATTGTAAAATCTAACATACATAGGAAACCCCATAAAACAAATGTAATAGGTTAATTGGTTTTTATGAGGCAAACAGCATCATAACTACCATCTAGGTTAACAAAGAATTTTGCCAACTGTATATCCTAATCAGAGCCCCTACCCTCTCCTCAAAAGTAATCAAAGTTCCAACTTTTATGGAAATCACTTCTTTATTTTCTTTATAAGTTTATCACCCAAATGTTCATTCCTAAGCACTAGTTTAGTTATACTTCCCCCTCCATCATAAATCTCCTTTAATCTAGAGAGTATCCCATTTTCCTTTGTAATTTATTTGTTGAAGAAATGGTGTCAGATAAGGATTAAAGATGGTGGCGTGAGAGGTGAGACAGAGGTTTCTTCCTAAAACCGCATATAGTATGAAAATATAAATAATACAACTAATCCTGAAAAAGCAACAGGAAAGAGGACTGCGTCAGATTGCACACACCTGGGGAAAAGAAAAAAAACCTCACAGAACAAGATAACATACCAAAGCTGTGGCCTGGTGGGACCCGAGCCCTTCCCCCACCCCAGCTCACCGGCAGAAGGAAGAGAAATGGAGCAGGGATGGAGTGGAAGCCTGAGACTGCTGAATACCTAACTCCAGAGATCTGCTCTGGGAGCACAAACCTACCTTTCATGGTGCTTGCATGATACTCTTGTGATTAGGGAGTTGGAAAGCTAAGACAGGCAGAATTTCTGGAGAGTGTGAGATTCCAGCTGCTGGTGGAAAGCAGGGATCCATATCCAGCTGCTCTGGGACAAAAGAAAGGTGGGCAGTCTGAGAGACTTCCTAACAAGGAAGTCCTTAGCAAGAGGGCTGCTAAAGGGGCAAGGATTGCACAGAGCTTACTGCTCAGGAGAAAGGACAGGTAGACAAAATTGTCCAGGTGCACTCTGCCCAGCAGGTTGGGAGCTTTCATGAATTCCAGGTGCTCCAGCTCCCTAGCTGGCTACACAGCTCCAAGGACCCCATCCGTGACAGGCAGCCTACTGCGCCTTTCTCCAAGCCAGCCCTACCTCGCTTGCAAATTGGCAAACCCTACCCTGGTGTTAGGCCAGCTAGAGGGAAGACCTGTCTACAGCAACTACAAGCGCAAAGCACAGAGGCTTATACCTGTGTGCCTGGCCCACTGGTTCTGACAATGGAGACAGGCACAGTAGTCGGGAAGTAGGAAACAGCTCTTTCCTCCCCACAGGCACCAATACAAACCCCCAGTGAACCCCGACATTGCTTAAGGGGTAGAGCAGCTCCAGAGAGTAGAGCTTATGGACAGTAGAGGGCACCATATACAAATATAAAACGCCAACTGAACCTGGTTCAGACATGGCCCCAGGCAGTACCAACACCATGACAGATGCCTATAGAAAGGTGATAGGAGGTGGGGCCAGAAGTGTCACACGCCACTCTTCCCGAGCTCATTTGCTGCGAAGTAGTGACTGACATGCCCTGCATCCAATCAATAACCTTTACGTTCTACGATTCCTCACAGTCGCCTCCCTGTTCTTTGAGACTTCAGGGTTTGGGGCTCCATTTAGGTCCACACAACTCCTGTCCTTTCAATTGTAGGATTGTCCAAAAAACTATAGTGCTCCAATATACTGACAACCTGGGTTGGGGAGAATTCTGTAAAGGGCAGAGAGTAAGCATTTTGGATTTGGCGGGGTTCAGAGGTAAAACTGAGACCATTATGTAGGTACTTACCTAATGAGAGAGAAAAATTACCACAGAATTTCCAAGGAAACCTGCCATTTTGACATTGCCCACCTAAACTGGATCATTGAGATTGTGTCTTTTTGGGGGGTGGCATAGGGGACTCAGAAATACCTAGAGATGGACGATCCAGGCTATGACATAGGACATGACAATGTACACTGGTCTGTCCACATAGCCTTTGCAAAGGAAGCACAGTGGACAGACACCGCAGCCACAAACCTTCATAGACCTTTCCTCCACTCCCTTCCTCTCCTCTCCTCCCCAATGGAATTGACTTAGAGCTTAGGCACTGTTACTTCTTCTTCCCAAAGATCCTCAGCAGGTGCTACAGGTAAAATCGGGCACAGGTGTCTGGAAAGAGGGCAACAAAGAGAAGCAATGGGAAAAGTGCTCAAAATGTATATGAAACTACCTAGACTATCTATCACTTTGAAAGTGCTAAGATGGTTTGACACTCATGTTAATAATAAGCAGAACCTCACTGCTAACACTTACCAATATGTTATAGGCATATACTTCTGGGTTGCCAGGACTAACCTATACTTTTGTTTTCAGTAATTATGTTTTCTGACATTTTAAGCACAGTATTTCTATTGATATTTGACAAGAACTGTAGATAATTCAGCATACGGTTATGGGTCTCATGTTCATTTAAAAAAGGTATTTCAGTAAACTTGCTATCCCCTTTACTGATGTGATTGTATTCAGAGTCTGATGTTTTCCCAGGATAATGAGAAGGAACATAATTGGAAAGTTGGACTCATTAAACAGAAGTTGGATCTACTCTGTTACAGAAGACCACATGTCTTGCCAGCAGCCAAGCCTAGTCACACAACACCAGCCACAGAGGCTGTATTGTAATGGGCAACATTTCTTTTCCTCTAGGAAGTTGTGGTTTCAAGATTCTATGCAACTGCCTCCGTGGCCCATTTCACTCCACCTCACCTGCTGTTTCCATGGGCCAGAGCTGGGCTAGGCTCTGAGGGGAGTGGGTGACTCTCAGTTGCATTGGTGATGTTAGTCTAGGACTCCAGTGGGCAGAAACTTTCCAGCACTGGTCACCTCTATTTGACCCTGCTTCTGAACTTTCGTTTCTGCCATTGCCATGCCACTCAACTGAGGGAACCTAGCCTTCTCATTTACCAATCTCAGTTTCACTCTGTAACCTCATCCCTCATTGTTAACAAGGGCCAGTCAGGCTGACCTGTTCAATTAGGGTCCAGAAGAGAGCCTTGATGGATGGTGGGCAGGGCGAGCTGTCCAGGCACTGAGACAGAGAAAGACAAGAGGGAGCTGTCATTTACCGAGTGCTCACTATTTGCTGGGCATCACTCTGGGTGCTTGACACACATTAACTACATGCATTTGCTGTCAGAAGAAGGAAGGGTCAAAATGGCCCAGCCTTAAGGGGTGCGAGGCCGACTTGTTTTCCTTGCAATAGTTGAGGTGGTACTGTCTAGCGGGGTGCTTACTCCGGGTGAAGTAAGGAGCCTGTGGTCAAACAAGCATATGGCTTCAAACAAGCCACTTCCCTTTGCTGGGCTTTAGTTAATTCCTCTGCAAAATGGCCACATAATCTTTGCTCAGCTTATCACACGGAAGTGTTGTGAGGACACAGTGATATAGATTGGAGTGCCTGGAAAGTATATAATCTTGCATAATATCGTGTGAGGCAATACAATATAGAGACAGAGAACATCTGGCAGTGATTCCAAATCTCATACCAGTACCTTGTCACCTGTGTGATGTGGACAAGTCACACAACCTCCAAGTGCCTTAGTTTCCCCACCTATAACTGTGGATATGTATAGTACCTGTTCACAGGGGCTTTGTAAGGGAAAATGAGATAATACATCGAAAATATTTCAGCATAATTGCGGCACATGGAAAGTGCTATATGCATACTATTTATTACTACAGGTATTAGATGCTATGAGTATTATGTTCCTGCCTTTCCCACATGCACTCTCTCAGTGTTAATAACCCTTAATGTAGTAGAACTTGGCTAACGCTGCAATTCCATATACACTGTATATAGCCCTCGGCATGTGGCATGCTAGGGTGTATCACATGCCCTGCCTTAGAACACATATCTGCCCCAGCACCTGGCCATATAAGGGGGTGGAAACTCAATGCACCCCAGGGGATGACAGACAGGCCTCTTTAAAAAACTGACAGTTTCTGAGGAGAATGTCTGCAAGATTCACTTACATAAATTCAGGATGCTTTTTAACTTTCAGAAACATGTTTGCTGCATTGAGATACACTTGCGCTCAGAGGAAGATCCAGCATCATTTCATATCGCTACACCATTTAGTGAGCACTGGCTTTGTGCCTCTTGTGAGATACAAAGAGGACTAAGGCCTAGTGCTTGACCTCAGAGAGCAGATCATTTAGTGGGAGAGATAAGACACATCCTCAAACTCAACATTTTATTAGATAAGACAGTGTTAATTAGGAGGCTAAATGAGAATATACACATGTCCTTTATAATCTGAAACTATGAATGCTAACTGTTGATAGTTTATGTACAGGCCTTAAGAACTGTATAGTGCTGTAGGTGCTGGGGCAGTGAGGGGTTACTTTTTGATAGGACATCAGGGAAGGCACTGAAGCACGAGGATTTCAGAAGGCAGAACTGAGGGCAGAGGGTGCCAGCAAAGCCCTGGAGATGAGAACACAGAGTATGAAGGTACAGTGAGTAGCTTGCGTTGGCTTTCACAGAGGATACACATGGGGAATTGCTGAGGGATAACAAGGCTGGAAGGTTTGGTTGGAGCTGGGCTTACATGCCAGTCTTGAACGTTGGGTTCATGTAGTAGGCGGTGGAGAGCCATGAAGAATTTTGGAGCAGAGGAATTGCATCATCACAAGTGCCCTTTTGGAAAGCACTCTGACAGCAGGGCATGGGAATTGCCATCTCCTGTGGCCACTTCAAGGACTTCTATCTTGTAACGGTAATCTTTCTCTTCATCAGCATTTCGCCACCGATAGGCAGTGGTAGCCTGTTACTTTCAAAAGGCGAACAAATGGAAATGTCCTTTGACTCCATTTTCCTTTCCCATAGGATGCTGGTGGAACCGGTGGGTTAGATCTCATGACTACCAAACTTGTCCCGCTTGCCTAACTCCATAAATGCCTTTTCTTTAGCTTGAGAGGCCATACTAGGATGTACATGAATCAATCCACCTTAAAGGCCTGTGCTCATGCCACGGGAGGTTCTCCCTTGCTCTCCCGGACCCTCGGTTTCCGCATCTATGATAAGAGAAAGAGGCTGTTATAAATTATGAAATACACAGCTGTGAAAATGCAAAAAAGAAAAGACAAGGAAAAATGTTAGTTTATCTTTTAAATAAACTGAAAGACATGATCTGTCTTAAGACGTAATTACCAATGCAGTGATAAACAATAACCACAGCCTAAGTTTCTGTGTTCACATAAAATCCAAAAATGTACAAGTGAATGAATATTTAGGTATCCGTCATTAAATGTGGTCCTACTTGAAATTGCTAACATTTGCTACCTGTATGTCGTCATATTTTAAGAGGCATCGTCTCCTAGTTAGTACAAGGGACTATATTTCCATGGCCCAGTAATGAAAGTCCAAGTGGTGCTCAGCCCACTTTAGCTGCTCAGCTTCTGCTGACTTATTCTAAACAAATATTGGTCTCGCGTACTGATACATTTACCATGTGTTAGTAATATTACACACAGAGGACAAAGGACCTCACAAGAACAAATGAGTAGCCATGAGGGATATTTCAGAAAACACTCTATTTTATATTACTAGATATATGCATAATTCATTAACATTCTAGGTAGGTAAAACTGAACTTTTAAATTATGATTTTCTTAATTTAGTAAGAGGTTTTTACAAAAATAATGAAGTTGTCAGTAACAGGTAAATGCCAGGAATTGCTGGGTAATATTCAAAGCATGCCTGGGTTTCCTACTCTCTGCTGGGTCCAGGTGCATTTAGGGGCCTTCTTGTTTTTTGTCAGACTTTTCTTTTTTGTCCTAACTTTCAGTGTCTTGGGCCTCATCATCAAAGTTTTCATGTTGAAATTTAGTCGTTTCTTTAGTGAAGAATAATACAGACTTTGAGATCAGACATTCACAGGAAAGGAATATCCCAATTCGTAATGACGAGTGACATCCACTACTCTACCTTGAGGAAGCAGGAGGAGAGGAGTAACTAAGATCAGCCGAGCTGGACACCTTCCTCCTGGCTGACACAGCACCTCCAGGGCCCTCACCTTTCTGCTGCTTGCTCGTTTCACAGTGACCTTACTTCTGTCTTTCCACTGAACCAGCCACCACCGTGTGCTACTGATTATTTCTCGAGAAGAAGGGATCAGAACCACTGGGGTGGGCTGCATTCTGTACGCTGTGGTTAGAACTTCCTTGAGAAAATCTTGTGCCTCATTGACAAATTCTGTGGTGAAGCTCATCAGTGCCTCAAGCCCCCTGAGTATTTAATGCGCACCAAGTGCTCCCGTATCAGTACGTAGTATTCTGGGAGCAACTTCCCATGAATCTCGTCATTTCCAAGGGCCTGAAGCAGAAACGAGGCACACCGTGCGCTGGTTCTTTCCCTTCTATCTCCCGCGAGGCTGCCTCCCGCCCGCCTCCCCCACCCGTCCGGGGGCTGAGGAAGCGCGCGGAGGACGCACAGCTCCTCTCACAGGCTGGGGGAGGGCAGCGCTTTTCTTCTCAACGCTGCAAAGGCCGGAGCGGCCTTGGGCTTCTCCGCGGGCACATGCAGCCTTTGCTTGCTCAGGGCCCCGACCCAGGCTTCACCCCCGAGCTGGCGCCGCCATCCCCGGCCTGCCGAGAGGCCGCCTCCACGCCGGCCTCCCCAGGCACCCGCCCAGGGCGCATGGTCCGCGCGCGCCCAGCGCCTTCCCCACCCTCCGGGCCCCGCCCCGGCCGAGGACTCACCAGCTCCCGCCCCCTCGGGCTCCCCCGCCGGCTCCGCGGGCGGCTCCAAGGTGGCCATCCTCCTCAGTCTCCTCCTCCTCCTCAGACTCCTCCGCAGGCCGCAAGACCTCAATGTACTGTTGTACCATCTGACTCACCAGGGCCGGCGGGAGCTCACCAGGGCCTTGGTGAGGGTGAGGCCACTGCCCCACCAGCAGGCTGCCAACGTGGTGCTGCAGGCGCATGTCGTTTGACATGAGTTCCACGATCGAGTCGACCAGCTCCAGGAGCACAAAGAAGTAGCACACCCCGAGGAACAGGGAGTCATCCACAGGCTGCGGGGCTCCCTGCAGGGAGCCCTGGTGCTCCTCAGCCTGCCGGATGTCTGAGCCCTCCTGCCCGCTCCCGCTCACCACCTCCTCCCCAAGGCCTCCCACAACCCCCGCCACTATAGCGGACGCCAACGCATCATCCCCCTCCACATCGGGGACTCCTGCCATGTCACCCCCCACCACTCCTGTGGCGCCCGCCGCATCATCCCCGTGCGGCTCAGAGTCAACGACCCCTGGGTCGCCAGCTCCAACTTCCTCAGCCCACACCCCGGCCGCACCCACGGGGCTCTCCTGGCCACCCAGGGCCTTGTCTCCATCGCCTGTGGCAGACATGGCCCCAGGCAGTACCTCAACCACTGTTGACTGGGCTGTGGTGACAACCACAAAGATGGCGGGTGGCCCCTGAGGTAGCTGCTGCTGAGGGGAGGCCCTGGGCACGGGGCCTGACTTGAGGCAGGCGGGGTGTCAGAGGAGCCAGAGGCTGAGGGGACAAGACACTATCTGTGGTGGTGCCTCAGGAGGCCACACCACGCGAAAGGCAGAGAGGGTCGACGTCAGGACTGGCCTCCCAAGGCTGCGCCTCTGACGACGACTGTGCAGGAGGCGCGATCGATGCCTCTGGAAAGCTGACGGGAGGCGGGGCCGGAAGTGTCTCCCGAGGGCCACACCCCTCTTCCTGAGCTCATTTGCTGAGACGTAATGACTGACATGCCCTGCATCCAATCAACTACTTTTAGGTTCCAGGATTCCTCACAATCACCTTCCTGTTCCTTGACACTTCAGGGTTTTGGGCTCCATTTAGGTCCACACAACTCCTGTCCTTTCAATTGTAGGATTCTCCAAAAAACTATAGTGCTCCAATATACTGACAACCTGGGTTGGGGAGACTTCTGTAAAGGGCAAACAGTAAGCATTTTGGATTTGGCAGAGTTCAGAGGTAAAACCGAGACCATTATGTAGGTACTTACCTAACAAGAGAGAAAAATTACCACAAATTTTTTACCATTGCAACTAAAAATATAATACTTGCATACAACTCTTTATAGTATAGGTCTATTAATAAGAAGAATGGAATTCTTTCGGGAGAATAACATTTTGCTTAATTGGGGTTCAAAGTTAGCATTCTCTATCATCAAAATCAATAGCATATGTTCATCTTTTGATCTATAGTGATGGTTTATGGAGTTCATCTTTACAAATGCCTCTTCGCGCAGAGAGTGGCAAATGCCGATATCAATCTATGAGCTAGATACTTCTAAATATTGTTATCAGTCCACACATATATGATTGGAATTGAGCATATTCATATCTTAGAAAGCATTTGTAGAATTCTATTAGATTCTTCTCTTGATATTTGCCTTTTAGCATGTTACATTGCAGATGAATCACTGCCAGTTGAAGTGTATGTGGAAGCTCCTCATCTGCACAATTAAGTGGGTTTGAAATACCGAAGTGTCCTTTATACTTGCATGGAAGTCTGAAGAAAGCTGCTAGATCTAAAGTCTGAGCTTGGATTCATGTTCACTGCAAATTTGTGTGCGCATAGGGATCACACTTCTTATTTTAACTTTTGTCTGCACAGAAACATATAGAGTAGCCTGCATTACTTTGATTCAAACACTGTCAGTTGTCATTGAAATGACTTTACCACAGTGTAAGTTCTGTAATAAGCATTGTTTGCCTTGTGATTTCAGGTTGAATTCATTAATATCAAGCCTACAACAAAAGCTAATCTCCAAAGCCATTCAGTGTTCAATAGTAACACTTGCAGGAGATTTTCTCAGTCAAAAGTAATTTAATCTCCACCTCGAGCTCAAAAATCATACACATACACCACACACCACACACACATACACCACCAAACACAGACACACACATACACACACACACACACCCCTTCACCGCTGTGGAGCCATATCATTGCTGTCTGGTAGGGAAAATCAGGATATCCAGCTTTTATTTCTGACAAAATGTCACAGAACTGGGGGGTTAAGTTCATGCGAGTGAATGAAGTTCCCCATGGGCACTTTTGGTTCAATAACACATGAGGGATTCAAACATTGCCTGCGGTGTGACTGCCAATAAATAATATAATGAATAATCATAAGAGTTAAATACCTTACTTATCTTCACAAGTTCTGTGGACTTGTTCACTAACCCTTGTTCTGCTGCATGCATATTTTTATCACCACCGGTTGTAACACATCTTAGCAGAATGCACTTCAGGTTACAGCAGTAACTGTTTTTTTCAACTTCTTCAAAAGTGTTCTCCCCAGACTAGTTCCTTGAAGACTGTTCATAGTTACCGCTTCTTGAGCCACATCAAACTCAGCATTTACCTACCTCTGAGTCCTGGTCTGCTCAGTCCTGTTACTGCCAATTACTAGAGCAACAAGTATGAAATTTCTGAGATGCTTGGTTAGTGCAAGTCTTACCAGGACAATCTCAGGCAGGTCTCGGGACTCAGCGTTCTCCCAAAGTACGTAAAAATACTAATTGGTTATCTGACCACATCTCTCAAATCTCTTGAGGGAAGTCCTTAGCTCTGCTACTTGGCATCCCGTGGGTGAGCTCGTTAGGAAGCTGCCAGTGAAAAACCGTGCCTATGAAATGTTGGCGATTATTTTGACTGGCCATTTCTGAGCTGAGTCACTAGTGGCTGATACACACATGAGAGACAGGAGAACCAATGCAGGGTCTGATGCTAAAGCAGTGCCTTAGTCCACGCAATGAAAGGTGATCTGTCATTTGGAGTGCACACTGCCTCTAAGTGCCGTACTTCTCACTCCAAGTTAACAATAAACCACTACAGATTAGAGCCAAATCTCTGTGACACTCAATATGGATTGGACACAGAGCAGTTCAAGGAGCTCAGACAAACCATTGTCAAAATACTTCATAACAAATGTCCACTTTTGAAAAGCCCAGGCATGTGTGGGCCTTTGTAGTGGCTTCTGCAACTTCTCTCTGTGATATTTTACTATCTTCAAGTCTAGTTAGCAAGGATATGTATTTTATTCATAAGTAAGCATTTTATTCATGAATTCACTACTTCCAATTCATCAGGAAGTTTCCCTACCTCTTATGATCAGAGATGAGAAGCCTGGAAATAGTTCTATGGACCTGTTAGGAAAAATCTAGTCCAATGCACTCTGCCCTTCCTAAAACTCATACAGAAAGAGAAACATAATGTAGAGAAAAAACAGCAGTGACTCCTCAAGTAAGCAACAAGCTAGCAATATTCATAACATCTGTTGAGTCATGAAGCTGCAGGACATACCCTGGAGATACACGTCATTCATCATTCACCAGGCATCTACTGATCGCCCACAACAGGAGTTGTGCTGTTCCCCTCACAGATTTTTAAGACCCATGGCTTGTCCTAGCTCACGGTCTAGAGCAAAGACGGGCACTTGGACAATGATGCCACAGGTGTCAAGCACTAAACAGGGATGAGCACAAAGTGTTATGGGTGCACGGGAAAGAGAATGATTGACTGGGGGTCTGGGGGAGGAGGGAAGTGGGTTGGTGCCTTGAAGGGTGATCAACAGGTGGCATTTCACATGGATTTTGAAGTGATTTATTTCAGCAATGAAGGATGACAAGGACAGGGGAAAGAGGAGGGTAACTGCAGGCAAAGGAAGCAGCATGAACAGTGGAAGGGATGTGTGTGTGTGTGTGTGCGTGTGTGTGTGTGTGTGTATGCACCTTTCCAAAGAATGAAATGGCTCCAGCATGGGCAGAGCAGCAGATGGGCCTTGAAAGCTGATTGAGGCAATAATTACTACTGAGAATAATTGTTACTACTAGGAGTTAGTACTAAGAAGGCCTTCCACCTCCTATATGAACACATCTTTCTCTGTGCCAGCATTCCCCTCCATACTCACTTAGCACAGTGGCCTCCCATCCTCTTTACCTCCTGCCCAAACTGATCACCATTATTCATTAAATCATGTGTTTACACATGTACCAAATTTCTTCAGCACCTTCCGGTGTACCCATGCTGCACCCCACTGGAACCATCATTTGTACCGGTTTTTATCTGACACATGAAACCCAAAGGTGGCAGAACGGTCTCTGGTCCCCATCCCAGTGCCTCCCTGACCATCACTCATGTGCATCTCTGAAGGAGATGGCTAAGACCCCTGGAGGCCAGGCCCTCCCAGCTGCACCCAGTGCCTGTGCTCTGATAGACTTGCCAAGACTCTATTAATGCTCAGTCATATCCTCCCCAGTTGTCCCCTGCACTTATCAGCAGAGCTGAAACACAGCATGAGGACTGCTATCAATCATGAAGTCTCTGGTAAAGAAGTATGCACTTGGCGCCTTTTGTTTGTGCAGGGACGCAGGATTGGGCTCTGGACTTGCATGGGGAAGTCTGTCATGCCAATGAAACACTATGCCTGTGAAGTGACAGGAGTGAAGAGGACACTGGAGGAGATTTTGCAGTGGAAGCAAGCTATATCCCTAGGTGTCTGGAGTTGGCTCCAAGTCCCTGGATGGGAAAACTCACTGGCACCAGCAAAGAAAGGAGAGAGGAAAAAGCTGAGCCAGGTGTGCCTTTGGGAAATACAGGAAGCAAAACTGAGGGAGTGTCTCCTCCCAGCTCCGACACTGAGGCCCTCTTCATGGCAAGTCTGTGGCCCAGAAGTCCTTGGGACAGTCTTCAGGACCTCAGTTGTTCGCCTGAGCCTTCCCAGGGGGTACAAACCCATCCAGGCATCATACTGCCTGTCTCTGGTGTGCGGTTCGTTCCCAGCCTCCATCTCCAGTCATCCACCTGTGACTTCTGATCTCCAAGCCGGGAAGTTGGTACAAGCCAGGATGTCAGATTTCCTTAGGAAAAGGTACTCTTTTCTCACTGCCCACCCCACTCTCTGTCAGTCAACCAACGTGCCAAGTCCTTTCTCTTTGTAGACCTGTCATGAGGGTCAGGGTGGGACAGAGGGAAGGACCCAAGGCCACAACAACCAGAAGAGGTTTGGTTTACTGTTGGGCATGGCAGGGGGGACCTCCCCAAAGACCAGCCCAGAACTTTTCTTTATAGCCGGGCCTCACCACCTGCTTACTCACCACCTCCAGGAAGCCTTCCTTCCTGTATCTGCTCCCCCTCCTCATGCACCCCCCAAAGGCTTTCCTGAAGTACAGTGATATGTGTGACATTGTTCAGGTCCCTTACAAAAGCACAGGCCTTTGATGGGGAGTGCCCAGACCTCCCTCAAGTTTGTATCGCCCATGGTGTCTTTGCACAGGTAGGCGTTTGTGGACGGAATCACGACAGCTTTGGCGTCACTGTCACCATCAGTGGTGTTTCTCTTCTGCCTGCCTAGGGCTTGGCTGGCTGCAAGGGGCCTTCTCGACCCTCTTCCCCTCTCTCTTTGGATGCTCTCCATGGCCTCCTGTGAGGTTTCTGCTCTCGTGGCCAGGTGGGATGCTGGGTACAAGCAGGACTTGCACCTGCCAGGTGAGACCCTGCCCTGCCCCCACCCTCCACAGGGAGTGACTTGATGTGCCACTGGCCTCCTAGTCCACCGTGTCACAGCCAGTCTGGGCTGTGGGTGCTCACTGAACAGAAGCACCCACACAGGGGAGCCATCTCCCTACAGGAGCCAAAAGCCCCAGGGTAAAGAGTACAGGGTGCTCAAGCTCAGCATCTCCTGTCGTTTGTGGCACCATGGGTGGGGCAGGAGACCATCAGGAGTGCTGACCTCTGGAGACTTGGCCTGGCCCCCGTGTCTGCAGTGGGTCACTGCACAGGCCTGTGATCTGGAGCCCAGCCCCTGGCAGTGGGGTGGAGTCAGGGCTCCACCCTACCTGCTGAGCAGACACTGCAGCCCTGCCGGGCCCTGGTCCTGGGTGAGCTGGCACCACCAAAGGCCCCTTTCCACTCATAGGCTGGCCTAGCTTGTGGGGTTTAGGCATTTTCCTCTAGGCCCAGTAGGCCTCCCTAAACTGAAGCTTGGTTATTATTCTTGCTGACTTGAACATCCTCATGGACCACCTATGCCACCCCCTCGACTTTCTGTTCTGTGACTTCCTCGTCTACTCTTTTCTACATCAGGGACATGATTCTACACTAGCCCTCTCCATCCCCAGACACTGCACCATTTTGAAAACTTACACTCTGGTGCTACAGTTCTTTAGTCCCATCAGATTACTTGTCCAATCCACTGACCCCACCACTTTCTCACTCTTCATCTTCCAACTGTTTTCTCCATTTGCCTCCTTACCCAGTTGACAGTTCATCCACTGTCGTTATAACCACACTGTGATAGGCAGTAGAATAGCCACTCCCTCCCCAAAGGATGTCCACATTCGAAATCCTGGAACCCCATGAATGTATTAAGTTACAAAGAAAAGGAGAATTAGGTTTGCAGATGGAATTAGAGTTGCTAATCAGCCGACCTCGGGTAGGGAGATTATCCTGGTTTATGCAGATGAGCCCTGTGCAATCGTGGAGGTCCTTGAAAGGCAAAGAAGAAGTTAGGAGGGGGAACCAGAGAGATGACAACGTGAAAAAGACTTGTTCCAATGTTGCTGGCTCTGAAGATGGAGACTGGGTATATGGGCCAATGAATGCAGGAAGCTTCTAGAAACTAGAGAAGGCGAGGAAATTGATTCTCTCCCCCAAGTGTCCCTAAGGAAGGCAGAGCTTCTGACTTCTTGAGTTCAGCCCTGTCAGACCTTGGACATACGGTCTCCAGAACTGTGAGATAATGAATTTGTGCTGTTTGTAAGCCGCTAAGTTCGTGGTAATTTGTTACAGCAGCAAAAGGAAACCAATACACACCCCCTTGTTGAAGTCACTCCACTCCCTTCTTCCTCTCCATCGTCTATCATATCCACTAGGCAAAGCCCCAACCAGTGTTTGAACCACACAGTGTTCCTTTTCCTTGTCCATAACTGAAGAAGCCAGAACTACTGAAAATGGTCTGACTGAGTTCCCAACAAATCTGTGATCACAAGCACGCTCAGGACTGCCTGGCAACCTCATTACTCTTCATCTCCACCTCACATCTTTAACAGCTTCTGTTCAACACTCAATTCTTGGCTTCCTCACTTCCTATAATCTGCCATCTACCCTACCTCAGCCACTCACTGCCAGCACTGTGTCCGGAGTGCCAAACCTTTCTCAATGAAAATCTATATCACTTCCAAAAGTCCCAGTTTCAAGCATTCCACACTCTGACCACCACCTCTTGTTTTTTTATTAAGTTCTCATTGATATACACTCTTATGAAAGTTTCACAGGAAAAACTATGTGGTTACTACATTCCCGCATATTATCGAGTCCTCCCCCTCCATACCCCATTGCAGTTATGGTCCATCAGTGTAGTAGGATGCCACAGAGTCACTACTTGTCTTCTCTATGCTACACTGTCTTCCCCATGATCTCCCACACACCATGTGTACTCGTCATAATACCCCTCAATCCCACTCTCCTTCCCTCCCTCTCCGTTCACCCTCCCCCACCCCTCCCCTTATGGTAACCACTAGTCCCTTCTTAGAGTCTGTGAGTCTGCTGCTGTTTTGTTACTTGAGTTTTGCTTCATTGTTATACTCCACAAATAAGGGAAATCATTTGGTACTTGTCTTTCTCCACCTGGCTTATTCCACTGAGCACAATCCCCTCTAGCACCATCCATGTTGTTGCAAATGGTAGGATTTGTTTCTTTATTATGGCTGAATAGTATTGCATTGTGTACATGTACCACCTCTTCTTTATCCATTCATCTACTGATGGACACTTAGGTTGCTTCCATATCTTGGATAATGTAAATACTGCAGCAATAAAAATAGAGGTGCATATGACTTTCATTCTTTTAAAATTTTGGTGTCATTAATCTACAGTTACATGAGTGACATTATGCTTACTAGACTACCCCTACCATCAAGGCCCCACCACATACCCCATTACAGTCACTGTTCATCAGCGTAGTAAGATGGTATAGAGTCACTACTTGTCTTCTCTGCGCTATACTGCCTTCCTCGTGCCCCCCCAACTATATTATGTATGCTAATCATAATGCTCTTTACCCCCCCTTTATCCCTCCCTTACCACCCATCCTCCCCAGTCCCTTTCCCTTTGGTAACTGTTAGTCCATTCTTGGGTTCTGTCAGTCTGCTGCTATTTTGTTCCTTCAGTTTTTTTCTTGTTCTTCTACTCCACATGTGAGCAAAATCATTTGATACTTGTCTTTCTCTGACTGGCTTATTTCACTGAGCATAATCCCCTCTAGCTCCATCCATGCTGTTGCAAATGGTAGGATTTGTTTTATTCTTCTGGCTGAATAATATTTCCTTGTGTGTATGTACCACACCTTCTTTATCCATTCATCTATTGATGGACATTTATGTTGCTTCCATTTCTTGGCTATTGTAAATAGTGCTGCGATAAACATACGGGTGCATATGTCTTTTTAAAACTGGGATCCTGCATTCTTAGGGTAAATTCCTAGAAGTGGAATTCCTGTTGTCAAATGGTATTTCTATTTTGAGTTTTTTGAGGAACCTCCAAACTGCTTTCCACAATGGTTAAACTAATTTACATAGCCAACAGCAGTGTAGGAGGGTTCCCCTTTCTCCACATCCTTGCCAACATGTGTTGTTTGTCTTTGGGATGGTGGCCATACTTACTTGTGTGAGGTGATATCTCATTGTGGTTTTTATTTGCATTTCTCTGATGATGAGTGATGTGGAGCATCTTTTCATGTACCCATTGGCCATCTGAATTTCTTCTTTGGAGAAGTGTCTGTTCACATCCTCTGACCATTTTTTAGTTGGATTATCTGCTTTTTGTTTGTTGAGGTGCTTGAGATCTTTATATATTTTGCATGTCAATTCTTTATCGGATATGTCATTTATGAATATATTCTCCCATACTGTAGGATGTCTTTTTGTTCTATTGATGATGTCCCTTTCTGTGCAGAAGCTTTTCAGCTTCATATAGTCCCACTTGTTCATTTTGCTTTTGTTTCCCTTGCCTGGGGGGATATGTTCATGAAGAATTTGCTCATGTTTATGTCCAAGAGGTTCTTGCCTATGTTTTTTCCTAAGACCATGACTTACATTCAGGTCTTTGATCCATTTTGAGTTTACTTTTGTGTATGGGGTTGGGCAATGATCCCATTTCATTTTCTGACACGTAGGTGTCCAGTTTTGTGAACACCAGCTGTTGAAGAGGCTGTTATTTCCCCATTGTATATCCATGGCTCCTTTATCGTATATTAATTGACTGCATATGTTTGGATTAATGTCTGGACTCTCTATTCTGTTCCTCTGATCTGTGGGTCTGTTCTTGTGCCAGTACCAAATTGTCTTGATTACTGTGGCTTTGTAGTTCAACTTGAAGTTGGGAAGCGAGATTCCCCCCCTGCTTTATTCTTCCTTCTCAGGATTGCTTTGGCTCTTCAGGGTCTTTTGTGATCCCATATGAATTTTAGAACTATTTGTTCCAGTTCGTTGAAGAATGCTGTTGGTATTTTGATAGGGATTGCATTAAATCTGTAGATTGCTTGAGGCAGGATGGCCATTTCGACAATGTTAATTCTTTCTAGCCAACGACATGGGATGAATTTCCATTTCTTACTGTCCTCTTTAATTTCTCTTAGGAGTCTCTTGTAGTTTTCAAGGTATAGGTCTTTCACTTCCTTGGTTAGGTTTATTCCTGGGTATTTTATTCTTTTTGCTGCAATTGTGAATGGAATTGTTTTCCTGATTTCTCTTTCTGCTAGCTCATCATTAGTGTATAGGAAAGCAACAGATTTCTGTGTGTTAATTTTGTATCCTGCAACGTTGCTGTATTCAGATATTTCTAGTAGTTTTGGAGTGGAGTCTTTAGGGTTTTTTATGTACAATATCATGTCATCTGCAAATAGTGACATTCTGACTTGTTCTTTACCAATCTGGATGCTTTGTATTTCTTTGATTTGTCTGACTGCCATGGCTACGACCTCCAGTACTATGTTGAATAGAAATGGGAGAGTGGGCATACTTGTCTTGTTCCCAATCTTAAAGGAAAAGCTTTCAGCTTCTCGCTGTTAGGTATAATGTTAACTGTGGGTTTGTCATATATGGCCTTTATTATGTTGAGGTATTTGCCCTCTCTACCCATTTTTTTGACAGTTTTTATCATGAATGGATGTTGAATTTTGTCAAATGCTTTTTCAGCATCTATAGAGATGATCCTGTGGTTTTTGTCCTTCTTTTCATTGATGTGGTGCATGATGTAGATGGATTTTTGAATGCTGTAACATCCTTGCATCTGTTGAATAAATCCTACTCGATCATGATGGGTGATCTTTTTGGTGTATTTTTGTATTTGGTTTGCTAATATTATTTTGTTGAGTATTTTTGCCTCTATGTTCATCAGGGATATTGCTCTGTAATTTTCTTTTTTTTTTGGTGTCTCTGCCTGGTTTTGGTATTAGAGTGATGCTGGCCTCATAGAATGAGTTAGAAAGTATTCCCTCTTCTTCTACTCTTTGGAAAACTTTAAGGAGGATGAGTATTAGGTCTTCACTAAATGTTTGAATCAAAATAGAAATGAATCAAAATAGAAATGCCATTTGACCCTGGAATTCCACTTCTAGGAATTTCCCCTAAGAATGCAGCACTCCAGTTTGAAAAAGACAGATGCACCCCTATGTTTATCTCTGCACTATTTACAATAGTCAAGATATGGAAGCAACCTAAATGTTCATCAGTAGATGAATGGATAAAGAAGATGTGGTACATATATACAATGGAATATTACGCAGCCATAAGAAAAAAACAGATCCTACCATTTGCAACAACATGGATGGAGCTAGAGAGTATTATGCTCAGTGAAATAAGCCAGGCGGAGAAGGACAAGTACCAAATGATTTCACTCATATGTGGAGTATAAGAACAAAGGAAAACTGAAGGAACAAAACAGCAGCAGAATCACAGAACCCAAGAATGGACTAATAGTTACCAAAGGGAAAGGGACTGGGGACGATGGGTGGGAAGGGAGGGATAAGGGTGGGGTAAAAGGAAGAGGGCATTACGATTAGCATGTATAGTGCATGGGGGGCATGGGGAGGGCTGTGCAACACTGAGAAGACAAGTAGTGATTTTAAAGCATCTTACTATGCAGATGGACCATGACTGTGAAGGGGTATGTGGGGGGGGGGGACTTGATGAAGGTGGGAACCTAGTAAACATAATGTTCTTTCTGTAATTGTAGATTAATGATACAGAAAAAAATTTCAGCGGTGAAGCCATCTGGTCCATGGATTTTGTTCTTAGGTAGGTTTTTGATTACCAGTTTGATTTCGTTGCTGGTAATTGGTCTGTTCAGATTTTCTGTTTCTTTCTGGGTCAGCCTTGGAAGGTTGTATTTTTCTAGAAAGTTGTCCATTTCTTCTAGGTTATCCAGTTTTTTAGTGTATACTTTTTCATAGTATTCTCTAAAAATTTTCTGTACTTCTGTGGTGTCTGTAGTGATTTTTCCTTTCTCATTTCTGATTCTGTTTATGTGAGTAGACTCTTTCTTTTTTTCTTCATAAGTCTGGCTAGGGGTTTATCTATTTTGTTTATTTTCTGAAGAACCACCTTTGCTTTCATTGATTCTTTCTATTTTATTCTTCTCAATTTTATTTATTTATGCTCTCATCTTTAGTATGTCCCTCCTTCAACTGACTTTGGGCCTCATTTGTTCTTCTTTCTCTAGTTTCATTAATTTGGACTTCAGACTGCTCATATGGGATTGTTCTTCTTTTCTGAGGTAGGCCTGTATTGCTATATACTTCCCTCTTAGCACTGCCTTATGCTGCATCCCACAGATTTTGTGGTGTTGAGTTATTGCTGTCATTACTCTCCATGTATTGCTTGATCTCTGTTTTTTATTTGGTCATTGATCTATTGGTCATTTCGTAGCATGTTGTGAAGCTTCCATGTGTTTGTTGGATTTTTCATTTTATTTGTGTAATTTATTTCTACTTTCATACCTCTGTGGTCTGAGAAACTGGTTGGTACAATTTCAATCTTTTTGAATTTACCGAGACTCTTTTTGTGGCCCAGTATATGATCTATTCTTGAAAATGTTCCATGTGCACTTGAGAAGAATGCATATGCTCCTGCTTTTGAGTGTAGAGTTCTGCAGATGTCTTTTAGGTCCATCTGTTCTAATGTATTGTTCAGTACCTCTGTCTCCTTACCCATTTTCTATATGGTTGATCTTTCCTTCAGAGTGAGTGGAGTGTTGAAGTCTCCTAGGATGAATGCATTGCATTCTATTTCCCCTTTTAATTCTTTCAGTATTTATTTCACATATGTAGGTACTCCTGTATTGGGTGCATAGATATTTATAATGGTTATGTCTTCTTGTTGGGATTACCCCTTTATAATTATGTAATGTCCTTCTTTGTCTCTTGTGACTTTCTTTGTTTTGAAGTCAATTTTGTCTCATACAAGTACTGGAAGTCCTGCTTTTTTCTCCCTATTAGTTGCATGAAATATCTTTTTCCATCCCTTCCCTTTTAGTCTCTGTATGTCTTTGGGTTTAAAGTAAGTGTCTTGTAGGCAGCATATAGATGGGTCTTGTTTTTTTATCCATTCAGTGAGTCTATGTCTTTTGATTGGTGCACTCAGCCCATTTACATTTAGGGTGATTATCGATAGGTATGTACTTATTGCCATTGCAGGCCTTAGATTCATGGTTACCAAATGTTCAAGGTTAAGTTCCTTACTATCTTAGAGTCTAACTTAACTCACTTAATATGCTATTACAAATACAATCTAAAGGTTCTTTTTTTTTCTCCTCCTTTTTCTTCCTCCTCCATTCTTTATATATTAGTTATCATATTCTGTCCTCTTTGTCTATCTCTTGATTGACCATGGGGATAGTTAATTTAATTTGTATTTGCTTAGTAATTAGCTGTTCTACTTTATTTACTGTGGTTTTATTACCTCTGTTGACAGCTATTAAGCCTTAGGAACACTTCCATCTATAGCAATCCCTCCAAAATACACTGTAGAGATGGTTTGTGAGAGGTAAATTCTCTCACCTTTTGATTATCTGGAAATTGTTTAATCCCTCCTTCAAATTTAAATGATAATCTTGCTGGATGGAGTAATCTTGGTTCCAGGCCCTTCTGCTTCATTGCATTAAATACATCATGCCACTCCCTTCTGGCTTTATGGTTTCTGTTGAGAAGTCTGATGATAGCCTGATGGGCTTTCCTTTATATGTGATCATATTTCTCTCCCAGGCTGCTTTTAATAGTCTGTCCCTATCCTTGAGTTTTGCAATTTTAGTTACTACATGTCTTGGTATTGTCTTCCTTGGGTCCCTTGTGTTGGGAGATCTGTGTATCTCCATGGTCTGAGAGACTATCTCCTTCCCCAGATTGGGGAAGTTTTTAGCAATTACCTCCTCAAAGACACTTCTATCCCCTTTCCTCTCTCTTCTTCTTCTGGTACCCCTATAATGCAAATATTGTTCTGTTTGGATTGGTCACACAGTTCTCTCAAATTTCTTTCATTCTTGGAGATACTTTTTTCTACGCTGCAGCTTCTTTGTGTTCCTCTTCTCTAGTTTCTATTTCATTTATCGTCTCCTCCACCATACCCAGTCTGGTTTTAACACCCTCCATTGTGCTCTTCAACGATTGGATCTCCAACCCGAATTGATTCCTGCATTCTCGAATATCTTTCTGTAACTCCATGGGCATGTTAATGATTTTTATTTTGATCTCCCTTTCAGGAAGATTCATGAGGTTGATGTCATTTAATTCTTTCTCAGGAGTTGTATTAATAATTTTACTCTGAACCCAGTTCCTTTGGTGTTTCATATTTGTATATGGTGCCCTCTACTGTCCAGAAGCTCTACTATCTGGAGCTGCTCTGCCCCTGAAGCAATGTCGGGATTTGTAGGGGAGTGGTATTGGTGCCTGGGAGGAGGAAAGAGCTGTTTCCTGCTTCCTGGCTACTATGCCTGTCTCCACTGCCTGAACCAGTGGGCCGAGTCCACAGGTGTAAGCTGCTATGCCTTGCGTTTGTAGTTGCTGTAGACAGATATTCCTACTGTCTGGCCTAATGCCAGGGTAGGGTTTGCCGGTTTGCTATCCAGGTGAGGCTGGCTAGGAGAAAGGCACAGTAGTCTGTGTATCATGAAGGGGGTCCTTGGAGCTGTGTAGCCAGCCAGGGAGCTGGAGCACCTGAAGATCGTGAAAGCTCCCAACCTGCTGGGCAGAGTGCACTAGGACAATTTTGTCTACCTGTCCTTTCTCCTGAGGAGTAAGCTCTGTGCAATCCTTGCCCCTTTAGCAGCCCTCTGGCTAAGGGCTTCCATGTTAGGAAGTCTCTCAGACTGCCCACCTTTCTTTTGTCCCAGAGCAGCTGGATATGGATCCCTGCTTTCCACAAGCAGCTGGAATGTGACACTTTCCTGGAATTCTGCCTGTCTTAGCTTTCCAACACCCTCATCACGAGAGTATCATGCAAGCAACATGAAATGTACGTTTGTGCTCCCGGAGCAGATCTCCAGATTTAGATAATGAGCAGTCCCAGGCCTTCACTCCCTCCCCACTTCATTTCTCTTCCTCCCACCAGTGAGTGGGGGTAGGGGAAGGGCTTGGGTCCCGCCGGGCCACAGGTTTAGTATGTTACCCTGTTCTGTGATGTCTGCTCTTGTCTCCAGTTGTATGCAGTCTTGCACAGTCCTCTTTCCTGTTGCTCTTTCAGGATTAGTTGTATTAATTATATTTTCATATTATATGTGACTTTAGGAAGAAGCCTCTTTCTCACCTCTCACACCACCAACTTTAATCTCATTGATTTTAAGATGAAAAAAATGTCCAAAGAGTTTTGGTGGTTTCAACAATTATAAGAAACCAAAGCATACTGCATGCTCTTCTGTCATGCTTTGAAAGAGGCAGGTGGAATGAGTGACTTAAAACTGTATTTTGTAGATAAGGAAACTTTGTAAACTTACTTGCCCAGAGCCACACAGTGAACTAGTGCTGGAGCCTGAAGAACCCAGACCCACCACACATGCCTTGCACTCTACTGTGTCATCATCACATTGCCCAAATGATGGAGAATGTTATTTCCCAGTGCGCTACCCCGACTCTTGCCAAATACTGGGAGGGTGACCCCCCTGGTGCTCCTGCCTTTCCTTCTACCTCCCCTCAGTGGTTACTAACAGCAACATTCCTCAAGGGCAAGACGTGCTTTTTTCATCTGGTCTTCGACCACCTTGCTTTGTGTAGGAACCCCTAGAGAAAGGATTGACAGTGGTATCAAGGTTCCATTCCCTTCTGTTCCCTTCCGTTCCCTCCTCTTCCCTTCCATTCCATCCCGTCCCATCCCCTCCCCCCTGGTCACACCCTAAATGTTGCCTTAGAAATAGGGAGATGGGTGTGGCAGTGGGGCCATCATTGGCAAACACAAGGGTGTCTCTTTGGCTTCTGAGGTGGCCTGCCTACTGCTGCTGCTGAACAGGCCTGTCCTTTCCACCCACCCATCTCACCCTGTGGCAGCAGTCCCTCAGGTGCAGCTTTGGAGAACCTGCATACCAGAATTATGGAGTGCTTTTACACGTGAGTATTCCTTTCTCCATCTGTGCCGGCATCTGTGACTACCAGAAGTTCATCTTGGAATGTGTCTAAGCAGGTTAGTGGAAAAAAAATTCCAAGGAAACCTGCCATTTTGGCATTGCCCACCTAAACTGGATTATTGAGATTGTGTCTTTTTGGGGGGCTGGCATAGGGGACTCAGAAATACCGAGAGATGGAAGATTCAAGCTATGACATAGGACATGACAACGTACAGTGGTCTGTCTATATAGCCTTTGCAAGGGAAGCTCAGTGGACAGACACCTCAGCCACAGACCTTCATCGACCTTCTCTCCTCTCCTTTCCTCTCCTCTCCTCCCCAATGAAATTGACTTAGAGCTTAGGCACTGTTAGTTCTTCTTCCCAAAGATCTTCAGCAGGTGCTACAGATAAAATCCGGCACAGGTGTCTGGAAAGAGGCCAACAAAGAGAAGCAATGGGAAAAGCGCCCAAAATGTATATGAAACTACCTTGACTGTCACTTTGAAAGTGCTAAGATGGTTTGACACTTGTGAAAAGCAGAACCTCACTGCTAACACTTTCCAATATGTTATAGGCAAATACTTGTGGGTTGCCAGGATTAAGCTATACTTTTGTTTTCAATAGTTATATTTTCTGACATTTTCAGCACGGTATTCCTATTGACATTTTGAGAACTGTGGATAATTCAGCACACGGTTATGGGTCTCATGTTCATTTCAATAAGGTATTTCAGTAAACTTGCTACCCCCTTTAGTGTGATGTGATTGTATTCAGTGTCTGATGTTTTCCCAGGATAAGGAGAAGGAACATAATTGCAAAGTTGGACTCGTTAAACAGAAGTTGGATCTACTCTGTTACAGAAGACCACATGTCTTGCCAGCAGCCAAGCCTAGTCACACAACTCCAGCCACAGAGGCTGTATTGTAATGGGCAACATTTCTTTTCCTCTAGGAAGTTATGGTTTCAAGATTCTATGCAACTGCCTCCATGGCCCATTTCAGTCCACCTCACCTGCTGTTTCCATGGGCCAGAGCTGGGCTAGGCTCTGAGGGGAGTGGGTGACTCTCAGTTGCATTGGTGATGTTAGTCTAGGACTCCAGTGGGCAGAAACTTTCCAGCACTGGTCACCTCTATTTGACCCTGCTTCTGAACTTTCGTTTCTGCCATTGCCATGCCACTCAACTGAGGGAACCTAGCCTTCTCATTTACCAATCTCAGTTTCACTCTGTAACCTCATCCCTCATTGTTAACAAGGGCCAGTCAGGCTGACCTGTTCAATTAGGGTCCAGAAGAGAGCCTTGATGGATGGTGGGCAGGGCGAGCTGTCCAGGCACTGAGACAGAGAAAGACAAGAGGGAGCTGTCATTTACCGAGTGCTCACTATTTGCTGGGCATCACTCTGGGTGCTTGACACACATTAACTACATGCATTTGCTGTCAGAAGAAGGAAGGGTCAAAATGGCCCAGCCTTAATGGGTACGAGGCCGACTTGTTTTCCTTGCAATAGTTGAGGTGGTACTGTCTAGCGGGGTGCTTACTCCGGGTGAAGTAAGGAGCCTGTGGTCAAACAAGCATATGGCTTCAAACAAGCCACTTCCCTTTGCTGGGCTTTAGTTAATTCCTCTGCAAAATGGCCACATAATCTTTGCTCAGCTTATCACACGGAAGTGTTGTGAGGACACAGTGATATAGATTGGAGTGCCTGGAACGTACATAATCTTGCATAATATCGTGTGAGGCAATATAGAGCCAGAGAACAGCTGGCAGTGATTCCAAATCTCAATCCAGCATCTTGCCACCTGTGTGATTTGGACAAGTCACACAACCTCCAAGTGCCTTCGTTTCCACACCTATAACTGAGGATATGGATAGTAGCTGTTCACAGGGGCTTTGTAAGGGAAAATGAGATAATACATGGAAAAAATTTCAGCATTATTCCCGCACATGTTAAGTGCTATATGCATACTAGTTATTATTACAGGTATCAGATGCTATGAGTATTCTGTTCCTGCCTTTCCCACATTCACTCTCTTAGTGTTAATAACCCTTAATGTAGTAGAACTTGGCTAACGCTGCAATTCCATATACACTGTATATAGCCCTCGGCATGTGGCATGCTAGGGCGTATCACATGCCCTGCCTTAGAACACACATCTGCCCCAGCACCTGGCCATATAAGGGGGTGGAAACTCAATGCACCCCAGGGGATGACAGACAGGCCTCTTTAAAACTGACAGTTTCTGAGGAGAATGTCTGCAAGATTCACTTACATAAATTCAGGATGCTTTTTAACTTTCAGAAACATGTTTGCTGCATTGAGATACACTAAGCGCTCAGAGGAAGATCCAGCATCATTTCATATCGCTACACCATTTAGTGAGCACTGGCTTTGTGCCTCTTGTGAGATACAAAGAGGACTAAGGCCTAGTGCTTGACCTCAGAGAGCAGATCATTTAGTGGGAGACATAAGACACATCCTCAAACTCAACATTTTATTAGATAAGACAGTGTTAATTAGGAGGCTAAATGAGAACATACACATGTCCTTTATAATCTGAAACTATGAATGCTAACTGTTGATAGTTTTTTGTACAGGCCTTAAGAACTGCATAGTGCTGTAGGCGCTGGGGCAGTGAGGGGTTACTTTCTGCTAGGACATCAGGGAAGGCACTGAAGCATGAGGCTTTCAGAAGGCAGAACTGAGGGCAGAGGGTGCCAGCAAAGTCCTGGAGATGAGAAGACAGAGTATGAAGGTACAGTGAGTAGCTTGCGTTGGCTTTCACAGAGGATACACATGGGGAATTGCTGAGGGATAACAAGGCTGGAAGGTTTGGTTGGAGCTGGGCTTACTTGCCAGTCTTGAACGTTGGGTTCATGTAGTAGGCGGTGGAGAGCCGTGAAGAATTTTGGAGCAGAGGAATTGCATCATTACAAGTGCCCTTTTGGAAAGTATTCTGACAGCAGGGCACGGGAACTGCCATCTCCTGTGGCCACCTCAAGGACTTCTGTCTTGTAACGGTAATCTTTCCCTTCATCAGCATTTCTCCACCGATAGGCAGTGGTAGCCTGTTACTTTCAAAAGGTGAACAAATGGAAATGTCCTTTGACTCCATATTCCTTTCCCATAGGATGCCGGTGGAACCAGTGGGTTAGATCTCGTGACTATACCAAACTTGTCCTGCTTGCCTAACTCCATAAATGCCTTTTCTTTAGCTTGAGAGGCCATACTGGGATGTACATGAATCAATCCACCTTAAAGGCCTGTGCTCATGCCACGGGAGGTTCCTCCTTACTGCTCCGGACCCTCGGTTTCCGCATCTATGATAAGAGAAAGAGGCTGTTATAAATTATGAAATACACAGCTGTGAAAACGCAAAAAAGAAAAGACAAGGAAAAATGTTAGTTTATCTTTTAAATAAACTGAAAGACATGATCTATCTTAAGACTTAATTACCAGTGCAGTGATAAACAATAACCACAGCATGACTAAGTTTCTGTGTTCACATAAAATCCAAAAATGTACAAGTGAATGAATATTTAGGTATCCATCATAAATGTGGTCCTACTTGAAATTGTTAACATTTGCTACCTGTATGTCGTCATATTCTAAGAGGCATTGTCTCCTAGTTAGTACAAGGGACTATATTTCCATGGCCCAGTAATGAAAGTCCAAGTGGTGCTCAGTCCACTTTAGCTGCTCAGCTCCTGCTGACTTTTTCTAAACAAATATTGGTCTCGCGTACTGATACATTTACCATGTGTTAGTAATATTACACACAGAGGACAAAGGACCTCACAAGAACAAATGAGTAGCCATGAGGGATATTTCAGAAAACACTCTATTTTATATTACTAGATATATGCATAATTTATTAACATTCTAGGTAGGTAAAACTGAACTTTTAAATTAAGATTTTCTTAATTTAGAAGGAGATTTTTTTACAAAAATAATAAAGTTGTCAGGAACAGGTAAGTGCCAGGAATTGCTGGGTAATATTCAAAGCATGCTTGGGTTTACTACTGTCTGCTGGGTCCAGGTGCATTTAGGGGCCTTCTTGTTTTTTGTCAGACTTTTCTTTTTTGTCCTAACTTTCAGTGTCTTGGGCCTCATCATCAAAGTTTTCATGTTGAAATTTAGTCGTTTCTTTAGTGAAGAATAATACAGACTTTGAGATCAGACATTCACAGGAAAGGAATATCCCAATTCGTAATGACGAGTGACATCCACTACTCTACCTTGAGGAAGCAGGAGGAGAGGAGTAACTAAGATCAGCCGAGCTGGACACCTTCCTCCTGGCTGACACAGCACCTCCAGGGCCCTCACCTTTCTGCTGCTTGCTCGTTTCACAGTGACCTTATTTCTGTCTTTCCACTGAACCAGCCACCACCGTGTGCTACTGATTATTTCTCGAGAAGAAGGGATCAGAACCACTGGGGTGGGCTGCATTCTGTACGCTGTGGTTAGAACTTCCTTGAGAAAATCTTGTGCCTCATTGAGAAATTCTGTGGTGAAGCTCATCAGTGCCTCAAGCCCCCTGAGTATTTAATGCGCACCAAGTGCTCCCGTATCAGTACGTAGTATTCTGGGAGCAACTTCCCATGAATCTCGTCATTTCCAAGGGCCTGAAGCAGAAACGAGGCACACCGTGCGCTGGTTCTTTCCCTTCTATCTCCCGCGAGGCTGCCTCCCGCCCGCCTCCCCCACCCGTCCGGGGGCTGAGGAAGCGCGCGGAGGACGCACAGCTCCTCTCACAGGCTGGGGGAGGGCAGCGCTTTTCTTCTCAACGCTGCAAAGGCCGGAGCGGCCTTGGGCTTCTCCGCGGGCACATGCAGCCTTTGCTTGCTCAGGGCCCCGACCCAGGCTTCACCCCTGGGCTGGCGCCGCCACCCCCCGCCTGCCGAGAGGCCGCCTCCACGCCGGCCTCCCCCGGCACCCGCCCAGGGCGCACGGTCCGCCCGCGCCCAGCGCCTTCCCCACCCTCCTGGCCCCGCCCCGGCCGAGGACTCACCAGCTCCCGCCCCCTCGGGCTCGTCCACCTACACTGGGGGCGGCTCCAAGGTGGCCCCTTCCTCCTCCTCAGACTCCTCTTCCTCCTCCTCAGTCTGGTCTTTCTCCTCAGTCTCCTCCTCCTCCTCAGACGACTCCTCCTTAGTCTCCTCCTCCTCCTCAGTCTCTTCCTCCTCCTCATACTCTTCCTCCTCCTCAGACGACTCCTCCTTAGTCTCCTCCTCATCCTCAGTCTCGTCCTCCTCCTCAGACTCTTCCTCCTCCTCAGTCTCCTCCTCACTCTCAGACTCCTCCGTGGGCTGTAAGGCCTCAATGTACTGTTGCAGCACCTGAAGAACCACGTTCGCTGGGAGCTCACCAGGGCCTTGGTGAGTGTGAGGCCAGGGCCCCACAAACAGGTGGCCAGCATAATGTGGCAGGAGGATGTAGTAGATGAGATCCACCAGTAAGTGGACCAGGTCCAGGAACATGAAACAGAAGCACACCGGGATGAACGGGGTGGCATCCACAGGCTGCAGGCCTCCCTGCAGGGAGCCCTCGCCCTCCTGCCTGCTCCCGCCCACCAGCTGCTCCACTGCCTCCTCCCCAAGGCCTCCCACAACTCCTGCCACTGCAGCGGTCGCCTCCGGCTCAGCCAATGCCACTCCAGCGGCCCCCGCCACGTCCCCCCATGCCGCTCCGGTGGACCCTGCTACGTCACCCCCCGCCACATTAGGGACTCCTGCCATGTCACCCCCTGCAACTCCGGCAGCGCCCACCGCATCATCCCCGTGCTGCTCAGAGTCATCGACCCCTGGGTCGCCAGCTCCAA
This sequence comes from Manis javanica, assembly GCF_040802235.1. Lineage (NCBI taxonomy): Eukaryota > Metazoa > Chordata > Mammalia > Pholidota > Manidae > Manis > Manis javanica. The sequence goes on along the minus strand of NC_133174.1, from coordinate 103,239,274 downwards.
CTACCTCAGCCCACACCCCGGCTGCACCCACGGGGCTCTCCTGGCCACCCAGGGCCTTGTCTCCATCGCCTGTGGCAGACATGGCCCCAGGCAGTACCTCAACTACTGTTGACTGGGCTGTGGTGACAACCACAAAGATGGCGGCTGGCCCCTGAGGTTGCTGCCGCTGAGGGGAGGCCCTGGGAACGGGGGCCTGAGTTGAGGCAGGCGGGGTGTCAGAGGAGCCAGAGGCTGAGGGGACAAGACACTATCTGTGGTGGTGCCTCAGGGGGCCCCACCATGCGAAAGGCAGAGAGGGCCGACGTCAGGACTGGCCTCCCATGACTGCGCCTCTGATGACGACTGTGCAGGAGGCGCGAACGATGCCTCTGGAAAGCTGACAGTAGGCGGGGCCGGAAGTGTCTCCCGAGTGCCACGCCTCTCTACCTGAGCTCATTTGCTGAGAAGTAATGACTGACATGCCTTGCATCCAATGAATGACCTTTAGGTTCTAGCTGTCCTCACAATCGCCTCCCTGTTCCTCGACACTTCAGGGTTTGGGGCTCCATTTAGGTCCACACAACTCCTGTCCTTTCAATTGTAGGATTGTCCGAAAAACCATAGTGCTCCGATATACTGACAACCTGGGTTGGGGAGACTTCTGTAAAAGGCAGAGAGTAAGCATTTTGGATTTGGCAGACTTCAGAGGTAAAACTGAGACCATTATGTAGGTACTTAGCTAACGAGAGAGGAAAATTACCACAATTCTTTTACCATTGCAACTAAAAATATAATACTTGCATACAACACTTTATAGTATAGTATAGTATAGGTAGTATCTCTGTCATAGTAATTGGTTGCATATGTTCATCTTTTGAACTGTAGTGATGGTTTATGGAGTTCATCTTTACACATGCCTCTTCACACAGAGTGGTAAATACCGATATCAATCTATGAGCTAGATACTTATAAATATTGTTATCAGTCCACACGCATATGATTGGAATTGAGCATATTCATATCTTAGAAGGCATTTGTAGAATTCTATTAGATTCTTCTCTTGATATTTGCCTTTTAGCATGTTACATTGCAGATGAATCACTTCCAATCAAAGTGTATGTGGAGGCTCCTCATGTGCACAATTAAGTGAGTTTGAAATACGGAAATGTCCTTTGTACTTGCATGGAAGTCTGAAGAAAGCTGCTAGACCTAAAGTCGGAGCTCGGATTCATGTTCACTGCAAATTTGTGTGGGCATAGGGATCTCACTTCTTATTTTAACTTTTGTCAACACAGGAAACATATAGAGCAGCCTGCATTACTTTGATTCAAACGCTCAGTTGTCATTGAAAAAACTTTACCACAGTGTAAGTTCTGTAATAAGCATTGTTTGCCTTGTGATTTCAGGTTGAATTCATTAATATCAAGCCTACAACAAAAGCTAATCTCCAAAGCCATTCAGTGTTCAATAGTAACACTTGCAGGAGATTTTCTCAGTCAAAAGTAATTTAATCTCCACCTCGAGCTCAAAAATCATACACATACACCACACACCACACACACAGACACTACCAAACACAGACACACACATACACACACACACACACCCCTTCACCGCTGTGGAGCCATATCATTGCTGTCTGGTAGGGAAAATCAGGATATCCAGCTTTTATTTCTGACAAAATGTCACAGAACTGGGGGGTTAAGTTCATGCGAGTGAATGAAGTTCCCCATGGGCACTTTTGGTTCAATAACACATGAGGGATTCAAACATTGCCTGCGGTGTGACTGCCAATAAATAATATAATGAATAATCATAAGAGTTAAATACCTTACTTATCTTCACAAGTTCTGTGGACTTGTTCACTAACCCTTGTTCTGCTGCATGCATATTTTTATCACCACCGGTTGTAACACATCTTAGCAGATTGCACTTCAGGTTACAGCAGTAACTGTTTTTTTCAACTTCTTCAAAAGTGTTCTCCCCAGACTAGTTCCTTGAAGACTGTTCATAGTTACCGCTTCTTGAGCCACGTCAAACTCAGCATTTACCTACCTCTGAGTCCTGGTCTGCTCAGTCCTGTTACTGCCACTTACTAGAGCAACAAGTATGAAATTTCTGAGATGCTTGGTTAGTGCAAGTCTTACCAGGACAATCTCAGGCAGGTCTCGGGACTCAGCGTTCTCCCAAAGTACGTAAAAATACTAATTGGCTATCTGTGCCTATGAAATGTTGGCGATTATTTTGACTGGCCATTTCTAAGCTGAGTCACTAGTGGCTGATGCACACATGAGAGACAGGAGAACCAATGCAGGGTCTGATGCTAAAGCAGTGCCTTAGTCCACGCAATGAAAGGGGATCTGTCATTTGGAGTGCACACTGCCTCTAAGTGCCGTACTTCTCACTCCAAGTTAACAATAAACCACTACAGATTAGAGTCAAATCTCTGTGACGCTCAATATGGATTGGACACAGAGAAGTTCAAGGAGCTCAGACAAACCATTGTCAGAATACTTCACAATAAATGTCCACTTTTGAAAAGCACAGGCATATGTGGGCCTTTGTAGTGGCTTCTGCAACTTCTCTCTGTGATATTTTACTGTCTTCAAGTCTAGTTAGCAAGGATATGTATTTTATTCATAAGTAAGCATTTTATTCATGAATTCACTACTTCCAATTCATCAGGAAGTTTCCCTACCTCTTATGATCAGAGATGAGAAGCCTGGAAATAGTTCTATGGACCTGTTAGAAAAATCTAGTCCAATGTACTCTGCCCTTCCTAAAACCCATACAGAAACAGAAACACAATGTAGAAAAAAACCCAGCAGTGACTCCTCAAGTAAGCAACAAGCTAGCAATATTCATAACATCTGTTGACTCGAGAAGCTGCAGGACATACCCTGGAGATACAAGTCATTCATCATTCACTAGGCATCTATTGATCGCCTACTATAGGAGTTGTGCTGGTTCCCACTCACAGATACTAAGACTTATGGCTTGTCCTAGTTCATGGTCTGGAGCAAAACAGGGCTGAGTAGCCTGGGGGTTCTCCCCCTGCCTACCTGGGAGTAAAGTTTGGTTTCACTTCCAGCCAGTGGGCCATGTGCCACTGCAATGTTTCCCTGTATTGTGTTGCCAGCAAGGGGGATGGAATGTCTGAAGGTCCTGAGGGCTTCCAACCTGGTGGTCTTAGGGAGGGCTGGGGATATATTGTCCACCTGACCTTTCTTCTAAACAGAGAGCACTATGCAATCCTTGCCCCTCTGGTGACCCTCTCACTGCTGGGAAGTGTTTCAAATTGCCCACTCTACTTTCTTTCTCAGGGAGCTAGTAGATTGTACCTATTTTCCACAGGCAGCTGGGATCTCAGCCTTTCCAAGCATTCTGCCCATCTGTTGTCCAGCCCCACCAATCACCAGGCACCATGCAATATGGGTTCATGTTCCTGGAGCAGATCTCCAGGGCCAGTTGCTCTGTGGTACTTGGCTTCTATTCCCTCCCCACTCCATTCCTCTTCTTCCTGCCTGTGGGTCAGGGTGGGGTGAGGGCTTGGATCCTGCTGGATTGTGGCTTTGTCACTTTACCCTTTTTTGTAGTCTTCTCTTCTTCCCCAGATGTAGGTGGTCAATTCTGCAGTCTTAAGGTTGGTTTCAGGCCTAGTTGTATTTGCTGTGTTCTCATGTTCTATGTGATTTGGGGAGGAGGTTTTTGCCTTGCCTACCTACACTGCCATCTTTTCTTTGTCCCTCTCTTCTTTTAATATGTCTTTTGCTGCTACTCCCCACAGATGACTACAGGATGCTGATGCTTTCAACAGGAACATTAATACCTAAACTCCTTGTTGGACCAAGGCAACATCATAAATGATGAAGCCTGCTGGTGACAGCACTGCAGATGCCTGTGTCTAGAGTAATGCTGCCACCTCCCAGAGTGCATTAGATTACTGCCAAAGTGGGTGCCACCAGTGCTGCTGATCCTTTGGCTTCAGTGTCCCATGGAGCTTTATTCTGCTTACCACAGCATCCTCACTAAAAGCTTTTGACTTAAGTCTCTGAGGCCTGGCCTAAAATCCAATCTGACATACACCATGCTATGCCTCGAGTCCACTTAACCCTCTCTTCAAACACTGGTCTACTTTCATTGAATCAATCTTGTGCATTTTGGTTGTTCCCTTATGAGTCTTTCCCAGAGAATCCTTAGATCCTAGTATAATATTCTTCCTAGTCCCACCTGTTATCTCTGATGATGCATAAACCATGCCAGGAGACCCTGCTATATTCTTTCCTTCCCATGAATCTCAGTAAAAATTATGTTCTTTTTTTTTCTTTTTTCTTTTGGTATCATTAATCTACAATAACATGAAGGACATTATGTTTACTAGGCTCCCCCCTTCACCAAGTCCCCCCCACATACCCATTCACAGTCACTGTCCATCAACATACTAAGATGCTATAAAATCACTACTTGTCTTCTCTGTGTTGCACAGCCCTCCCCGTGCCCCCACACACACTATACATGTTAATCGTAATGCCCCCTTTGTTTTTTCCCACCTTTATCCCTCCCTTCCCACCCATCCTCCCCAGTGCCTTTCCCTTGGTAACTGTTAGTCCATTCTTGGGTTCTGTGCTTCTGCTGCTATTTTGTTCCTTCAGTTTTCTTTTGTTCTTATACTCCACATATGAGTGAAATCATTTGGTACTTGTCTTTCTCCACCTGGCTTATTTCACTGAGCATAATACCCTCTAGCTCCATTCATGTTGTTGCAAATGGTAGGATCTGTTTTTTTCTTAAAGCTGAGTAATATTCCATTGTGTATATGTACCACATCTTCTTTATCCATTCATCTACTCATGGACATTTAGGTTGCTTCCATATCTTGACTATTGTAAATAGTGCAGAGATAAACATAGGGGTGCATCTGTCTTTTTCAAACTGGAGTGCTGCATTCTTAGGGTAAATTCCTAGGAGTGGAATTCCTGGGTCAAATGGTATTTCTATTTTGAGCTTTTTGAGGAACCACCATACTGCTTTCCACGATGGTTGAACTAATTTACATTCCCACCAGCAGTGTAGGAGGGTTCCCCTTTCTCCACAACCTCACCAACATTTGTTGTTGTTTGTCTTATGGATGGTGGCCATCCTTACTGGTGTGAGATGATATCTCATTGTGGTTTTAATTTTCATTTCTCTGATGACAAGCAATGTGGAGCATCTTTTCATGTGTCTGTTGGCCATCTGAATTTCTTCTTTAGAGAATTGTCTATTCAGCTCCTCTGCCCAATTTTTAATTGGATTATTTGCTTTTTGTTTGTTGAGGTGTGTGAGCTCTTTATATATTTTGGATATCAACCTTTTATCGGATCTGTCATTTATGAATATATTCTCCCATACTGTAGGATACCTTTTTGTTCTATTGATGGTGTCCTTTGCTGTACAGAAGCTTTTCAGCTTGATATAGTCCCATTTGTTCATTTTTGCTTTTGTTTCCCTTGCCCGGGGAGATATGTTCAAGAAGAGATCACTCATGTTTATGTCTAAGAGGTTTTTGCCTATGTTTTTTTCTAAGAGTTTTATGGTTTCATGACTTACATTCAAGTCTTTGATCCATTTCGAATTTACTTTTGTGTATGGGGTTAGACAGTGATCCAGTTTCATTCTCTTACATGTAGCTGTCCAGTTTTGCCAGTACCATCTGTTGAAGAGACTGTCATTTCCCCATTGTATGTCCATGGCCCCTTTATCGAATATTAGTTGACCATATATGTTTGGGTTAATGTCTGGAGTCTCTATTCTGTTCCACTGGTCTGTGGCTCTGTTCTTGTGCCAGTACCAAATTGTCTTGATTACTGTGGCTTTGTAGTACAGCTTGAAGCTGGGGAGCAAGATCCCACCCCCCACTTTATTCTTCCTTCTCAGAATTGCTTTGGCTATTTAGGGTCTTTGATGGTTCTATATGAATTATAGAACTATTTGTTCCAATTCAGTGAAGAATGCTGTTGGTAATTTGATAGGGATTGCATCAAATCTGTATATTGCTTTGGGCAGGATGGCCATTTTGACAATATTAATTCTTCCTAGCCAGGAGCATGGGATGAGTTTCCATTTGTTAGTGACCTCTTTAATTTCTCTTAAGAGTCTTATAGTTTTCAGGGTATAGGTCTTTCACTTCCTTGGTTAGGTTTATTCCTAGGTATTTTATTCTTTTTTATGCTATTGTGAATGGAATTGTCTTCCTGATTTCTCTTTCTTTTTTTTTTTTAACATGTTTTTAAAAAGAACTTATTGTGGCAAAATATATATAATGTAAAACTTACTATTTTAAATATTTTTAAGTGTACAGTTCAGTGGCATAATGTAGGTTCCCACTGTTGTGCAATGCCCACCACCATCCATCTCCAGAACTTTTTTTCATCCTCCCAAGCTGAAACTCTACACTGATTTAACAAAATTTTCCCCACCCCTTCTACCTCCAGCCCCCAGCCACCACCGTTCTGATTCCTACCTGAATGTGACCACTGCAGGAGTCATACAGGATGTGTTCTTTGGCTTATTTCACTTAGCACAATGTCTTCTTGATTTAATGTTATAATGAATAATTTTATTGACTAAAGTATTTGTGCACATGATTCAAAATTCAAAAGGCACAAAAAGACATAGAGTAAAAAGCAAGTTTCCCTCCTACCTCTGTCTCCAGACACCTAGGGACAACATTTTATCCTAGTATCTTTTCAGAGATGTTCTATGTGTATATAGTAATACACTTACATATATTTTTACACAATTAATAGCATATTCTAAATACTGTTCTGTTTCTTGTACTATACCCATTTAACTATATACCTAGGGGATAGATCCATATCCTATATACCATTGTACATAGAACTCCTTTCAGTAAATTACTTTTTATTCAAATATAATATACACACAGAAATATGCATATACTCTAGGTCTACAGCTGTATAAATTTTCATAAACTGAACACATTTGCATAACCAGTACGCTGATGAAGAAACAGATCGCCAGTTCCCCCCAAATCCTTCTCTTGCTCCTTTCCAGAAACTAACCATCTCCTCACCAAGGATAACCACTCTTCAGACTTCTTAACAGACTAGATAAGGTCTGTCTGTTTGTGAAGTTTAATGAAGAGAATCATACTGCACATACTCTTGTGTCTGGCTCATTTCACTCGCCATTATGCTGCTGAGGTTCATCTGTGCCACTGGATTTCAGGTGGTGCTTGGCAGTATCTTTGAACCAGTTGAGGCCCTTCTTGCTGCTGCTGAGTCCATCCCTGCACTCTGGAGGTCTTGCATGTCATACATAGAGTCTCAATTGCACCCTCACAATGCCTGAATTCCTTTCAATAGCTTTGTAAATGCCTTAACGAGTCCACAGGTAGTTGAAATTCACCTCCAGATGTATCTAATGATGAAAAGCAGCAGCCCTGTTAGTCCATTCTTGGGTTCTGTGATTCGGCTGCTGTTTTGTTTCATCAGTTTTTCCTTTGCTCTTATAGGCCACAGATGAGTGAAATCATTTGGTACTTGTCTTTCTCTGCCTGGCTTATTTCACTGAGCATAATACCCTCTAGCTCCATCCATGTTGCTGCAAATGTTAGGATTTGTTTTCTCCTTATGGCTGAGTAATATTACATTGTGTATATGTACCACATCTTCTTTATCCATTCATCTACTGATGGACACTTAGGTTGCTTCCAATTCTTGGCTATTGTAAATACTGCAGCGATAAACATAGGGGTGCATCTGTCTTTTTTAAACTTGAGTGCTGCATTCTTAGGGTAAATTCCTAGGAGTGGAATTCCTGGGTCAAATGGTAAGTCTATTTTGAGCATTTTGAGAAACCTCCATACTGCTTTCCACAATGGTTGAACTAATTTACATTCCCACCAGCAGTGTAGGAGGGTTCCCCTTTCTCCACAACCTTGCCAACATTTGTTGTTGTTTGTCTTTTGGATGGTAGCCATCCTTACTGGTGTGAAGTGATACCTCATTGTGGTTTTAATTTGCATTTCTCTGATAATTAGCAATGTGGAGCATCTTTTCAATTGTCTGTTGGCCATCTGTATTTCTTTTGTGGAGAACTGTCTGTTCAGTTCCTCTGCCCACTTTTTAATTGGATTATTTGTTTTTTGTTTGTTGAGGTGTGTGAGCTCTTATATATTTTGGACGTCAAGTCTTTAGCGGATCTGTCATTTACAAATATATTCTCCCATACTGTAGGGTGCCTTTATATTCTATTGATGGTGTCTTTTGATGTACAGAAGCTTTTCAGCTTAATATAGTCCCACTTGTTCATTTTTGCTGTTGTTTTCCTAGCCCGGAGAGACATGTTCAAGAAGACGTCACTCATGTTTATGTCTAAGAGGTTTTTGCCTATGTTTTTTTCTAAGAGTTTTATGGTTTCATGACTTATATTCAGGTCTTTGATCCATTTTGAATTTACTTTTGTGTATGGGGTTACACAATGGTCCAGTTTCATTCTCCTACATGTAGCTGTCCAGTTTTGCCAGGACCATCTGTTGAAGAGACTGTCATTTCCCCATTGTATGTCCATGGCCCCTTTATCGAATATTAATTGACCATATATGTTTGGGTTAATGTCTGGAGTCTCTAATCTGTTCCACTGGTCTGTAGCTCTGTTCTTGTGCCAGTACCAAATTGTCTTGATTACTATGGCTTTGTAGTAATGCTTGAAGTTGGGGAGTGAGATCCCCCCAACTTTATTCTTCTTTCTCAGGATTGCTTTGGCTACTCGGGGTCTTTGGTGGTTCCATATGAATTTTTGAACTATTTGTTCCAGTTCGCTGAAGAATATTGCTGGAATTTTGATAGGGATTGCATCAAATCTGTATATTGCTTTGGGCAGGATGGCCATTTTGACGATATTAATTCTTCCTAGCCACGAGCATGGGATGAGTTTCCATTTGTTAGTGTCCCCTTTAATTTCTCTTAAGAGTGACTTGTAGTTTTCAGAGTATAGGTCTTTCACTTCTTTGGTTAGGTTTATTCCTAGGTATTTTATTCTTTTTGATGCAGTTGTGAATGGAGGTGTTTTCCTGATTTCTCTTTCTGTTGGTTCATTGTTAGTGTATAGGAAAGCTACAGATTTCTGTGTGTTAATTTTGTATCCTGCAACTTTGCTGTATTCCGATATCAGTTCTTGTAGTTTTGGGGTGAAGTCTTTAGGGTTTTTAATGTACAATATCATGTCATCTGCAAATAGTGAGTTTAACTTCTTCTTTACCAATGTGGATTCCTTGTATTTCTTTGTTTTGTCTGATTGCCATGGCTAGGACCTCCAGTACTACGTTAAATAACAGTGGGGAGAGTGGGCATCCCTGTCTAATACCTGATCTCAGAGGAAAAACTTTCAGCTTCTCGCTGTTCAGTATAATGTTGGCTGTGGGTTTATCATAAATGGCCTTTATTATGTTGAGGTACTTGCCCTCTATTCCCATTTTGCTGAGAGATTTTATCATGAATGGATGTTGAATTTTGTCAAATGCTTTTTCAGCATCTCTGGAGATGATCATGTGGTTTTTGTCTTTCTTTTTGTTGATGTGGTGGATGATGTTGATGGATTTTCGAATGCTGTAGCATCCTTGCGTCCCTGGGATGAATCCCACTTGGTCATGGTGTACGATCTTTTGATGTATTTTTGAATTCGGTTTACTAATATTTTGTTGAGTATTTTTGCATCTATGTTCATCAGGGATATTGGTCTGTAGTTTTCTTTTTTGGTGGGGTCTTTGCCTGGTTTTGGTATTAGTGTGATGTTGGCTTCATAGAATGAGTTTGGGAGTATTCCCTCCTCTTCTATTTTTTTGGAAAACTTTAAGGAGAATGGGTTTTATATCTTCTCTGTGTGTCTGAAAAAATTCCGAGGTAAATCTGTCTGGCCTGGGGGTTTTGTTCTTGGGTAGTTTTTTGATTACCATTTCAATTTCTTTGCTCGTAATTGGTTTGTTTAACTTTTGTGTTTCTTCCTTGGTCAGTCTTGGAAGGTTGTATTTTTCTAGGAAGTTGTCCATTTCTTCTAGGTTTTCCAGCTTGTTGGCATATAGGTTTTCATAGTAGTTTTTAATAATTCTTTGTATTTATGTGGAGTCTGTCGTGATTTTTCCGTTCTCATTTCTGATTCTGTTGATTTGTGTTGATTCTTTTTTTCTCTTAATAAGTTTGGCTAGACGCTTATCTATTTTGTTTATTTTCTCAATGAACCAGCTCTTGGTTTCGTTGATTTTTGCTATTGTTTTATTCTTCTCAGTTTTGTTTATTTCTTCTCTAATCTTTATTATGTCCCTCCTTCTGCTGACTTAAGGCCTCATTTGTTCTTCTTTTTCCAGTTTCAATAATTGTGATGTTAGACTATTCATTTGGGATTATTTTCCTTCTTCAAGTGTGCCTGGATCACTATATACTTTTCTCTTAAGACTGCTTTTGCTGCCTCCCACAGAGGTTGGGGCTTTGTGTTGTTGTTGTCATTTGTTTCCATCTATTCCTTGATCTCTATTTTAATTTGTTCATTGATCCATAGATTATTTACAAGCATGTTGTTAAGCCTCCATGTGTTTGTGAGCCTTTTTGCTTTCTTTGTACAATTATTTCTAGTTTTATACCTTTGTGGTCTGAGAAGTTGGTTGGTAGAAGTTCAGTCTTTTTTAATTTACTGAGGCTCTTTTTGTGGGCTAGTGTGTGGTCTATTCTGGAGAATGTTCCATGTGCACTTGAGAAGAATGTATATCCTGTTGCTTTTGGATGTAGAGCTCTATAGATGTCTATTAGGTCCATCTGTTCTACTGTGTTGTTCAGTGCCTCTGTGTCCTTACTTATTTTCTGCCCGGTGGATCTATCCTTTGGGGTGAGTGGCGTGTTGAAGTCTCCTAAAATGAATGCATTGCAGTCTATTTTCCCCTTTAGTTCTGTTAGTATTTGTTTCACATATGCTGGTGCTCCTGTGTTGGGTGCACATATATTTAGAATGCTTATATCCTCTTTTTGGACTGAGCCCTTTATCATTATGTAATGTCCTTCTTTATCTCTTGTTACTTTCTTTGTTTTGAAGTCTATTTTGTCTGATATTAGTACTGCAACCCCTGCTTTCTTCTCTCTGTTGTTCGCCTGAAATATGTTTTTCCATCCCTTGACTTTTAGTCTGTGCATGCCTTTTGTTTTGAGGTGAGTTTCTTGTAAGCAGCATATAGAGGGGTCTTGCTTTTTTATCCATTCTACTACTCTGTGTCTTTTGATTGGTGCATTAAGTCTATTTACATTTAAGGTGACTACTGAAAAATATGTACTTATTGCCATTGCAGGCTTTAAATTTGTGGTTACCAAAGGTTCAAGGTTAGCCTCTTTAGTGTCTTACTGCCTAACTTAGCTTGCTTATTGAGCTGTTATATACACTGTCTGGAGATTCTTTTCTCTCTCCCTTCTTATTCCTCCTCCTCCCTTCTTCATATGTTGGGTGTTTTGTTCTGTGCCCTTTTTAGGAGTGCTCCCATCTAGAGCAGTCCCTGTAACCTGCCCTGTAGAGGTGGATTGTGGGAGGCAAATTCCCTCAACTTTTGCTTGTCTGGGAATTGTTTAATCCCTCCTTCATATTTAAATGATAATCGTGCTGGATACAGTATTCTTGGTTCAAGGCCCTTCTGTTTCATTGCATTAAGTATATCATGCCATTCTCTTCTGGCCTGTAGGGTTTCTGTTGAGAAGTCTGATGATAGCCTGATGGGTTTTCCTTTGTAGGTGAACTTTTTTTTTTCCTCTGGCTGCCTTTAATACTTTGTCCTTGTCTTTGATTTTGCCATTTTAATTATTATGTGTCTTGGTGTTGTCCTCCTTGGGTCCTTTCTGTTGGGGGTTCTGTGTATTTCCGTGGTGTGTTTGATTATTTCCTCCCCCTGTTTGGGGAAGTTTTTGGCAATTATTTCTTCAAAGACACTTTCTATGCCTTTTTCTCTCTCTTCTTCTTCTGGTACCCCTATAATGCGGATATTGTTCCGTTTCAATTGGTCACACATTTCTCTCAAAATTCTTTCTTTCCTGGAGATCCTTTTATCTCTCTCTGCATCAGCTTCTCTGTGTTTCTGTTCTCTGTTTTCTAGTCCATTAATGGTCTCTTGCATCTCATTCATTCTGCTTTGAAGTCCTTCCAGAGATTGTTTTATTTCTGTATTCTCCCTCCTTAGTTCTTGCATATTTCTCTGCAAGTCCATCAGCATGGTTGTGACTTTTGTTTTGAATTCTTTTTCAGGAAGACTGGTTAAATCTATCTCCCCAGGTTTCTTCTCAGGGGAAGATTTAGAAGATCTCAAAGCTTTCTGGGTTAGTCTTGTCTGGATCAAATTTTTTTGCCTTTTCATGTTGATAGGTGCAGTGGTATGGTATTGACTCGTCGTCTGTCAGCTGGGAGAGTCAAGACTCTTTCAACTTGCTCCTAACCTTTCTTTACTGGGACAACTGAGACCCCTAGTGGCTTGTGTTGGGCACTTGCATGTAGATTGGGTCTCTGTATCTTGCCTGGCCGGTATGGAGGAAGTTCCCTTGCTGTGGGTGCGGCCAGCCTCAGGCTGCTGTTTTGCTATTGCGGGCCCTGGAGGGGTAATTGACCAGGGGCTGTTTGGCTGTCTACCTCCATGAGGGTTCTCAGAGGTGTTTCCCAGGGAGTTTGTGTGCCCAGAGTTCCCTGGAATTTGCAGCTGCTGGACTGTGACCCAGGATGCTTCCATCTCACTGTGGGGTCCCTGTCCCTTTAAGACATTCAAAAAGCACTCGCTTTTCTTTGTCCCAGGGGCACCGGCTGCGGGACCCACTCACAGGTCTTACTGTCCTGCTTCCTTAGTTTCCAGCACCCCACGCATGCACTGTGTGTCTGCGCTCTTGTGCAGATGGCTAGGGCTGGGTGTTTAGCAGTCCTGGGTCTCCACTCCCTCCCCGCTCCGACTCCTCTCCTCCCGCAGGGAGCTGGGGTGAGTGGCCTTGGGTCCTGCTGGGCTGCAGCTTGTATCTTACCCCTTTCACCAGGCGCTGGGTTCTCGAAGGTGTGGATGTAGTCTGGCTGTTGTCCTGTGTCTTCTGGTCTCTCTTTTAGGGATAGTTGTATTTGTTGTATTTTAAAAAATATATATGTTTTTGGGAGGAGATTCCCACTGTCCTACTCATGCTGCCATCTTGGCTCCACCTCCTAAATGTTGTTCTTTATTAATTTACCTCATACAAGAATTAGCCCAAGTAATTGAGACTCCTTCAAGTGAGCTTTTGCACAATACCAAGGCATGAGAAAAGAGAAAAGTAGAGCCATCTGGTTTTCATCTATTAGTTCACGCAGCTGCCTCTGCATGGTTGCTAATGTCCCTGTCTGATAACTCATGGTGCCCAGCAGAGAGCTGCTGTTCAGTGCCTGCTTGGGACCTGGCAGTCTTTCTATTGCTTTTACTCCACATTTGGGACTTTGGCATATTTTATGAGCTTTCTTATAGTCCAGTCTTAGACACACATCCTGTAGCAATTTCCTTTCTGTATCACACTGCCCTGAATCAAGATCTGGGTCTTTGTTTCTGTTCTCCACATACCTCTTTCTTTGCATTTCCCCTGTCTCTTAGCTCAGGGCAACATCCAGACTGTGGGGAAAATCCCGATGTCCCTACCATTCACTACCCCTATGAATTAATTTAATTCTACATACTTCACCTATGTAGCTCAGCTGGAGTGAGGCTCACAGGAGCAGTTTAAATATCTGTTAAAAATCCTTGGAGTGGGTGTCTAGCAGCTGCTAGATGATTTTTTTTTAGAATGTGTATCTGTGGAAAGGTAGCTCACTCTTATTATCTTCAGCTTTGGGATTTTTAACTGAAATTGTGCCAAAACTGTCCCATATAAAAGCCTGTAAATCTTCACCATAAAATGTCAATCTTACCCCTAAGTGTAGCCAAAGTGCATGTAATTCTCTCTTACCTAATGTCTTTGGAGCATTCTTCCATCTAGGCTGGAGAGTGCCCTCTGTAGCATCCTGAAATACAGGCATGCTTAATGTGATCTGGGGCAGATAGCACTGCAGGCCTACCCCAAGGGAAATGCTGGGCAGAGGTAATGTGGAAAATAAAATAAGGGGGTGTCTTACTTATTGTATAATAGGATAAACCAAGGCTATATGTTTACATTTCTCTCAATGATGTAGTCACCAGTTAATGTAAATAAATCAGTTTCTAGCATAGAATTCCAGAGGAGAAAGCAAGCTCCTGGGGCCCAGGCATAAAAACACCTTGATATCTTGCTAGGCATAGGCAAAGAGGGGAATGACAATTTGCACAGGGGTGATTACAGGCAACAGTCTATAGTGAGAGTAGCAGGTTTCTAATGTGGGCTACCTTGCTCATCAGGCTGTGTTACCAGATAGAGACTATTTTTAGTTCAATTTTGGGATGCTGTGAGGGGCAAAGTTCAAAGGAAATATGAGAATTAAAAGATTTGAAATATGTGGAACAGAACTTATAGGTAAGATCCAGTGACTTGGGTGGGGTATATGCATATATAGCAATACAGCAAATTTTTGAAATTTTGCAAGAAGACAGGAGTGTTTCAAATCCCACTCAAGAGGGGAGACAGTTTGAAGAGGTATATTTTCTCGGATGTTCAGTGACCAGCGCAATTCTTTTTTCTTGGTAGATTTCCTTTTCCCTACCTCCACCTGAAGTTGAGTGGTCACCCAGGGTGGAGATATCCTAACCATTGTCACACACACACACAGTGCCTTGCAGCCCTTGGGCCCAGCTGACTGATTCTCCTTTAGACAGCTTCCTCAGTTTATGGCACAAGGCCAGAGGGAGCAAAATCCCAAGGTGTCAAGGGAGCCCTTTGTGTACCATTCAGCTGGGATGCTCCACATCAGGGATGTCTCCAGGTGCCACACATGTGATAATGGTCATAGCACTCAGCTAAGGGCCTGACAGTAAATTTTTTCAACTGTGCTGTGCTTGTTCACAGATCCTAGACTCTGGACAGTGGGTATTGGGCTCTACTCCAATGGATGACACCTGAGCAACTTCAGCTGGAACCATCTAACTATAGAGGTCCTGACAGAGCTACCAGCTGGATCAACTGTCCTTTTCTCTGTAATTTCACAATATATTCAGTAAAGTCTAGATGAATTGGATCTTCATGAGGATGATGAGTCATTCCAGATTTTTACATCCCAGGCATCTAGAACACTTTCTGTAGTGACCAATTTGTATTACTTTCATGCTATAAAGATATTTTAGAAGGTAACACATACACAAAAGTAACTTCTACTAACATCTAGAAAAACAGATGCATCCCAATCTTTAGGGTAAACCTGTCATAGCAGGTTAAATGATCAGTCCCCTTTAGGACACTGGAAACCCAAAGGCAAACCTAGGCCTCCCTCCTGCCTTTGGGTGGTGTGCAGAGTGCTGCTTGGAATGTTTTCTATCATAGAATGACAAAGTTTGA
The DNA here is from genome assembly GCF_040802235.1 of Manis javanica. Classification (NCBI taxonomy): domain Eukaryota; kingdom Metazoa; phylum Chordata; class Mammalia; order Pholidota; family Manidae; genus Manis; species Manis javanica. The sequence continues at coordinate 103,223,804 of NC_133174.1, read as the reverse complement.
AGGGTTGTCTTTCGTGATAATATGTATAATATGTAATTTAGCATTTTTCTGTATTTATTTTAAGCTAATGCCAGGGCCTTATACCAGTTGCTGGGTGCTTTTGTAGTTGGCCAACATAATGCAATATTTTTCAAAGAATCATTCTATCTGACCATTTTTTGTTTTTGTATTTCATCCCAGATCACACCTGAATAGTTTCTGTGGAAGATGTTGACAACAGAAATCTAGTTTACAAGGTATATTGGATACAGGGTACATTGTGTTTGCCTGGGAAATGTTTTTTATGGAGGAGTAGGTACCCACTAAGCTATTGCTGTGCTCACCTTAAGTTCTTGGCTATGTTTGTGTCTTCTGACTTTTGTGGATATAGACACAGAGTAACATTTTGGTCTCCTAGTGTTTAACTATAACTTTTAGAGTGGAATCATGAAAGATTTGGGGCAGTAGTAATTCAATCTCAGAGGTAGTTTAAAGGGTTCATGAGTTTCCCCGAGGCTGCAACTTGTTAATATCTGTCCATCTGGGACAATGGAATGAGTAGAAAATGGGAGAGGAGGACACTTCTTACACATTTTTGAGGAAGTATTTACTTGGCTTTATATTTTATTTATTTATTTAGTTGGTTTTTATGCATTTTGATCATTAAGTTGACTCACTGGGGAGATTCATTTTGATAGAACTTTAAATTTCAAACAAAAGATTGAGTTGACAGACTTTATCATGCTACATTTTATAAAGGAACTAAATTTTGAAGTAGCACATCACTGGCAATACATGTACTTCTTACACGCATTATAGATAGCACTCTGGTAGGTCTGAACAACACAGCTAGTAGAATTTGAAGTAGGAAATAGAATTAAAGGGTGACTTCTAATATATACTTTGGACTTGAGGTAAATCATTTCCTGTGACTTCTAGGGGCAATACAATCATAGAAATAAACACATTCAGTAAAGTCCAATTTAATTATTTTCCATGTCATTCATTGAACACATTTATTTAGCGCATACTATGTATTGAGCTACTTGAGATCCAGCTGTGAACAAAGGACAAAAATCTCTGTTTTTATGTTTCTGAGGTTTCTGAGATTTATGTTCTAAGTCCCAGGAAAACACATAAAAGCAAGAACAAAGACTAAATCCACCTTCAAAGTGCATACATATTTTGATGATCTACTAATCTCCCTTGATAGGAACAGCAACATCCGTTTGACTTTAAAATTGGTTATTAAGCCCTAAGATGTCAAGAAAAGAAACAAGATATTTAGAGCAGATGTCATTTATATTCTCTAACCCCTGGTAAAGGAGGGGGACTTAAGGCTTAAACATTTCCCTATCCTTGCCCCCTTAGTGAATAAGAACTAAGGGCAAAATAATGGAATCCTTAAAGATAGTATACCCAAACTATGGAGTAAGTAGATGGGGTTATGGAGAAAAAAGGTTGAAAATGTTAAACTGTCTCTATTTAGTTCTCCTGGAATATCTTGGATCATCTAATTTAAGTGTAGTGAAGCAAAATGACCTGGGCGTTTCTCCTACTTTGTGTGTGGAGTCCAAGGGGTAGTATCTGTGTTGCAGGCTGCTTCGGTGAAAGCGGCCCAGGCTAAACATTCTTGTCCCAATAATAGGAAGTGATATAAACCAAAGTTCTAATTCTTAATAAAGTGCATGTCCCCAAGTTTCTTCTGTGCATGTACCCTTTGTTATTCTAGTAAGTCAAATATGACTGATAGGGACAGTGACCAAGTGGAGAGTGTGCCTGGCGCAGAATTATCATGCCTGCAGGTCATGCTCAGCCTGAAGGACCCACAGGTCATGGCCCCTGTGGAACCTTCACACCCAGGATCTCATTTACTCTCATCACAATCTGTAAGGTCTGTGTGATTTCCCTTTTACAGATGAGGGTGCTGGGGTTTAAAGAGGCTAAGTGCCTTGGCCTACCTGCTGTTGTGTGTCCAGGTATGGGAAACAAGTCTGGGCCAATGTCCAAATGACCTTGTTGTCTGGAGATATAGAAAATCTGACTTTTATTTAATAACTGCTGACTAGTTGGGGAAGGTCAAAGGGAGAGATGCAGTACGACTCAGTCTTTGGATGAAGGTTTTGTGTTGCCATGTTTCCAATTGGTATCTTTGATTTCTAGAACATTAGGACAGAAAAAAATTCTTAAAGACCCTCCAGTTCTGTGTTATTTAAATTACCCATATGTATCCTTTCTGGACTATAAAGTCAGTTTCACAGGTCACAACAAGCAATATTTTTAAAAACAGTAAGTAGAACAAAAACAATCAGAGTCCCTGCCTCACAAGTAGTGGTAAGTACTGGTATGCAAAGAATGCTTTAGTTTTCTACAAGAAGTTTGCTCTCCTTGTAAAAATGTATTTCTTATGCAGGTCATACTCAACAAAATTTTAGAGACTTCTCTAGTACAGAATCTCCACTCCACTGATGAAGAAACTGCATGGGACTGTGACTTGCCCAAGGTCACACAGTTAGTCAGAGTATGTAAATTAAGATTGCTGAATATTCAGCCAGCAGGAGGGACTCTCTAAAATGACAATGTGTACAGGTGCATGCTTGAGCTAACTACAAGACACTATTCCTCATTAAAGGTAGGCATTCTTTCCTCTCACTATGAAAGGAAGGAAAACAGGTGACCATAAGGAAACTTGCTTTTCACTTACACATTCAGGTGACTGACACTTCATTTAGTCCTCTGAGATGATTGGTTTTTTTTTTCTCTTACAGTAGGGAATTCATATTTAGGAAGCCCAAAGTGCAAAGGTCACACTTTCTACCTTGGACACACCAATAGACACTCTGGGGGCAGATGGGATTTCTCTTTTTCCTCCCCTCTGTATAGAATTGGGGGACCAGCCACATACTCCCTGGAAAGCTGGGCAGTCTGTCCAGTGTACAGTGTATAATAAAGAGTGTACAGTGTACAATGGTGCAGCAAAGGGAGACTGTGCTGTCACTGACACAAACCAAACAAGGAGGCCAAGTTATTCAGACCTAGTCCTGGAGCGTGAGCGTTCATGCAAGAATTCAAGGGAGACAGACCTTTAAATGGAGCAATGCAGGTCACTGTCGTGGGAAAAGCAGAGCCTGGTCCTAGGCGGCCTGTCCCTACCATGTGTTTGTGGTTTTCCTTCACATCTGGCATCACCCCTGCTCCCCACCCCCCACATGCTTCACCCCCACCCACAGCATGGAGCAGATGGGCTCTCCTAGCATGTGTGACTGTTCTGTCCTCTCTCGTGGCCCACATGTGTCTTTCCCTGAGGACCATCTTTTTCTACACCTGTGAGAAATCAGTCCCCATCTTGTTCCCCCACCAGACACTGCTGGGCCCATGGGACCGGTGGGCCTCCTTGGTCAAAGAGGCGGTTCTCCCAGGTGCCTGAGGGACACACTCTCAGCAACACTGCCCTTGGCTGCCCTTTCTGCAGGAATCAGTCCTCCTGACAGATCTACGTCTGTAGCAGATGCTGCCACCGTCTTGTGGATGTGGGTCCTAGTGGTCAGGGGCCACTCACATTCTAGTTGCTCTCCAAACAAGATGGGCTTCTTTAGACAAGCACAGACTTCTGCTGCTCTCTGAACTTTGACTCCCTCCTGTGCAGGCAGTCATCTCTGATCCGGTCACAGGAAGGGTCTGATCTGCTCATCCTCAGTGAGTAATTACTACAAATTTGGGGAATGCAAGAAAGAGCAGGCAAGCAATGAGAAAGGTTCCTAAAGGCCCCAGGTTGTGTCTCAGTTCACAGAGGCTTCTGAGGCCTTGGCCTTGACTATTAGCACAGGCGTGGTTCCTGTGGAGAGACCCCTGCTGTGGGGCTTCCCAGTCTATGGTGCTCAAAGGGCTTCCCCTTAAGCTCCTGGGATGTTGCTTCCTTCAGTCTTCCTCCAAAAACTGAGGAGGCTGTTCAGAGGAGGGTGAGCCAGCTGGACCCAAGGGCTGTAGGCATTGTCATGAAGATTGCAGTACAGGTAGACATTGGATAAAGAGTCCCCACCTTGGGGGCCCATCTGATTTCAGATGGTGTTAGAGAAAAGCAAAATCTACCTAGGAAAGTAATTTTGTAAATGCTTTGATATACCATATATAGCCCCCAGTCATTTATAGTGGCTTTAGGAAGCTAGTGGTAGGTGGGGGTGGCAAAGAAAGGGGTATGGCAAAAAGCTCACTCATAAATAGAAAGTTGAAATCCTAACAGCATTTTGCAAGGCCAGGCTTCCAGTTAAGAGGGTCCATTGGTTTGATTCGTAGTTTGGGGAAGCAGTGTTCTTAGATTAAAACATTTAAAGCTGCAAAATTTGAAGCCACCTGAAAAATTATGCTTCTTATTTTCTCTAGTTAACTGCAAGGTTCTTTTCCTCCCTCCCTCCCTTCCTTCCTTCCTTCCTTCCCTCCTTCATTCCTCCTTTTTAACAATATAGGAATTCCTTCTTTTTACCAACAAAGGAAAAAAACAGAAAAGGCAAGGGGGCTACCATAGGGCACCATCCCAGTCATTTGTACCTCCTAAGGAAGGGTCACCACTGCTTGGCCCAGACAGCCAACGTATTTTTCTATTCAAGTGTATCTATAAAGAGACAAGGTAGAAAAAAAACCAATCTTTCACTTTAAAAGAAGGAAAAATTTTAAAAAGGAAGGGTGTGGTTAGGGATTATGACAGTTAAATCTACCAGTCATTTACACCTGCATCTTAATGAACTCCTGTGTTGTTTCTTAAAAATGTTTTGATTTATTAAATTTTTTTCTGTTGGGAGTTGAGGGAGAAAGCTTGGAATAAAAGTCTGATATTGAGAAGAGAAGAGTAAGAAGGTCTTGAGACAGAGGAAGGTCAGCTTTGTCAGAGCAGAGAGGACAGCCTGTGCTGCTGTTTTAAGATTACAGAAAATGGAGACAACAGGGCGCACATTTCTAAAGAGGCAACAAGGGAAAAAATGAACTTACAATGAAAAAAGCAATAAGGCTCCCACCCCCCCCCCCATTTACCACTCACATCCTAAGGGGCTCTCACATTCACCCTGTTCACTCTTATACACCTACATGCATGTGGGACCTTTACAAATTTCTTGAGGACATATTGTGTGTGTGTTTCTTTTGGAAGGAAGCTGGGAGTAGGCTCCAATCAGACTGCAAGGGAAAGAAGAAGGAAGAGTGAGGAAGGCTGGAGGGTCACTCTGGGGGCTGCAAATCATTGTGAATTAATCATAGAACTTTGGGACACTGGACAGTCTCCAAGCCAATTTAATGACCCACCAGGTTTTTACCTTGGCTGACTACAAGACTTAGAGGCCTCTTGTCTAAACAGGAGAGAACAAACACAAATTCCTCAAAGTGAAGACAAGCAAGAAGTATCCCTTTAGTGGATAAGGCTTGAAAACCACCACATTTTCCTTTAGTGCCAGGATACTTAGCAGAAGACTTTTTCACTTTAAGTGGCCCAAGGAAGGAGGCATAATGGGATCATCAGGGACACTGATTCCAGTGGCAGTGGGTGGAGTGCAAGGAAATTCACTCATGAATCTGGCTTCTAGTGAATCACAAGATGAATGCAAAGGGCGTTTGGGGAAGGCAAGCTCCCTGCTTGGGGTGTCCATTGGCTAAAACCAAGGTGAGGGGGACAGTGGACTCTGATTTTAAAAAGGGCCAAATATGTACCCGTGTTTTCTCTAGCAGACTACAGGGTGTTGTCCTCCATTAAAAGATACAAATTATTTCCTCTCACCAAGAATGGAAAATAAAACAAAAACTCAAGTGAGTAAAAACAGGAGACTCCCACAGCCAGCACTATCAGTCACGGATTCTTTCAGCAGTTTGAGTCTCTGGAGACTGAGTTGGTTTTTAGTTTTTGTTAGAGGGGGCAGAGCTCAGGTGGGAAGCTGGCACTAGCCAAGCTCCAAAGGGAGAAGGCCGCCCAGAGGAAGGCCAGCTCTCTCCGTGAACTATACTGAGCCACCATGGCACCTCGAGGGCACCCACTGTAACTGCAAAGGGAAAAAAGAGCGAAGGACAGAAACAAATACCAAAGAAACACAAAGCCCCCGAAAGAAGAAAGCATCGAAAAATATTTTTTTAAGACCTTCCAAAAAGGCTTTGGAAAATAGCAGATGTTGTTTATAGAAGGATATAACACATGAACCCCCCCAATTGAGGCCTAAGTGGCTTAGGAGGCCGTGGGACAGGGTGTCAGTCATCAGCACTATGCTCTCCACACCAAGCCCACGTGGAGCACATGGCATCTCCTAGCATGACGGATGACTGTCCTACCCCTTCTCATCACCTCCTGGGCTCCATGGCCCTGAGAATTGTTTTCTCCTATACCTTTAGGCTATTGTTCCTCCCCATGGTTCCACACTAGTTTCTGCCAGATAAGTTAGTCCTGGTTTGTGTGCATGAAATCAAGATTTCTATGTATCTGCTGTACATGTCCCTCAGTCAGAGGGGGAAAGGGAGCCAAGGAGGGGATGAGCCAAGCCCATGGGATGTGTTTTCTGGCTGTCTCACTCTCTTTTTCCTCAGTATGAAAAAGTCATGAGACTCATTGTCTCTTCTTACCCTCTGTATCAAATCAGTCTGACTGAGCACACTCATGCCACATTCTGCCAGCAACTTAGAACCTTGTCACTTCCCCACCGAAGAGGTGGGGATTTCCTTCCAGGTCAGTGTTGCCCTAGCAACTTCCAGGCCTCCCTCTCAGGTTCCTCTAGCCTATTTTCAAGGAGAGGGATCTGACTTTTTGTCTTGTGACGGACGTTAGGGGCTTCCTCTGAGATCCTGGGCTGGTGGAGAAGTGAGGAAAGTACCGTGAATTACACAACCACCTCCTCTTTGTATACATACTTTAAAGTGACATTGGGTGCTGAAGCACTCTCACTATAGCTCAGACCTTGGGCATGCTTCTTATCAGCATCTCAGCTGAGTCCTGACTCCTTGAGGCTCCTTGTATACTATCTAGGACTGGCATGCACAGACAGAAGTGTGCCCAGAGGGGAGAACTGACCAGAAAGAGGTAGAAGATTGGACATAATGGGTAACAATGCACTGTTATTTAAAGATAGCAGAACAGGTAGGCACTGAGGAGAGAGTAAATTTGAGGACAAACAGGGTTGCATCTTGACCAATCACATGACTGTGGTCCTACTTTTGAAACAAAAGTTTAATAAAAGAATATGTGACTGGAAAAATATAACTATTAGTATCCCTTCATGGGGTAGCACCTGAAGGCCACCCTTCCTTTGTGTGGTGCCAGGACACTTAGAATAAGACCTTATGGCTAAAGGGGATAAGGGAGTGAGAATAGTGATTTTCTAGTGGTGTAAGGAGGAGGTCTGCCAGAAGTCTGGCTGCCAGTCAATAAAAAAAGCTAAAATGCAGAGTGCCTCCTAGAAAGGCAAACTCCTTGCTTAGAGGGTCCTAGTTCTGAAGTTAGAGATCAGGAGGAAGCAAAATGCTCTGACTTAAATGTTTAGGGCTCTAGATTATGTAGTCTATTCATGAGGAAATCTCTAGGCCCTCATGCAGAAGTCTCTCTAATACATGCTATACACTCGTTTAGCTAACTACATGGTACTAGTCTCTTCTAAAAATAAAAAATCTGTCCCTTTGCCAAAAGCGAAGGAATGGAGAAGGAAAGTCTACCACATTGAGCCCTCCCAGTTATTTCTACTTTAAGTTGCAAAGCTCAAGAGGGCCAATTCTACCCCAAGGAGAATCCCTTGGTCGAATATCAGCCAGCGAGTAGAATGTGCTGTTACTTAAAGATTAAAGAAGAGGTAGACATTGGTGAGAAACTCTTTAAGTTTGTAGAATCCACATGGGTTCACTTGACTGATGAAACACAGGAGATACTTTTTGAATAAAAGAAGAAACCATTTTCAAAACTAAAAAGGTAGCATCAAAAGTATCTATTTCCAGGACACACACATGAAAGCCATTGCTCCTTTGTGTGATGTCAGAACCTGTAAGAGAAAACTATATGGCTTGAGTGTCTCACATAGCGAAGCCTGAGAACTCTCTCAGGAGTACTGATTCCTGTGTGTATGTGGGGTAGGGGTGAGAGTGGGGAAGGGGGTAGGTGGGAAGAATAAGCCAAGAAGCCAGCAAAAGTCAAGACCCAGAAGGCCTTCTGAAAAGGCCACCTCCTTATGAAAAGTCCATTTGGCTAGACCCAAAGACAGGGTGAGCAGTGGGCCCAGAATAAGCAGTCATTGCTGAGGAAGTCTCTAACTTTTCTAATCTGTCCTGAATGCTTGCATTAGCAAAGCTGAAGTGGTCACCTGCTATTAAAAGATAGTAATAGCTTCCTCTCACTAAAAAAGGAAAATGAAAGAAGTAATTGAGCATAAAACACTGCACACCACTACAAACTCACTGAAATGGGGGCTACCACATTGAAACCTACCAAAGATGTTTTCATTTCCTGATGATGTCTTTTGTTTATTCATCTGTTTGTCTCTTGTGACAAGCCTTCCAGTAGTTTATTTTCAGTGATGCAATGTTTTTATTGAGGACTGCCTTTATTCCCAAGGGGAAACAATAGAAAGCATTCCCTACTCCTGCCCAATGGAAGAAATCAAACCAAAAAAATTTCAGTAAGGAAAGCTAAGAGGAAAACGAAGGGCTTATGCACAAGTGGTTCAGTAAACCCTATACTTTGTATAAACTCTGCACTTTGTATACTTTGTTCTATATATTGAAAGACAAATTTTTATAGAAATTGCTTGTAATAGGAAAAGCACCTGGAAACTGGATATTTGGGAATCCCACAAAGGGGAAAATCAGGTTATATGCATCAAAGATCAGCTGCCCATTTGGGAAATACGAAAAAAACTGATGCAAGCCTCAGTTAAAGGTACAGTCCATCTATGAATCAAAAATTATGATTGTCATCTCTTATTGTGGGCTAAAATAGAAGCTCTGAAGGGGTAGCCATTGCTTTGAATATCAACCCGCATTTTTATTTGATTTCTAGTCAAGCTCAGACCAGATGACCTTCAGGACAATCGGCCCATTAATCAGCAGGATGCCTCATGATTATTTGATGTCATTCAGCTCTCTATTTTCACACAAAACTCTATTATTAGCCTCATTTCTATCAAAGAACCACAGGCACAAAGCCAGCTATGGTCAACCTGAATATTTGCACTTACAGGAAGATGTTGTTCTGCAAAAGATGGAAGTCAGTGAGAAATGAAGCTGGCTGTGGTATGGGTTGATGAAAGTGGCAATGCGTATCACTGGTGGAGTCAAAGCTGCAGCAGCTAACTATATTGCCACTGTCCTGGCTTACAAGTAGTCTTTTTTATAGGCAATACCTTCAGAGATTGGTTTGAAAGGCCCTACTCAATAGAAGGGCCCAGGAGCAGTCTCAGAAACCAAGCATTCAGATATGGACAACAAGTTTCCCTCTGCAAGCAGAGTGTTATATTAGTTCAGAGGAACAGAGAAGCTGATTACAGATCTAAAAAGAATCCCCATTTTGTATTTTCCCTTTTATGGCATCACAGAAAAGACTTCAAAGACCTCCACTAGCTTTGATACAGCTAACTTTGGATATTAATGAGCACTCTTGGCAATAGATGATAAGGAGAAGGCTTAAAGAGTTGAGGGTCCTGTAAGCTCTATTCCATTTCAGTGGTAGGCAATATCAGCGACCCTTAGAAAAAGAGTTGAGTTGTTGAAACACCATCTCATTGGTCAGAGGTGGTTACATGGGAGCAGTGAGAGGATTTAGAGAAGTGATCTCTCAGGCAAGACTCAGATATTCCGCAGACATACTTCTCTGAAGGGGCCAGCCACATCCCTATGTGGCCATAAAACTTGTTCATTTGTCCACTGGATTTACAGAAAAAAATTAAAATATATTAGTAGCACACACCTATTTTTGCAGAAAAAAAATCCTAAAATTCTTATAGAATTTCAAGGAATCCCAAAATAGCCAAAACAATTTTGAAAAAGAACGAAGTTGGAAGTCTCACACTTCCTGATTTCAAAATATATTACAAAGCTACAGCAATCAAAACAGTGTGTTACTGGCATAAAGACAGGCATATAGATAAATGGAATAGAATACAGAGCCTAGAAATAAACGATCATGTGTATGGTGAAATGATCTTTAACAAGGCTTCCAAGACCACTTAGGAAAGGATAGTCTCTTCAACACATTAAACTGGAAAAGCTGGATATTCTACTCTTATCTTACACTATATGCAAAAATTATTTAAAAATGGATAAAAGACCTAAACATAAGACCCCAAACTATAAAACTCCTAGAATAAAACTTAGGGGAAATCTCCATGACATTGAACTTGGCAATAATTTCTTTGATATGACACTAAGAGCACAGACAACAAAAGCAAAAATAGACAAATGGGATTACACCAAACTTAACAACTTTTATACATCAAAGGACACAAGGGAATGAAAAGGCAACCTGGAGAATGGGAGAAAATATTTACAAATCATATGTCTGATAAAGGGTTAATATCCAGAATATATATTGAACTCCTACAGCTCAACAACAAAAAAATCAATACTTCAATTAAAAAATGGGAAAATAACCTGAATAGACATTTCTCCAACAATTATGTACAAATGGCCAACAAGCATATAAAAAAATGCTCAACATCTCTATCAGAGAAATGCAAATCAAAACAACAGTGAGATATCACATCATATTCATCAGTACAGCTGTTATTTAAAAAAACAGAAAATAACAAATGTCCGTAAGAATGTGGAGAAATCTGAACTCTTGTGCACTGTTGATAGGATAGTAAAATGTTATAATCACCACGGAAAACACTTCAAACTTACCTCAAAAAATTAAAAATAGAACAAATGCATGATTTAATCATCTCACTTCTAGGTATGTATCCAAAAGAATTGGAAGCAGAGTCATAAATATTTCCACACCTGTCTCGTAGCACTATACACAATAGCCAGGAGGTGTGAGAAGCCCAAATGTCTATCAACAGGTGAATGGATAAACAAAATGTGCCATATGCATTGCTATAAACTGAATGTGTATGTTCCCAAAAAATTCTTATGTTAAATCCTAGCTTCCAGTGTGTTGGTATCTGGAGGTGGAGAACTTTGGGAGGTGATTAGGTCATAAGAGTAGAACCCTTATGAATGGGATTAGCACTCTTATAAAAGAGATCCGAAAGAGCTTCCCTGCCCTTTCTGTCATGTGAGGACACAGCAAGAAGATGGTTGTCTCTGAACCAGAAAGCTGGCACTCACCAAAGACTGAATCTGCTGGCACCTTGATCTTGGACTTCCTAGTCTCCAGGAATGTGAGAAAAACATTTCTGTTGCTTTAGCCACCCAGTCTATGGTATTTTGTTAAGGAAGGTAAGACTTCTTATGAACAAGCAAGGATATACACACAGTGGAATATCATTCAGCCTTAAAAAAGAAGGAAATCACATGCTACAATATGGATGAACCTCGAAGACATTATGTTAAATGAATAACCCAGTCATAAAGCAGACAAGTACTGTAAAAGTACACTTATATGAGGCATATAAATTAGTGAGATTGATAGAAACAATAGAATTATGGTTAACGGGGACTGGGGAGAGAAGAAAAGGAAAGTTTTTGTTTAGAACAATACAAAAAATGTTTAAAACATATCAAGGGCTCTGAGATCTGACTGACTGAAAATGGACATAGGTTTCAGTTATGAGCTAAGAGACTGAGAAATCTAGGACAAGTTAGTTATAGCTTATGTTTTAGTTCATCCAATTATAAGAAGCATGATAACAGAGTATTTATTACATATGTTGTTGTCAGGGTCAAATGAGGATCTATAGAAAAGTACTTACCACCGTGTTTACTATATAGTGGTGCTTAGTATTTGTTAGCAATGATTGCTAACTAAGGACACCTTCAGTCTACAATTCTGAAGTAAAGGTTTTCATAGACGGAAACAAAGCTTGCATGGATCAAATGAAATAACCTATACAAACATCTAGCATAATGCTTGGCACAGAGTAAGCATTTAATAAGATGTAGGTGTTAATGTTAGCTGAAGTGCTCCTTGGGCCACAGTTCGGGAGAGCAGAGCTTTTGATGTCATGCAGGGAGCCATTAAGTCTCCATGTTCTTGGAGCAAGCTTACCGTGGCCTCTCTTTATTGCTCCTTTGATTCATTTGATGTCTCTGGAGTGTTTAGTGGGAGTTGGGAGGAAGCTCCCACCCTGAATAGGTCTTAGGAGGATAACGGGACTACCTCTGCTCTGGATTCAGGGACAAATATTTTCTTTCTCCTCGAATTGTTATAGGGTTCTCTGACCTTTGATTTTTGAGTGCTAATTTCTAAAAGAAAAGGAAAGGCCTTGGGCCTCATGCAAAGAGGCCAGGAGACTGCTTAGCATATATTTAGTATTGTGAGCCTTAGATCTGCATGAGGATTTAGGAAAAAGACATCCTTAGGCAATTTCTATCTCTGCTTCTTCTATCACTTTTCCTCACTATTCTCCTATAACATTCACCTGTCTTTTTGTGATAACAGCTTTATTGACATATAATTCACATACCATTCAATTCACCCATTTAAGATGGTTTTTAGTATAAACACAGACTTGTAGTATCTTCCGCATTTCCTAGTTTGGGAATAATTTTATCATTCCTAAAAGAAACCTTGTACCTACTGAACAATCACTCTCCTATCCCCTCTCCCCTGTCCCTAGCAACCATTAATCTACCTTTCGTCTCTATAAATTTGCCTATGCTGGACATTTCATATAAATGAAATCATATGGTATGTGACCTTTTGTGTCTGGTTTATTTCACTTAGTATGTTTCCAAGGCTCACCCATGTTGTAGCATGTGCTGAAATTTCCTGCCTTTTATGGATGATTAATATTATATTGTACAGATATACAACAATTTATGTATCTATTAATCAGTTGATGGGCGTTTAGGCTGTTTCAACATTTTGTCAATTGTGAAAAATGCTGCTGTGAATGTTCATGCAGTTTTTGCTTGAATATCTGTTTTCAGGTTTTTTTGGTATATACCTAGGGGTAGAATTGCTAGATCATATGATAATTCTATGTTTAAGTTTTTGGAGGAATTGCCAAGCTGTTTTCCACAGCATTTGCATGATTTTACATTCCCACCAGCAGTGTACGAGGGTTCCAAATTTTTCATTTCTTTTCCAGAACTTGTTTTTTTTCATTTTTATTATCATCATCATTTTAGCCATCCTACTGGATGAAAAGTGGTGTCTCATTATAGTTTTGATTTGTATTTTCTTAATGATTAAGATGAAAAGATGATTTAATAAAAATATGTTGACCATCTTTTCATGTGCTTATTCACCATTTATATGTTTCTTTGGAGAATTATCTACCCAAGTCCTTTGCCCATTTTAAAATTGGGTGTCCTTTTGTTGTTGAGGTGTAAGTGTTCTTTATATATTCTGAATACAGTCCCATATATATATATGATTTGCAAACATTTCCCCCCATTTTTTCTTTCTACTCCCCTTGATAGTATCCTTTGATGCACTAAAGTTTTTAATTTTGACGAAGTCCAATTAATCTATTTTTCTTTTGTGCTTATGCTTTTGTTGTCTTTTCTAAAACACATTGCCTAATCCAAGGTCATGAAGATTTATACGTAATTATTCTTTGAATTTTATAATTTTAGCTCTTATATTTAGGCCTTTGATGCCGCTGGGGTTCATTTTCGTATATGGTGTGAGGTAGAGGTTAAGCTTCTCTCTTTTGCATGTGGGCTCCAGTTGTCCTTAACCTACTTTTAGTTCCTTAAACACTCTGAGCATTTTTATTACTTGAGTTCTCTTCATTTTCTGTTCTCTCTGCCTGGATGTTTCTTACCTTATATCTTTGCATGCCTGGCTCCTCCTGATCTTTTAGTTTTCATGTCAAACATTGCCTCAGAGACTCTCCCAACTACCCTGTCTAATCTAAAGTTGCCCTTAGTCTCACCCTGATATACCATCTTACAACCAAATTTTATTTTTGGTTTAGAACTTATCACTCTATTACATTAATTGTTCACTTGTTTTATTGGTTTTCTTCTCCACTAGAATACGAGCTCTGTGAGAGCAGGGACCTAGTCTGTTCTGTTTTAGCACTGCATCTCCAGTGCCTGACACATAATAGGCAGTCAACAAACCATTGTAGGATGAACACAGTGGTCCCATCAGTAATGTACTACTAATAACAATGTCCTCCAGATCACCTTGAAATTTAATGGATGGTCTCTCCCCATAGTATATTATAATAGTTTTTAATTTTCTCAGTTTTTTCCATAGCTAGGAAATTAAGTTCCGGGAAAGGTAAAAGTGACTCCCCAAAGTCAAACAGAGAGTCTTTGATTTGTGGAGTGATTCCCACAGCATTAATTTAGCTTGTGGTATCCCACAGAGTAAAGGAGAAAGTCACAGGAGACTGTTCAAGGCCAAATCCAAGGTGCCTGAACCTGCTTTCAGCCTCCCTGTCACTCCTCACAATTTCTATACATTCAAGAAAGAAAACCAGGTGGTACCAAAGTTGATGGCTCTTTGTCAAGCACAGCAAGTGTCAGCTGCTGTGTGGCCCCTCAAAACTCATTAAAAATGAAAGAGACCTGTTAAACAAGCTGGAAATATAGTTGCATTTCTGAGTGAGATTGGTTTCTCATAGCTCATCCTTGGTTACCTCCGGACAATGGTTGGTCGATAAAGCACTTAACACTGAAGGATTTTTAGCCACTCTGCTCACCTCAACCCCCCATGTCCCCACATCCTTCCTGAGCCAGCTCTTGCTCTTGAGAAGCTGTGGTGTATGGGAAGAAGGATGGTAAAAGGACTGAGCATTATTTGTCTCTTTCACAGGTCTTTTTCTTTTTAGGCATCCTTGAAATGTGGGTGTTTGTCAGCATTGATCCTGTCCTTAGCCCTCCTATTTGGTAAGCACTTTGGTCATGTCATCTACTCTTAGAGCTAATGTCTTCCAAGGTTGAACTTGCAGCCCAGAACTTTCCTCTGAGCTCCAGACCCATATATTTACTATACACCAGGAGGTTCTGGAGATGCTTCTATCCTAATAGCCAAACTGAACTCAATTATTTACTGCTCTTCACTGTCTATCACCAAAGAGAAGGGCTGCAGGAAGGTCACATTACAATCTGCCTTTATTCTCATATTAATGAAGGATATCTCCATGCATCTGTTTTCTCAAAACAGAAAAGCAGGAGTCATCCCATATTTCTCTATTTCCTTCATGCTCCGTTTGGCTCCTCCCCTCTGTTCCCATCCAGCCTGTCTTCTGTGTCCATGTCCATTGCTGAATTTATGACTTAGTAGACCTACGACCTCTGTGGCTTTGGGAGAGTCATTTAACTTTTCTAAGCTTCAGTTTTCTGCCCTGAAAATGTAGGTAATGCCCACTTCCTAAGACTGTTCTGGGGACCAACTTTACTATTAAAATTTAAGGGACAGTTACTCAGTAAAAGACAAAAATGTTACAAAAATGTAGGAGTTGATGGCCTGCTTTCAAAGACCAGGTACCATTTGTCCACAATTCTCAGAAAATATCCATTATGACAGTCTCCTGGGCAGGTCATCTAGATAGAAGGCATTTTAGAATTGTGGATGTGCCTATTATGTCCCCAGAAAGCAGAATGACATCCCAGGAAGAGAGAGAACAACAGTTTTTGGCTGTCAATTATATTTTACTCTAAGCTGCCAAGAAAACATGGTATATACTGCAGGTCACTAGGCAAATGTCCAACCATGCCCTGGGGTGGTCTTACCCTAGTACCCAGATACTCAGCCAGAGAACAAAGCTGAGGCTCATCAAACAGGGCTTTTCTTATTGTGTGGTCCTTGCTTCCTGCAGCTGTTGGGATTGTGGGCAAGGAGTCTGGCTCATAGCACTGTCTTCACTGGCCAGCTATTGGCCCTATCAGATTACTCCTGCAGAAAAGGCTGTTGTGTATTTCCTGAGCTCTGCATCTCATTTCCTGAGCATTTTGGGGTTATCCTGTAACCTTCACTTTTCCTTCAGCCTTTAAGTCAGTATGGAAGTGGCAGGAGACATGCTTATCCTTCCAGCTCTTTTAATGTCCTTCTAAGTGTGGTTATCCAGGTGTTTTGGAGCAGTCTGGTCAGCTTCACCATGCAACAAAGCCAGGGAAGTGTACTGATGCTGTAATAACCAACTGGATGCTTAAAAATCAACCTTTGTGAGTGAGGTCCCCAAATTGACAAAGCTCCGTAACTTGCTTCTGGAAGCAGAGGCCGGGACAGTAAGGATTTCTTTGTTCTGGAATGCTGCTTCTTGTGTTTCATTGAGTCTCTTTATCACCCAGTTAGATATCTTTTAGGAAAGAAATCAGGGTTGTTGAGAAATCAGTTATGCCACTAATGGCCACTCCCCCACATTGTTTCTTTGACTGTGAAGACAAGGGTGTTAGTACTAGAGAGGCTTCAAAAGATGTTGGTGGCTTTGTGGTGAGAGAGGTAGGATGGGGGAAAGCAACAGAGGAAACAGTGTTGAGAGGCTGGGAGGAGACCATTTGCTCTCTCAGCTATCTGCACCATCACTTACCACACTGCGCTAGGGATAAAATTCTAGTCAAATTCTTGATTAACTGGACCGTGAGAGAGTGGCCCTTCTACTACTAGGCAAATCATATTAGTTTGGCATCAACACAGCTTGAATGCAGGGGCCAAAAGGGAAATGAAAAGTGAAGTTTGGAGGTTGTAAAGGCAAGATGATCACTGAAAGAACAAAGCTTTGAGAAAGACACAGGGCCAGGAAATGCCATTGTTACAAATTTCTATACTTTCCAAGAAGACACTTCAAATGTAAATCAGATAGTGCTTTGAACCAGGCAGTGGCTTCCCTTTGCTCATTGCTAGGCCAGACCAGAAAGCCTGGCCAAAGGTCAAAGACTGATGTGGATAATGATCAGACTAGGGCAAGGTGGCTTAAGTAAGCTTCAGGCCCAAGTAGTAAACCTCAGTTTACTAACGAATGTGTGAATAATAGTACCCTAGAAACCCTGAGATAAATGTAGGAGTTGATGGCCACTGTTTCTGGCAGTGGCTCCTGTTTTTACAGAGGT
This sequence comes from Manis javanica, assembly GCF_040802235.1. Lineage (NCBI taxonomy): Eukaryota > Metazoa > Chordata > Mammalia > Pholidota > Manidae > Manis > Manis javanica. The sequence goes on along the minus strand of NC_133174.1, from coordinate 103,206,704 downwards.
ACATCTGAAGTTGTGTGGTCTTCAGAAATTGAAGAGGATTAGAGGTTGGAGACCAGCCAATTATCAGCCAAGGGTTTATCCCATTTTGCCAGTTACCTGTGTTTGCAGTCTGTATTTTTTGTGCCACACTGAGCTCATGGAAGGCCTGCCCATAACCTGCCCCTGTGCTTAAAAGGAAATCTTACAAATCTTGGCATGACCTGCCCCCTGCTTCCCTCTCCAGCCCTATCTGATACCACCTCTGCTTGTCCATCCTTCTCCAGCTCCACTGGCCTTTCAGTTCCTTAATGTGTCAAGATTCTCCACTCCTCAGAGCCTTTAAATTTATAATCTTCTCTCAGCTTCTTCCAGCTCCCCTCTTCTCATCCTTCAGGTTTTTGGCTCCATGCCAGAGAAGCCTTCCTTGATTCCTCTATTTAGGGTAGGTCTCCTTGACCCCCATTACTCTAACTATATCCCTATTTTTTTAAATCAGTCAGTATTCATGACTGTCCATTATTTTCATGTTTGTTTGCTTATATAATCTTTTCCATCTCTTTGAGTAGAGAAGAATATAAACTTCCTTGGGGGCAGAAACCCTATCTTCTTAACCTTTATGTTTTCAGCACCTAATACAGTGCCTGGTACATGTTGGCGATTAGTAAGTAGTGACTGGTGGGTTGCCTTTCTCCAAGAAAACATGGGTGAAGGATGCTTTCCACCTAGTGTACAAGACTTTTTAAGAGCTTCATTGAACATCTTAGAGGAAATTTTCTCCATTTTTTTTTCTTTCTAAAAGTTTATTTCAATATAAATATGCTCACGGAAAGATACTCTTGGTGGCTAATATAATGCAATTTAGTTTTGCTTATACTAAACAATTTGTGCCAAAAATATGGTACATGATAACTTTAACCAAAGTTTAAAAAAAGGGATGTCTAATCTGGTTTAGTATCATCTAAATATAATAAAGAACATCTCTCAAAAGTTGTTAAAGCTGGCAGCCTGGTCCATGAACAATTCATCTTTAGTTTATTTCTGAGTACACAAATTGTACTCTTAAGAGCTTAAAAGTTGGTGCAGCAAGATATTTTGAAAACAAGCATTAGCTAATAGAGTGTGTAGTGGGGAGAATTCTATGTGCAATATTTGAAACTATGATAGCTATCCTATTTTGGTTAATATTGTATATAGCTTATAAATCTACACAAACCAAGACTGACATAGTACCTTGGATCTGAGTTCCAGTGGTATGCTGGAACTGGCTTGGACCAGCTCATGAGAGTAGATAATGTATGTATCTCTCCAACTCCACTTCCACTGACTTTGATTTGGTAGCTTGAAATCGGCCATGGTGGGAGTATTTACAAAGTGGGCATCAGCAAATGCTGCACATCAGGGCTCTCTTGATCCCCCTGCTACCCACAGCCAGTTATTAAATATTTTCCAGCACACCACATCACTGATAAGACCACCAATTCAACCTCTGAGGCCATTAAGAAAATCTAACAGAAAGTTGTCCCTTCTGATTTTTCTGTAAAAAAGAGATGTAAGCTTTATCTCTACAACCTTAGTCTTGAACTGAAACTATAAGACAGACAAGGTTTACCTTCAATATTCAACCTGCATGGTGACAGGTCTTAGGGTCTCTGTGGTTTTCAATTTGTAAGCAAATTGAAATTTCACGCAAACTCTCCAAAGCTGTGGGGAAAAGGCAATGGGACTCCAGAAATGACTCTGTAAATACACGGTCCCTTATTGTAAGAATAGAACAGAACATACACCCATAGTAAGAAGCAACTTAACAAAAATAAGTAGCCCCAAAGAAGAAGCAGCTCTGACAAAAGAGGAAAAAATAACTTAAAGAGTATGCTAATGAGTATGGGGTTTGTGTTTGGGGTGAAAAAAATGTTCTGGAATTAGATAGTGGTGATGAGTTGCACAACGTTGTGAATATACTCGAAAAATGGAATTCTTCACATTAAAAGGGGTGATTCTTATGGCATGTGACTTATATCTCAATCAAGTTGCCAGTCAAAAAAGAACTTAAGGTATATGGGGAACAACATAAACACAGGCTCAAAGGATAGTTAACAGAGAAATACATTTTCACAAGCTTATCAAATATTTGGCTTACACTGATCTCTAGTGTGTTGTTAACTTCACAGATTCTAAAGAACTGGCAACGGTTGACTAGCACCTTAACAAAGCTGAAAGCAAGCAGCGTGTCTCTTTATTTCACTTTCCCTCCTTCCTTTTCAACACCTTCCTCCTAATAATTAGCATAATGCTTCTACTATAATCTATTGGGGTGAGTCTAAATCAGGGCTCAGAATTGTTTTCTTTTTTTTTTCTGTAAAGTGTCAAATAGTAAATATTTTAGGCTTTATAGACCATAAGATCTTTGTCACAAATACTCAGCTCTGCAGGAGCAGCATGAAAACAGCCATACGTGATACCTAAATGAATAAGTTGTGGCAGTGTGCCCATAAAACTAAAAATACAGGCAACCCATTGGGTTTGGTACATGGCTTTGTCCTGCTGACCACTTGTCTAGACTGTGAAATGCTGTGGGAGTGTTGGTTTTGCTTTGGAAATGCATTGCATAGAGCAGTGTTTTGCAAACTAGGGATAGGGGTAGGGATATGTATCAGAATCACCTGTCACCATATCTTATCTTTGCAGGATCTCTTATTCCAGACCAATCAAAAGCAGAATTTATGTATTCCCTGGGTCCCTCACCAATACCTGTTTTAGCATTATTAAAAATATTACATATCATCCTATCCCCTAAATAAATTACAAGCAGTGTTCCCTTCTCAGTCCTTCCCATATGATCCTATGGAAGCAGGTGTAAAGAACATTTTCAGTGAAAAAAATATCAAAAGCCACAAGATGCAAGCAACTCTTTTCTGAGACAACTATCAACTGTTACAGTAAGAACAGGAAACAGCAATGTACCCAATAAATTAGACCATTATTTAGTATACATTTAAGATTCCATATTATCCCACTTAAGGGAGCTGGAGGCATAAAGAGGATAAAAAGAAGAAGTAAAACAACTTCTTCATAGAGTTGCAAATAGTGATCAGTTCCCCAAATGACAGGTGTAGCCACTAAGCAAAGGGCAATATTTACTGGTGCATGGATGGAATCTACTATTTTTCTTACATAAGAATTTTTAGCCATATATCACATACAGTTATTATGTGTCTGTTAATATTGACTTATTTTTAATGAGAGCAGGTCAAGCATTTCTTTTTACATAGCGCTATATCTGAAGCAGTGATTCTTAAGGGTACACCAAGCAGGAGATTATAAAACTTATCTTGGAAGTTTATACTGCCTTAAGTCTGACATTCCACCAAAGGGCTCACCTTTCACTCCCTGACAAACTGCCTTAGTAAGCCTTTATTACAGATGGCAATGTGGCTTATCAGTGTGTTGGGGCAGAAACAAATGGTTTAAAACTGCTGATGGAAAGTAGCAAGACAGACAAATGCATGCATACATGAATATAAGGCTATATCATTGATAAAAGACAGCATGCCCGCTTGTATCCACAGCAGGCAGGAAAAACGTCAGCTACTTCATTCAATAATCAGGATGCAATGAATGTGTTAAACTGCTAGATCACTTACTCTCATATTTTGAATTATTGTGACAAAATGCTAGAAAACAGGCGTGATAACCTGTGCAGCATTCTGGGAAGGTAAGTAGGACTTGGAAGCAAAGATACTTTGGATCAATCTAGTATGTTCTATTAAGCTAGTTACCAGTCCTCCTTCCAACTCATTTTTTCAGCAAAGCTCCCTTTTCACAAGGCATCTAGGAGGGGAAATGAGACACATATGCAAAAAAACTAGTCCAATCTAAAGGCAATAAGTTTCCCCAAATAAATATGGAGTGCTAGGGACATTCACAGGTAGGAGACATGACATGAGGTTGGAGCAGAGAGTCAGGCAAAGTGCCACTGATCGCCAGACCTCTCAGCAGCTTCCTGAATCACAAGAGCACTTACTGGTGCCTTGGAATGAGTTAGACACTGACTTTGGCAGTACTGTTATTCTAAAAAAAGGTATTATTTATCCTTTTTAATGTGTGATTTTAGGTTTTTTTAAATATAAACGTGTTACATCCTGGAGCCATAGATTGCTCTTTTGGAACACTGTTCCCATCAGACAGTGCAAATCAGGTTGGAGAAAAGAGGTTATTCTGTAGCACTCCATTCAGTCATGTGTTTTCAGAGCAGTTTCTAGCCCCCTAGGTCTGCTACCTAATGCATGGTGATTATTTAGGGCTTTGGAAGAAAGTTAGCAAGAACTTCTATTCCTCAGCAGGCATTTGGGCAGCAGGTGAGGAAGTGAGATACATATGCAGTTCAAGTGCAGGTGTGGGCATGCCCCCGCCCTCCCACACAGCCGACTTGGCAGCTGTGCGAATGAAGGTGGGGGGACTCAGAGCCTGCTAAGCTACTTTAAGTCCCTGCACATCTGAGGTTGGATTTGAAGCTTCCAGCGTGTTTGGGGTTAATTCCCATTAGGTTGGACTCCGCCCTTCTCTCCCAAAGGTAAAGCAAGGTTTTCAGGCATCACTGCAAAGAGCAGCTGGGATTCCCATTCCCTTCTGACAAGCTGTGAGGAGTTGTTTCTCAGATCTGAGTCGGAAGAGAGGGAACAAGTCAATCAGCCTTCGTGGTCGGAAGGTAAATTTGCAACTTGGGCCAAATGCGATTGAAACAGCTGGATTAGAAACTGCTTTGCTCTGCCCTTGCTCAGTCCCCCTGCTCCTGTTTCTTTCTCAGGCTTCCTGTCCTTTCATGTCATAGCTCAGAGAAGCTGTTTAATTCCCAAAGACAGTCTGGTACATTTTTACTTCCTCAGAGTCTGTTGTTTGCATGGAGGCTAAGAGGAATCAGGGCTGGCTACCTCCTTCCTAAGGGCATGGTTTGAGGACCTAAGGATTAAATGCCATGCCGATTGGGTTCCCCAGGAGACTTGGTAACTTGAGGAGAGGAAGTGCATGTCTCTGGGAATGGAGGGAGGGATTTTGTCCTGACCAGTCTATAGAAGGAAAAGGGGATCCAGTTTGCTGATGTGCTGAGTTGGGCTCTTTGACTTGCCTAACTTGGGATTACAGAACCAAAATGGAGTGACGGGGTTAAACTGAAATGCAGGTGTTGAAGTCACTCAGGCTGTAAATAAAATATTGCATTCACTCAGTAAATATTTATGACTTTCTACTGTGTGCCAAGCATGATGATCTCCAGCAAAATCTGAAGTAGTTTAACTATACATCTGTTCTTGAAAAGAATACTGGGTGGAGTGGTTCCATTCTGTGGTGGGAAACTGAAAGCAGAAAGAAGCCTATGGGTGAGGCGAAGTCACCAAGAGAGCCGTTGGGGGACAGAGAGGGGAGAGGAGTGATCTCCTTGGGTGGCTACAAGCCTTCTCTCTTACTTATGGGGAATGGAATCTTTGCCCTTAGTGGGAGAATTGACACCTATCCTGGTGTCAGGTATACCACACATGTTATTTCACTTGAACTTTAGGTTCCATCATCTCCATTTTATAGATGAAAATGAAGCTCGGAGGTTTTAGGTGATCCTCTCAAGTTCATATAACCTGTGGAGGGCAGACCTCAGGACCATATTCCAGATCTGATTCCAAAATCTAGATGGACTCTTTTCCACTACAACAGTATTTCTCAATCATCAGAACCAACTGAGGATTTTTTAAAAATATAAGTCCCATAAATTCAAATTCAGTGTATCTGAAGAGTGTCATAGTCTGCATTTGGAACAAGCACTGAAGGTCATTTTGATGCAGGGGATTTAGGGCCCCCGTTTTGAAGAACACTTGTAATATGCCATGCTACCTCTCATGTCTGCTGAAGTGGTCCGAGAAGCATTCAACCCACCTTCTTCCTACACCGGCCAGATTCACTGAATGGAGGTGGTTAGCTGTGGTGGCATTTTATTATCTGTTGAAGTCATGGGTAGGGGACTTCTGGGCAACAATAGATGGGCTGGAGCTATGAATCTAAGGGTGTGGGGGGGAGGTGATTTGCCAGTTAGTCAATTGTTGATGGGCCTCAACGGCATCTTACCAGTAGGCTTCAGCAGTTTCTAACCGGTGGAGCATGTAAGATGGGACTCCTAGCCAAGCAACTGGTCACTGAAGGTGCTGGCACCATCCAGTCAGAATAAGAACTGGGAGGAAGATCTCTAATTTGTACCCTATTTTCCAAGCAGAAGACAGAGGGAAAGCTCAGTGAGTAGCTTTTTTTTCTCTTCTCTTCTTTTTCCTTTTTGTTTTTTTCAGAGAATGGAGAAGCTCAAATGAAATTGAGGGAAACCATTCTAATTCGTACCTTTCCAACCTTAAACCCTGGAGAAACGGAATAGCCCAGGACCTGACATGGAAGTTCTTTTTATGGGCTCTTTCTCTGAATAGCCAACTTGATTATTTAGAATTGACCTTCTAGGTTGTCAGTGACTCAGTTTCCTTGTGTCCACTTACTCTCTGGCTTCCTGCCTTCGAACACTTTACTTGCTTGTGGGCCTCTCCACATCAGGATGGAGAGATGCAAATACATAAATAAACAGACTCAACACAGCTAGTTTTGGTAGTCTTTCTATCCCAGGCTAAAAAAGGAGGGAAGGAGGAAGAAGGCTTAGAAAGAAGATCAGAAAGCATGAAAGCCAAAGTTGAGGAATTTGAAAGAAAGGCTTCAGTCAAAAGGGAGGTCTTCTTAAGCAGAGACCACAGTGGTGGTTGCCAAGGACTTGGTGGGGGAATGGGAAATTGGTTCTCAATGGATGTAAAGTTTCAGTTAGGCTAGATGAATAGATTCTAGAGATCTGTACAGTTTTGTGCCCATAGTTAACAATATGGTGTTGGGCACTTTAAAATTCATTAAGAGGATAGATCTCACACTGTGTTCTTAACCACACACACACGCACACACAAACCCCACAAGACAATACAACAAAACAAAACAAAAAGCTCCTTTTTGAAGATTATGAATATCTTTAGTACATCATGAGATGATTTCAGGTACAGGAGAAACTGGAGAACTCCCATTGTGAAGGTATACAGAGGAGGAGAAAGTTCTGAGGGACTCGGGTGGAGGAAAATGAGGAGTGAAATATTTGGAAAGTGGTAGTAGCTTCTTTTTGAGGCTGTGCCTGAAGCAGAAAGATCTAGAATGGCCATGCTGCTTATATACCAAACTTGATACAAGAAGTCACATTGGGCAGCCATTTCTCTGGAGTAGGACTCTATTTACTTGCTGGAAGCTTATGCCTGTGGGTCTCACTCATTTCCTATAGAAGTTTTGACATGGAGTATAGTGTAAGTGTAACAGGTTGGCAAGTAGGCATTGCACACTGTCTGGGGCCTGAGGAGAAGGGCCTGTTCATATTCTTTTGCCAACACCAATACCAACAAAGCTGCTCCTTGCAGGACAGTCCAAGACTGGTAGTCTTAGAGCCAGATTCTCCTCAGCAGCTGCAAGTCAGAGATTCCCTTTCTGACCACTTCAGGTTCTGATCGTTAACTTGCTAGCTGCTTCTCTTGGACCATGTTACCCTTGTTAAGGTAGTGCTTTCCTTAACTCAGAAATCATATGAGAAGTACAAGTGGGAACAAGAGCATTTGGGTCTCTTTCTGTAGAGATAGGGGAGGAGGTAGGGTAGAGGGAAAATTTGGTTTCTTTGTCTCCACTAAGAAAAATATAAGAACAATATTTCCAGTTTCACTGATACTAAGTAAGTGTCCATATATGAGTAGGTGTACATGAGAGTGAAAAGGAGAGAGCAAATGATAAAAGGCTTGTCAGTGAGACACCACAGGGAGAGGAAGAGTGCTCGTTTGGGGAAAAACAGTCTAACGGTAGGCAACCAACAACCTGAGTGATGAAGTGTTCGCTGGAAGTGGCCAAGCTGCTCTCCATTCCCTGAGAGGACCTGACCAAAGGAATTGGCCTTAAGTTGCAAGCAGAAAAGGCTTAAAATGAGAAATAACAATTTATTGACAGTGATTGTTATTAAGCTACTGAGAAAAATTGTAAAGTTCCCTTCTCTAGAGTTCTTTAGAAGCATTATAGATAACCATTTCACATACACGGCTTAAGTGGGCTTCCTGCCTCATATAGGATGAAGTGATTTCTATTCATGAGTCTATGTTGGAATGACTACTGTATCTCTAAAAATGAGTGAACATTGGCCTTTGATGAGGATAGTGAGTTCAGAATAGACCTCATGCTTCCACCCTGGTTGTTAACAACTTTCTGGCCATGCTCACTGTATCTCATACAATCACTCTCAGAAACAGGCATGTGAACCACTTAGGAGATGGAAAATCCAAGGGATGAGTGGCTGTGTAACAGCTAAAGAGAGAGGATCATAGCAATCCTATCAACACCTGGTTACTGGACCACTTTGCAGGAGCACCAGGGTGAGCTCTCAGATTCTAAAATCCAATGTGGCTGTGAGGCTAGACGTTCCAGGCCAGGGAAACAAAGCTACTGCATGCATGAAATATACAAGAGGAATAAAGACAGAATGAAGTAGAGCACTGCATGTGATTTTTCTTTATGTGAATGCAAAACAACTTGGCTAAGTCCTAGGAATAAACTTGGATGGCTTTGGAGGGCTGTCATGAAGGGAGGTTACTCCATTGTAGATGATGCAAGAACTAAAAACATTTGCTTGAATGCACTTCCTGTCTGGCCCATGTAACAACGTGCATGCACAGACCCCACATGGCCTGTTGTCTCCCAGCCACAGGAGCAGCTGGGCTGACGTGATTTTGTGCTCAGAAAATATTGAGCAATTGGATCTCTGAGATCTCTTCCTTGACTGCATGAGGTCAAGCCTATGATTCTGAAAGATTTACACTCAAAATAGATAGATTTCATCCCTCCATTGTTTAAGTCCTTGGTCACTTTTAACTTTAGTGTGAGTTGTGGAGAGAGAACTAGAGAATTATCTGTGGTGGTGATTCTCCACCTGCTGTCCATGGGTGATACAGGCTAACCCACTTTAGCCCTAAATAGGGTGACTAACTCATCCAAACTTGGGACTTCCCTAGTTTTATGTGAAAGCCCTACATCCCCGGAAACCCCTCAGTCCCAGATGAACTGATGTGGTTGGTCATCCTAGTCCTACACAAAATAAGGATGATGAGCTTTTCCTGAAGTTAAAAATATTTCAATTAAATTCTGAAAGCCAAAGAGTTCTAAAGCTAAATGTTTTTAATTTAAACTGAATTTTATGACTCTGCCTTCCTACACCTTGGCTTCAAAATGCCATTTTTAAAATGAAATTGTGGTAACAATGGTTGGTAGTATTACAGTTTTAAAAACAGCCTGATTTGTCAGAGGTGATATTAACTTTATGTCAGAACTCCTCCTCTTATTTGTAGTACAGTCTTGGTACCCCTCACTGATAGAGTCCCTTCCTCTGCCTATGTTTTCTGCCCTTCTACTGCCTGTCACATTGGGACTTTTGATTTCAAGATGATGACCTTTGTAGAGTTACCTCTGACTACAACTGCTGAGCTTGAAATAGATAATGCTCTCTCGTGCTGCTGGTTTACACATGGCTTAGATAAACTTGCCTTCCTCCTGCCTTCCCTGTGTGCCCCTCTAATTCTTTCCCCATCCGTAAACATTCTTTGAAATCCTGGATGGCAAACAATGGAGGCTTTGAATTGTAATACTGCTTTGGTGATGAGGGAGAATTGGGGAAGGTTGTGTGGGTGAAGGAGACATGGGGACTGATGGTTCTGCCACTGAATCACTGTGTAACCTTTGTCAAGGCACTTGGCTTTCTGACCCTTAATTTGCCCATTTGTAAGCTGGGGATAATACCTTTCTTAGCAACCTAAGAAGAATGTTAGGCAGAGCACTTGAAATAAAGGACTTGGAAGGGATATGATGATGCAGCCAGCAGCTGTTTATCAGCTTGCTTCCTCGCATCCTCTGGCCTGGGCTTCTTCACCAGGAAGCAAGTCCCTAACAGAGGGTTTCTTGCACTTTTTGCAATCTTACAAGCTCAAATATAACAAACAGAGGCATTGCCTCATTGCGGCCAAGCGTACCTGCTTTCCAACAGCAATTACTCAAAACTACTTCTACTTCCCCTGTTGGCCTTCCATCCCCCATCATATCTTTCCCTCATTCCCCCACTCTCAGACACAAAGCCTCATTCCCAGGGGCCCAGCTCAGGGCACTTTCTTCCCAAGCCCCAGCATTCCAAAGTAAGCACCTGCAATTTATGATCTCTGCTCCCTTCCTGCACAAAGCCCTTCGCACACACAATGTGTATGCAGCAGGAGGGGGGATTATGGTGGAGTGAAAACAGAGCATTATACTAAGAATCAGATGACTGGGTTCTGGGCAGGCCAGTGTGCCTCACTAACACTTTACTTTTGGGTAAATTGCTTCCCCTTCATATTCCCATCCGTAAAGTGATGGGGGAAGGGGAGTTAGCAATCTGTGGTAGGAATCCGCAGCTCCGGTTTCTTATTATGGTGTTGCTGCTTGCTAACTGGCTCTGTGACTTGGGGGGAATCATCTCCCTCTTTACCAGGCCATACACCCCCACAAGTAAAACAAGAAGGTTGAATTAGGTGATCCATTAAGGTCCCAGCCAGCCTAGAAATTGGATGCATCAATGAAATGGGTTTCATTAAACACTCATGAGCTGGAGTGCCTACTCTGTGATGGGCACTGTTTGATGATGGTTGTAAAAAGGCTCATGGCTGAGCATGGTCCCTGAGACCCTGAGTACAACTGCTGCTTGCTCTTGACAATGTCCCGAATTGGCAGGGTGGTGGCCCCATACAGCCCATCCCTGCACTTCCCTTGCCTTGAGTCCTCCACACCTGGACCCTGCTCCCACTACTAGTAACTTTAAGCAATGGTGATGAATCATGGAGAAGTTTCTGAAACATACTCCACCATCTGCCTGCTGGAGACATTCACAGTGCTGTTATCAAGCTGCCGTGTGGACTCTGGCTCCCCTAATTGAGAAACAGGCCAGAAAGCAATGGCAAATTAATGCAGTTGGGCAGGAAGTGGTTGATTTTTGACAGAGGGGTCTGTGAAAGCCATTTCTGAGCTGTGCTGAGAAGCTTGAATCTGAAAAGACTCTCCGAGTCTTAAATCTCAGATTATTTGTTCCAAAAGGCACCTTGAGAGGTCCTAACAGCTCCATATATGTTCCTGCTGCTAGGCAGGGGGTATCTGATCCATTTCAGAGATCTGAGAGGTTTTCTTGACTCTATTTGGAAAAGGTAGCAGCAGCTTGGTAGCAAGTGTAGAATTAAGAACCTGCACTGGTTGGAAAGTTGCCTTCCATTTCGATTTTAGGAAGTGACTGACCAGTGCTTGCTCAGTGTTAAGTATAGGGTGTGAGGCTAGGCACTGCTTATTTTATTCTACCTATTTCACCTTAGCTAGTGTATCCCAGTGAAAAGCCCCCAGTAATGCATGACTGGACATCATAGCGAGGCCAAAAGGGACACTGTATGACTCCACAGTAAGCTCTTCTTTTCTCTCCTCCCTGCAGCAGGGCCATGCCCTGTGAGGGTCTTCCTCCTTCACTCCCTGAAAAACAACTTGCTTCCTGGCCCTCTTGAGCTATCACCTCCTTGCAGGCCTCTCAGCCAGCAAGGCCATTCTCCTGGAAGCTGGGTGCTCTCTGTGCAGTGTGAGTTTCATTCTGTCTTCCCTCCTGACACTTGTTCCATGCTGGCTGCCAAGAATCAAAAGCTGTCTGATCAGGCTGCCTCTGACTTGGCAGAACAGTCACTGATTCAGTTCTATGGTTCTTCTGTTACAGCCTAGAGACCATAGTACTCTGAATCAGGCATAAGGACGGGAAGACGGGAAAAGTGCTGGGAAGCTGAATCCCATAAGGACCCCAGTGTCCTAGGGAGAATAATCTTATCCAGAAGCAAGGGCCATGTAGCACATAAATGAGCCCCAGGGCTGGCCAGCCAGATGAAAAATAGGCTGGTAGAGCCTTTATGATAGCTTTCTGCATTTGGTGCTGTGACCCAACTCCTTTCCCCATCCCTGCAGAGAAACCTGGGACCATGAGGAGCAGCCTGACCCTGGTGGGGACCCTCTGGGCCTTCCTGTCCCTTGTTACTGCTGTGGCCAGTTCTACCAGTTACTTCCTGCCTTACTGGCTCTTTGGATCCCAGCTGGGGAAGCCAGTGTCATTCAGCACATTCCGGAGGTGCAACTACCCTGTGCGGGGAGAGGGACACAGTCTGATCATGGTGGAAGAGTGTGGGCGCTATGCCAGCTTCAGTGCCATCCCAAGCCTGGCCTGGCAGATGTGCACGGTGGTGACAGGTGCTGGCTGTGCTCTGCTGCTCCTGGTGGCATTGGCTGCTGTCCTGGGCTGCTGCATGGAGGAGCTCATCTCCAGAATGATGGGACGTTGCATGGGAGCAGCGCAGTTTGTGGGAGGTAAGACTGGTTGTTGGGACTGGGTAGGTTGGGAGCTTTGTTGGGGGTGGGAAGTGAGAAGTCTTCCTTTACAGGGAAATCCACTCTCATGCCCTCCCTTTGGCCAACCCTAAGGCTGTGAATAGTAGACTCCTTTGAAACACCTAGTCCAGAACTTCCCAAAGTGCAATCTACATCAGGGTTTTATTCTCAACAAAATTCGCTAGCAGGCAGAGTTGGTATCTGTTTTTTAGCAACCATTTCATCACCTTCTTTTGCCTGCAGGATACCCATTTAAGAATATTATCCAGATCTGCTTTCCAGGAACAGCAACATATACTCTCGTATTCCTGCTGCAAAATAAACTTGACTTCTGAGAGCCCTGACCTCTGATAGTTATCTCAGAGGACAGTGATGTGATCAGCACATACACCAGATTCTTCTTCTTGTGCCAGTTGAGGTGATGTTTTCTAGTTCTGTCTTTCCTCTGGCTCATTGCAAAAATTTTAAATCTGAATTAATATTCTAGCCTTCCTTATCTCTGAATTTTTCCACTCTTTGGCTGCGAAGGATTTTCTAGCCACACTGGAAAGTGTTAGATCAGTTTCTTTCTTCCCTTCCTCCCCTTGAAAAATATGGTACAGAACCAGTCATAAGACTGGTCCAAACCAGCCACTTTGTACCCCTTTGGGCACTCTGTGGATATCACAACTGAACCTTAAGCAGGCTCATCTTTTACCTGCATTGTTTGTCATGCTATAGCTAGCTCAGCATTTCAATGGTCACTCTGTTTCAGGAAGTGACAGTCAGCTAGCAGAAGAAAGGGGTGGTCTTTGCAACTCATACTTATAACTCCAGGGCCCAGCTCAGTGCCTGACACAGAACAGGTCTTCTGTTACTGTAGAAAGAATAAACACATGGCTTAGGCAATGTCTAGTATATGTTGGGATAAGATGCACATGTAAGGGCTGGGTTCGTTCACATATTTAACTTTTTCCCCCTAGGCTTCCCAATCAAGGGGGTCAGCACCCTGAGTTCTCTTCTCTTCTGACTTGAGAGTGACAACTTAGCCTCACTCGCATTTCTAAGAGTTTCTGGCAGAGATTGAGGAGGGAGTATCTTGTAGGAATCAGGAGGGCCAGGAACAACAGCCACCAACAGACTCCAAGCACTAAAAGTGACTCCTACTCCCAGCTTGCTCCCTATGTTGGGCTTGACTGAGACTGTTACAAAACCGTTGCAGCTCTCCACATGATTCAGTTTAGTTTATTCTACTTCCTAGGTCTAGAAACTCAATGGAAATTGTTGAGGGGAGATGTAAGTAAGTAATGGAGATTCAGACACTCATGGACTGAGTAGGGAAGAACTTTGGCTAAGTGGCAGGTGTCATACAGAGGAAGTCAAAACACCAGCACCTTTTTCATCTCATATGATTCTGCTACACTATATTCCCCATTGACCCTTACTCATAGAAACACGGTCACAGTGTTTACTTTTAGATAAGGGTCTTTAAAGTTCAAAAATAAAATGCCATTTGACAGTAGTCATGGGAAGAGACAAGACCCAACGTGTGCTACAAGGTGTGCTGGGCAACGGAATGACAATTGGACAGAGAGCTAAATTTCCACAGCTTCCCCATCTATAACACCAGACAACTGAGAATCATTCTCACCTTCTATTTAGAAGCTGGTGCCAGTCAAGGTTATACCAGAAGTGAAGAAATGGTGAAGACTGCTTGGATGTATCACATTTTCTAGGATTCCCTTAGCACACGGCCATTACCCAAAGCTGTTCAGAGATCTTGGGTCTGACCCCTCAGAGACAGGCTCTGCCAGTGGCAGGAAGCTAAGCTTGAACAGCATTTTGAGCTCCATGGATAAAAGACACAAGAGAAAGAGCTGTGGGGTTAAGTTTAACTTTGCTGTTCAGCTGAAGGGAATTGATTTTGTTGCTCCAGGCCTGGCTGCTTCTCGGCAGCTAGTGCATTAACCGAAATACATCAGGGGGAGGAGCCAGTTTGCTTCAGGCTTGGTTTATCTCTGCCAGACCCCAAACCACTGAAGAGATGGAGTATCCATTAAGAACCACCCCCACCCCCTGCCTGACTCTTGTTCCCCAGTTTGGCGGCAGCCCACAGAGATGAGCGGTGGGAAGTGGGAGCAACAGGAAGAAATAAAGAGCTGCTGGCCTGAGTCATACTCAGCAAGGTGACCTGATGGGGCCCTTGGGCCCCATTTGCTTCACCTGCAGCTGATCCAGCTGGACAAGCCTAGGCTCCGGAGAGCCTTCCACTGGGATCTTCATGCCCTGCTCCAACCAGTGAAGGAAACATCTGGCCAGGAGATTATTTCAACCCTGGGGATGCTGAGGTTTCCAGGCAGCTGGCCCCCAGTCCCTGAGAACAAGGTTATTATTCACATTCCCCTGTGTATACATATGCAAGATGCTTGTGAATTATCCTCTATCTTCAGTGAGAGCCAAACAAAAAAGAAATAGGTGAGAAGTATATAGAAGGAACTTCTTGGCAGGAAAAACATAAGATCTTGGATCAGGTTACTTGAGAGAGGCCAATAATCTTTCTTGAGCAGGGTATGTACCAGAATCACCTGGAGTGCTTAAAAAAATGGACTCCCCAACTCTCTAGTCCTCTTTCCTATTCTGATATCCAGAGCAGCAGGTGAAGGCTGCATGTTTTGAAAAATCTCCACAGTGACTCTGATATATATGCTGTGTTCCTTTCCCCGAGTGAGAACCACCACCCTGAACATTTTATTTATTTATTTTTTGGTTAAAGGGATAGAATTCAACACACCCAGTCAGACACAAGGGTTTTTCTCCATGTAAGATCCTAATGCTACATGCTTCAAGCCAAATGAAAATTGTCACTGAGATCACTGAGAACTTGAGTCAAGGAAAGGGTGCTATTTTTCTAAAAAAACCATTATCTTCTGTGGAAACCATGCATTTCCTAGAAAACCTCTAAGGTTTCACCAGACATCATTTTATTTATCCTTCCCATGCTGAACAAGGATTATAAAAGTGGCTTTCTGTTTGGGAAAATGGTGTTTAAGGAAGTTAACCTACTAGCAAAGACTCCTGTAGTAAATTGGAGCAGAGCAGAGATCATGATCAAGGGCTTGTGACTGTCAGCCCTGGGCTTTCTGTACTGGTGCTATTGAGTCTTATTTTTCCCTTCAGAGAAGATACGTCATCACAATATTTTTTCAGAGTGGTTCATGAACTTCTTATAGAAGAATTACCTGGGGCGATTGTTAATGCAGACTCTGTGTCATTCTAAGCGTACTGGATTAGAACCTATACTGGCACCCTGCATTTTACACAGCCTCTCAGGCTGATTTAGTTTTGAAAATGTAGTATGAAATGGTTCAGAGGTATACACCACTCAGCTTCAGAAATAGAATATTCTTAGTGTAGCTGAACTCTCCATCATATTCTGCTCATAGTCCCTTGTCCCCACACCAAAGGTAACTACTGTGTTGGACTTGTTATGTCATTCCCCAGCATGATTCCAGTACATGCTAAAATTTGAGAACCTCTGCTCAGTTTTGTTCATACTGTTTCTTTTTTTTCCTGGAATTCCCTTTTCTTCTATCCCTGCCTGTAAATATCTGTCTAACTCTCAAAGGCCAGGTCAAATGCAGCCTTTCTGCAAAGTCCCACCTGATCTACTTTAGAAATCTCTAGCAGAAGTGAAATGTTTTATAACTCTGAGATATAGCTGGAGGGCAGACATAAATTTTCTACTATGTTTGAGTCAAAGTTGCTACAAGAGCAATAAATTGAGAAAATTAATAACAAATTAACCCATACTAGGCTTCTTCTCAGAGCAGTAAATCTAAACTACCTAATAACCATATTTGGACAGATATTTGGGGTGGAGTGGGGAATGTAACAGAAGGGCTGCCCACTCCACTGTTGTACTTGTGAAGGGGGTCTGAGGGGATTGGTAACATCAGTGAGGAAGTTTTCCCTGCCCAGAGACAGAGATTAGGTGTCTGCCTAACTGAGCATGTGCAGTTGGAAGGAGGTTGTATAGCTGTTGGGATATGAGGAAGCAATAATTCTGGCAGCAGGAAGAAGGAGGGCTGCAAGTTCTGTCTAAGAATGTGCACCTGCGGATTTGGATGGCATTGAGGGTGCCACCAGGACTGAAGCTGAGTAACGTATCCAACTCCAGACCTCTGCTTGGTCAGAGCAGTGACTTCAAACTAGAGTAGCCATTTTTGGGGAGGCTGTTTGGTACATTTTGTGGTAGGGGATTCTTGTGGAAGGAGAAGCTGTGGGAGGGAAACAGATGGCAGCACCTTGGTCACCTGCACATGTTTAGTAGGGAAGTGAGGATGGTAACATACTTTAAAGGGCTTTCTTCTTTCCCTTTCTAGGGGCAAATGAGAACAAGAAAGTACCCAACTAAGCATATGCCATTTGGACAGAGTTCTTAAGGGGCACATGTGGTCGGAGAGGCAGTAAAACTGGGACTTAGCAATGACACATAGAAAAGTAGGCGCCAGGGCTACAGCTCATACATGGCAGGGATGGGATTTACAATTGTTTTCTCTGCCACTGGAGTTCCTGCTTTTACTATTTTTAGTGGTGTTTTTCTAAAGTGCTAGTACCAGGACCAGGGGCATTAGCATCACTAGGGGGCTTTTGAAATGCATATCCCTCGGATTAAGTTATTGAATCACATACCTGTGGGTGAGGCCAAGGAATCTACCTTTTCAATAAGCCCCCACTCTTTCAGAAGGTGGCAGAGCCTGGAACTGGCAAATGACTTCTGTGTTGCTATTTGTAGCACATCTTCACAATCCCAAATTGATGAGAACTGTTGGGGACAAATATAATTGAGGATAAATCCTGGGACTTCATTTAAAAAAAAATGTCTCCCAGGACTTTTTTCTCCAGTTATGGTGAAATGTAATAGAATTAGCTGTCACTTACAAGTCCAATGTCTCCATGAAGCATATGTACGACCTACTGGGCTCACCTGTGTCAAAGGCAGGAGGGAAAATGGGGGATGGGAGAGGGAACAGGTTGGTCAGAATCAGGCTTGGCAGAGATTTCTGGTCTCTGGCCTGGTGACTGTGAAAAACTGCAAGACAACTCCAGCCAGGCGGCTTCTGACTGAGCCTTTTTCAGCTGTTTGTTATGAGGACAAAGGTGTGAAGAAGAAGTAACATGGGGAGCACAGGTGGAACTTCAGAGAGCAGCCATAGGGAGAGGTTGCTGTTTAATAAGAAAAAATCTTTGTGGAGCATGTTCTGTGTGCCATGCACTTTATGAGTATTACTTCTTGAAATAGCCCTTCAAGATAGTGTACTATTATTCCCATCTCAAAGACAAAATAATGGAGACACGGAGAGATTAAGTAACTTACCTAAAGTCACACAGCCTCTAGGTGGCAGAACTGGAATTTGCACTTAGATCTATATTGATTACGGAACCCATTCTCTCTCTTTTTTTTCCCTCCAGCGCTATTGAAATATAATTGACATATATATAACACTGTGTAAGTGTAAAGTGTACAATGTGATGATTTGATACAGGTATATATTGTGAAATGATTACCACAATAAGGTTAGATAACACATCCATCACTTCCCATAATTACAATTATTTGTGCATGTGGGTGAGAACATTTAAGATCTATTCTCTTGGCAGCTTTCAGGTATAGAATATAGTATTGTTCTTGTAAGCCATCATGTTACACTGTCTCTCTGGATCTGCTGCCTATAAGATTCTTAGTGCCTGTTACAGACATTGTTGTCAAAAGGTGGTCATTTCTGGACATCTGTCTCTAGAAAGACAGAACTTCAAAGGACTGATGCTCTCTCTGATTAGTGAGAACAAGTGCTGCCAATAACTGGCTATGTGACATTGTGTAAATTACATTCCCTCTCTGGGTCTCAACATCCACATCTGTAATAGGGAGGGGGTAACTTTCAAAGGCTTTCTCTCTCTAAGTCTCTATGGCTGTATTGGATGTCTAGGGTGATCCTCCATTGCTGCCATGGAGATCCCTTCAGAAGGCTCCCCCCTGGGTGATGTGGGCAAAGGAAGCTGTCTGTTAGACAGGCAGAGCGTACTCTGAAACATGCATTTTTAGAGCAAATTATGGTGTACCAGGTACCAAGAGTACACAGCTGAAGATAAATATCCACCTCCCTTCAAGGGACACACACTCTAGTGAGGGAAGCAGACAACAAAGAGCTGTGAAGGACACATATCACAGGGTATTTTAATCACAGGAGGGAGCCCAGGGTGTCCTGGGAACAGAGAGAAGGAATATGAAACTTACTGTGGGGTGGGCTGTGGCATTGGGGATAACAAGGAAAGTCTCCTGGGAAAAGGTAATCCTTGACCAGCATGGTAAGATCTGAGGAGCCATGGGGCTAAAGAGAGTGGAAGCTTCCCCCAGCCGTGTCAAGAAAGGCACTTGACCAGCACTAGTTCCTGCTTGAAAAATCAGAGTTCATGTCAGTCCCAGGGATCTGAATGTGGAGACTGAAAAACAAACTGCTGTGCTTTTGTAAACTCGGGTCTTTTCTTCCTAGTCTGTGTGGGAAAGCTCAGGTTTTAGTAACTTCCCTCAAAGGGTATAGACAGGAAGCAGGAAAAGTTTTAGGTTTCATTTCCAATTTTGTCCTTAACCCATTGTGCATACTCTGGGGTCACACACCCTGCCCCACACGCCCTCATATCATAGAATTTCTGTTCATCTGTAAAAAACAGGAGGGCCTACGAAGTCTTTGAGGGACTAGTTTCATTTCCTTTAAGTCTATGAGACAGATAAGAATGCCTTCTAATTTTAAGCATTCCACTGAAAGGAATTTCTAAAATTAATTGGTCATTCCTGTAGTTTTTAAGCTCGTTCTCACTGTCAGAAAGTTATCTCTGTTTCCCTATTGAAACGCTTCTTGCTATTTCTTAAGGTCCTTGACTGGCCTCATTGAGTATTGAGAAGAGCTGGTTACCATGTTGTGGACAAGCTTAGAGAGTGCTTGAAATATTTTTATAAAATGATAAATCAGAAGGCAAAGTGGGCTTATTAGCTTGTCAGAATGTATATAGAATCTTCCTTAGTGAGAAAAGAAAAGGGAAGGAAAGTCCAGCAGTCCCTGGAGCAGCCTGCCTTTCTCTGTCCAGCTGAACCCTGGAGCTCTTGAACCTATAAATATGCCATTCATTCCTCAGTGATCAAACACCTGCTCTGTGTTTGCTAGAGGGTTTGTGTTATGTGTTAGTTTCTGCATCCACATTCGTGGCAGATGACCTTGGAGTGACACCCAAGTATGGTGTTTTTGTAATTAGGCTCTCTTGGTTGCCAGTAGCAGAGACTCACTTGAGTTCTCTCAAGGAAAAGGGAGTTTCATGTAACATAATGAAAGTGGAACTGGAGAGCCATTGGGAAGGACTGGATTCTCTCCAACACTTTCATGGCAAGTATGGAGTTTTCCCTCATGGCTGGTCTGTTTCATGCCTGCAGTCTCTCCCTCTACTAATCAGTTTGCTCTGCTTACTAAGAACTGATGTCTGTTCATAACTTTGGAGTTAATCTGGAATCTGACTCCAAGTTCTAACTTGGCTCCAACTCAACAGAGACTTGACTGTACCTCCTGGTGGTTTTTTCTTAACTTCTTCTCTATCTGCCAACTAGCTCAGCGTCTCCGTATCTTGATTAAAATTTCCACGAAGAAGAATATCACCCAGCTTATCTCTTCATTCCAGGTTATGATAGCACCCATTACTGACCAGCCAAGGAATTTGGTTGCATTTTTATCAGATGCCAATACTTAGTCCTATCCATTGTCACCGAAAGCACTGGGTATTGGTGGGAAGCCACTGTAAAGTGTAAAACCTAGGTAGAAAGCAAGAGCTGTGGATGAGGCACGTTGCTCTTAGAAGACAGTGTCAGCAAGCAGATACAGATTTGTACCTCTGGTCAGAAGAGTAAGATTGTCATGAAGATCCCACAGAGTTTCCCTGTAGTAGCTAAAGGACCTAAACAAAATGGAGATGAAGGGAAGGGACACAGTGGAAGGCACTGGAAGCCAAAAAAAAAGGAGGAATGCTTAGCATGAAGCTAGAATGATTTCTCAGAAGAAAGAAGTGTTTCTGGAACAGAGTGGGTGGTGCACTGCTTACCAGGAGAAGCTTATGCAATGTGTATGCTTTCTGTAAATCTCAGTCTGGCAGCTGACTCTCAGGTTACATAAAT
The DNA here is from genome assembly GCF_040802235.1 of Manis javanica. Lineage (NCBI taxonomy): Eukaryota > Metazoa > Chordata > Mammalia > Pholidota > Manidae > Manis > Manis javanica. The sequence continues at coordinate 103,186,018 of NC_133174.1, read as the reverse complement.
CATGACATATTACTTCAGTTAGCAGTGACCTGTGTGACTCTTAGACAAAGTTGAATTTTAGGAAGAAGTAGCAGTCTCCACATTGTTCCTCTTTGTAAATCAGACCAAGAGAGAATAGGAGTCTGGTTAGAGAGGCCAACTGAGCTTTGTAAGTTATTGTCAAAAATACTTTGGTTGTTAAAAGTACATTGGCCTATCTCAGTTTCCAATACTGCCCTTTCATCATGATTGTGCCCTCTATTCTCTACTGTAATTCACCACCTTTGGCATGGCAAAAACATGCTGTTGAGTGGGTAGTGTCATAGACATGCAGGGTGAATGGGGAAAAGTAAACTCTGAGTAGAAGAGGCAGAATTTGAACTGAGCTAATCCAGAGGGAATGTTGGGGTGACAACTTGTTATATCTTTTTCTACCTGTGTGTATGCTTTTCTTTCCAGGGCTGCTGATAAGCTCAGGCTGTGCATTATACCCCTTAGGATGGAATAGTCCAGAGATAATGCAAACGTGTGGGAATGTCTCCAATCAATTTCAGTTAGGTAAGATGGTCTGGGCAGGATGGTAGTGATGGTTCATTGGGAATCTGTTTTTCAGAGTGCTTTAACCTCCTGGAGGACCTAATGTGCTTGCCTGAGTCTCTCTATGTTAGCTTGTGGGAAGTGGTGGCTTAGCCAGACTCATCTGGCCTTGCTAACTCACAAGCGTTGAACACAAAACCCACTTCTTTAACTACATCTCTCCACACCCTTAATGAACTTTTACTCAGAGTCTTTGACAAGTCTGGGGCAACCCTTTCTACAGAGGGATTCCAAATACTTAGGGACTGTGTTATGTGTTATATTCTGCGTAATACTCTGCATAAATCTTAGTTCCTATTAGTATTTTTTTCTAGGCACTGTTTTCCAAATATAAATCAACAGTATTTCTTCTCACTCGGCACTGAGACTATAACAAGAGGTACTTTGGTTTACATTAAGTGCTAGGAACCTAGGTTTAATACAGGGAATTGTTACTGGCATGTCACTGGCATAGTTACATCACTATTGGCATGTTAATGCAAGAGCTGTTAAGTTTTAGAATGGGTGACAGAAGTAGTGCTGGACTCTTCTATGATTGCCAGTTCTCACTGAGAATGGCTTATGTTAACTAATGTGAACTGGATAGTAGATTAGACTCTAATTGGAAGACTTCAAAATATTTTCCCAACCAACCATTTTGGGAGAGTAGGAGGGGAAATGTCTAGGTTTCCTTGAGCATTTCCAGTTGTAGGAGAGGATTTTAGAACAATAAGACTACCCATTCCCTATAGCTTATGTTCTAATACTTCCCTTTCTCTCTATTGCCTCAGACTGTTTTTTGAGTCTCACTTGACCCAATTTTGGAGGAAGGAGTTGTTCACTATACAAACATAACATGAGAGAAGGTCTATTTAGAAGAGTGTGACAGGTGTGGACCCTGGAATGTCCAGTGTTATTGGCTCAGGGCAGGGCTGACTGGTAAATATAATAATTCTGCCATAGATGAAGGAATGAATAAATACTTGAGGGCAGAAGAAAAGGGAAGCAAGCCGCTGGTCCTGTTAGCTGGGGTAGAGAAAGCTGATGATTTAGCACATTTCTCCTATCTGGTCATAAGAAGTACAGTTTTACTTTTTAAAAATAACTGCTTTATTGATATATCATTTACATAACACAAAATTTGCCCTTTGTAAGCATACAATTCATGGTTCTCAGTATATTCACAAAGTTGTGCAATCATCACCACTGTCTAATTCCAGAATAACCGCAAAAGAAAGCCCTTACCCATTAACAGTCAATCCCCATTCCCCCTTGAGCACAGCCCCCAACAACCATGGTCAATATAGATTTGCCTATTCTGGACATTTCATATAAGTGGAATCATATAATATATGGATTTTTGTGTCTAACTTTTTAAATTTAGCATAATGTTTTCAAAGCTTATCCACATCATTGTATGTATCAGTACTTCTGCTTTTCATAGCTGAATACTATTCCACTGATATAACACATTTTACTTAATCCATTTACCAGTTGATGTTTACTTGGGTTTTTCCACTTAGGGGCTATTATGAATAATACTTTTATGAAATATTTCTGTACTATTTTTGTATAGACATATATTTTCATTTCTGTTGGGTATATATCTAGGAACAGAATTCCTGGGTCAAAGGTGACTATATGTAAGCCTTTTGAGGATCTGCCAGCTGTTTTCCAAATTGACTGCATCATTTTACATTTACACTAGCAATGTACAGAGTTTCCAATTTCCCAACATCATGACCAATACTTACTTTCCATTTTAAAAAATTATAGCCATCCTAGTGGATATGAAGTGGTATCTCATTGAGATTTTAATTTGCATTTCCCTGATGTCTAATGATTTGGGGCATCTTTTCACTTACTTGTTGGCTATTTCTATGTCTTCTTTGGAGAAGATGTCTCTTTGAATTCTTTGCCTATTTTTAAATGGGTTATTTTTCTTTTTTTGTTGAGTTGTAAGATTTCTTTTTATATTCTAGATAATAGACCCTTTTTAGACTTGCAAGTATTTTTTCCTATTCTGTGGGTTGTATTTTCACTCTCTGATTACATCCTTTGAAGTACAAAATTATTTAATTTTGATGAATTCTATTTTTATCTGTTTTTTCTTTTGTTGCTTGTGCTTTTGGTGTCATAGCTAAGAAGGACTGTTTTGGCTTTTCTGGGTCATTGTCATTTCCATGTGAATTTTAGGTTCAGCTTGTCAATTTTTGCAGAAAAGCCAGCTGAGATTTGATGGAGATTGTTCTGAAACCATAGATTAATTTGGAGAGTATTATTATTTTAATAATAAGTTTTCCAGTCCATGAGCATGCAATGATGTCCTATTGAATTAGATCATCTTTAATTTCTTTCTATGATACTTTGTAGTTTTCAGTATACAGGTATTACATTTTGGTGAAATATATTCCTGTGTATTTTATTGTTTTGATGATATTTTATTTAATTTTTCTTTATGTTTTCTTTTTGCTTTATTAACAAATTTGCCATTTATTCTATGTAGGCAATCCCCTTATTTTTGAGAATTTCAAGAGCCTATATTGAATTACATAGAAATACACAAATACATGTGTACAGCTAGATGAAAGTTTTATAATGAGCACATCCATGACTCAAACATCACCAGTGCCCTGGAAGCCCCATTGTTTCCTCCTTGTCAGTATGCCCTGGTCAACCACCTAAAGGAAACCACTCTTTTATCGTCTCTCTCCATAGATTAATCATGCCTGTTTTTGAACTTCACATAAACGGAATCATGCAGTAGGTCTGATGTTTTTGACATTAGGTTTGTGAGAGTCACCCCTGTTTTGTGTAGCTGGAGTTTGTGAGATTTTACTACTATACCAAATTTTATTGGAAGAATATGCCACAATGCATTTATCCATCAGACTGCTGATGGGTATTTGAATGGTTTCTGCTTTGGATCTAGTATGATAAGGAGCTGCTATTAATATGCTTGTGTATGTTTCTTTTAATAAGTGTATGTGTGCTTTCAGTTTATTTTAGTCAGTATGATGGCTGTGTAGTTACATCTAGTAGTTTCAATTTGTATTTCCTAATGACTGATGATCCTGAGCACATGTTGACAAGTGTCTGGACTATTTGGTTTACATTTTTGATAAGGTAACTTTTTTTTTAAGAGCTGGTTGTTTTTTTCTTCTTCCTTTCTGTGGATCTCATTGATATTAAGGACTTCTGTTTATGGAAGAACACAAATGTGAGATTAGAAATTTTAAAACCTTATTTAAAATATAGAATCTCTTTTACCAGAATTTGATTCTCACTCAAATCTTTAGAATTATATTTGTTATATGAAAAAATGCCTCTATGAATATATATGCAGTTTTGCAACACAGTAATGATATTCCATAGAGGAAAGAAGATTGTTTTAATGATATTTTAAATTGAATTATTTTCTTAATTTTATTTTTGGGTTGTTCATTGTTTGAGTATAAACATACAAAGACATACAAATGATTTTTCTATATTGACTTTGTATCTTGCAACTTTGCTGAAGATTTTTTAGTAGATTCCTTAGGATTTTTCATATACAGTATATGTTATCTGAGAATAAAGATAATTTTACTTCTTTCTTTCAAGTCTGGATATCTTTTCTTGTTTTTCCTTGTCTAATTGTCCTGGCTAGAACCTCCAGGACAATGTTGAATAGAACTGGTGAAAGCAAACATACTGGCCTTATCTCTGATCTTAGAAGTAAAACATCCAGTTTTTCAACATTAAGTATTGATGTTAGCTATGTTTTCTTTTTTTTCATGGATGGCTTTTATTGGGTTGAGAAAGTTTCCTTCTATTGATTCCTAGTGTGTTAAGTGCATTCATCATGAAACGGTGATAGATTTTGTCAGATGCTTTTTCTTTACATACTGGGATGATCATATGCATTTTGTCAACTGATTTTCATGTTATGCCAACCTTATATTTCTGGGATAAATAACCATTGTTCCCTTGCAATATAGAGGCACCAGAAACAGCAGCAAAATGTTTAGTAGAATTTAAAGTTATTTTTTTATGATGTGCTGGAAATGCCAAGCTTGTGAATACCAAGATTTGGAAATGCCAGTGCTAGAAGTACAACTTTTCTCCTTAGAATTCTTTTAATAGGCTGGAGATTCTGTCAGTGTGGAGGCATCCTCAGCATATCTTAGATATTGTGTGGATGGATGAGTAAAATAGGAGAGAAGTACTCTGAGTGTCCAACATACAGACTTTTGTTCCTTTTTCCTTGAGGAGCAATATGGTATACTGAAAGTCATAGACTTTGGAATAAAAACATCTCAAGATTTTGGTATCCAGGTTCTGCCACCTATGTAGTTGTATGGGGTAAAGTCACTTGATATCTGTGTCTCAGTTCCCTTCTCTGGAACAATGTCCAGTGCTGTTACAATGAAATAATAAAAGGTATTTAAATTACCTAGTGCAGTGTTTAACTTAAAGTAGATGGTGGCCTTCGTTAAAAGATAGCAGAGTAGAAGGTGCTGGGCAGGGGCAGGGGGTAAAGTATCGATTGATGGCATTGTTTTGATTCTGCTGTAGGCTCCATACTCTACTATATGCTCTGTTTTTTGGGATGGGCGATTCACAGAGTCAAGAAAGACATGAATCCTAGCAGAGGAATAAAGCTTCTTACCTTGACTTGCTTGAGGGAGATGAAGGGGGTAGGGAGGACAATAGAAGCAGGCATTGCCATTCTGCCAAGGTGAATCTGAGAGTAAGTAAAATAGATTTCTCATTCTGAGAAATGGCTTCCCATAGCCTCCAGTGTGAAGGGGTCATACTCATATCTTCACCTCTTCTCTTCTTAGATTTCCATTCAAGTTATCCTGAACCATCCACAGTTATGATATTTAGTCATAACATGAATTATCAAAGATATAATTTATGTTAAGGTAGCAATCTTGGCATCTGTGTTGGATTAAAAATAGCCACGAGTTCTCTGATACTCTTCCCATAGAGAGGCTGGGTCTTTCTCTGCCCATTCCCCCACCCCCCCACCCCCCACATCTGGGCTGGCCCATAACTGCTTTAAACAATAGAGTATGGCAGAAGGGACATCAAGCTTATTCTAGGCCTAGCCTCTGAAGAACTTGTAGTTTTCATGTTAGTTTCTTGGAGCTCTGAGCTCCAGAAAAATCTGACTACTCTGCTGGAGAGACCACATAGAAAGCCCTGGAGATACTTAGAAAGAGAGGTCCAGCTGAGTAGTCCAAACTTCCAGTCATTCTTATCAAGGCACCAGACATGTGAGTGAAGCAGTCCTAGACCCTTCATACTGACCATCTAAATAGCACTGAATGGCCCTAGTTGATGCCAAAGGCAATAGAAAAATCATTCAGCTAAGCTTTGACCAAATCCTGACCAACAGATTCATGAGATACAATAAAATAATTATTGTTTTAAGCTACTATATTTTGGGGGTAGTTTTTATGTTATAATAGGTAACCACAATAATGGATAACCACAAATCATATACATATAAATTAAAGATTATTTCTAATAAAAGGTAATTTATGTAATATGGCAAAATAAAACAGTACATAAAGGTTTACAATGCAAAGTCAGTCTTTTTCCTGACCCCGAGCCCATTCCCCAAAGGGACGATTAGATTCCTTCTGTGTCTCTCCAGTATTTTTAATAAATATAAAAACATGCTTCTAAGCATATCTGTATTTTGTTCAACCAAGATCATATTGTGTATCTATCCATCTAGCTATACCATTATGTACTTTGCATTTTTCACTTACCAGTAGCTTTTGGAGAGCTTTCAATGTTTATAGATCTCCCTCCTACATTTTACGCATGCCCCATTTTTCCATTGTAGGGCTAGTGTAATCTCCATTAAGGTAAGGATTTTAGTCAGTGAGGTTAAGTAACTTGCCTAAATTCACTCAGTGGGTAGAGTGACATAGCTGAGATTTGAATTCTGTAAGTCTGGTCTAGGTAGCACCATCCAATAGAAGTTTCTGCAATGAAGAAAATGTTCTGTCTTGCTGTCCAGTGTGTTAGCTCTGGCTTCATATTGTTGTTGAATGATTGCAATGTTAGGTTAGACTGAATATTTAATTTAATTTATTAATTTAAATTTTACTTAATAAATATTGTAATTTGTTAATTTATTAAATTTTTAAAATTTATTTTATTAATTTAAATGTGATAGCCACAATGTGACTAGTGGCTATGATATTGGATAGCAGGGCTTGAGAGTCTATGCTTTTAGCTGCTATGCTCCTCCACAGAAAAGAAAGAGTCTACTAAAGGGATTCATAAGAAGTAGCCAGAGAGGCATATAAAGAAAATCAAGAATGTGGGGTCACAAAAGCCAAGAGGGAAAGAGTATGTCAAAGAAGAAGGTATGGTCAATTGTGTTTAATGCTGTTGCAAGTTGCTAGATGAGGATAAAGAAGTGACCATTGGAGTCAGTCAGACAAAGGTGGCCTAGAAGAGCAGTTTTGGAGTTATAGATATCTGAGGTACCATGAGATGAGGAAAATGAAAGCAGCGTATGTAGAAAATTCTTTCAATAATTTGCTATGAAGGAGCAGAGAAACTGAGCAGTACCTGGAAGAGAATGTGGGGTTGAAAAGAGGCCTTTTCTAAGATGGCCGAATTCCTACCTGAGTGATGATAGCAATGATCCTATAGTAGAGAGAGACTGATACAGAAAAGGAAGGTCCCTGAAGAAAGTGAAGGAGCAATGAGAAGGATTCTTGAACAGAGATTTGAATTTATTTCAACCGATTGACTAATACACATATTCAGCTTTGCTATGATTTTCAAAATTCTCTTAGATCAACAAAAATACTAGGGAATTCCTTCATTCCCAATGGCATATAGACAGTGGATACCCAAATAAGTGCTACTGAGAATTTAGAGAAGATAAATACTTCTAATGGGACATAGTTATTTTCAAGCAGGCTTATAAAACCATTGTGTTATCAATAACATTTAATCCTAAGGTAAGGTCTATATTGTTTATCAATGGATCACATTTGCAACATTCTCATAAATATGATCTAATCTGATTCTCAGAAGTGCATAGCAGATGATATTGTCACCATTTTATAATGAGAAAACTGAGATACAGAGAGGTAAAGTGATTTGTTTAAGGTCACAAAAGTTAAAGGCAGAACTGTGAATGGAGCTGATTCCTAATAAACTGTCCTGTGTGTGCTACAATGACATTTTTCCTCTCCATTGGTGAGAGTATGTCTTGAATTATTTAAGAATTTTTCCCTTAAGATACACTTTAGCTCTATTGTTTTCAGAAACAAATGTCTGAAAACAACATCATGGAAAGTACCCAATCCTGTCTCCCCCACCCCCATCCTCAGACTGAGTCCTCTGTCAATCTTTTAGTATAATCAGAGTACAGATGAATAAGGCTGTGGCTGGACCTGAAGAGATTCTGGAAGAAGTCTTCAGCTGAATGGATATGAGTGGGAAATTTAAAGTGCCTCTAAATTTGACTTGCACCTAAATTATCATGCAAAACTTGGTCATAGAAGAAAGATACACAAAAGTTTTTGCGTTTCACATGTCCTCAGATCATATGCAGTCTACCTGCAACCCCTTTCTGGTCTTCTGAGATATCTATTCCTTATGTACTCTTTATCTCAGTCTCTCTTCTTGAGAGAAAGGGATTATGTGTATGGGGGAAGGGTAGGATAAAATATTGGAGGAGAATTTAGGAAAACACAGCTCTCAAGACAAAAACTTACAGTTACAAAAGGAAACCCAAAACCACTGCCCCCAAAATGTTTGGCCTCCTTCCTTCCACTCCGTACCCTGTTTCTAGAATTTCATGTCTTCCAATCCATTTCCAGGTTCCATACTTGCCCAGTCCTCCCCCTATGCCTGTTCTAGGCCCACAAGGACAATCACTTACCTGGCTCTCATCCACCAGAATCACCAGTTGAGCAGTTTAGAGAATTGATTCCCTTTCTTTCTTTTCTCCATTTAAAGAAGAAATTAACTTGTATGGAACCACAAAAGACCACAAATAGCCAGAGCAATCTAGAGACAGAAGAAAAAAGCTGGAGGCATCTACTCTCTGATTTCAAACTATATTATAAAGCTATAGTAGTCAAAACAGTATGTTACTGACCTCAAAACAGACACATATATTAATGGAACAGAACAAAGTGCTCAGAAATAAACCCACATAAATATGTAAATTAATTTACAACAAAGGAACCAATAATATACAATGGGGAAAGTATAATCTTTTCAATAAATGGTGTTGGGAAAACAGGATAGCCACATGCAAAAGAATGAAACTGGGTCATTATCTTATGCCATACATGAAAATTAACTGAAAATGGATTAAAGACTTGAACATAAGACCTGAAACCATAAAACTCTTAGAAGGAAACTTAGGCAGTAAGCTCCTTGACAGTGGGTTTTACGGATTTGACATGAAAAGCGAAGGCAAAATAGCAAAAAATCATTCAATAAATGGGACATCAAAATGAAAATCTTCTGCTTTTACTTTGAAACCATCAACAGAATGAAAAGTAAACCTATTGAATGGGAGAAAATATATGGAAATCATGTATCTGATAAGGAGTTAATATCTAAAACATATAAGGAACTCATACAACTCAATAGCAAGAAAGCAAATAATCAGATTAAAAAATGGGCAGAGGATCTGAATAGACATTTTTCTGAAGAACAGAAACATATGGCCAACAGGTACATGAAAAGGTGCTCCACACTACTAATCACCAGGGAAATACATACTTGTTAGAATGCCTGTTATTAAAAAGACAAGAAATAACAAGGTTGGTGAGGAGGTAGAGAAAAGGGAATTCCTGTGTGCCACTGGTGGGAATATAAACTGGTGTAGCCAATATGGAAAACAGTGTGATGTTTCCTCAAAAATTAAAAATACTATATGATCCTGCAATTCTACTTCTTGATATTTGCCCCAAGGAAGCAAAAAGCACAGATTCAAAAAGATATCTGCATGCCCATGTTCACTGCAGTGTTATTTACAATAGCAAATGCATGGGAGCAACTTATATGTCCACCAAGGGACAAACTGATAAAGAAATGTGGCATACACACACACACACACACACACCAGAATATTATTCAACTATATAAAAGGATGGAAACCTTGCCACTTGTGACAACATGGATGAACCTTTAGGGCATCATGCTAAGTAAAATGAGTCAGACAAGAAGGGCAAATGCTGTATGATCTAAAAAAAAGCCAATGAACCAACACAGATAAATTCATGGATACAGAGAACACATAGATTGATGGTAGCAAGAGGTGGGGGAGAAGGATTGGTGTTGGTCGGTGAAATGGGTAAAGGGGGTCAAAAGTTACAAACTTCGAGTTATAAAATAAATAAGTACATTTATTTTATGTACATAAGGATGTAATGTACAGCCTGGTGGCTATAGTTACTAATACTGTCTTATGTATTTGAAAGTTGCTAAGAGGTAGATCTTTAAAGTTCTTAAGGTAAGAACAAAATTGTAACTATTTGTGGTGATGGATGTTAACTAAACTTACTATAATGGTTACTTAGCAATATATGCAATTGAATCATTTTATTATACACTTGAAACTAATGTTATATATCAGTATATCTCAATTTAAAAATCCCAAGAAATTAACAACCAAATATTTAAAACAGAAGAAAGAAACCAAACATTAATTGTGACCTTGCACTGAAATCTTCAATGGGGCGGACCTTGCAGATCAATCAGTGGGCTCGTTTATACCTACTGAGACCTCATTTATAGCTATTGAACTACTAAGGGCAGGTGACTTTCTCAAGGCCCCCCCAGCTAAGGACCTGGGACTAGCTTCCTGAATCTCACACGCTATAGATGTTGCTCAATGGCAATCCGGCATCTGTTTGTTGAATGAATCAGTAAAAAGGGAAAAGTTAGGCAAAGGCTCCCAGCAGCAGCCATGCCAAGCACAAACTTTCCTACACTTTAATTTGATTAAGTAAATAAAAGATTTAAGCTGAGAGTGGTGTTTTTATGGTTGTTAATTGGATTCTGGCCCTAGAATGAAAATTTCATGGACTTGACCCCACACAAATGAATCCTCAGTCCAACGCTAAATCTGATGCATTTAACTTCACCTCCTAGTTATCCTTCACCAATCCTCTAATTGGCAACAGCAGTAGTCGGAGCCAGGGAAGAACCCAGGGAAGAATTGTCTGTGGTAAGTGTGGCCTTTAGCAGAGCTACATTCTTTTCTTTGTGACCTTGGGCAAGTTTTTCAGCATTTGGGAGCTTATTGTTATCTTATGGGGTTGTGTGATGATTAATGAGATCACACATGCAAAACACCTAGTACAGTGTTTGGTATATAGTAACAAGTCAATAGTTGTTGTCTGGTATCATTATTCTCATTATAATGATACTAGTTGTTGAAATGAAAATGAAGGATAAAAACACAGGTTAATACTAAAAGACCTTGGTTCAAAATTAAGCTATGCCACTTACTAGTTGTGCATCTTTGGACTTGCTACTTAACCTCTCTGTATCTCCATTAATGGAGACTGATACAAATATTTTTCTCCAAAAGGTTACTGAGAAGATTAAGTGAAGTTACACATGCATACAAAGCATTTGGCACAATAGGCTGCTCTAAATGTAACTTGAAGTTAGGAGGTAGTCAGCCCAGTTTTGAAAAGCCCCTTTGGAGAGGGTGCCCCAGGCTTCACTTGTGGCAGGGAGGGAGACACCCACTTAATCAGACAAAGGTCAGCCACAGAGTCCACCTGGAGGCCTTGTGTGGGCTCCCTGGGGTTCCTCTCACAGAGGCCCATTTCCTTTGTTCTTCCATCGTTTCCTCTCATTCTTGCCAGTTCAAAGCCTTTTACAGTGACTAGGAGTTTGGCCTTTATGGGTTCAGTTTCCAGGCATTTCCTGTACCTTTCCTCTCTGTCAGTTTCCTTCTTTACGGACAGTCTGTTTCCCAGCGCTCCCCAGAGCACAGCAAGGCAGCTGAATACATTCTTATGCCCACAGAGGGGCAGCAGAGCATGATAGAAACAATCTGTCTTGGGTATCAATACAACTGGGTTTTCATTTCCTAAAGCTTGCTTGGACAGGTCACTTTCCCACTCTGAGCCTTGGTTTCCCTGTTTGATGTAGAAAGCATTAGATTAAAGGACCAACTGCAGGCCCTAGACCGCTGGTGGGATCTGCCTACCTTTAATTATGTATTTATCTATTTTGTTCTTAAAAACCTGAAGGATAGTGAAAAAATAAAGCAATCTACTTAAGGCAGCCCTCCTAGAGGAGAGGAGCCTTTTAACATCACTCACCCATGGGACTGGCCAAGGGGATTACCAAAAGCAACTCATCCATTGGGCAGCATCAGATAGAATGCGTTAGGCTGCCAGTCCTCTTAGAAAACCCATGGCTCAGGTGATGGTTAAGGCTTTTCAGTTGCTCTCTTAGCCCAAAGAGAGAGGAGTCTCTACCCAGAGGAGAAGCTAACTAAGCTGGAGGAGGCAGGAGGGAATCAGTGGGTCAGGGAGCAACTTAATTCAACTAGTGCCAAGTTCTCTAAATGTTGCATTGAGTGGAATGAGCAAATCATAGGTAGCTCTGTTGCCATCGTACTGTGTGACCATAGACAAGTCCTGTAAATTATTTATTTTTTTAATTGATGTATAAATTGAAGGTGTACAGCATGTTAATTTGATACATTTATGTATTATAATATGATTGCCACTGTGGTGATAATTAGCACTTCTATCACATTGCCTAATTATCATTTCTTTTCAGTGGTTGAAATGATTAACTTCTAGTATCTTAGCAAATTTGTTGACTGTAATATAATATTGTTGTATATATTAATTATTTTATGCATTAGATCTCTATGACTTATTTACTACTTGTTGCAAGTTTGTACCTGTAAACAACTGTTTATCCCTCTACCCCCAGCCCCTGGTAACCACCATTTTACTCTCTGTTTTTGATGAGTTTGGCTTTTTATATTCTTATGTAGTTTTCAGTTCTATAAACCTGTTTCCCCATGACTAAAGGGAGGATGGTTTTATCTGCCTTCAGGGATTGTTTGAAATGACCAAGTGCACATAAATGTGCTTTATGGAAACAGTGTCCTACAGATGTAAGGGGTAAAAGATGAGAAAGCTCATCTACCGTTAGATTCCTCTTCCCTGTCATTTCAGTAGCTAAAATTCAGTGCCAGTTTTCTCACTGCCCATCTTCTATTAAAAATAGTGAAGAACTTAAAGTGATGAGACTCTATCCATCCTATGGGATGCGAAGCTATTTTCATTTTGAAGAGAAAAAATGATGGTGCTTATAAACATTTCTGCCTTTCCTGAAACAGCATGCTTGAGAAAAGGGTGTTTACCCCGGAGTAGTCGATCTCTAAGGTGACTTCCAACCTGCTGGCTCCAGAGGGAGAGAGGGCTCTGAAAAGGCCTCAAAGGCAGGTCATTGGCTTTACTTGGCCTCCTTTCCCAGTGCCTTGTAGAGAGTCTAGTAGGCTTACCTGAAGCAGTGAAATTGTCAACCGGTTGTCTTTGCATCAGACCGACACACGATGGCAGTAAATTCAGGTGAATTCGTTCTCTTCCAGGCTGCTTTCTCAACTCCGCTTCTAGTCTTCAGGTCAAAAAATGTGAGTCACGCTTCATTTTTTTGCTTCCGTTTCCTCCACTCGATTTCCTTCTATAAACCTTGACATCAGCTTTCTTTGTTCCTTTCACCTTTAGTGAGTGTTTGTCTTTCCCTGTGTGTCTGGAATAATACTGTATTCTAAGCCTTTGTTTAAGAACGGAAACCATTTTTAAATGGGGGTGTTAATACTCGCACCCATTGCACAGGGCTCTCTTGAGGATGAAATGAAATGATGCGCCAAAACCACTTAATATAGGGCCTGCGCTCAATATATGGTAACATTAATTGCTTTTATTATTGTTGTTCTTATTATAGATTAGACTGACCCAGAAGGAAAACCAGGGACAACTCCTGCACATCCTGAGAGCGATTCTCTGGCAAAGTTAGAGTCGCAGGGGTGAAATGTCTATCTGTGTGCTATGTCATATGACTTTCAAACCATCTTCAGCAAGCCTCAGCCAGGCAAATCAGGAGAAATTACATAGAAAGGTATCTTTCAAGTGAAAGCATCAAGCACATTGTAGGTTCTCAATAAGTGTTTTCATTCTCTCCTACTTATCATCTAAAAGCTAAACCGGTTTAGACTGACTATATAGTCCAGTTCAGGTGGTTCCCCACTGGACCGTGCATTGGAGTCATCTGGGCCCTCTCCCTAGAGATAATAATTCTATAGATCCGGAGCAGGGCCTAGGAATCTGTATTTTAAAACCCTTCCCAGACACTTTTAGGAACTAGTGAACTAGCTGAGAAATGTTTAGCTGAGAGAAAAGAAGAACAGAGAAGTACGGATCATTCTAGGTGCTGTACCAAGTGCTGTGTATGTGTCAGCTCACTGGACCTTCCCAGCTGCTCTGTGAGGTAGGGGGTGTCACTTCCATTTTACCCATGGGGGAGCAAAAACCAAGTAAGGTTAATTGGCTTGCCCAGAGGTTCAATTTGCAAATGGCAGGGTGTGGTTTCCCACATAGTTCCCTGTAAGCATCAACTCAGGCCCTTCTCCCTGTACTACATGATTCCCCAAGCACACATGGGCCTGGCCCAGTCCTACCCTCTGCTTAAGTGGGAACCTTGGGTCAACACTTCATCTGGCCGCTCAATTGCTTCCTCTGTAACAACAGTCCTGCCTCTGGCTGGGACTTGATGAATGAAAGATGATCAAAGTGAGATAATGGTTGGAAAAAGTGCCTTGTAAATTGTGAAGTGCTATACACAGATTGGGTGGTATTAGTTGTGGCATTCGCCATTACTCAGGGATCTTGGGCCTCAGGAATGTCTCTATGGTCCTTATCTGTCGGCCGATGGAGCATGGATGGAAAGACCTGATGGTCAAAGCTGGTATTGCTGGTATGAGGCTAACTAAGTCAGTGTTGCACTCACTCCTGGGTCCTGAGGTAGGTCAGCTTGTCAGGTCTGGCCATCCAACATTTGTAAATGCTTGAAGATGATGTCAAAAATAGATAAGTCACTCAGTAAACATATTCTGGACACTTACTGTCTATGAAATGCTAAATGAGTCACCATACATAATTCAAAGAGTTCAACAATATAGTTTTCAAGGAACTTATAATTTATTTGAGGAGATATGATACACATGTATATAATGACATGTAACAAGTACAACCAGAATAATTCCAATCCCAAACAAAAGTGATGTCCATCATCAGAAGGACTAAATGCTGCTAACTAATACACAATAAGAACTCTAGAATCTATCTTTTTTCTCTTAGTTATCAGCTTTCATCTGGATTACAGAAAACAGCCCCTGACTGTCTCTCTATTCCCAAAGATACTGCACACCACTCATCTCCCATTCTGGGGCCAAAGTGTAATTCAAAAATGCAAATCTGCTGTCCTTCCCATTCTTTAGCAATGGTCCCCCGTTGCCTTCAGGATCAAGTCCAGACTCCTTAGCATGGCCTAGGGACCCTGGCCATCACTCCGATCACCACTCAAGCTTTCTCTCTTGCCTGGCCAACCAGAAAATACCATGTTCCTTCAAACCTCTGCAACTTTGCATGTGGTCTTTTCCCTTTGTTAGGAATACCCTTTTCCCCTTCCTCACCAAGCTAACTTTCTACCTTTCCCTGAAAACTCCCTGCCCCCTTTAAACTGGATTTGATGCCCCTTAAAAATATCTTTGCTTCACTCCATATCATAGTACTTGTCACACTAATAGTCTGTTTACTTGTTCCAGTTCTGTCTCTGGCTCCCTTTCACTTATCTGGTTTGTTTATTTTACCTATGTGAGAACAACATGCTTAAAGAGATTACCACAGTGCCTAGCCCATGGATGTGTTTGACCAACTTTAGTTTTTACCATTCTAATTACAGAACTTAATTTGCTGAGAAAGTTCAAGTGGATGCAGTTAGAATATTGAACAGGTGCTGCAGGAGAGGGGCCAACTTCGTAGAGGCCAAATATCCTACAGAGCTCATGCTGAGTCAAAATCCAATACTGGGTTAGCTGATTTTTTGACCTGTTTCTTTGGGGAGAGTACCTTTCTTAGTCTGGCTGGGCTCCTATCAGAGATACCAAAACCTGAGTGGCTTATAAAGAACCAAAATGTTTTTCTCACAGCTCTGGAGGCTGGGAAGTCCAAGATCAAGGTATCAGTGGATCCAGTGTCTGGGGAGGACCTGCTTCCTGATTCATAGATGGCTATCTTTTTGCTGTGTCCTCACATGGTGGAAGGGGGCAAGGGAGTTCACTGGAGTCTTTTATAAAGGCATGAATTCCATTCATGAAGGTTCTGCCCTCATGGCATAAACATCTCCCAAAGGCCCACCTCCAGATACCATCACCTTGGGGGTTAGGACTTAACATGTGAATTTTAGGGGACACAGACATTCAGTCTCCAACAGTTCCCAAAGCTCTTCTCAGAAACTGCTCTAAGTGCAGTTGATGGACTGTGCAAAGGACAACACAGAGTGACATGGAAGTGTTTTCAGGGGCAGATGGGGTTCAATCTTGAGAAAGACTCTGAAGCACAATTTAAATGGGCCTACTACATGATACCTTTCCCTCACTCCCCACCAAAGTCAAAGATGAGCAGAGTAGCTAAAGTTTAGGCTAACTATACAATAAATGATATAAAAAGGAAACACTGGTTGGTGAAGTATGAGGATAGGTCAGAAACAAATGCTCAGTGGTGGCAGGGAAGATTTCAGCAGAAGGACTCAATTTGTTTGGCAGAAGCATGTGTAGAAAAAAAAATCAACCAAATACCATGTGATTTCATTTATATATGGAATCTAAAACCAAAACAAACAATACGAACAAACAGCAATAGACTCACAGACACTGAGAAGTGACTGGTGGTTACCATGGGGGCAGGGTTGGGATGGAGGCGTGAAATAGGTGAAGGGGATAAAGGGGCACAAAATCTCAATCATAATATAAATTAGTCAACAGGGATGAAAGTACAGCATCAAGAATATAACCAATAGTTTGGTAACATCTTTCTATGTTGACAGAGAGTAACTACACTAGTTGGGGTGAGCATTTAATAATATAGATTACTCTCAAATCACTATGTTGTGTCCTCGAAACCAATATAATACTGTATGTCAACTATACCTCAATAAAAAAATCAGAAAAAACCCACAACCTAATCAAGGTGTCTCTGTCACCATGAAGATCTCTTCACTGAGTGCTACTCTGAATTTCTAGCAATTGCTCTGGTCTGCCTTTACCCTTTAGAACACTGGGTTGGCCCAGGATGGAGTTGGCAACTCAGAACATCCTACCTCCCTAGCATACCTGACTGAGCCAAATAGTGCTTCCTAGCAGCTTCCTAGCAATAACATGTGTACCTGAACTGCTGAAGTCTTCAGAGGATTCATTTATTTATTTATTTTGCCTTCTCTGACAAGGGAGCCTGATTGGTTCCTGAAATCTTCAATAGGTTCTGGGCCTCCAGCCTGGGCTCCTGTTAATACTTGTGCCCAGCCTGGAGAGCAAGAGAGTTCTTCTCATGGCTTTGGCTATCTTTCTCCTAGGGAACGTGGTGGGGTGTCAGGGGTAGTGTGTTTGGCAATTGTCCTTGAATTTGTTGGCTTTCCTTTATCTTCGACAATTATTCATCTTTGCTGAACATAACAGAGAAAGTTCTCTGCTCACTCAGCTTGGCTGCATTTATATTGCTACTTACAGAGACCCTAAAGTCAGCAGTGTCCTTCTGAACAGATGTGACCACCAGCTTCTTCCAAACCCCTGCCACCTGCTTCACACAAAACTCAGGTCCCTATGGAAAAAACATGTTGTGTAAGCAAAGAGCAGCTTGTTTTCTCCCTCCCTCCACCATCATGCACACCAAACAGCAGTTTGGGAGGTAGTTTGTAGCCCTGATTTCATAAGCTTAGATGGTGCCACAGTGATGGGAGGAGCAGCTGGTTTTCTTGAGCTGGGTCTGCTTTGGAAAACAATAACACCCTCATTAGGAAGAAGTCTGCTGAAGAGCTCAATCTCTCCACTCCTCAGTCCCTATGCACCCTGTTCTCTAGTGTTCTAATCTCCTAATGTTCTCTAAACAAACTCCCCCTGCCTTTCTTCTCTTCCTCTTCCACTTGCATTGATCCTCCTTTAGTCTCATTCTCTTCCTCGATCTCCCTCTAGTCCTTCCCCCTCCCCTCTCTCCCATAAAATTCCAAAGGAATTTTAGGTGTGTCTCTATAGTTGAGCGTATTGCCCTCAAGTTTTCTGCAGGCAGCCTGGTTTGATATGATGAAGGCTGTGAAGGCTCTCAGACGTCTTTTTATAGCATCCTGTCCCTCTGCTCTGGGTAGTGAGGTTGAGGCACTATGCTGGTTCCCTTATGGATCATCCTCCCTTCTTGGGGTCAGTCCTTCCCTTATTTTGCCAATCTGAAGTTAGAGCAGTGTCTCTCAAATTCCCTGGTTACTGCTATTAGATGAAAAAACAGATGTCAATATTGCTTTTTGCATTCTACCTGAAATGCTTCCCAACGTCCTGACTCCATGAGTTCCTAGGATTTGGATGTCATCTTTGTATAGGAATGCAGTCCCCTTGCTACAACCCTGAGCTGTTTAAACATTCTTTAAACAGCTTTATCCCTTTTTGCCTTACCCCAAAGCTCCAAGCTACTTCACAATTCTTAACCCCTCCATCAGCCTCTCCCCTACCACACTAATATCCAGGGCTGACTACCACTGATCCTGGTACAAGCTGCCTTTTTCTGGAATACTAGCTCTCAGAACTTGACTTTTGGAAAGACTTACATTAAATCAAAACTTCGTATCTCTGAAAGTTCCGTTATGTTTCATCAAGCCCTCGTCAGTTTTGGAGGTGTTAGTAGTTGTTATGTGCTCACTATATCCCTGCTCCCTTAGCTCTTCCTTCAATCATTCAGAGGCCTAGGATTCCATCAGATAAATTGTAAAGGGAAAGGCTTGAGAAACTCAAAAGACAGATTTACCTTACTCTTTTCTGTTTTATTAAGATTTTAATAAAGCAGTTTAAGGTTCACAGAAAAATTGAGGGAAAGTTCAAAGATGTTGCATATGCCCCCTGTTCCCACACATGCACAGCCTCCTCCATTATCAACATCCCCCACCAGAGAGGGACTTTTTATAACTAATGACCCTACATTGACACATCAGAATCACCCAAAGTCCAAAGTTTACATTATGGTTCATTTTGGGTGTTGTATGTTCTATGGGTTTGGACAGAAGTAAAATGACATGTATCCATCATTATAGTACCATACAGAGTATTTTCGCTGCTCTAAAAATCCTCTGTGTTCTGCCTATTTATTCATCTCCATACCCTTTAACTCAAGGCAACCACTGATCCTTTTACTTTCTCCATAACTTTACCTTTTGCAGAATGTCATATATAGTGGGAATCATATAGTATGTGGCTTTTTCAGATTGGCTTCTTTCACACAGTAATATGCATCTAAGGTTCCTCTATGTCTTTTCATGGCTTGATAGCTCACTTCTTTTTAGAGCTAAATAATATCCCATTGTCTGTATGTATCACTGTTTATTTATCCATTCATTTCTGAAGGACATCTTAGTTGCCTTCGAGTTTTGACAATGATGATTAAAGTTGCTATAAACATCCATGTGCAAGTTTTTGTGTGGGCACAAGTTTTCAACTCTGGGTAAATACCAAGGAGCATAATTCCTGGATCATATGGTTATGAGGATATTTAGTTTTGTAAGAAATTGTCAAACTGTCTTCCAAAGTGGGCCTGCTCTCTCTTTATGCCTTTTCTCTCTTCCTTCAAGGAGGATTCCTTTCTTTGGATTAGGTTTCTGGCATTCTTGGCTTGCAGGCTGGCATTCTGAACCTGTTCCCTGAAGAAAGAGCCTCTCTGACAGATTCTTTCCTACTCTGATTCCTAACTCTGGCACCCATACCTATCTTTGGCCCCACCAAAAACAATGGCTTGTGGCTAACTCCTCCTAGTAGCTCATCATGATCCATTGACAGCTGGCCAGATACTATGTCCCTGAAGGATGGGGCCTCTGGGGGTGGGGGTCAGTTTAAGTAGCAGCCAGTGTCAATTTTTTCCTGTAAGCAGTAGAGATATAGTAACGTAACAAGGTGGAATCAAAGGAAATAAAGTCAAACTCCAAACCAATTTGATTTGCAACTTGGAATAAAAGCAACGTGTCTTGATTTAAATGTCAGGCCCATTGCTGAGTGATGATTTAATAACTTTTATGAGGGATCTTGTCACAGCAAATTCAACACTGGAATAGAATGACTCACAGATAGGGTGTTAGAAATGATACAGAAAAGCACAAAAAGGAACAGACTTATCTCAGGGCTCATCCAGAAGCTTTGCATAAAGCTAATTTGCAGTTAGGAACTCTTTTCTCCCCTTACTCTGGCCACCTAGTCTTCACAGATATCTATGCAGGTATGTAGAGATAATCTCCAGGTGTGGTGTCAGTTCACTGAAGCATTTTCTGAAGATACAGGCCTTTGAACAGTTCTAGCATGAGGCTCAGAGTTGGTGCATTCAATCTGAAAGACAAAGCAGCAGTGAGCCTGACTACTATTTCTGAAAGAGACCTCAAGAACCATCTAGTCCTATTGCTGTCTTTAGGCAGGTACTTAACTATTTTCTCCCATTTTAAGGGCAAGAGAGCTGAGATCCAGTAGGGTTAAGAAGCTTCTTCAAAGGCTCCAGTATCCTAATTCCCAGGGAACTAGTGCTTCCTCCTCAATACCTTGTGAGATCTCTCTCCTTGACCTTTCCCAGCTTCCCTGGGCTAACATACTAAAATGCTGACCATGCCCCAGTTCCAGTTAGCTTCCCAGGTCAGTAAGGAACTATATACAGCTGTTCTTAAGGGGGAACTGTCCGTTCTGTTGGGCTAATCTTTTAGTCATCAAGATTTGTTTTGGAGGTAATTCAAAGTGTTAATATCTGGTGTTTGCCTAGATGAGGGTTGCTCAGCCTTGAAAATACAGACATCTTTGGCCAGATCATTTTTTTTGTTGTGGGAGGTTATTTTATGTATCATTGGATGTGTAACAGAATCCCTGGCCCCTGGTTAACTGGTCTCTACGTATAGTGTACAGCTGTCTCCAATCCCTTTTATATAGAGTTTTTTAGGTTAATCTTCCCAAACTATACTTCTAATGCAGTGGTTCTGAATGGAAAACAATCCACCCACTCTTCATCGCTGGAGACATTTGGCAATATCTGTTGATATTTTTGCTTTACACAACTCAGTGGGGGAGGGATAAGTGGACATCTCGTAGGTAGAGGCCAAGGTGCTATAATGCACAGGATAAGCCTCTCCATCCTATCCCCATACAATAAAGAATTTCTTGGTCCAAAATATTAATAGTGCCAATATTAAGAAACCTTGCTCTATGACATCATTCTCTCATCAAAAACTTTTCATTATTTCCCATTGCTTGTGGGAAAGATGATGGATTCCATTTTTTCCTAGTCTAGATTCAACTTATTTGCCAGCTGGAGCTCCTTTTCTGGTTTATATTCAATTTATTATTTGCCAGCTATAGCACTCCATTTCAAATAACTTTGAATGGAATGCTGTTTCTGAAACATGTGGTCTACTTTGTTACTCATATAAGTTTGCTCATACCAACTACTCCCACTGTCTAGAATGTCTACTTCCTACTCCTAAAGTCAAATTGAAATTCTATCTCCTCTATAAAACCTTACCTGAACCTGAATTCTCCCAGCTACAAATAATTTCTCTTTCCTTGGATCTTCCTGTAGAATTTTACTCATATGTCTCAAAGCATTTATCATATTCGTAGTAGAATGGAAAATTTGAATTGGAAAGGGCTTTTAGAAATCTCTCCAGTAAAATTCCCTTCACTTAAAGAAAAGGAAATTGGGACCTAGAATGTTGAAGTAATAAGTGGAAGGCATCATACTTTCCCATAAAACTTGGATCATAACAATTTTTCTCCTTAGCTCCACTCTTCTGGCATGGTTGAAATGGATGGACATGGGCTATTGATCCTGGCATTTAAATCTCAACTCAGAAACTTGTATGTTGGCAAAGTAATTTACCTTTTTGAGACTCAGTTTCCTCAGCTGTAAATGGAAATAATCATGGCTGTTGTAAAAATCCAATGAGATGGTATATTCAAAATGACTGTCACATAGCAGGTACTTGATAAACATTTGTCAGATTAATAGGAGGAACAAATAATACTTCAAGGAACAGGATTAGGGATTGGTGATGATCCACGGGACTTCACTAAAAAGCGATTGGAAGTAAAGGGTGGGAGCTCATTGCTGCAGCTCCCTACTTAAATAGAAACCATGAGTTTCTGTGTGAGCCGTCAGACCAGTGTACAAGTTTTTTGTGGAGTAGGTAAGTACTGATAGCAGCTGTCAAGGTGGAAATACAGTTCTTAAAAGGTTTGCTTTTTTTTTTTCAATACTATTAATACAGCTTCTCTGTTCCCTCAAGCAGATAACAGGTAGGGTTGTGAGGAGGGTTGTGTAGAATATACATTCCCTACATTTCTCCATGGCTTCCTGTGTGGCAGCAGCCTGGAACTTAGCTGCTGTCCAGTAGCCTGAAAGGAGTTTCTGTGAGAAAAACCTGAGTGTCTTGGGGTGGCAATGGGAACACGTTGGTGCCAGCTTCTAGTGCAGCAATACCTGGTTCTGACTTTACTTCAGTAAGGTTTATTGAGACATTTCTAGTCAGCTCTTCACTCTGAATCTGCCCACTCTGTCAGCTTTCTTCCTGTCTAGGGCTTTGGGGGTAATGGCATGCTATGCATTTATTCCTATCATTTACAAAATGAGTCTTTCCCTGGTCCCAGGGTGCATGTACCTAATAGAAATATCCCTGCTACTCTAATGGGGGGCGATAACCTGACAGGCAACTGAAGAAACAGAATGAGACTTCTGATACCCTGTCTAGACTAGATTGGGAGCACACCAGAGTGGGGGAAATTACCCCAGAGCTGGCTCCTATCTACTCTGTCATGTGAGCACATGAGATGTTGGTTGAAGGGGATAGGGGAGAAGCTCAGGTGAGTGTATTACAAATTGGTTTTGTCCCTTATTTAGGGCTTACAGGTCAAGGGTCCTGTAAGAGGAAAACAGCCTCTAGGAGGATGGGAAAACCAGTAGAGGTCAGAGCACTGGATTGAGAGCAAAGACACTTTGGTCTGAATCTCTACCATCCTCTCTCTGCTTCTGAGAGAGTTCCTAGGGCTATCAACTGAGCCTCACATTCCTGTTTGTGAAGTGGGCACAATATGGCCTGCTGCCTTTCTCCAAAGGGTGGCAAAAGTTGAAGGTTTGCTTGTCTCTCGAATTTTCACTCTATGAAACTCAAATTATATAAAATCTCCTACTTTTAATGAGTAAGTGAGTGTGTGTCTAAGGAGGAAGTGCAATGAGATGGGGAATACATCTCTACTGGCTGCTTGCTTCAATATGGTATTCATCAATTTACTCTTTCTAGAGTTTCACCATTATTGTTCATGTTGAGGCCACTTTGTAGATAGTTGAATTCCCTTCTTTAAGAAGGCTTCTCTTTCAAATTCACCCTCTCTCTCTGAGGATTGTATTGTTTCCATAGCTATTGTAGTCTGACTTTCACCATAATTTTGGGTGGGGGCCATGGAAATTCAGGAAGTTATATGACTGCCTTAGTCTATTGGTAAAGTACTGTCTCCTCTGAAGAACTAAGATTTGACACTTGCCATGCAAGGGGATAAGGGATTCACTCATTCATTCAAATACATAAGGAAAAGTACACAGTGCTAGTGAGGGCTTCAGATAAGGGAATTTGACTTAGGGTGCTTAGGAAAGGTTTCACTAAGGAATTAATGATTGAGCTTCACCAAAGAATTAATGATTGAACTAAGCTTTGAAGAATGTTGAATATTGGCTAGGCAAAGAGAGTGGTGGGAAGTGTATGTGTACACATAAACATACAGTAAGCATTTTAGGCAGAGGGAACAGAATATGTGTAGGACTTATGGTGAGAAGGACCATAGAACTTTCCAGAAACAAACGGAATATATTATAGCTGGTTCTGTACCTTCAATTCAAATTTTAAGCCAGTAGTTTGAGTGTTGAAGGTTGAAAAAAACAAGTGTATCCATCTTCAAAGTATTGTTAGGTCAAATCATGCATACTGGACACCCATTGTCAACAGAATATGGGAGGCATTATCTAGAAAGAAACAATCTGTACTGTTGAGCCAACAACATAGAAGAGGATAAAGCGCAGATGAAAAATATGTGATATGGAAATCTTCCTCCCAACATTCTTCCAACAAGTACACCCATGTGGGGGCTGTACAGATGAATTCCTGCAGGGCTACTTAGTTAAGGAGGCTTGAGCCCACTGTGGTCAATTAAAAAACACATCTTGGAGGTGCTCAGTCCTGAATAGTGTTCTGAGGAAGATATGAATTGGTGAATAAGATGTAAAAAGCAGTTTTTGGAAGGAGAGACAGCATATATGATGACTTAGTGGTAGAAAAACTATTTCTAAAGTGGGAAATTTGGGATAAATTAGCCTTACCTGAATGGAAAATCAAAGCAGCCTAATTAAGGGCCATCTTAGATTCATATGGCATGTCAACCAGTCAATTAAAAGAAGGAGAATTAAGGTCCACTGGGCACCATGTGAACAGAAACAATTGGTTATTAAATAGTAAATTGTCATGAAGGTCAGTTTTGACATGTTTAACTCACTAACTGTAGTCAGGATTAGCTTTTTGCAGGAATGTGAGGTAGGTGAAGGTCACTGTCTCTTCTCAGGACTCTTCTGCAATTTTATATCACTTGGCATCTACCCCAATTTCTGGAGACCTGTTTGCTTAAGCACTTGATTTAAGCAGTTAGCTGTTACTCTGATCCCTTGTAAAATAATAACTCTTCTTCTTTCCTTGGGTCAAGATTTAGTTAGGGTTCAATGATCAATGAGATGTATGCCTAAGGAGCTTAGCATAGTCCTTGACATTTGATCAAGGTGTTCTTGTCATCATTTTCATTAGCATTACCGCCATCACCACCACCCACATCACCCCCAGATTCCTACCATAACAGAATAGAATTTTAGAACCTCTTGCTAAAGCAAATAGCAGCCATCAGCAAAGGAGGAGAGAAGGAAAGAGGAAGCCCAGTTGTATTCACTGTTTCCTTTAACCTCATTTTAACCCCAACATCCTGAACAGAATGTATGAGAAGAAAGCCCAACCCTCGTGTCTCTTCCCTGTTTCTACAGGCACCTGTCGGCTTGGCTGGGCCTATTACTGTGCTGGAGGTGGAGCAGCGGCTGCCATGCTGATCTGCACCTGGCTATCTTGCTTTGCTGGAAGAAACCACAAGCCTGTCATGTTGGTGCATAGCATCATGAGGAACACCAATTCGTATGCCATGGAGCTGGACCACTGCCTCAAACCTTAAGCTTTGGCAGAAAATTGGAGAGGGTGGGAAAGAGGAGGGAGGGGAGACTTGAAAAGAGTTACTGAGACTGGGCCACTTGCCATTCCCCTGCCAGTAGTATAGCCTAGTTTGTATGCTCTTTAGCTCACCAGTTATTCACTTTCACTTACCCTTAAGCCAGTGGGTCAGCAGCTACTTACAAAATTCATCCAGAACCATGATACTCTCAGATGTTTCCCTAGCTACTGAGTACCCACTAGCCCTTAGGTCCCAAAGTGTTTCTTTGTGCAAAATAAGGAAAAGGTCCTCTCTTGAAAGGTAACTAGACAATCAAGCCACTCCTCAGAGTTTTACAGCTCCTATCACTTACCTTAAAGCTTAAAGGCTGGATAAGTACTCTTGTGCAGGGAGGAACCAGGAGATGGACAGGGCTGATTCCCACGACTCCATTCACATGGCCCTTCTCCTGGTATTTATTGCATCTACAAACATCTACGGAGTGCCACTGCTCAAATTTTTGTAACTTTCTCAAGACTATCCCTTGATTCTTCCTCTTTTCTCCTGCTTCTCTTCCCTTCCAATTGTGGGGATGGTGACTTCTGGTGGGGAAAACACTAACCAGGGATGCTTGCATATAATCTAAAACCCTTTCCTCTTTATGCTTTAGAATATTCATAAGAGTTCATTTTGTGTTATGGGTGGGTGACTGGCATCAAAGGAGTGGCAAGTATTCCTTAGTCCCTTATAGATATATAAACTGTGTTCATCAAATGTTCTGAGCAGAGAAAAGCATTTGTTGTCCACTCAATAAACATGAATTCACAATGATGATGACAGAATGTTTCTGCTGGCTTCTTATTGAAATTTCTATCAGAGTTTGTTTTTATTGACTAGGAAATCCACAGTGGCCTTTTGTCCCTAGAGTCATTCCTAGCATGATACAAGTTTCTCTGCCTGTTTCAAAGACTGCTCATCAAGTGTTTTCCCGTCCATCTGGGGTGAATTAGATATGAGAGAACACAGCCCTGATAATCATCTAAGGCTGATGTATTTTCAGGCCTGGCCTCTATCCCATCTGCATTCAAGGCTGATGGATGGTATAGAACTTGATTTCTCTCAGCGGCAGAATTTGCCTTGCCCTCCCCCCAATTAATTCAGGTCATCTCTATTGTTCCATAAGTAGAGCTTTAGGGACTAGAGAGGGTCTGTGACTTAAAAGGCCAGCACATCTGTTTCTATTCTTAATCACTCCAGAATGGTTTGGGTACAGCTCGACCTGGAAGGAGAGAAATGGCAAAAACTAGCTTCATTAGTAATATACCATCCCAAGAAGAGTCAAGGTCCTTACATCGGTCTTAATATAGGTAAGTGAATTCAAGCACATGCTCTATTCATGAGCTCACTTATTCAGGACACTTTGAGTATCCAACTATATGCCACATTCTGTGCTAAATACCTGTGTATATAAAAAGATGAAGACAGTTTCTCACCCTAAAAGGGATAGCAGTGGGGTATTGACACACATGTAGATAAAGAATTGCTGAACAGTGTGTTAAGTGCTAGTAAATGAAGAGGAGCTGGGCTAAAGGATCACACAGAAGAGCTTTTAAACCAACTTGGGATGAAGGGGTTCTGGGGAAAGCTTCCTAGAATAGGTGATGCCTAAAATGAGCCTGAGAGATGAATCAGGGGAGTTAGCCAGCAAAGGTTAGAGGGTACTAGACAGGGGAGCAGAGAGAGCAGGAGCAGGGAGACAGGATACAACATGGAGCCATCATGAAAATGATGAATAGGGTATAAAAAGGGAGGCGACAAGAATGAAGCTGAAAAAAGAAATAGGAACCAGGTCCGGTGGGACTTTCTATACCAAGATAAGGAGTTTGCATTTTGTGCTATGGGAGGGCCATTGACACAGAAGTGACATGAACATATTTGTGTTTTTTCAAAGACCATTTGACTGAAGTGAGGAGAATGGAAGAGAATAGGGAGATACCAGAGAAATTTCAAAAATCCAAGTGTAAGAAGATCAAGTCCTAAATTACAGTAGTGACCCTGGGGTTTGAGCAGATGGACGCATTTGAAAGAAGATATTTTGGAATTAGATCCCACAGCACTTAATGTCTAAGAATATGTGCAGGAGAGGGCAAGTGAAAATTTTGCGATGACCACTCTGGATTTTGGATGATTCCTGTCATCAGGATGTGGACTACTAGAGGAATAACAGAGCAAGGGCCTGATGACTGAATTCATGTCAAGTCTTCTCTCTGTCATGGAACTGAATTTTTTTAAATGTTGAAGGTGAGGCAAGTTGAACATACCTCACTAGGAGGGAAGCAGTGTAATTGGGTTTGTAACATCCCCTTTCCCCAAGAAAGATGACTACGGACAGGTAAAACAAAAATAGAACTAGCTCAAACCTCTTTTTATTATACATAACAAAAAATGGAGTCTACAGACTCAATAAGGCAACTTTAATGTATGATAGCCCAGGGTATGGAGAATATGTCAGACATTTGAGAACAGGCAGATCACTCTCCTTAGGCTGTTGGATCAGGTGATCTCTCTTCTCAGGTTAGGGCACCTTCCAGAATTCTGTGGGATGGAAATTGTGAAAGTGATATAAGTATTTAAGTCAGGGTCTTGACAGGAAACAAATGGCATACTCAGTAAGACATCCTTAGCTGAGATCAGCATAATGAAGGGACTCTTTGTGGTGGTCCAGGTAGGATCACAAGAGTGTACAAGTGAAGATGAAGTGTACAGAGACTACAAACAGCAGGGAGCAGTTATCACCTCCTAGACTGAAGGGGCAAAGGGAAGAAACTACATTTGTAGAACCACGCAAGAGCTGTACCAGTTCATGCGGGGCTGCCTGATAGGAACTGTGGCTTTAGGTCACACAGTGTGGGCTTTGCCTAAACGCAGCCCTGCTGGGAAGAAGATAGGGGCATAAAATCCACATATTTCCAATGCTCTGATCTCCTTTCAGTGCCCACCATTAGCCAGACCCAGATAGGCACCAGTTGGCAAGGAAGCCTGTTGCTACAGTCCAGTGAGGTCAGCTTCCTTTGGCACAGAGCACAGAGAAAGGCAGAGTGGACTTCTGGGGTGTGAGGGGCAAATGGAAAATAACACCTCAGTGAGGGTTTCTTAGCCCCTGACACTTTAATTCCTTTACACATTGCTTCCTGGGAAGCCTATACTTTGCTGCTTGCCATGGTCCAAGTACTTGAACATACTGTGAAGTTGTTGTACCCTAGAGAGGAGACTGAGCAAGAAGGGGTTAATTCAAAAGAACCATTTTAAATGACTATCCCCTTGTGTAAGGTACTAGTTAGTTGGAATGTTTCCTCCCCTTTTCCAGGGAAAGGGAATAGGATTTAAACGGGATTTTCTTTTCAGTGAAGAAATCAGACCTGCAGAGGCTTATACTCAAAGAGGGGTCCAGCCCCTCATTCAATTTGAATTTAAATTCCTCCCTGCCTGCGTCTGGTTTCTTTCCTGCCAAGTCTTGTTTTTGCATAGATGTCTGACTGGGCTGTTTTTTTTTTCCTGTGGCCTGGAGCACATTCTTGGAAGCTAAGCCTGCCTCCTCTCACTGGTGTTGAACAGAGAGAAAGGAGAACCCCATGGGTCAGGGAGAGGGCCAAATGAGTCAACTGAGGACCTCAGAGATTGTGGTTTGTCCCATGCCTGGCTGGTTGTCGTGCTTCCCACCTGTGTACATAGATGAAGTAACTGACCAGGGGTCCTTTCTGACTTCTGGAATCACTTAGGTCTTGGTGGGAGTTGGTGTGGGTGAAAGGTAAGAAGCTATTTGCTTAGGTTAGCTCGCGACCCAATGAGCATTTCTTATGGGCCCATGTAGTAGGGCATTCCTTTGGGAAACAATGCCAGATGGGCAGCAACTACTCAGCAGGCATGTCCCTGTGCCTGTAGGGTTACAGTTTCGATATCCGGAGTGGCCCTTGGTATACTACAAGTTTAAGTCACTCAGGTCTGTCTTAAGCAGTGCCCTCCTCTAATGCTATGTCCCTCAGTACCCCTGCTCCCAGGGGAGTAGCTGCCTCATTGACAGACACCTGCCGGTGACTTCCAGGCAGTGGGTTCCTGCCTTGTGGGAGCATGTGTCCCAAACCAAGATGGAAAGGCTCCTGCTTCTAGGAAAGGGAGTTATAGTTTCTGCAAGAATAGGTGGCGATATGAGGATTTTTGCTGTGAGATTGAGGGGATGAGGAAGCTGCTAGGAAGCAGAGGCTTTATAAACTGTCAGACAAGTTGTACTAAGTGTGAAGGTCTGGCCCCTTACAATGTAATAAGGGCACTTTCTTCAGTATGCCATTCACTGTTGGTAGAAATACTAATGTGGAGAAGCTTCAGGATTGTATTGGCCCCAGGGAAGGCTGTCCATGGGAAAAAAAACGGATGTTTCAAGAAAACTAACAGTGAGTGCATTTTGTAAAAGATGGAAGGCATCCCACTTGGTGGCTTGAGGGGAAAGGTGTGCTATTTCTAGAACTCACAATCAATATCCAACCAGGCCCAGTAAAGCTTTCTTAGCAGGTAGGAGGCAGGGCTCTTCCAAGCAGTCATCTCCACCCCATGTCCTTGGTTGAAAAACATTTGCTGAGATGGAGGGGGGCTGAGGTCAAAGGACATTTATTACTGGCCTCTCCTTCAGATGTAGAAAGATGTATCTGCAGCTTCAATTTTCATTTTTTCTACTTATGAGATTAAGCTCTTAGTGTTGATCTCTTCTCAAAGAGATTTGAACCCCCACTGAGTCCTCAAAGCTAACAGCAAATAAACAGTTGCTATGTGTGCACACAAATGATTTAGATTTTCATTATACAGAGCTGCTGATATGTTAGGAGGAAGAAGGAGGAGGAGACAAAAATGCTTGGTTTTGACTGCAGCACCATATCCTGCTCCACCCTCCCTCTCCAGAAAGAAATCCCCAGAGAACCTAGGGGAAAATTGAGGCACACTGGCATCCATGAGGGCATGCCATGATGCTGGTGCCTTTTTGTGTAGCGCCTCTACTCCCTGGAGGGGTGGTGGCAACTACAGAAAGGGAACAAAATTGGTAGAAAGATCAGGGGGGATAAAGAGGAGTAGACAAAGAGGTAAATATTGGGATCATTCCAGGGACACATTGCCTCCTCCCACTGTGGTCTATTAGAATTTCATTTGGGGAACTTTGAATTTCTTTCTAAAATATCTCTTTGTATCTTCTGAGCTAAAATACTACTCTAGATAATACGGTAAAGTGAAGACAGTACAGGCTTTGGAGTCAGACAGATGAAAGTTTGAATCTCAGTCTAAACACTTCTGAGCTGTGTCTCCCTGGGCAAGTCACTTAACTTCTACGTGTCCTAAACTTTCTAAGACAGCATCGCCTATCTGCTGTTGGCCTCCATACGCCCCAGGAGCTTTATATATTTACTATTCAGTGTGTGCTGATTACACTAACATAGCAATTTTTAATCCTGACTCACATTAGAGCCTTCCGAGAAGCTTTTAAAAATGTTTGATGCCTGTGGGGAAACTTGGGGTTCCTATGGCCAGGATCCTCACTTGAACCTAAACTACTTAATGATGTAACTGGCCTGTTGCTAGGCTACTGCTTCCACACCCATAGACAATAAGCTATTACTAACTGAGTAACTATATAAAGTGCTCTGCCCAGTGCTCTGGATGGAGGCTGAGATGAAGGAGGATTACAGACCTGCAGACAGTTGGATGCAGACGTAATTCTAGTGCTCGACCTATAACCAGGAGAACAAGCTGGGTAATAAACCCTTTCACCCCAAGAACGTTCCTTTGTCATTCCTCAGTCTCCATAGTGAACTTGCCTAGGGCTGAAACCCACTGGCAAGACAATGCCTATGTCCCACCCCAGCTTTACTGAGACAGAATCTCTGGGGGCCACTGGCCATCCCCTCTTCATTGTTGATATCATCTGCTGACTTAGTCATCTCTCATTCATTGAAGACTTCAGCATCTGGCTCACTCTTCTTTCCCATTTGTATTTCTGTCATCCTTTTGGAAACTTCAACATCCATGTGAACTGCTCTGCCAACATTTTGGTGACTGCCTTACCTCCAAAGATATTTTTATTCTATGTAACCTCTGCCACGCCCACTCTTTGCATCAGCAATAAATGCACCACCAATAAAACTCAGACTTCAAGCCTCCCATTCCTGAACAGCACTTCTTATCCTTTCAGCTCATGTTCTTCCACATTTCTGTTCTATCAACTCTAAATGATCATATCCTCCCTACCCAATCTAGAGTACTTGGATCAGCAATGTAATCACATCTTGAATAAATGCTCTACTCTTTTACCCCTCACTCACCATGTCATATATTTGTTTGACAAAGTCTTAGTCCTGGTTGAATTTAATAATCTGCCTGGTTTGTGCTTACACCAAATTCCCAACCATTGAGAGAAAAACGGTTTTTGTACCTTTTCTCTGTCTACACCAAGTTCCTTGATGAGTTCTTCCAATCATGGCTTTAAGTATTATCCATACCCTTGATTACTCAAGATGTGAATGTAGGGAAAATGGAAGTTCCATGGCCAGGATCTTCACTTGATCCTAATCTACTTGCCCACTGTGTATGTGCAATGATATAATACTTAGCCTACTCTGCAAGCATATGCTTGCACATGTTTTGGCAATAAGCCATCATTGCCTGTGTTTCTATATAAAGAGCTCCACCCAGTGCTCAGGAGAGGCTGGAGCAGAGGCAGAGACAGAGATAGGCTAGCTGCATGCAGATATTCTGGAGGTGGACAGAATTCTACCACTTGACCTGCCACAATGAGAATAAAGCTTGGCATAAATCCTTTTACCCCTCTTTCTTGCCAATGGGTTTCAGCCCCAAGCAAGTTTGCTATGGATTCAATGTGACCAAAGAAAATGACAGCAAAACATTTTTCGGGTGAAAGGGTTATACCCAACTTTATTTCCATGATGGCAGGTAAATCACTAAAATCCCACTCACTCAGAGCAAGTCTGCATGCAGCAAGCCAGTTTCTGCCTCTGGGCCCCTCTGCCTGCACAGCCATCCTCTGGGCCTCTGTCCTCAGCTCTGCCACCATTCCAGACTCTGCTCTGCTCTCCTGCAGCCATGCAGCCTTGCAGCCATGCCACTGTGTCACTCAGAGCACTGGATGGAGCTCTTTATATAGAGTCAATAGCAATGTATTGCCCACATGTGTGTATTGAGCTAGCCAACCAGGGCCAGGTGAGAATCCTGGCCACAGGAACTTTCATTTTATCCACACACTGGATATTCCATTCTCATTATTTGGTCTCACTGAATCTAGAGTGAACTTGCCCAGGGCTGAAATCCCCCTCAGGCGAGATAGTGAGGTATAGTCCAAAGGCATGGGAGTGCTTTAGAAATTTTGAATCTTGAACCCCATCTCAGACTCACTGAATCATAATCTACACTTCAGCAAAATCCGTAGGTGATTCTTATGCTTTAAAGTTTGAGAGGGGCTGATCTAAGCCAGTGGTTCTCAGCTCTTACTGCAAATTGGAATCAGCTGGAGAGTTACAACTCCACTAATGCCTAGAACCTCTAATTTAATTGGTCCAGGATAGGCCCTGAACATGCATAAATTTTATGTCTCTATGTGATTTTAATGTGCAGCCATTATTGAGAACAACTGACTTAAATATTGATGACTCCCTAATTAATATCCCTAGGCCAAACTTTTCCTATGAACTCCAGGCTCGTAAGTCAAACTACATACTCCACATCTCTACTTAGATGTCTAACACGCTTGGCAAATTGTACATATCCACAACTAAGATCCAAATCTTTATCGATGAACCTGCACCTTGTAATTACTCCCATTTTAGTAAGCAAATGGCATCATACTTCCTTGGTTTCTCCACTCTCTCCTTGGGTGGCCTTTCTCATCTTTTAGTGGTACTTCTGACTTTTATACTTCTTAAATGTTGAGAACACTCCACGGCACATCGCTCCCCTGGTAATCTCATCTACATGTTGATGACACTCTAATTTAAGTAAACATGGTCAAGTTTCCCAAATTTAACCTGTTCAAAAGAAAATTACTTGTTCCCTTTTCACCTTGTCCAACCAGTTGCTCCTGTCAAAAATTTGGAAGTTCAGCATAGACAATATAGCCAATAGTTCTATAACATCTTTCTGTGTTGACAGATAGGAACTACACTAGTTGGGGTGAGCATTTGATAATGTAGATAATTGTTGAATCACTGTACTGTATACTTGAAACCAATAAAATATTCAATATCAATTATACTTCAATAAAAATATATCAAAGAAAAAAATGCCAAAAACAGAAAAATAAATTCGTGGTAATCTGATTCCTCTTGGCCCCTGCATCCAGTCCATGTGCAAGTTCTATCAATTATACTTATAAAATGCAGTCCTCATCTGTTTACTTCTCTTATCTCTGCTGCTACCATCCTAAGACATTAATGATAAAAGAAAGTATTAGCAAACTGGGACCAAAAGGGGATATTCTAATCTGATAATGGGTATATATCAGGCCTTTTGAAAACATCATACTCAATAAGGAGTTTTAGAAATATTATAATTGAAGTTAGAAAAAAGGCAATGAAAAATAATTCCATCCACAACAGCAACCACAAATGTAAGGAATCTAAGACTAAATCTAACAAAGATGCAGAGCAAGTTACAGAAAATTATTGAGGGGTGTGGGAAAAGACTGAAGAGATAAATAGGTTTTATGGAGGGAAAGACATGATATCTTAGTGTATCAGTTCTCTGTAAATTTCATGCAGTTTCAATAAATATCCCATCTCTTTTTAGGGTAACTTTACTTGCTGATTTTCACATTTGATTCAGATATCAAGATTTAATGCAAAGCTCTAATGATTAACAAGTGTTATATTGACACAGGATCAACAAATAGACCAATGGAATAGAGTAGAGTGTTGCTTTGCACTGAATTGTGGGCCACCCCCAAATTCCTAGCAATAATCCCCAAAGTGATAGTATTTGGGGATGGGGCCTTTGGGAGGTAATTAGGTTTGTTGAGGTCATGAAAGTAGGAACCTCATTATGGGAATAGTGTCCTTACAAGAAGAGATACCAGAGAGTTTGTGAGCACTCTCTCTCTGCCATGTGAGGACACAGCATAACCTCTGAGATTGCCCCTTCAGCATCATCCTCAGAAGGCAAATACATGGAGAAAAGCTGTTCCAGCTAATACATAGACCTGGGAAGCAGGAGAAAAAAAATTAATGTTATCATATGACACTAGGTTTGATACACAGCAAAAACTGAAAGGTACAATGCTATTTATGTACATATATACACACATCTATATACACATCTATATTTATATATACATAGATGTATATATATCTTTGTAATGTGTATATCTGTGCAATAAAAACAGGAATAATAAGCAGTAAATTTAGAAGAGTGATTATTTTTGAGGGTGGGAACATGGAATCCTTATCCCTTTATTATGCTTCGTTTTACCTCATAGCATGTGTTTATTGTTTCCCTCCCCCTTCCACTAAAATGTGAATTCCACCAAAGAAAACAAATTTCCTTATTGGTTGACTGCTGTGGCCTGAGCACGCAGTACAGTGACTGACACACAGTAGGCACTGAACACATACTCATTGAAAGAATAAGATTGTTGGTGCATCTGTAAGTAGGGACAACACTACTGGCCTTGGAGAGTTACACAGAAGGTTCAAGGAGAGTATGTCTGCCACCATGCATTGTGTTGAACCTGTCATCTAGCTGCATAATTAGGAAAGTCTCCTTTCTTTTCCATTTCTATGCTGGATCTGCAGTTTCTCTGTTGAACTATTTTAATAGTGTACAGAGCACTCAAGTTGTAGGTTCCACTGCTTTTTAGCTGCGCAATCTTCAACAAGTTATTTAACCTTTCTATGCCTTATTTTCCTTATCTATAGACTGGAGACAATAATATTCACCTGATAGGTTGGTTGAGAATATTAAATGATACAATGACATTAAGCATGTAGCACAGGAGATCACACATAGCACATGCTCAATAAATATTAGCTACTTTATTATTATTATTATTATTAATTATTATTATTATCACTATTACTACTACTACTACTACCGCTGCTACAAAATAGGCAGTTACTTGTGTGGTATAAGTTCAAGAATATTTGGAAAGTTTCTTTTTTAAAATAATGTATTCCATACTGGCCTGTCATTTACATCTTAAATTGCACCATTATGGAATTATTCTTTTGGTTTATGGCTTGTTCATTCCAGTTGCCTCTTATAAACTTTACTTTTCTCAACAGTTTAGCACCATTAATTTTATGTGATATCTTGTTTTCTTCCATTCCTGGGCAGATGGGCAACATGAGGGCCCTGGGAACAGGTTTAAGAAGAGAAGTGATGGGATAAATTCCAAAGGTAACCTTGGGTGACTTGCCCCTTCTCCATAAGGATGGCCCTGTTTGTAATTGCTTCTAGTCATCACTCTGTCTCAGCAGGAGCCTACTCTCTAGTGTCTGTTACTTATAATGCTGGTGAGAGGCTGGAAATCTGTGAGAAGTATTTCCTCTCTTAGGGTTCCCAAATGTCCCATGTTCTGAGTCCTATTTCTCGCTGTTTTAGGTCCAGCCTGTCATCTCCCTCTGTTGGGGACCTGCCAGGAGAAACCAACCCCAAACTTGTTACATAGGTGCTTTATAAAGTTGTACAACCATAACCACAATCCAGTTTTAGAACATTTATGGCTGCCTTCTGAATGTATTCCCTGAATCTTATTTAGTATTCTCAATGAGAATCCTACAAAATATCTAAACTTTAGCTAAGTAGTTTTATGGAACAAACGCCTCCCAACAAAGTGGCACAAAATGAATTTCTGTAGAATTAATACAATTTTAAATGACAAAGAGCTTTTAGACTTTTCAATACAATTAGAACTACATTTAATGACATGTGTGGGAGGAATATGGGGATCATGCAAAAGACTAAATTGGATATTCTCATGAGGGAAGGATTGTGTTAGGGCTAGTAACCAATAACTACCTCAAAAGACAAAAACTTTACTATCTCAACAAAATGAAAGTTTATTTCACCAAGTCTAATGAAAGTTGGTGGGAACCTCCAAGCAGTAACTCAGGGATTCAGGTACCACCCGTTTTGTGACACCACCATCTGAACATATGGCTTACAAAATGATAAAAGCAGAAGAGAAAGATGGAAGAAACAACTTCGAATTCATACACATGACTTCTACTTAAAGTCCATTTGTCAGAACTAACTATATGGCCCTAACCTAATTGTAAGGGAGTTTGGGAAAGTAGGTTAACACATATATCATTACATGAACACATTACATAACACATATATCATTACATGCTCTTAGCTACAGTGGTCAAGCCTTTGGTGCTTTATTCTCTTCCTTCTACCCCTTCTTCAAGCCCTCAGAATGTCTCAATTATCTCACAATCGTCTGATTCCACATTTTTTGCTTCTAGAAATTAGATTCTCTCTTGGTTATTAAAGGGTGCAATAAAAATTGTTGAATCACTGTGTTGTACACCTGAAACCAATATAAATTGCTTTGTATATCAACTATAAGTCAATAAAAAACTTTAAAAATGAAATGAAATGAAACGTACAGCTATAGCGAGACAGTAACACCATTGTTCACCAAGAAGTGACACAAGTGAACATACCTGCTCCTCAGCCTGAAAAATCTCCAAAATTGTCAGTTCTGTATGACGAACTGTTTTACTTTATCAATTCAGTGATATTAATTCTTTGTAAAATTCATATATCTGTACCAATGTATATCCATGATTTTATGAATCTATATTTTTCCAGCTTTATGGAGAAATGATTGACAAAAATTGTATATATTTCAGTTGTACAACATGATTTTTTAAAGTTGTACAACATGATGATTTAATATATGTATACATTGTGTAAAGATTACCACAATCTAGTCAATTAATATATCCATTACCTCACACAGTTACCATTTGCATGTGTGAGTGTGGGGGGGTTAAGATTCTTTAGATTGTCATCCATTACTTCATCAGCTCAGTAAATATGGTCACTAATTGATTATCCTCAATTACTGTTTGTGATAAATGTAATGGAGGGATCTCTTTCCCTGTCTGCTAATCTCCTTTTTCTCAGTCCTTGCCATATTCGATAACATCTTACAGTAATGTATTCTAGGTCAAAAGCCTAAGAGGAAAGCTGTCAAAAAAGACCAGGAGACATGGAGTTTCAGCCCTGGCTCTGCTGCTAATTAGCTGTATGACTTTGGGTGAGTCTCTTAACCACTCTGAGTCTCTGCTTTCTTATTTGAAGATAAAAATTATAATATCTTCCGATAATAAATGAGTGGTCGTGGTGCCCTCCAAAGAACAGCCTTGTCTCTGTTGCAAGCTAATCCACCTTTTGTGCATTCTTGGGGTTTCTTCTTCTCTGAGAGCCTTGCTCCTGTAGTCCCAGTCCTTCCTTCAGTGTCGGTGGGCTTTGTTCCAATTATTGTAGATTGAAATAACAAATGTGGTTGTATAGTTTTCATTGGTTCATTATGTTTCCTTATACTTTTATACCCTTAGTCGTCTAATGCCATACCTCTGTCTCAACAACCTTTCTCCCCCCAAAAATGCAAAGTCCTCTTTGATTGAACTGTATACACTTCATTTCTCCTTTCTAGGTCAGACATGCTCTCATTATTTACACAAAATGCTGACTCAGTAACATTCCAGTATCCTGAACCAAACTCCTCCGAATTGTTTGGCAATCAACCTAGGAAAAAGCACCTTTCTCATTTTTATGCAAGCTTTCCTCCTCTCTCTGACACGTGGCTTCCCCACAGATTTGCTCTCTCAGCCAGGACCAGCACATCTCCACACCGTATTTTTACATCTGAGTCAGCAGTAGAGTATTAACTCATTAGCAACAAAATTGCCTTTCTTAACTCTAAACATTTGCCAGACTAGGGTTGTTTTCAATTAGTAAATTTGGAGAGAGAGGGTTTTTTTCCCCCTTTCTTGCACAGCCATTCTTTTCACAGGGTGTAGTTGGGAAGCTCAAAGGAATCCGTGTAAATATATATATGCATAATAGGTATGAAGCATAACTCAGAAGACGGAGGTATATATGGGAGCCATCTTCTATAAGTAATCTTTCCCTGGTTGCTTTTAGAAAGGAAAAGGCTAGAATATATTGTAAGTTTCAAGGACTTTTATCATTTGCATGGCTGGCATACTACCATTCAATCATAATCATATTTATTTTCCATCCCTAATGAGTTTTGCAGGATAATGCACATCTCTCTTTTTTCTGTAAATCATAACAATGCATGGACATTACCCAACCTGATTCCTGCTTTCCTGTCTTCACTTGTATACTATCTTCTCTTTAAATTTATATTTTAGATTATTGGATGTGACAGCAATCAAAAGAAACCAATTTTATTTCTAAATGATAGAAAAATCACAAGTATTTTGATAAACTGAATTATTTTAAAAAT
Organism: Manis javanica; assembly: GCF_040802235.1. NCBI lineage: Eukaryota > Metazoa > Chordata > Mammalia > Pholidota > Manidae > Manis > Manis javanica. Next base: position 103,147,400 of record NC_133174.1, on the reverse strand, counting down.
CAGCAACTCTAAGAGATTTGGGGTTTCACGGAGCTTATGAAGTGTAAATGGCCACCACCTACTGCTACATACTATTGAGTAGTTTTGTAAAACCAAAAATGGTCTAGTCAACTTTAAGGGAGAATTTGTTCTCAAAGTGATGTTCTACCACAATTGTAAATTCCGTCACTCTTTTGTGGTTTAAACTTAGGAACTACACTAGTATCTGAAATGATGGGAACAGTAGAATCTGTTACATTACCAGAATCATGACAAGAAAAGGCAAGGTTAGGGAAAATTCTAACTATTGCTAGCTCCTGGTGTATTGATTTATGGACTCACAGATTGGACAACCTATGCATGGTGAAGAGGGAGGGGTGCACACACATATACATGTGTCCCTTTATAACTTGTGGTAGGAAGAATTCTAAAAATGCATCCCCCTTCCCCGACCAGGTTACACTCCCTAATATGATGAGCTATCACTCCTGTGATAATATTATGTATTTGGCACAGTTGGCCTGTAGATAGGGAGCTTTTTCCAGTGGGCCTAATCTAATTATGTGAACCCTTAAAAACAGAAAACTTTTTCTGCCTGGTGGCAGAAGGGGACATCAGAGAGATTCAGACCATGAGAAGGATGTGAAGTGCTGTCACGTGTTTGCATTTGGAGGGAACCATGTGAGAAAGATTGCAGGTGGCCTCGGGAGCAGAGTGACCCCTGGCTACAGTCAGCAAGGAGATGGGGACCTCAGCCCTGTAACTGCAAGGAACTAAATTCTGCCACCAATCACACGAGCTTGGAAAAGAGTCCTGGGCTCCTAGATGAGAATGCAGCTCAGCTGACAGCTTTATTTCAGCCTTATAAGACCCTGGGCAGAGATGCCTCTCATACCATGCTGCACTTCTGACCTTCAGAATGATGAACTAATAAATGAGTGTTATTTTAAGCCACAAAGTTTATGGTAATTTGTTAGGCAGCAATAAAAACTAATAAATCACTGAATTAATCTTGTCCCAGGATCACAGAGCTCCTGAAGGCATGGACTATGTCATCTTTATGGAAAATGCCCACTGTCCCTAATGCAAAGTCTTGTGTCCAGTAAATACTCCAGAACTGTTAGCTGGTGACAAATAAGCTCACTGGGTCAAGTGTAATTGTTCAGTTTGCTCATTGGACTTGGAGTGTCACTGAGCTGCTTCTCTGATTTACTGCTACTATTAAGCTGTTCAATAGAAGACAACAGCCAGAGAGCCAAGGGGTTCAGCCGAGCTTCTCTACTCCCCTACAACAGATAGGAAGGGTCCCTCAGGCACACACGAGTTTAACAGCAACATTGTGTGGTCTTAAATAAGCCAGGCTGGGCTCCCTCTGGGATCGGGGAGATGATATCAGATATAAAAATAAACCACCAGGCACTTGCTGCCCTCGTTCTTCAACTGATGAGGAGCCAGATGATGAAGTTGCACTTTTAACATGATCATGAGAATGGAAAAAAGCTCACTCCTCTTTCAGTTCTTATTAGAGTCTTTGTCCAGAGAAAGGCTATATTTACAGGTGCATTGCAAAAAAATGTACCTCCCTTCCTGTTCTCAGCAGGGAGGGCAACTGTGGCTGCTGTAACATTGGCTCTGCTTTCCCCTCCACAAATACCCTTTCCTTTGCTTCCTCCTTCCTTCCTTTCCCCTACCCCCTATTCCTAGTTTCATCTTTTGCTACTGAGCTGCTTAGCTGGGAGAGTGAGAGCCCCAGAGCAGTCACAGAAAAAAAAAACCTCAGCCTCTCAGAGTGAGATAAATGCCCTTTATTCTTATTTGAGTTTCTCACTGCTTAGAGTGTAATGGTAGAAAATAGAACAGTCTAACAGAAGCAGAGAGCAGGACCTTTTGCATGGTGTTTGGAAAAGACTAAAAAAGGGGGCAGAAAGGAGGATGAGGTGACCCTGTTCCTGTCCCTTGGCAGTCACTCAGTCAACATTTCTGGTGTGCTGTGACATTTACTGTCATTCCATGTCATGTCATGAAATATGGTATAAAGTAGTTTCAGTATAAGTGCCTACTTTGAGCCCAGACATCTTGGGCTCCAAAGGAAACAGAATATTTGGTCCTTGCCCTTTAGGACATCATAGGGTTGCCAGGGAGCATACAGCCCATGTATGAGAAAGACATGCAGAAGACACAGGTGGCCCCAGAACCATGCAGAAGAACTGAGGGGACAGGGTGTAGTGGGGCTGGAGGAGAAGGGTGGGTGGGATATGACAGTGGAAGCAGCAGTGACGGCTATAAAAATGCAGAAGAAGGGTCTTTGTGGCATGGGCTTGGGAAGGACGATTGAAATGTAGCTTCAGGGAGGCAGGGTGAGGAGGGGATGGACATTCTTTGTGCCTAGTTGCCACAGAGTTTTCACATTGCTATGGACTGAATTATGTCCCCTTAACATTCATATATTGAAGCCCTGAATTTTCATGTGACTGTATTTAGAGACAGGGCCTTTCGATAGGTAATTAAGGATAAATGAAATCATAAGCATGGGGATCTAATCCAATAGAACTAGTGTCCTGATAAGAAAAGGAAGAGACACCAGGGACATATGTACACAAAGAAAAAGGCCATGTAAGGACATATCAGGAAGGTAGCCATAGGCAAGCTAAGGGGAGGGGCCTCAGGAGAAACCAATCCTGCTGACAACTTGATCTTGGACTTCTACCCTCCAGAATTATAAGAAGATGTACTTCTATTGTTCAGCTACCTAGTCTGGAGTGTTTTGTTATGGTAGTCCCAGCAGGCTGATGCACATGTGAAGGAAGATGGATCTTGAGCCCTGGTTCTCAATACTGGATGAGGGTTGTCATGGTCAAAGGCTTCAGTGGGCTAACAATGATGGAGTCATTGGTGTGGAGGATGCAGAAAGGTTCTGGCATGGCTCTCAGCTAGGTGACCTTTTGTAGGTCATGTTACTTTATCTGGGCCATTTTTGTCTCTTCAGTGAATCAGGAAATCAAAAAGAGTAAGTTGCTATTGCATGGTTATAAAGTCCAAGGTGAGGGTCACAAAAACCTTGGTATATTTTTTCAAAATATTTCTGCCCCACTGCTTTGTTCCCTGTTTCTATTGAGAATCCCTGGTTTTGCTATTGCAGGTCATTTAAGGTCAGTAAGTTTTGCAGTCTTACACATCCACGCATGTCTACTTCTCATTACTGATAGGACTTCTAGTCCGAGAAGGGCCAGTACCTTCTGCTTTTGGCTGGGTAGAGAACTTAACCCAGCCAATTTTACCACCATAGACTCTGGGTGAGAGGAAATGCCTCTTTTGAAGTAAAAGTTGAGGAGAACCATCAGAGTAGTAATAGGGGCTCTTGGATCTCTCAGAGGCCAGATTGTTCAATAGCTGAGAACTCAAAATAGATAAAACCAGTGCCTCAACATCCTGCTTCACTCTTAGAAATGGTGTCCCAACACTGGACAAAGTGGTATGGAGTACCATTCTCATTGTCAGAGAGGAGCGCCCATCCTTAGCTCCCTTTGCCTCCCATTAACCAGGCATCCTTGGCTGTAATTGTCCATTCAGACAGCCTGAATACAGGTCTATTCAGAGAGACCAGGGGCCTGAGTACAAGAATGGAGTTTTGAGCTTATGGGCACAGACCTCCTGGTTCTCCCCTGCCACTAAGCCTAGGTACCTCTTCAATCTGTTCCCAATTTCCACTGCTCAAATGCACACACTACTCACCTGAACTGAGACGTTCAGAACCCCCCAGAAGCCCGTACGAGAAATCCTGAGCTCAGCTAAGTAAGTGGCAGAATGATTGAGCATTTCTTCCTTTAGCTCTGATGAGCCTCTAACCCAGGAAGGAGATTTATTTCTGTTGTCAATGTTATTTCAGGGTTCATGAACTAGTCATCTACCTGGCTTTTCAGCCAATCATAGGCAGTGATAAAGAGGGGACTGGCAGGCAACAAGGTCTGCTGGGGATATGGCAGGTTATTTTGAGCTTATCTTATTCTTAGCCAGCAGCCTGGGGCATTGGTGTCTGCACATGATTCAGTTTTGCCCGGTGGTGGTGGCAGCAGGACACTTTGCTTCAGGTGCTTGGCGTTCTGTATTACAGAAATGAATTATGGGGAAAGCAGCTTCCTGATGCCAGCTCAGTTTCCCAGCAGACCTGGAGGGTCAGGAGGAAGATTTCATGTAGGCACGCTGAGCAGACGCAGAAATGCCAGTGCTCACAGGGGCTCCTGGTGCTTAAAACAAAAAACAACCAACCCTGTGTGCCACAGTATGTCCACCCTGATTTAGAAATGAAAGTAATGACTACCTCCATCATTCAGATGTGGAAAGACTGGCAAGGTATTGAGCAACGGGAGGGGTCTGCAACAGTGCACCAAGAAAGGGATGCCTTACTCTTTGTGCTCCTCCCTCTGGGAGAACAGGGTGAAGAGCCAAGGTCTGTGCCTTCTGAGAGCATCACACACTAGGAGATGAGTTACTCTGGTTCCCAGGAAGCTCTTCCCCATGGGTTGTATGCTTTCAAGTCCCTGATTTGTAGAATTCCTTCATAACTGCAACCCTTTCCCAACTGCCTGTTGGGATGCTTAGCACAATGCTGGCCACACTGTTAAGTATTCAGTAAGTGTTGAATGAATGAATGTGGCTTTCATACTTAAAAAATCGACAGAACCCTTCCTTTCAAATGTAATATAAGTCTGAAAGTCAACATGCAGAATGGATAAAAGGAGGAGAACCACTCTGGTGCTAGGGGATAGGGTTGGGGGGCAGAGCTGTGCCTCTCAACCTTCCCTTCCCTATCTCTTTTGGGAGATACCCTCAACAAAAGGTCATTAACTATCTATGGTTTTCCCAGTCCCATAAGCATTCTGGGGGACTTAAAGGAGTAGATAGCTTTATCATGAGGAGGACAGCGTTTAAGATGGACAATAAAATGTATGCATGGAAAATATATGAGAAAACCAGGGAACCCCAAGGAAGGGAAATATCACAGTGGACTGGATTCCACAGAGAAGGTTGGCTTTAAACTAGGTCTGAAAGGGAGTGTAAGATTTCAGTATAAACGAAGAGTAGAAAGTGCTGCAGACTGAGATTACAGGATAAGCAAAGACACAGAAGGGAATGAGCCTAGCATTGGCACCGGGATGGAGAAGCGGAATGGTAGTGGAGCAGTGTGACTATGTAAGCAGAAGAGATGTGTGTGTATGTTTGGATTGGTGGGATTTATGAGGCAGTAAGTTGGAGTCAGATGATGGTGGTCTTGAAAGGTTGCAAGAATTCTGGAGCTGACCAACTGTGGGGGAGCTACTGGAGGTTTTTAAGTATGCCAATAGCCAAGTAAGAAATTTCTCTGGCAGAACACACACATGGAAGGGATGAGAGTCCACAAGTCTACATAAGTAGTTATGGCATTCTTCTAGGTTTGAGGCTTGTCTCTTTCTTTTTCTACTTAATAGGATTCAGTCCCTGTTGAGTTGGGTTGGGTCAAACCCATCTAAAAAATTTCTGTGTGTACTCCTTGCAGGCTATATGGCCTGCTTAACTGCAATCCATTTTTTAAAGCAAGTAACATCTTTAGCTTAGGGGACCACCAGCCATCTGACTGTCCCAGGCAGTTCAGGGAGTTTCTGATCAAGAGAAACAGTCCAGGAAAGGCAGCTTCTAATAGCACTCTCACTGAGTACTGGTTTGAGTCAACACAGGCCTGCTTTGAGGCACCCACATAGTGTGGTGTCATGCTTGGTAGCACTCAGATTAGACATGCAATGAGGATTTGTTCTAAAATATCTGAGGGAAATTATACAGTACAATTGGATTAAAAGGATCCTGGGAACATTTGCTATAGTTACAAACTCTAGACAATAAATTTAAGCAGCCCCATCTGTAACCAATGCCGTTTATATTGCTTCAAGGAATGGGAGCACCTCTGGAGTTACCACATTTATTCCTTGTATCTCCAGTGCTGCAGGAAGCTTTTTGCCAGTTCCCAACCTGACCGTGATTCAGATATTCTCATATGGAATCCAAGTTTAGGTGTTCTCTCTAGGTTAGGGTATTAGTGCAAAGAAGTGGGAGTGGTGGCAATGAAGGTGTCACAAGCTCTAGGCAAAGGAAGCTCAGAGAGAAGAACACATTAGGATAGACAGATGTAACCCACTAAGAACACTCCCTGGACCTTGGTCATGTGATGGCTGTTATTATCATGAGTGAATATGACTGTGAAAGAAACAAGAAAAAATAAAGAAACATGGGGTGGGAGGCTAGAGTAGGACCAAATGTGACTGTTAGGGTCATCCATTCAGATGTATCTAATGAAATGTAAAATCGGTTCTACACATTCTATGAATCTTCCATAAGGAAATTACTATAGGCACTAAAGAATCACCAGTGAGTAGAAATACCTGCTCTCAAATTTACAATCTAGTGTGGGGCAGGAGACAGGCAAGAAATGAAATAAACACAGACTTTCCCTGATGACATCATTCAGTTCCATGGCTTTATTTACCATCTATATTTTGACTTCTAAATTTACATATTTAGCCCTGATGTCTCCCTGGAACTCAAGACTCATTTATCCAATTGCCAATTCAATGTTTCCATTTAGGTCTTATGGACCACTCAAGTTGAACATGACCAAGACAGAACTTTTGAAATATTTTTCCCCAGATCTGTTCCTTCCACAGCACACCCTGTCTTGATAAATCACCTCACCATCTGTCCACTTGCTCAAGCCAAAACATAAGAGTCATCCTTGATTTGTCTCTTTTCTTCTCCTTCCAGCAGTAATTGCATCTGCATTAAGTCAATGAGAAAAGACTGAAATAACAAATTAAGTCTAGTGTGAAGTTGACCCTGATAACCTGTGTCTATATAACACAGAACTTTCTTTCATCAGTGGCAGAACACTATCCAAAAAGAAGAAATAGAGGCTTTGCATCAGATGGACCTGGGTTTGAAAAGCAGCTTAGCCTCTGACAAGCTGCGTAACTTTGGGCAATTTTTTTAAACCTGTCTAAGCATCAGTTTTCTCATCAGTAAAACAGATGATAATACACCTACTGCATAGGGTTATTGTAAGAACTAATGAGTTTAACATAGAGCAGAATCTACCACATAATATACAAACTAGTGATGAACAAGAAGAGGAAGAAGGAGAAGCAGGAAAAGAAGGATAAATGAGTTCTTGCAAGTTTATTCAGTCCTAAGATTCTCTCTGTCTATAACATTGCCTTGGCCTGGGTTCTCAGGAAGGTGACTGTAACTGGGAATGATTGTATGGGTCATGATCTGAAGGTTTTAGCTCCATGACCACACCAGAACTTAGCCAATTCATAAGGAAAAAAAAGTGAAATCATTCCAGCTAATTATATGTCCCAGGATCCAGATCATGGTCCAGCAGCCAAGGGTCACTTTACAACTTTACACTAACTCCTCCTTGTACTTTGAAGTGGAAATGTATTGGTGTAACACAGAGTCACAGATGGCTAGGGAGCTAGAAAAGACTTCAACATGATTTCCTTCAAAGAATACTACAAATGAGGTACAATCAAAAGAAGTCACTCAGTTCCTGAATGAGGGCATAAATGCTGAGAAGTAATCATAACAATGGTTGTTCTTTATGCACAAAACAGAAGCAGCAGTGAATTATCAATCCTAAAATTAGAAAGGAATATTTTCCATGAATATTTGTAGTTCATTATTGACTTTTGAAGCTCATTATACAAGTACTAAAATATGGGATTTTATGATTACTTTATATAATTACATATAGATGGAGAAAGCCCAAGTCAGTAGGAGATATGCATGAAGAATGAGAGGTAAAATTGGCCCCTATGTATATTTCAATTTTACTGCATGTAGAATTCAGTATTTCAAAATGACAAAAGAGTCATCTTGTTTTCAAATAGATTATAAAGCACAATAAGGGTAATTTATTTACATAACTGTATTCTGGTAGCTCACAGTATTTTTCAACTGTTCTCTTTGTTGTTCTCATAATGGAAGGGTAAGAGGTTTTAACCCTTGCATTTTTCTAGCTATGAAGACTGAGGCACAAAGTGGCCAAGCCATTTCTAACAATAGTACAATGGATTGTTGGTACATTTGTCTTTTAAAATGGGATTCATAAGACTGACTGTCCTATCTCATACTGTTGCTATAAGGGCATGCATAAGACACCCCTTGTATGACCTTACCTCCTACTCCATCTGCTACTGACTGCATTATTTATTTCCTCAAAGACTACCAACCTGACACTGCTTCACTTTGGATCCAGTGATGCTATCTCTTTCTCCCTACCCTGTGGTTTTGAGGGCATCTTGGGGTTGGATGTCTTTGGGACTACCCTTGACCTATGGGAGCCAGAATTGGTGGATAAATGCCTTCCACATTTTCTCTCTGTGCTGGTAGTTCTGAGATACACTCTTCATTTCTTCAGCTTCCCAACCATCCTCAGAGATACTCAACTCAAGAATGCCTCCTCAAATTGTCTTTCCCTCCTTCCATGTGACGTCCCCATCTCTCTCCCTGAAATTGCTTCCCAAGTATATTACCTATATCCAAGCCTTTCCCTCTATCTTTGCTTTCAGGATAAGTAAAGCCAAGACAGGGTGACATGAAATAATATAAATGAAAGAACCTGAAAACCAAAAAGTGCTTTGTAATATAAGCTATTACTGCAATATATAATATTAGAAATATTTGTAACCAATTATAACCATCAAAATTAATGTTCAGCTTGAACATATTGAAGAATTGAAGCAAAAATAGACAAGTCTTTCTGAAACCTTGGAATCACCACAAATCAGCAGTACCTATTTTTTTCTGGATGAACACAAACTCTTCCCAAAGGGTATTCAGGCAAAGAATGAACAGAACCAGTTTCCAGTGCTGTCTCAACCTTTGTATGCATAATTCCTAAAATTGTTCTGCTCGAGAATGTGCCTGCAGTCAAGATGTCCTACTAAGGTTTCCCTTTCCTACTTCTCCTTTGACAGTCATCCTTATCCCTCTATACAAAAGAAAGGCAGAATATTCATGCTTACTCTTACTATAATGTATCCCATCTTCTGACTATTGTTTAAAAGCAATGGCAATATTCCTGAGAAAGAGTTCTACAAGAGCAAAGCAAAGAAAGTGCTGGTAAGAAATAACTTTGGTGGACCTTTCACTTCTTAATGGTCCTACAGCTTCTCTTCAATGTGCTGTTAATTTCCACATGTAGATTAAATATGTACTCATAAAAGCAAAATATCTACTTATGTACAGTTGTAGGATGAACTGCTTCTAAATAGCTATCTAGAAAGTGGTGCCCAGAATTTTAGGGAACCAGTTTCATACAGTTAGGAAAAAAATCTCCTTCTTCAGCTAATATGCTTTTCTAATTCTGTTAAATGAATACTTTTTTCATTTGACTTCAAAATGAATTATGAATGAATTTTTTTCAACAATAAAATTAAATTACTAATCTATATATAATAATAATTCTCAAGTGTCTTTCTGTATTTCCTGAATTTTAAAGCTTTTATGGAAAATTTCGATTAGCAAACTGAAATACAGCATATATAATATGTATAAGTATATATGTGTATGTATATGTTTATGTGCTTGTGGTCCATGAGATAAATCCTAAAATGCACAATTTGCATTTCCTTTGTTTTTATATTCTCATTTTGAAATAATGCTAGATTTTCCCTTTGTTATTAATGCATGTCTTGGGGGAGATATTCTGACACTGTGGAAATGTTCTGTTCCTCCTTAAACTTTTGCCCACTATTTTTAGCATTCATTGGTGGATGCTGCGATTATTACTGTGGTGTTCTAATGGTGATATTCTGTTTCCCTTAATCCTTCTACACTTATTAAATGGAATTCTTCTGCAGGAATAGCTATCCCATCTCTATTTATTTGTTTATTCATTCAGTAATTCAATTACATATTGTATCAGTATAGACTTATAGATATTTCTTGTATTTGATAAGCTATAATCCTGTACAGTTGATATTGATTTTCTTGCTCTAAGTGTCCTAGCATTGACTTTTGGGATCTCTGATAATTGGGAGAGAAATCCCTTTCCAAGTCAGATGGTTTACATTACTAACTTTCAATGATATTGAGATACTCATCAAATTATCAGCTGATTGATCATCAAAAAGAATGTCAATGATAGAACAGTATAATCTTTCACATGTAACACAGAAGGCAGTCAAGTGACATTATAATAAGAAAACTTCCATTCCTATGTGCTTATTTATGAACAAGATTTCTCAATACTTATCCTGTGAAAAATAAAAACTAAAAGAAATAAATTAAGTTAATTCTGAAACATTAAAATCCAGCAGTTTTTAATAGCATTTTATTTTTTCATATTTAGCAATTTTAAAAAAATATGTAATATATTAATATAGTTTTATCAATGATGTACTACTCATAATTGTAATAGTAACTTACTCCAGAGGAAAAAATAGCAATTATACTCTACTGTCCCAAGAAATAAAAAAAAAATTTAGTGTGCTGAAATATAATATTTGTGAGTGATCAGTAAAATACTTTCAAGGATATAATACAATATTCTGTGGAGTAAGTAGAAAAGAGTAGAAAAGGGTAAGGAGAAAAGATGTTCACATATTTTTAATGGTTGAGGTTGCATATCAAATCTCTATGGTAGTCAGATTCCACTGAACACATTTAAAAGAGCCATATATAGTAGTTTTATTTAACAAGTCAATATTTAAAATATGCCAGAAAAGATTTTCCTTCTATTACATGTGTAATACAAGTTAGATGTTAGCTAAACATGTACCTGGAAATACACTGTTTTTCAAAAGTCTTTTGGGAGTTCCATGAGAGAAAACGAAAAAAAGCAACTTCTGTAAATGATTGGCCAAAGTTCGGCCAAATTTGGACCAAGTGGTCAAAATCAGTAGTGGTCTGTAACCCAACCTGAGCTTACAAGCACATTCTTGGGCAGACCTGGGCTACGAGATATCCCAGGAACTGCTGTGGCTGCTTAGTGGTGGGCTCTCTGGACTGCTTGGCTTCCCTGGGCAAGTGCCTAGGGGGCTGTATCCTTCTGCTGAGCCTGCTTGAAACAGCATTGTGATGTAGGGTATGGGTGACTTTGCCAGCTATAATCCTCTTCCCAAGAGCCTTTCATTCCCACTCCCTTCTCTCAACTCTTCTTAGGAAAGAGTGGCTCCTAGAAAAGGAGCTGCTTATTTTTCTTTTGAAAAAGTTCTTTTTCAAGAATTTTCATACAGATATTACTATCATTATTACAAGAGCCTCTGAGTGGTCTTTGTCAGGGATAGCTCATCTCAGATGGAGAAAGGACAGGCTCTGCCCCCTAAGAAAGCAATGGTTGGCTTTAGCAAGAGTGGTTGGGGAGGTAGTGGTAGAGCCTTTCCCAGAAGCACACCAGCAAGAGCTGACCCCTCAGTATCTGAGCACCTCAGCTTCCACCTCCTGTTGATGGGTTCTGTACATTGAGGAAGGGACTAAGTAGATAGGTTTTGCAAGCTTTCCCTTCCTCTGCAGTAAGTCTGCCTGCTGCTCCTATAATTCAAACATGCAATGGCCATCCTTACCCACTGTACCAAGCTGTCGCTGGTAGGACTACCCAAAGAACTGTCCAAAAAGGGAACTGAGACTTGAACAAAGTATGCATGTCTCTCAGATGAGATGGAAATCCTCTGGAAAGTATAAACAACTATATAAATTCATTCATTCCACAAATATTTTAAGTGATTGCTACGTGCTGGATACTCTCTAGGCACTTTATGGCATATCAGGGGAAAAACAGGTGAAGATTCCTGACTTCCTGAAGTATATTTTTAAGTGGGTAATCACAGCTAATAAGTTTATGGGATCTTAGTCCCTTTGGGCTGCTATCACAAAATACTTCAGACTGGGTAGCTTATAAACAACAGATATTTATTTCTCATGGTTGTGAAGGCTGGAAATCTGAGATCAGGGTGACAGATAGTCAGATGAGGGCCCTCTTCTGGGTCACAGAATTCTTACTGTATCCTCACATGAGAGAAGGGCCTAGGAATTTCCCTGGAACCTCTTTTATAAGACACTAATCCTATCCATGAGTGAGGGTTCCACCTTGGTGACCTAAGTATATCCCAAAGGCCCCACCTACTAATACCATCACCTTTGGGGGTTAGAATTTCAACACGGGAATTTTGAGTGACACAGACATTCAGATCATAGTAGTATCCAATGTACCAGGCCCTTTTTAAAGTGCTTTACATCTATAAACTCTTTTAAAGCTCATGACAGTCCTGTGAGATAGCACCATTATCATCACCATTTTACAGATGAGAAAAACTAAGGCCTAGAAAGCTTAAGTAATCTACTCAAGAATTTTTACACAGATATTACTACCATTAGTATAATTTATTTTATTTATCTGATTCATGATATCTCTACTGGATAGAGTCCTAATAGCAGAGTAGCTTTTTCTTTAATGTGGCCAAGTGCTCTGTGATGGTTACTTTTATACATCAACTTCACTGGCCTATGGGTGTCCAGATACTTGGTCAAACACTATTCTGGGTGTCTACGAGGGTATTTTTGGTTGCAATTAACATTTAAATTGGTGGGCTGAGACAGACTGCTTTTCCTAATATGGGTAGGCCTCATCAATCAATTGAAGGCCTGAATAGAATAGATAGAATTTTTACTATTAGTTTTTTTAATTAAAAAAGTAATTTCTGCTCATCATAATAAGTCAAAAAATAGGTGTATATGTACACATATTTTGGGGGCAGGGCAGAGAGAGAGAGAGAGAGAGAGAGAGAGAGACACTCCTCTAGTACCCTCTCAACAAAATTGCCAGTTTGGGATCAAAAATACGGTTCTGTAGTTTGTGTTTTATGTGTTGTTTCTCCAATTACTACTAGTGGATTTTTTTTTCATAGGCTCCTTGGTGATGTACAGCTCTTTTTGGGTGACTAGCCTATTTCCATCTTCTGCCCAGTTTTTCACTGGACACTTCATCTTTCTTGTTTTTGTAGGGTATTTTTATATGGCCTGTACATACGCCCTTTGTATTGCTTTTATTGCTCTATTATTTTTATTGAGGTTTAATTTATATACAGAAAAGTAGACAAATCCTAAAATGAGTTTTCACAAATATGTATACCCATGTAACTACCACCCCGATCAAAACATAGAATCTTTACAGCACACCAGAAGTTTCCCATGGGCCCTTTCTCAGTCCATACTGCAACCAAAGTGGCTCTTACTTCTCACATCCTTAACTGAATTTAACGTGTTCTTGAATTTCATATAAATGCAATCATTCAGTATGTACTCTGTCGTGTGACTTCTTCCACTTAACGTAATGTCTCCACATTTATCAATGTTTTGGGGTATCAGAAGTTTGTTAAAAAATAACATGTAGTATTCCGTCTTAGGAATAGATTGTCATTTTTTAATCTATTCTTTTATTCATGGATATTTGGGTTATTTCCAGTTTTTGGTTCTTATGAATAAAATGGCTATCAATATTTGCCACAGTCTTTGGGCAGATATATGTGTGCATTTCTCTTTGAAAAATGCTGATGACTGGAAATGTTGGGCCACAGGACAGGAATATGTTGAGCTTCATCAGATAAGACCAAATTGTTTTCCCAAAGTGGTTGAACCAATTTACATTCCCAACAGCAACACAAAAGAATTCCAGTTGATCCATATCCTCATGATCACTTGGTCTTGTCAGTTCTTTTGATCTCAGCCATTTGGTGGGTATGTAGTGATATCTCACTGCAGTTTTCATTTATCTTCATTTATTCTTTGACTTCCTGGTCATATTTTCTATTTTGGAATGGTCTCATCTAAGAGTTAGTGTCATTTTCCCCTTGCAAGGAAAACCAGGCTGTGAGAGACTTGGACAAATGTAAATACATATCTTGAGGAAGGAGGCCAGGGAGAAGTTTAGCCCCATTTCTAAGACTCCATCATGGAATTTAGTCATTAAGAGATGGAATTGAGTCACAATTCTGGAATTCATACAGGGCACAAGAGTTTTCTAAATCGAATCCTCTTTTTGGCTTTTTGACAATAGGGTGGCTTCTACATGTAGATTATGTGTCTTAGCTGATGATTACCACACTGGTTTGGAGAGCAGGAAGACTGCATGCAGATGCCCAAGCCTTCTTGGTAAGGACTAGTTCAATTTACAGCAGAAATCCAAGCTGGTTGGTCCACGAACTGATATGTTTTGTTTGGTTTTCACAGTGTTGTAGTTTTAATTGAAGCCACCATTTAAAGATTCAAGAATTTCACATAAAATCATTCAGATCTATCTACAATCAGCTCTTAATAATATGTTCTCCAGTTGCCACAGTTCTCACTACCTCCTCTTGTTCTCTGACACAGAGGCTGGGTATCAGGTTTTCTTATGCCAATACCACATTTCTTGTTTACATTACCCATTTTGTCCTCATAAGTAACTGAGTTTGTGACCTGATACAAAATACCATGGGGAAGAGACAACAGACTTTAAATTTTAAAGACTATCATTTAGCAATAATGTACATGAATGAGGGGAGAGAGAGAGGGAGGGGGAGAGAGAGAGAGAATAAAGTTCTCAGATGAACTGTTTTATTTACTTAGCTCCTTAGTACCTGAAGTAATATATGTCCTTCTATAACATCCTACTATGCTTATGGATAGTGACTGCAGTGTGGTATGGAGGGTACTTGATAACATGGGTGAATATAGTAATCACAATGTTGCTCATGTGAGACCTTCATAAGATTGTATATCAATAATACCTTAATAAAAATAAATAAGTGTCCTTCCACACAACTTTACATAGAACAAATATACAGAAATATCTTTAGAAACTTTATCAAGTTGAAGGAGGTGTTTTTCCAATTAATTGTTTTTCTTTGACTTTGGTGGACAGGGTGTATTGTGACATGGAGTTTTGACCAAGGTTGTCTTGTAACATAGGGGGACTCTGGATGTTTCTGGAAGGAAAGGAATGAGTGGGCAGTCATTTATAAAAGTGCCTGGATTTTACTCTTGGGACTAGCACTCAAAGGGTTTCTTCCCTTTCTTGACCCAGTTATATGTGGCTCACCTCACCAGCTGATAGAGGAGTTCATGGGGTGAGGCAGTAGTGGTGGCTGAGCTGGCTCCCTACCTAAGTGTAGAACTGGGGCTCAGTGGTTCAGTGGGCCAGAAACACATGGAGGGCATGTTAAAACCTAGATAGCTGGGCCCCACCCCCCAGAGTATCCATTCAGTAGTTCTGGGGTGAAGCCCAAGAATTTGCATTCTTGGGTGAGGTGGGATAATTCATCTAGACTTATTATTAATGATTTATTCTCAAGAGGGATAGACAAAAATTATAATCCAATAGATTTTATTTCATGTTCTTAGTACATGCTTCCTGTTACTAATTACCCTGATTTTTCTCTTTTTTTTGCGGCAAACAGTTTGGAAGTATTTAATTATAGGTTGTAGTTTTTTCCAGAGACATAAAAGCAATCAGTGGAGAATTGACTGAGAATTCTTGAACCTGAGATCTAAGTCCTTCATTTCTCCATGGGGAGTAACTCCAGTAGGCAAGCATAAACACACTCTGCCCTGTGGTTTTCTTGCTGAAGCTTGGAAATTCCCACGATAGATCTGGAAGTGCTGGGATTGCACAGCATCGGAAAAGACCACCGTTAACCAGCAAGGCCAAGCAAGCTCTCAAACTAGAATGGGCACGCTGGGAAAGTGACAAAGGGATTCGTTTCTCTCCTTGATGAGTTTAAAGGTAGGATTTGACTTTCCTGAGAACTGGTCAAAAGCCACCCCGCTGAAGCATGTGTTCTTTCCTCCTGTCTCTCTCTCTCTCTTTCTCTCTCTGTCCCATATCTTTACTGCAGCCAATCATTCCAGGATAGCCAATGCATATGTTTTGTTTCTGTGTGTTCTCAAAAAATCTGTATGGGTTTTTAATTTGCATAAACATTGTTCTAAATTTCACCGCTGCTTTCCCAATCAGCTCTTTTATGATTCAGCCATGTTGCCAGGTGGATCTCTAACTTCAGCAGGTGTTAGAATTGCCTGAGGAAGTGGTTCAAGTGAAGATTTCTGGGTTCCACTCCAAGAGATTCTTGTTCAGGAGGTTTGGGGTGGTGCCTGGGACTCTAGGAATCTAGGTGCCTAGAAATCTGCATTTTAACAGATCTACTTTATGGAGGTATAATTTGCATACCATGAAATCTGCCTGTTTTAAGTGTACAACGTAAGGATTCTTAGTAAATTTATGGAATTGTGCAACCACCAGCATAATCCAGTTAGAAATCTGCCATTTGGACAAGCTCCCCAGAGCCTTCTGATGCAGCAGGTCCTCAAACTGCATTCCGTTGAAGAGACTGAGTATGTTTTTTTGGACTCCAGCAGGTCTGTCACTTCTTCCTAGAGCTTCTCATGGCCTGAACCTCTCTCATGCCCTGACCCCTCTCACTCCTTACAGTCCTCCACACTTCCCTTTTATATGATGTGAGCTGTACTCATGACTTCTACCCCGCTCCTTTATCCTTAATCATGCTCTTCTCACATATCAGTATTTCCTGTTAGAAGACCCCATCTGAAATGCACATGCTAACTCAGGTAGTTGTGCACTCTCTCATTTATGTACTTCTCAGGCCTCACTTAAAAAAAAACTCTTTCAAACTATGGAAAAGGAGATTATATGAAGATCATGGGCACTTCATGTCACAACAAGGCACATTGATCAGCCAGGGAAAAGTGATGGTGGTTCTCTGGGGAAGAAGGTGTTTGTTTACATGGGGTAAGTAAGGCTGACCCAATATAGCCTTGACTAGAATGGTTTCCGAGTAAGAGGCCAGCCATTGGTCTCAGCCAGTCTCCAGTCATCTGTAGTGGAGCAAGAGCTGTAGGATCAATAATTGGGGTCTCTGACTACATATGCAAGATGTTGCTTGTCAAGATATAAAAAAGAGCAACCCAAGCTCTATCTGAGCCCTAAATTGGGAAAAGAAACTAAACATCACTGCTCCTGGCTTTCAGATAGATCATGGAGATGGACATCCCATAGGTGTTTCACATTCTGGGTCTACATGCAGAACCCAAAGTTCTAGATGACTATAAAATGCAACTTGATAAACCACTGAAAATTATCTACTTTTCTCTTCAAGGAAAAATATTTATTGAGCAACTATGATTCACCAAGCATATTAGTTTCTGGGTCACTGGTACACATAATTAAATGCACCAGTGAAGAAGGCAAAAAAATATAGATATTATGGCAGTGGTCTTGAAGCTCTGATTCAGTAGGTTTGGGGTAAGGTTACAGGCATTACTGAAGAGGAATAGGGTTGAAAATCATGGCTGTAACCATTGCTCCAATCACAGTTAGTAACTTAAATAATCAGGTGCCTTTTAGCTTCTACCTTATTTTAACTTGCTCTCATTGGAGATTGGGGCTTAAGTAAAAGGACATTGTGGATCTGTCACTTGCTGTAGGTGGGCAAATAGAGGTAAATGGTCAACATGAGCAGAGTGAGGGTACAGAGGCAGTGTGGATTTAGCAGGAATTGGCATGAAAGGTACCTGTCCTGAATTCAAGCTTTTTTACTTCACATTTCATCAAGAGTTTACTTGGGCTCAGTCAACAAACCAGCTTGCCAACTTTGTCATCCAAGCTTTGACTGACCCTGATTGGAGCTATGGGGATATAAAACATGGTTCTACTAACCCTACACTTTCTCGTCATTTTAACCTTCAGAGGATTTTTCCACTCTTCCCAGATTTGTATGAACCTTGTGTCTATTTTAGGAATCAAAAGGCTAAGCATTTTACATACTGAGCCCTTCTAACTTTATACTGATATTGGATGCATTAGAACTGGCTACATGTCTTAAGTACTAATGGGGAGAGCAAAGCAATAAAATTGGGAAAAGCAAAAGAACAGAAAACAGGAATCTCATTCTGCCCTTTATTAACCTCAGGTAAAAGAACTTCTTTTGACCTCAGTTTTTCTCATCTGTTAAAAGGGCATAATAATACTTTCTGTACCTACCGCACTTACCTGTTTTAAGTATTAATACAGATAATGGAGGACAAAGTCTACTGAAAAGCGTACCAAGTGATACAAAATACAAGGTGCTTCTCTTTAAAGTAATAACCATATAATTTACCCTCTGAATCAGGGTAAATTTGGAAGTGAAATAATTATGAATAGTTGTTAATCTACAACAGACATAAAATGGGACTGTCTTAGGCAAACCCAGACTACAGTTACCCTTACATTGACTTTCATCTCATTATGTCCATCCTGTCCACATGTTTACTTGACTTCACTCTTAAATGCTCTGCTTTATCTTCTAGGCCACACATCCTCTTTAGGGAAAGCAAGAAAATGTACGTGTATGTGTGTGTGTTCTCCAAAATATCTGATCTAGAAAAAAGTTGGGCCATGAATAAACTTATTCTCCCTCGTTGCTATTACAACCAAAAGGTTCCCATGTAAATAGCTACAATGCACAGCTTTGGCTGATGACTGATCACTTGAATGGGCTCCAGCTCTTCCCTGGGTTCTTTTTGCTCTTTCCCCTCTAATATTTGCCTCTGATATGTTGCTAAGTATAGGGCAAGGCAGAACCACAAGAGCTGGTTTGGACAGCCTCCCCAGCTGAGCAGCCAGACACAATGGCCTGAGGAACATCTTGGGTGGGTAGACAGTGGAGAAGCTGAGAAGTGGCCAACTTTGGTCCTTACAACAGAATAAGCAGGTGTTCAGGCTTTGTCTTAGGAGATAGTCTTGCCCTTTCCTGATGGGGTTTACCCCAAATTTCCATCCAGGACGCGAGGGAGGAGCTCACTTTTGGGGATTGAAAAGGCTATGCTCAAGTGGAAATTAGTGAAAAATGATAAAGCCTAAGGCCAAGTGGCTGGCCGAATTTCTCTATTCTCCCTTTCACATAACGAGCATCAAATCCAGAAGGTTGAGTGAGCACAGATGAACAAAATTCATTAAAGTGAAATAAAATTTACAGCATAATTGATTTGAAAATTATTTAATAGGAAATGGTTCCATCAATAGATATACACAGAAAACCATTCACAGAAATGAACATAATTGAAATTGATTTTACACAGTAATACAAGTATGAGGTCAGCTATGGAGGTCTGTTCCTTCTTTTCTTTCTTTTTTTTAAATTCCAATCACTTTACTTTGGCCCCATATTTTGGCACTCTTAGATGAATACAACAATCACCTAGTTGGTCTCTTTGCCTCCATTGTCCTCATCTTCCATGGGACCTAAATCATACATGCTCTTTTACTTGAATATTATGAATCATTTCCCTTTGTTTTCTAAAATATGACCCCAGTTGATGTTTCCTGCCCCCCTATTGACACCTTTTCCTAAAGCCACATAGATAGATTATTACTTTGTGAGCATTTTATTATTTTCAAATTTTATGCAAAATGTTTCATGTTATAAATCTTTCCCTCTACCAAGAATGCCTAACTGCAGATCCCAAATCCTACCTATAAAGTAGAAAGAATACTAAGCCAGGAGACAGTAGGTCTGGGTATTTGTTGTGGCACTGCCATTGACATATGGCTTTGCCATGTGACTGTAAGCAAGCTACTTCACTTCTCTGAGCCTCACCTTTCCAGATCACTAAGGTTCTTTCCAATTTGAAAAGTTTAAAAAACATCAGAGGACTTTATTGGGAATGCTGAGACAAAAGATATTCTCTTTTTCTTTTGGCAGGGCAGGTGAGACTGGAGCTAAAGCAGCCATCTTGTAATAGCCTTTGTCTCAGCATTCCCAGGGAAGTCCTGAGATTTGCTGTAATTGTGCCAACTACGAATCAGTAAGTATGGCCAGGGGAGCGTAATGAACTGCTTGGCTTAGGCCTGGGTCACATATTCCACCCTGTAAGGCTTGGTGTGGACTGAAGTTTGGAAGGGAAGATCAAGAACACTGCAAGAACAGAGGAGAATGAATCGTGGAAAAGCAAACATCCACAATACCGTCTGATTGTATTTGTTCCACGCCACACTGTATAGTAGTTATTTCTGTGCATACCTTATTATCTCATTCATTCATTCATTCATTCAACACACATTTTTGAGCAACTCCTGTGTTCCAGGAATAGTGCTAATTGTTGACAATTCAGTGGTGAACAAGAATCAATGCCTAAACTCAGGGCATTTACATTATGGAAAAGAAGACAAACAAAATTAAATAAATGAAACGATGATCAGTTGCAATTAGTTGTTTTGAGGAAAACAAACAAGATACTAAGGAAAAGAGTAAAGAGGAGAAATACTTTATATAGGATGTTCAGGGAAGTTCTTACTGAACTGGTGATTATGAAGAGGAGCCATATAGGGAAAGATTGGAGTCAGTGGCATTCCAGGCAAAGGGAAGAGAAAATTCAAAGGAATGACGGATAAAGAAGCTTTGGTGTGTTCAATGAACAGAAAGAGTATGGGAGTGCCTGATGCATAGTGTGAGGACTTGTCCAAAATGAATCAGGAGAGGCAGAACAGATAAAATAGAGCCTTAGAGATCATGGGAAGTCTACTTATCTGCAAACTTTAGGGCGACATGACATCTTATTTCTGTAACTCTCCGCTCTCTTTTAGTGCTTAGTATTTATAAGTGCTTTTAAATATTTATTAGAAAATGGAAAGAATGTTGTAATTTGGGATTTTCTTCTGCATGTGGTTTGAAGTAGGGCTTTTTTATTTCTTATTTGTAACATCCTCAAGCAAAAAGCTTCCAGTGGTTTATCTTGACTGTTGTCTGGAATGGAGCTACTTTCCAGTCTACTTCTCTTTCACGGCCTCCAGGCTCATGGATCTGCCACAGAGTTTCCCAGTCAGGATATTTCATTTCTTGGGGATTTTCTTTTGTTCTTGGGTGGCAGTTAAAATCTCATTATAAAAGTATTTGATAAAGACAAAGTATCATAGACCTTTTGGTGTTAAAAAGTGGCCATTGACACAATCAGACAAGAACATAGTAATTTAAAAAACATCAAGGGAGGCATTTAAGGCAGAACATGAACTAGTAAGTAGGATGGGGCAGCCTTGGGAAAACAGGATTGAACAAATTCCTGCCAAACTGAGTAGCCAGGGTGGCAGGTTCATTTGTGTCCATGCCTCAGAAAAGCACACTAAGTGCAGATAAGACTCCACAGATAATTCAATTAGAGCACAATTGCCCTCAACTCAGGGAAGTTCCTCTCTGGTTAGGACACATGGAAACAGGCAGGACAGTTGCCGACTATTTCTTCACCAGAAAGTACTATTGGTTAAGACAAATCATTTAAATATAGTTGTTTCAACTCATTGAAGTTTAATTCATACACAATAAAATGTACAGCCCTTAATTATTCAATTTAATGAGTTTTGACAATTGTGTATATCCAGGTCAGAACAAGTTCATAAGCTGCTCCCGTTTCACCTGGGTGTATTTGCACAGGACTCCCAGGACCATTATCCACTGATTAAGGGCTTCCCACTGGCTCAAGGCTTTGGCTCACCTCTCCAAAATGCAGAGGACAGACAGTGTGAGCCTAGTACTGGACCCATCCTCTCTTCCTGGTCTGGGTGCCTGGATTACCTAACTCTGATGGGCTAGGTGTTCAGTCTCGTCACACCATAGCCTCTTAATTCTGCCTACAGCAATCAGAGTGTTTTTAAAAAATTATTTATGTGGCTTGCACTGTATTTCTATCAACATGCTTCTACATAAAATAGAACAGCCGCTAGCTATTTTTTTTATGATAACATCTATATTTTACTAAGGTATCATTGATATACACTCCTATGAAGGTTTCACAAGAAAAACAATGTGGCCACCACATTCACCCCCATTATCGAGTGCCCCCCATACCTCATTACACTCACTGTCCATCAGTGTAGTAAAATGCCACAGAGTCCCCACTTGTCTTCTCTGAGCTACACTGTCTTCCTCACGACCCCACACACACCATGTGCACCCCACAATCCCCTTCTTCCTCCCTCACCAGCCGCCCTCCTCCACCCCTCCCCTTTGGTAACCCCTAGTCCCTTCTTAGAGTCTGTGAGTCTGCTGCTGTTTTGTTTCTTCAGTTTTGCTTTGTTGTTATACTCCACAAATGAGGGAAATCATTTGGCGCTTGTCTTTCTCTGCCTGGCTTATTTCACTGAGCATAACACCCTGTAGCACCAACCATGTTGTTGCAAATGGTAGGAACTGTTTGTTTCTTATGGCTGAATAGTATTCCATTGTGTATATGTACCACCTCTCTTTATCCATTCATCTACTAATGGACACTTAGGTTGCTTCCATATCTTGGCTATTGTAAATAGTGCTGTGATAAACATAGGGGTGCATAAGTCTTTTTCAAACTGGGCTGCTGCATTCTTAGGGTAAATTCCTAGGAATGGAATTCCTGGGTCAAATGGTATTTCTATTTTGAGTTTTTTGAGGAACCTCCATAGTGCTTTCCACAATGGTTGAACCAGTTCACATTCCCACCAGCAGTGTAGGAGGATTCTCCTTTCTCCACATCCTCGCAAACATTTGCTGTTGTTTGCCTTTTGGATGGTGGCCATTCTGACTGGTGTGAGGTGATATCTCATTGTGGTTTTAATTTGCATTTTTCTGATGATTAGCGATGGGGAGCATCTTTTCATGTGCTTTTTGACCACATGAATTTCTTCTTTGGAGAAGTGTCTGTTCATATCCTCTGCCCATTTCTTAATAGGGACATTTGCTTTTTGGGTGCTGAGACATCTGAGTTCTTTATATATTTTGGATGTTAACCCCTTTTCAGATATGTCATTTACAAATATATTCTCCCATACTGTAAGAGGCCTTTTTGTTCTGCTGATGGTGTCCTTTGCTGTACAGAAGCTTTTTAGCTTGATGTAGTCCCATGTGTTCATTTTTGCTTTTGTTTCCCTTGCCCAAGGAGATGTGTTTGGGAAAAAGTTGCTCCTGTTTATATTCAAGAAATTCTTCCCTATATTTTCTTCTAAGAGTTTTATGGTGTCATGACTTATATTCAGGTCTTTCATCCATTTCCAGTTTACTTTTGTGTAAGGGGACATCCAATAATCCAGTTTCATTCTCTTGCTTGTAGCTGTCCTGTTACGCCAACACCAGTTGCTGAAGAGGCTTTAATTTCCCCATTGTATGCCCATGACTCCTTTATCATACATTAATTGACTATATATGCTTGGGTTAATATCTGGACTCTCTATTCTGTTCCACTGGTTTATAGGTCTGTTCTTGTGCCAGTACCAAATTGCCTTGATTACTGTGGCTTCATAGTAGAGCTTGAAGTCAGGAACATAATCCCCCCAGGTTTATTCTTCCTTCTCAGGATTGCTTTGGCTATTTGGGGTCTTTTGTGGTTTCATATGAATTTTAGAACTATTTGCTTTAGTTCATTTGAGAATGCTGTTGATATTTTGACAGGCATTTCATTGAATCTGTAGATTGTTTTAGGCAGGATGGCCATTTTGACAATATTCCTATTCCATGAGCAGAGATATATTTCCATTTATTGGTATCTTCTTTAATTTCTCTCATGAGTGTCTTGTAGTTTTCAGGGTATAGGTCTTTCACTTCCTTGGTTAGGTTTATTCCTAGTTATTTTATTCTTTTTGATGCAACTGTGAATCGAATTGTTTACCTGATTTCTCTGTCTGCTAGTTTATCGTTAGTGTACAGGAATGCAAGAGATTTCTGTGTATTTATTTTGTATCCTGCAACTTTGCTGAACTCAGATATTAGTTCTAGTGGTTTTGGAGTGGATTCTTTAGGTTTTTTTATGTACAATGTCATGTCATCTGCAAACAGAGACAGTTTGACTTCTTCCTTACCAATCAGGATAACTTTTATTTCTTTGTGTTGTCTAATTGCTAAGGCTATGACTTCCAGAACTATGTTGAATAAGAGTGCGGAGAGTGGGCATCCTTGTCTTGTTCCTGATCTCAGAGGAAAAGCTTTCAGGTTTTCACTGTTAAGTATGATGCTGGCTGTGGATTTGCTGTATATTGCATTTATTATGTTGAGGTATATGCCCTCTATATTCATTTGTTGAGAATTTTTTATTATGAATGGGTCTTGAATTTTGTCAAATTCTTTTTCAGCATCTATTGAGATGATCATGTAGTTTTTATCTTTTTGTTTATGTATGTGGTGGATGATGCTGATGGATTTTCAAATATTGTACCATCCTTGTATCCCTGAGAAGAATCCTACTTGATCATGATGGATGATCTTTTTGATGTATTTTTGAACTTGGTTTGCTTCTATTTTGTTGAGTATTTTTGCATCTATGTTCATTAGGGATTTTGGTCAATAATTTTTTTTTCTGGTGTCTTTGTCTGGTCTTGGCATTAGAGTGATGCTGGCCTCATAGAATAAGTTTGGAAGTATTCCCTCCTCTTCTACTTTTGGAAACACTTTAAGGAGGATGGGTATTAGGTCTTCACTAAATGTTTGGTAAAATTCAGCAGTGAAGCCATCTGGTTCAGGAGTTTTGTTCTTAGGTAGTCTTTTTTATTACCAATCAGTTTCACTACTGGTGATTAGTCTGTTCAGATTTTCCGTTTCTTCCTGGGTCAGTCTTGGAAGGTTGTGTTTTTCTATAAAGTTGTCCATTTCTTCTAGGTTATCCAGTATCTTAGCATATACTTTTTCATATTATTCTCTAATAATTCTCTGTATTTCTGTGGTGTCTGCAGCGATTTTTCCTTTCTCATTTCTGATTCTTTTTATGTGAGTAGACTCTCTTTTTTCTTGATAAGTCTGGCTAGAGGTTTATCTATTTTGTTTATTTTCTCAAAGAACCAGCTCCTGCTTTCATTGATTCTTTCTATTGTTTATTCTTCCACATTTTATTTATTTCTGCTCAAATCTTTATTATTCCCTCCTTCTACTGACTTTGGGCCTCATTTGTTCTTCTTTTTCTAGTTCCATTAATTGTGAGTTCAGACTGCTCATATGGGATTGTTCTTCTCTCCTGAGGTAGGCCTGTATTGCAATATACTTCCATCTTAGCACTGCCTTCACTGCATCCCATAGATTTTGCTGTGTTGAGTTATTGCTGTCATTTGTCTCCATATGTTGCTTGATCTCTGTTTTATTTGGTCATTGACCCATTGGTTATTTAGGAACATGTTGTGAAGCCTCCATGTGTTTGTGGGATTTTTCATTTTATTTGTGTAATGTATTTCTACTTTCATACCTTTGTGGTCTGAAAAACTGGTTGGTACAATTTCAATCTTTTTGAATTTACTGAGGCTCTTTTTGTGGCCTAGTATATGATCTATTCTTGAAAATGTTCCATGTGCACTTGAGAAGAATGTGTATGTTCCTGCTTTTGGGTGTAGAGTTCTGCAGATGTCTTTTAGGTCCATCTGTTCTAATGTATTGTTCAGTGCTTCTGTCTCATTACTTATTATCTGTTGATCTGTCCTTCAGAATGAGTGAAGGGTTGAAGTCTCCTAGGATGAATGCAATGCATTCTATTTCCCCTTTTAATTCTTTTAGTATTTCTTTCACATATGTAGGTACTCCTATGTTGGGTGCATAGATATTTATAATGGTTATGTCCTCTTGTTGGGATGACCCCTTTATCATTATGTAATGTTCTTCTTTGTCTCTTGTGACTTTCTTTGTTTTGAAGTCTATATTTTGTCTGATGCAAGTACTGGAAGTCCTGCTTTTTTCTCCCTATTAGTTGCATGAAATATATTTTTCCATCCCTTCACTTTTAGTCTGTGTATGTCTTTGGGTTTAAAGTGAGTCTCTTGTAGGAAGCATATAGATGGGTCTTGTTTTTTTTACCCATTCAGTGACTCTATGTCTTTTGAATGGTGTTCTCAGCCCATTTGCATTTAGGGTGATTATTGATAGATATGTACTTATTGCCATTGCAGGCCTTAGTTTCATGGTTACCAAACGTTCAAGGTTAAGTTCCTTACTATCTTAGAGTCTAACTTAGCTCACTTAATATGTGATTACAAATACAATCTTAAGGTTCTTTTCTTTTTCTCCTCCTTTTTCTTCATCCTCCACTCTTTATATATTAGGTATGATATTCTGTACTTTTTATCTATCCCTTGATTGACCATGGGGATAGTTAATTCAATTTTGTATTTGCTTAGTAATTAGCTGTTCTACTTCTTTACTGTGGTTTTATTACCTCTGGTGACAGCTGTTAAACCTTAGGAACACTTCCATCTATACCAATCCCTCCAAAATACACAGTAGAGATGGTTTGTGGGAGGTTAATTCTCTCAGCTTTTGCTTATCTAGAAATTGTTTAATCCCTCTTTCAAATTTAAATAATAATCTTGCTGGATCTAGTAATCTTGGTTCAAGGCCCTTCTGCTTCATTGCATTAAATACATCATGCCACTCCCTTCTGGTGTGTAAGGTTTCTGCTGAGAAGTCTGATGATAGCCTGATGGGCTTTCCTTTGTATGTGATATTATTTCTCTCTCTGGCTGCTTTTAATAGACTGTCCTTATCCTTGATTTTTGCCATTTTAGTCACTGTGTGTCTTGGTGTTGTCTCCCTAGGGTCCCTTGTGTTGGGAGATCTGTGCATCTCCATGGCCTGAGAGACTATGTCCTTCCCCAGATTGGGGAAGTTTTCAGCAATTATTCCCTCAAAGACACTTTCTATCCCTTTTCCTCTCTCTTCTTCTTCTGGCACCCCTATAATGCAAATATTGTTCCATTTTGATTGGTCACACAATTCTCTCAATATTCTTTCATTCTAAGAGATCCTTTTTTCTCTCTGTGCCTCAGCTTCTTTGCATTCCTCTTTTCTAGTTTCTATTTCATTTATTGTCTCCTCCACCATATCCAGTCTGTTTCTAATAGCCTCCATTGTGCTCTTCAATGATTGGATCTCCAACCGGAATTCATTCCTGAGTTCTTGTATATCTTTCTGTACCTCCATGAGCATGTTAATGATTTTTATTTTCAACTCCCTTTCAGGAAGATTCAAGAGGTCAATGTCATTTAAATATTTCTCAGGAGTTGTATTAATAATTTTACTCTGAACCCAGTTCCTTTGGCTTTTCATATTTGTATATGGAGACCTCTAGTGCCCAGAAGCTGGGGTCTCTGGAGCTGCTCAGCCCCTGAATCAGTGTCGGGGTTCGTAGGGGAGTGGTATTGGTGCCTGGGAGGAGGAAAGAGCTCTTTCCTGCTTCCCGGCTGCTATGCCTGTCTCCACTTCCTGAACCAGTGGGCCCAGCACACAGGTATAAGCCTGTATGCTTTGCATTTGTAGTTGCTGTAAACATATCTTCCTTCTGGCTGGCCTAATGCCAGGGTAGGGATTGCGGTTTGCAAGCCAGGATGGGGTCCTTGGAGCTGTGAGGCCAGCCGGGGAGCTGGAGCACCTGAAGATCGTGAAAACACCCTGCCTGCTTGGCAGAGTGCACCTTGACAATTTTGTCTACCTGTCTTTTCTCCTGAGCAGTAATCTCTGTGCAATCCTTGCCCCTTTAGCAGCCCTCTTGCTAAGAGCTTCCTTGTCAGGAAGTCTCTCAGACTGCCCCTTTTTTTGTTCCAGAGCAGCTGGATATGAATCCATGCTTTCCACAAGCAGCTGGAATCTCAGTCTTTCCAGAAATTCGGCCTGTCTTAGCTTTCCAACACACTCATCACGAGAGTATCATGCAAGCACCATGAAATGCAGGCTGGTGCTCCCAAAGCAGATCTCCGGAGTTAGGTATTTAGCAGTCCCAGGCCCTCACTCCCTACCTGCTCCATTTCTCTTCCTCCTGTCAGTGAGCTGGGGTTGGGGAAGGGCTTGGGTCCTGCCAGGCCACAACTTTAGTACATTACCCTGTTCTGTGAAGTCTGCTCTTTTCTCGACTTGTATGCAATCTGGCACAGTCCTCTTTCCTGTTGCTCTTTCAGGATTAGCTGTATTAATTAAATTTTCATATTATATGTGACTTTAGGAAGAAGCCTCTTTCTCACCTCTCACACCACCAACTTTAATCTCCTTGATTTTAAGATGAAAAAAAATGTCCAAAGATTTTTGGTGGTTTCAACAATTATAAGAAACCAAAGCATACTGCATGCTCTTCTGTCATGCTTTGAAAGAGGCAGGTGGAATGAGTGACTTAAAACTGTATTTTGTAGATGAGTAAACTTTGTAAACTTACTTGCCCAGAGCCACACAGTGAACTAGTGCTGGAGCCTGAAGGAGAACCCAGACCCACCACACACGCCTTACACTCTACTGTGTCATCATCACATTGCCCAAATGATGGAGAATGTTATTCCCCAGTGCGCTACCCCGACTCTTGCCAAATACTAGGAGGGTGACCCCTGGTGCTCCTGCCTTTCCTTCTACCTCCCATCAGTGGTTACTAACAGCAACATTCCCCAAGGGCAAGACGTGATTTTTTCATCTGGTCTTTGACCACCTTGCTTTGTGTAGGAACCCCTAGAGAAAGGATTGACAGTGGTATCAAGGTTCCATTCCCTTCTGTTCCCTTCCGTTCCCTCCTCTTCCTTTCCATCCCATCCCATCCCCTCCCCTCTGGTCACACCCTAAATGTTGCCTTAGAAATAGGGAAATGAGTGTGGCAGTGGGGCCATCATTGGCAAACACAAGGGTGTCTCTTTGGCTTCTGAGGTGGCCTGCCTACTGCTGCTGCTGAACAGGCCTGTCCTTTCCACCCACCCATCTCACCCTGTGGCAGCAGTCCCTCAGGTGCCGCTTTGGAGACCCTGCATACCAGAATTCTGGAGTGCTTTTACACGTGAGTATTCCTTTCTCCATCTGTGCCGGCATCTGTGACTACCAGAAGTTCATCTTGGAATGTGTCTAAGCAGGTTAGTGGAACAAAAATTCCAAGGAAACCTGCCATTTTGGCATTGCCCACCTAAACTGGATCATTGAGATTGTGTCTTTTTGCGGGGCTGGCATAGAGGACTCAGAAATACCGAGAGATGGAAGATTCAGGCTATGACATAGGACATGACAATGTACAGTGGTCTGTCTATATAGCCTTTGCAAGGGAAGCGCAGTGAACAGACACCTCAGCCACAGACCTTCATCGACCTTCCCTCCTCACCCTTCCTCTCCTCTCCTCCCCAATGAAATTGACTTAGAGCTTAGGCACTGTTACTTCTTCTTCCCAAAGATCCTCATCAGTTGCTACAGATAAAATCGGGCACAGGTATATGGAACAGGCCAACAAAGAGAAGCAATGGGAAAAGCGCCAGAAATATATATGAAACTACCTTGACTATCACTTTGAAAGAGCTAAGATGGTTTGACACTCATGTTAATAATAAGCAGAACCTCACTGCTAACACTTTCCAATATGTTATAGGCAAATACTTCCGGGTTGCCAGGATTAACCTATACTTTTGTTTTCAGTAGTTATGTTTTCTGACATTTTGAGCACAGTATTTCTATTGATATTTGAGAAGAACTGTAGATAATTCAGCATACTTTTATGGGTCTCATGTTCATTTAAATAAGGTATTTCAGTAAACTTGCTACCCCCTTTAGTGTGATGTGATTGTATTCAGTGTCTGATGTTTACCCAGGATAATGAGAAGGAACATAATTGGAAAGTTGGACTCGTTAAACAGAAGTTGGATCTACTCTGTTACAGAAGACCACATGTCTTGCCAGCAGTCAAGCTTAGTAACACAACTCCAGCCACAGACGCTGTATTGTAATGGGCAACATTTCTTTTCCTCTAGGAAGTTATGGTATCAAGATTCTATACAACTACCTCTGTGGCCCATTTCAGTCCACCTCACCTGCTGTTTCCATGGGCCAGAGCTGGGCTAGGCTCTGAGGGGAGTGGGTGACTCTCAGTTGCATTGGTGATGTTAGTCTAGGACTCCAGTGGGCAGAAACTTTCCAGCACTGGTCACTTCTATTTGACCCTGCTTCTGAACTTTCGTTTCTGCCATTGCCATGCCACTCAACTGAGGGAACCTAGCCTTCTCATTCACCAATCTCAGTTTCACTCCATAACCTCATCTCTCATTGTTAACAAGGGCCACTCAGGCTGACCTGCTCAATTAGGGTCCAGAAGAGAGCCTTGATGGATGGTGGGCAGGGCGAGCTGTCCGGGCACTGAGACAGAGAAAGACAAGAGGGGAGTTGTGATTTACCGAGTGCTTACTATTTGCTGGGCATCACTCTGGGTGCTTGACACACATTAACTACATGCATTTGCTGTCAGAAGAAGGAAGGGTCAAAATGGCCCAGCCTTAAGGGGTGCGA
Source organism: Manis javanica (assembly GCF_040802235.1). NCBI lineage: Eukaryota > Metazoa > Chordata > Mammalia > Pholidota > Manidae > Manis > Manis javanica. The sequence continues at coordinate 103,117,134 of NC_133174.1, read as the reverse complement.
GGCCGACTTGTTTTCCTTGCAATAGTTGAGGTGGTACTGTTTAGGGGGCAATTAATCCGGGTGAAGTAAGGAGCCTATGGTCAAACAAGCATATGACTTTAAACAAGCCACTTCCCTTTGCTGGGCTTTAGTTTACTCCTCTGCAAAATGGCCACATAATGTTTGCTCAGCTTATCACACGGAAGTGTTGTGAGGACACAGTGATATAGATTGGAGTGCCTGGAAAGCATATAATCTTGCATAATATCGTGTGAGGCAATATAGAGCCAGAGTACAGCTGGCAGTGATTCCAAATCTCAGCCCAGCACCTTGTCACCTGTGTGATTTGGACAAGTCACACAACCTCCAAGTGCCTTAGTTTCCACACCTATAACTGAGGATACAGATAGTACCTGTTCATAGGGGCTTTGTAAGGGAAAATGAGATAATACATGGAAAAAATTTCAGCATAATTCCGGCACATGGTAAGTGCTATATACATACTACTTATTATTGCAGGTATTAGATGCTATGAGTATTCTGTTCCTGCCTTTCCCACATCCACTCTCTGTGTTAATAACCCTTAATGTAGCAGAACTTGGCTAACGCTGCAATTCCATATACACTGTATATAGCTCTCGGCATGTGGCATGCTAGGGCGTATCACATGCCATGCCTTAGAACACACATATGTCCCAGTACCCGGCCGTATAAGGGGGTGGAAGTCAATGCACCCCAGGGGATGACAGACAGACCTCTTTAAAACTGACAATTTCTGAGGAGAATGTCTGCAGGATTCACTTACATAAATTCAGGATGCTTTTTAACTTTCAGAAACATGTTTGCTGCATTGAGATACACTTGTGCTCAGAGGAAGATCCAGCATCATTTCATATCGCTACACCATTTAGTGAGCACTGGCTTTGTGCCTCTTGTGAGATACAAAGAGGACTAAGGCCTAGTGCTTGAACTCAGAGAGCGGATCATTTAGTGGGAGAGAGAAGACACATCCTCAAACTCAACATTTTATTAGATAAGACAGTGTTAATTAGGAGGCTAAATGAGAACATACACATGTCTTTTATAATCTGAAACTATGAATGGTACAGTTTTTTGTACAGGGCTTAAGAACTGCATAGTGCTGTAGGCGCTGGGGCAGTGAGGGGTTATTTCTTGCTAGGACATCAGGGAAGGCACTGAAGCATGAGGCTTTTAGCAGGCAGAACTGAGGGCAGAGGGTGCCAGCAAAGCCCTGGAGATGCGAACACAGAGTATGAAGCTACAGTGAGTAGCTTGCGTTGGCTTTCACAGAGGATACACATGGGGACTTGCTGAGGGATAACAAGGCTGGAAGGTTTGGTTGGAGCTGGGCTTACATGCCAGTCTTGAAATTTGGGTTCATGTAGTAGGCGGTGGAGAGCCACGAAGAATTTTGGAGCAGAGGAACTGCTTCATCAAAAGTGCCCTTTTGGAAAGCAGTCTGACAGCAGGGCACGGGAAATGCCATCTCCTGTGGCCACCTCAAGGACTTCTGTCTTGTAACGGTAATCTTTCTCTTCATCAACATTTCTCCACAGATAGGCAGTGGTGGCCTGTTACTTTCAAAAGGCAAATAAATGGAAACATCCTTTGACTCCATATTCCTTTCCCATAGGATGCCGGTGGAACCGGTGGGTTAGATCTCGTGACTATACCAAACTGGTCCTGCTTGCCTAACTCCATAAATGCCTTTTCTTTAGCTTGAGAGGCCATACTGGGATGTACATGAATCAATCCACCTTAAAGGCCTGTGCTCATGACACGGGAGGTTCTCCCTTGCTCTCCCGGACCCTCGGTTTCCGCATCTATGATAAGAGAAAGAGGCTGTTATAAATTATGAAATACACAGCTGTGAAAATGCAAAAAAGAAAAGACAAGGAAAAATGTTAGTTTATCTTTTAAATAAACTGAAAGACATGATCTATCTTAAGACTTAATTACCAATGCAGTGATAAACAATAACCACAGCATGACTAAGTTTCTGTGTTCACATAAAATCCAAAAATGTACAAGTGAATGAATATTTAGGTATCCGTCATTAAATGTGGTCCTACTTGAAATTGCTAACATTTGCTACCTGTATGTCGTCATATTCTAAGAGGCATCGTCTCCTAGTTAGTACAAGGGACTGTATTTCCATGGCCCAGTAATGAAAGTCCAAGTGGTGCTCAGCCCACTTTAGCTGCTCAGCTTCCGCTGACTTTTTCTAAATAAATATTGGTCTCGCGTACTGATACATTTACCATGTGTTAGTAATATTACACACAGAGGACAAAGGACCTCACAAGAACAAATGAGTAGCCATGAGGGATATTTCAGAAAACACTCTATTTTATATTACTAGATATATGCATAATTCATTAACATTCTAGGTAGGTAAAACTGAACTTTTAAATTATGATTTTCTTAATTTAGTAAGAGGTTTTTACAAAAATAATGAAGTTGTCAGTAACAGGTAAGTGCCAGGAATTGCTGGGTAATAATCAAAGCATGCCTGGGTTTCCTACTCTCTGCTGGGTCCAGGTGCATTTAGGGGCCTTCTTGTTTTTTGTCAGACTTCTTTTTTGTCCTAACTTTCAGTGTCTTGGGCCTCATCATCAAAGTTTTCATGTTGAAATTTAGTCGTTTCTTTAGTGAAGAATAATACAGACTTTGAGATCAGACATTCACAGGAAAGGAATATCCCAATTCGTAATGACGAGTGACATCCACTACTCTACCTTGAGGAAGCAGGAGGAGAGGAGTAACTTAAGATCAGCCGAGCTGGACACCTTCCTCCTGGCTGACACAGCACCTCCAGGGCCCTCACCTTTCTGCTGCTTGCTCGTTTCACAGTGACCTTACTTCTGTCTTTCCACTGAACCAGCCACCACCGTGTGCTACTGATTATTTCTCGAGAAGAAGGGATCAGAACCACTGGGGTGGGCTGCATTCTGTACGCTGTGGTTAGAACTTCTTGAGAAAATCTTGTGCCTCATTGAGAAATTCTGTGGTGAAGCTCATCAGTGCCTCAAGCCCCCTGAGTATTTAATGCGCACCAAGTGCTCCCGTATCAGTACGTAGTATTCTGGGATCAACTTCCCATGAATCTCGTCATTTCCAAGGGCTTGAAGCAGAAACGAGGCACACCGTGCGCTGGTTCTTTCCCTTCTATCTCCCGCGAGGCTGCCTCCCGCCCGCCCCCCCCCCCCCCCCCCCCCCCGGGGCTGAGGAAGCGCGCGGAGGACGCACAGCTCCTCTCACAGGCTGGTGGAGGGCAGCGCTTTTCTTCTCAACGCTGCAAAGGCCGGAGCGGCCTTGGGCTTCTCCGCGGGCACATGCAGCCTTTGCTTGCTCAGGGCCCCGACCCAGGCTTCCCCCCCGGGCTGGCGCCGCCACCCCCCGCCTGCCGAGAGGCCGCCTCCACGCCGGCCTCCCCAGGCACCCGCCCAGGGCGCATGGTCCGCACGCGCCCAGCGCCTTCCCCACCCTCCGGGCCCCTCCCTGACCGAGGACTCACCAGCTCCCGCCCCCTCGGGCTCCCCCGCCGGCTCCGCGGGCGGCTCCAAGGTGGCCATCCTCCTCAGTCTCCTCCTCCTCCTCAGACTCCTCCGCAGGCCGCAAGACCTCAATGTACTGTTGTACCATCTGACTCACCAGGGCCGGCGGGAGCTCACCAGGGCCTTGGTGAGGGTGAGGCCACTGCCCCACCAGCAGGCTGCCAACGTGGTGCTGCAGGCGCATGTCGTTTGACATGAGTTCCACGATCGAGTCGACCAGCTCCAGGAGCACAAAGAAGTAGCACACCCCGAGGAACAGGGAGTCATCCACAGGCTGCGGGGCTCCCTGCAGGGAGCCCTGGTGCTCCTCAGCCTGCTGGATGTCTGAGCCCTCCTGCCCGCTCCCGCTCACCACCTCCTCCCCAAGGCCTCCCACAACCCCCGCCACTATAGCGGACGCCAACGCATCATCCCCCTCCACATCGGGGACTCCTGCCATGTCACCCCCCACCACTCCTGTGGTGCCCGCCGCATCATCCCCGTGCGGCTCAGAGTCACCGACCCCTGGGTCGCCAGCTCCAACTTCCTCAGCCCACACCCTGGCCGCACCCACGGGGCTCTCCTGGCCACCCAGGGCCTTGTCTCCATCGCCTGTGGCAGACATGGCCCCAGGCAGTACCTCAACCACTGTTAACTGGGCTGTGGTGACAACCACAAAGATGGCGGGTGGCCCCTGAGGTAGCTGCTGCTGAGGGGAGGCCCCGGGCACGGGGCCTGACTTGAGGCAGGCGGGGTGTCAGAGGAGCCAGAGGCTGAGGGGACAAGACACCATCTGTGGTGGTGCCTCAGGAGGCCCCACCACGCGAAAGGCAGAGAGGGCCGACGTCAGGACTGGCCTCCCAAGGTTGCGCCTCTGACGACGACTGCGTAGGAGGCACGAACGATGCCTCTGGAAAGCTGATGGGAGGCGGGGCCGGAAGTGTCTCCCGAGGGCCACACCCCTCTTCCTGAGCTCATTTGCTCGAACTAGTGACTGACATGCCCTGCATCCAATCAACGACCTTTAGGTTCCAGGATTCCTCACAATCACCTTCCTGTTCCTTGACACTTCAGGGTTTTGGCTTCCATTTAGGTCCACACAACTCCTGTCCTTTCAATTGTAGGATTCTCCAAAAAACTATAGTGCTCCAATATACTAACAATCTGGGTTGGGGAGACTTCTGTAAAGGGCAGAAAGTAAGCATTTTGGATTTTTCAGAGTTCAGAGGTAAAACCGAGAGCATTACATAGGTACTTACCTAAAGTGAGAAGAAAATTACCACAAATCTTTTACCATTGCAACTAAAAATATAATACTTGCATACAACTCATTATAGTATAGGTGTATTAATAAGAAGAATGGAATTCTTTTGGAAGAATAGCATTTTGCTTAATTGCGGTTCAAAGTTAGTATTCTCTATCATCAAAACTGGTTGCATATGTTCATCTTTTGATATATAGTAATGATTTATGGAGTTCATCTTTATAAATGCCTCTTCACGCAGAGTGGCAAATACCGATATCAATCTATGAGCTAGATACTTCTAAATATTGTTCAGTCCACACGCATATGATTTGAATTGAGCATATTCATATCTTAGAAGGCATTTGTACAATTCTATTAGATTCTTGTCTTGATATTTGCCTTTTAGCATGTTACATTGCAGATGAATCACTTCCAATTGAAGTGTATGTGGAAGCTCCTCATCTGCACAATTAAGTGGGTTTGAAATACGGAAATGTCCTTTGTACTTGCATGGAAGTCCGAAGAAAGCTGCTGGATCTAAAATCTGAGCTCATATTCACGTTCACTGCAAATTTGTGTGTGCATAGGGATCTCACTTCTGACTTTAACTTTGTCAGCACGGGAAACATATAGAGTAGCCTGCCTTACTTTGATTCAAACACTGTCAGTTGTCATTGAAATGACTTTACCACAGTGTAAGTTTTGTAATAAGCATTGTTTGCCTTGTGATTTCAGGTTGAATTCATTAAGAGATATTATCAAGCCTACAACAAAAGCTAATCTCCAAAGTCATTCAGTGTTCAATAGTAAGACTTGAGGGAGATTTTTTCAGTCAAAAGTAATTCAATCTCCACCTCGAGCTCAAAAATCATACACACACACCACACACTCCACACAAACACACACACACACCCCTTGACCGCTGTGGAGCCATAGAATTGCTGTGTGGTATGGCAAATCAGGATATCCAGCTTTTATTTCTGTCAAAAGGTCACAGAACTGTGGGGTTAAGTTCATACGAGTGAATGAAGTTCCCCATTGGCACTATTGATTCAATAAGACATGAGGGATTCAAACACTGCCTGCAGTGTGACTGCCAATAAATAATATAATGAATAATTATAAGAGTTAAATACCTTACTTATCTTCACAAGTTTTGTTCTGCTGCATGCATATTTTTATCACCATCGGTTGTAACACATCTTAGCAGATTGCACTTCAGGTTACAGCAGTTACTGTTTTTTTCAACTTCTTCAAAAGTGTTCTCCCCAGACTAGTTCCTTGAAGACTGTTCATAGATACTGATTCTTGAGCCACGTCAAACTCAGCATTTACCAACCTCTGAGTCCTGGTCTGCTCAGTCCTGTTACTGCCAATTACTAGAGCAACAAGCATGAAATTTCTGAGATGCTTGGTTAGTGCAAGTCTTACCAGGACAATCTCAGGCAGGTCTCGGGACTCAGCGTTCTCCCAAAATCTGTAAAAATACTAATTGGCTATCTGACTACATCTCTCAAATCTCTTGAGGGAAGTCCATAGCTCTGCTACTTGGCATCCCGTGGGTGAGCTCGTTAGGAAGTTGCCAATGAAAAACCGTGCCTATGAAATGTTGGCGATTATTTTGACTAGCCGTTTCTGAGCTGAGTCACTAGTGGCTGATACACACATGAGAGACAGGAGAACCAATGCAGGGTCTGGTGCTAAAGCAGTGCCTTAGTCCACGCAATGAAAGGGGATCTGTCGTTTGGAGTGCACACTGCCTCTAAGTGCCGTACTTCTCACTCCAAGTTAACAATAAACCACTGCAGATTAGAGTCAAATCTCTGTGATGCTCTATATGGAGTGGACACAGAGCAGTTCAAGGAGCTCAGACAAACCATTGTCAAAATACTTCACAATAAATGCCCACTTTTGAAAAGCCCAGGCATATGTGGGCCTTTGTAGTGGCTTCTGCAACTTCTCTCTGTGATATTTTACTATCTTCAAGTCTAGATAGCAAGGATATGTATTTTATTCATATGTAAGCATTTTATTCATGAATTCACTACTTCCAATTCATCAGGAAGTTTCCCTACCTCTTACCATCAGAGATGAGAAGACTGGAAATAGTTGTCTGGACCTGTTAGGAAAAATCTAGTCCAATGCTCTCTGCCCTTCCTAAAACTCATACAGAAAGAGAAACATAATATAGAGAAAAAACAGCAGTGACTCCTCAAGTAAGCAACAAGCTAGCAATATTCATAACATCTGTTGACTCATGAAGCTGCAGGACATACCCTGGAGATACAAGTCATTCATCATTCACCAGGCATCTACTGATCGCCTACAACAGGAGTTGTGCTGTTCCCCTCACAGATTTCTAAGGCCCATGGCTTGTCCTAGTTCATGGTCTAGAGCAAAGATGGGCACTTGGACAATGATGCCACAGGTGTCAAGCACTAAACAGGGATGAGCACAAAGTGTTATGGGTGCACGGGAATGAGAATGATTGGCTGGGGTCAGGGGTAGGAGGGAAGTGGGTTGGTGCCTGGAAAGGTGATCAACAGGTGGCATTTTACGTGGATTTTGAAGGGATTTATTCAGCAATGAAGAATGACAGGGACAGGGGAAAGAGGAGGGTAACTGCAGGCAAAGGAAGCAGCATGAACAGTGGAAGGGATGTGTGTGTGTGTGTGTGTGTGTGTGTGCGCGCGTGTGTGTGTGTGTGTGTGTGTGTGTGTGTGCGTGTGTGTGTGTGTGTGCACCTTTCCAAAGAATCAAATGGCTCCAGTATGGGCAGAGCAGCAGATAGGCCTGAAAAGCTGATTGAGGCCATAATAACTACTGAGAATAATTGTTACTACTAGGAGTTAGTACTATGAAGGCCTTCCACCTCCTATATGAATACATCTTACTCTGTGCCAGCGTTCTCTTCCATACTCACTTAGCACAGTGGCCTCCCATCCTCTTTACCTCCTGCCCAAACTGATCACCGTTATTCATTAAATCATGTGTTTACACATTCACCAAATTTCTTCAGCACCTTCTGGTGTACCCATGCTGCATCCCACTGGAACCATCATTTGTACCTGTTTTTATGTGACACATGAAACCCAAAGGTGGCAGAACGGTCTCTGGTCCCCATCCCAGTGCCTCCCTGACCATCACTCATGTGCATCTCTGAAGGAGATGGCTAAGACCCCTAGACGCCAGGCCCTCCCAGCTGCACCCAGTGCCTGTGCTCTGATAGACTTGCCAAGACTCTATTAATGCTCAGTCATATCCTCTCCAGGTGCCCCCTGCACTTATCAGCAGAGCTGAAACACAGCATGAGGACTGCTATCAATCATGAAGTCTCTGGTAAAGAAGTACGCACTTGGGGCCTTTTGTTTGTGCAGGGACGCAGGATTGGGCTCTGGACTTGCATGGGGAAGTCTGTCATGCCAATGAAAACTATGGCTGTGTAATATCAGGTCTGAAGAGGTCCCTGGAGGAGATTTTGCTATAGAATCACTACTTGTCTTCCCTGTGTTACTGTGCTTTCCCCATGTACCCACCCCCCTACATTATGTATACTTACGGTTAATGCCCATTTTTCCCCCTTATCCCTTCCTTCCCACCCATCTTCCCCATTCCCTTTCCCTTTGGTAACTGTTAGTCCACTCTTGGGTTCTGTGAGTCTGCTGTTGTTTTGTTCCTTTAGTTTTTTCTTTCTTCTTATACTCCACAGATTATTGAAATCATTTGGTCCTTATCTTTCTCTGCCTGGGTTATTTCACTGAGCATAATACCCTCTAGCTCCATCCATGTTGTTGCAAATGGTAGGATTTGTTTTCTTCTTATGGCTGAATAATATTCCATTGTGTATATGTACCACATCTTCTTTATCCATTCATCTACTGAGGGACCCTTTTGTTCCTTCCGTATCTTGGTTATTGTAAGTAGTGCTACAATAAACATATGGGTGCATATGTCATTTTGAATCTGCGAAGTTGTTTTCTTTGGGTAAATTCCTGGGAGTGGAGTTCCCGGGTCAAATGGTATTTCTATTTTTAGTTTTTTGAGGAACCTCCATATTGCTTTCCACAATGGTTGAACTAGTTTACACTCCCACCAGCAGTGTAGGAGAGTTCCCCTTTCTCCACATCCTCGCCAACATTTGTTGTTTCTAGTCTTTTCTTTGTTGGCCATCCTCACTGCTGTGAGGTGATATCTCATTGTGGTTTTAATTTGCATTTCCCTGTAATTAGTGATGTGGAGCATCTTTTCATGTGCCTGTTTGCCATCTGAATTTCTTCTTTGGAGAAGTATCTGTTCATATCCTGTGCCTACTTTTTAATAGGGTTATTTGCTTTTCAGTTGTTGAAGCATGTGAGTTCTTTGTATATGTTGAATGTTATCTCCTTGTAGGATATGTCATTCACAAACATATTCTCCAATACTGTAGGATGCCTTTTTGTTCTACTGATGATGTCCTTTGCTGTACAGAAGGTTTTTACCTTGATGTAGTCCCACTTGTTCATTTTTGCTTTTGTTTCCTTTGCCCGATGAGATGTGTTTGGGAAAAAGTTGCTCCTGTTTATATTCAAGAGATTTTTGCCTATGTTTTCTTCTAAGAGTTTTATGGTTTCATGACTTACATTCAGGTCTTTGATCCATTTCGAGTTTACTTTTGTGTATGGGGTTAGACAGTAATCCAGTTTCATTCTCGATAGTGTCTACTTTTTCTCTTTCATAGCAACCTAACTCTTTTTTTTTCATAGTATTTAACACCACCTGTAATTATGTGATTTATCTTTGTATTTCCAACACCGGGCACAGTGCCTATAGCACAGTTTTAAAATAATTATTTGTTGACTGAACACATTAATTCAATAGCTATTTCATTAACAAGTTGATCTGTCCACAGCAACTCTTGCTTCCTTCCCATGCAGTTGGAGTGATCTTTGAAAAATGCATAGTTGATGGTATTGCTCATCCTGTCAAAAACTCTTCCAGAGCTTTATGCTTGAATGAGGTTCAAACTTATTAATATTACTGCTTTACTCAGGCTAGGTGGTTGCACTGTGATAACAAATTAATCCTAAAATTTCAACTGTGATTTATTTATTGATCACTATTTGTTTCTGATTCAGGTAGGGAAGAGAAGGGAGCCTGTTTCATCCCACACATTCACTCAGGGGGCCACGCAGCTCGAGGCACCATCCTGTAGCTGAGCCATGTATTGTATAAATACATTGTATTGCAGACAGTTCCTTGGTTCTTCACACATTGTTTCTCTGGTAATAGCCTTTAGCAGTCTTGAGAGAACTAAGCCCTAGTGCTCTAAGGCAAATGCTGCATCTAATGCATTAACTTCTCTCCTATGTATCTATAATGGTATTCACTGGGTAGCATCCTTAGAAGAACTGAAAAAGTAGTCACAAAAATCAACTTCTGTGATCTGTGGTTCAGATGAGGAACCTTGGTTGGGTTCCTGGAACCTGTAGGTCGTGGATCTATGTCTCTGACTTTTTAAAATAAATGGACCCATAGATATTAGGGCTAGAAGACATCTTGTAGATTATGTAATCTAATTGTTCTTAACCCTTGCTATGGATCAGAATTACTTGAGGAACTTCTTAAACATTTAGATTCTTAAAGTCCACTTCTAGAGATTCTGATTCGTACATCTCATGTGGGGAATCTGGGATGTGTATTTGTAAGCAAGACCTTCAGGTGATTTTGATGCAGCCATTTAGTGACTGCTTTGGGCTGATGGGCAGACATTTGCGTACCACTTTTTATTTTCACATTTAGAGTAGTCTTTGTCCCTTGGGTGCAGAACACAATTCAGAGGAAGTTAGTTGTTTGTTGGTTTTTTTTCCTGCAATGGAAACACTTCTACCCTTAAGTTTTAAAAACAATTCCTCCTAGGATTGAATTGAGCCATAAGAAGGCTCAAAGCTTTGCAGGGTCTTCAGCTCTAATGTTCTGGGAAATTGTACTTTTAAGCAGAGTTTCACTCCCAAGTGAAGGAAAGCAATTGGGGCATTTGCTCTTAGGAATTATACAAAAAGAAGGTAATAAAAACAAGGATAAATTTGGCTGCATTGGAAAACACTGTATGATTATGTTTGTTTCCAGTCTCAGATGAGCCAAGGGTCCTGATTCTGAAAAGGCCACTCATAAGTCTACAAAGACAGCTTTTATCTGTGCTGGGTTCTTCAATCTGCAAAATCAACTGTAAAATTCTAGGGTTTTAAGGCTACATTCCTTGGCCTACCACTGGTGTCTTTTCCATGCTTATATCTTTCCAAACACTTCAAGTCTAGGAACTTAGCTGTGCTCTGAAGCTTCCTGGGCTATCTGGTTGAATAATGGAGCATAGCCTATAATTGTTCAGGGGCTGTACACAGGGCTTAGAAACCATTCTGGGGTAGATAGGTGCCAGCTCAGTGGAGAGTTTAAGTGTTTGGCTCATTTTCCCAAACTTCAGTCTGTTTCTCCAGTAGTTAGGGGAGAAGGCCTTTTCCTTATTATTGGAAATGAAATGTGTGTTTCCAACATAGTTCTACTGTGCAATTCTTTCTACATTCCTAGCAAACCACACCCTAAAAGAGTTCTATGTGTGTTTGGTGCAATATTTTTCCTTCATGGTTTCCAGGAATGAAGATATATGTATTAATGTAATAAATTTATAAAGCATGTTTTGTATAACTGTAGACCAACATTTCCAAACTATATTCTAAGGTACACTAAGTCCCAAAAGTTCTCTGAGAAAAATGGATCCCATTAAAAATAAATTTGGTAAGGTTGCATATTTTAAATGTCGTCTTGTATATTTACTTTGCATGTAATCTTATTAAAGGCTCTGAGAAGTCCTGCAATTATGAAACCTATTTATCTTTGTTAAACCCATCACATCCCAGTCATATAAGCATGGCACATTTTCTTGGAGAAACACTTTGTGAAATACTTCAGATTACCATGTAGGAAATGCTTTCAAAGACAAAGATATTAATGAAGGGACCTTTGGAAGTCATCCAGGGCAAGACCAAATCTTCATTTAGGGCTTATTAATATTGTGTACTTGTAACCATTTATGTCATTCCCTAGGTCAGGAAGGAAAAACAAACCTTTCATTTTTGAAAAAGCCTCTTTAATTGTAAAGTAATGAACCCTACCATTCCTGTGACACTTCTTTTTTTATGCTATTTATATAAAGTAGAAAGGACAACAATGTCTTAACCACCTCATAGGGTTTTTGTGAGGATCAAACAACCAAATACATTGGATTATTTCCTGGAATTGTGGAAAGGCACAGAGACAGTGGGACAGAGCCACTAAAGTGAGAGGTAGGACTGAGAGAGAAGCAGCATTGTATCAGGATCTGTGATGATGTGCATAAAGCACGGTGCAGTGCCATCATTGCTCCAGAAGGACTGGAAGTCAAAACAAGGCTGATGAAATGCATAATTATGAGCCCAAGTTGTGTGAGTCCCTCTCCCCCTCCCTTGATTTTGAGAGATCAGAAACTTCAGGACTGAGAGCAGCTGGAGCACAGGTAATGGGAGTGCATGCATGATGACCTTCATCCTGTCTCACATCACCAGTAAACAAAAAAGCAGGCTCAGTAGTATTTGCAAGTGACTCTTTCTTCCTCTCACCATCCTGCTCAGGTTAATATTCCCTATTCACCTTCCGACTGAGTTCCTCTTCAATTCACACAGAACATCTCAGAAGCTGAAATTGTAATAGAAGCCTTCTATTCCTTCTTCCCATCCAAGTCCTCATTGTTCAAGGGAAGACTTCAAAAACATGTCACATGAGAGGTTTCTGTCCCACAAGGTCTCTAGTAAAAAGAGATGCCTGGGATGACTAGACCATGAGACTGACCTGGGCTGCCAATTCTTTTGGACTTCTGGCCTCTAGCTCTTAGTTTAAACTGCTTTCTCTGTGAACTTGACTTGTTTCCATTATGTATGCTTGGTAACAATAGGACAAGGGGCTTTTCTAGGATATTATTTATCAAACAGTCCACTTCCCCATTGCCTTGTTATGATCAGCACTGCGACCTAATGTTTGCTGCCCCTTGTATCCTCAAAATATTATAAAACCACTTCATCTTTCCCCCTTTCAAACATGAGCTCAGAGGCTGCTTTCCTTGTTGTATTAGTCATTCACTGCTGTGTAAGAATTACACATCCTGGTAGTGGCTTACAATATCACTTATTTATTACCTCACTGTATCTGTGGGTCAGGAATCTGTGGATGGCTTAGCTGGCTTCTCTGGCTCAGAAGATCTCACAAATCAACAAACAAGGTGGTGGCTAGGGCCACAGTCACCTTCAGGTTGTACAAGGAGAGGATATGCTTCCAAGCTTAGTGGTTATTGGCAGAATTCAGCTCCTCAAGGGCCATTAGACTGAGGAACTTGTCCCCCCCAAAAAATCAGAGGTAAAATTGCCTATTGGCTATAGAATCAAACTTGATGCTATTAAACTGAAGTATATGTATCTCCTCTCTGTTCCCTGGAAATAGTCCCTGACTCAGGGGAAACCTATCCCCTGTGCTGCAGATCTCTGAATTGAACACTTCCTGTCTGTGTCCTAATTAATACCTCAGTTGAGCTGAGTGTAATTGGCCTAGAATGCAGAGTTGTGTTCAGTGTCTCTTGGGCTGGTTGCACAATAAGAGTTTAACTGAAGCCGCTGGAGAACTTGTCGGCACCAAGCTGAAAGCCTAAGAAATGAAGGTGTTTATGAAAGGTAGGGGAGGAATAGAGTACTTTTGGAAAAGACAGCAGCAGAAAACTAAATTGGTGAAGCTAAGCAGTGTTTTTTTTTTTTTGGTCTCTTTCCAGAAGGAATGAGTGTTGGAAATGATTCGTTTGTTTATTCATCCACTCATTCATTCAACAAATATTTAGTGTGGGTCTACTATGTGTCAACCACTACTTAAAGAGCTGGCAATACAAACACAAGAAAAAAAATTCAGCTTTTATGGAACTTACATTCTAGTGAAGAAAGATCCAGAGTAGAATCCTGTGATTTGGGGTCAGTAACAGGGATCAAGACCATGGCCTATTAACCAATTGAGGTCATTGCAAACCATGAGCCTAAGGTCACCAGCAGCCAAAGGTCAAAACTAGGAGAATGAGCTAACCATTGCCATCTGAATGCTCTTCTCCCTCATTGCTTCTGGGTCAAAGCCTTCTTGACCCTCGATGTCTAACTTCTGTTCCATTCCCCCCATAAAGCTTTCTCCAACAACAGCCCACAATAAAATCTCCTTCCTCTGCTTTCCAAACCTGCAGTTTTATACTTGATTATGCAAAATCTCATCTCCTAGGCACTTTTGTGTTGTCTTACCTTGCTGATAGTAAGAGTAGGTGAGGGAGTTGTAGTTGATAGAATAAAGACAAGGTGAGTCTGATTCTTCCTCACAGGAATCCATGATCCCTCAAGATCTGACTGTCAGATTCCCCATTAGCCCCATCCTGAGCCTAAAATGTGACAGCACACCAATATCAAAGGACTCATGAGGACAGTTCATCCTTCCAAAAGATTCATGAATTCCTTAGCTAATCTTGTTTCTTTTATGTCCTAATGGGAAGTGCCAATCCTGGTAGTCCTAGGAGCTGGCGTCTAGGGGTTGAGGTGATGCCTATCAGTCAGGGTTCTTAGTTGTAAAGAACCAAGACACAACTCTGACTAGTTTAGGCAGAAAACAAATTATTTGAGGCTAATTAGAAGCTTATATAACCCTGAGAAAGCCAGAGAACGAACTTGGAGACAATGCAGTAAAAAATAACACTCGAAATCTCAAGGCGAAAATGGAGACACTACTTCTGGGCACAAAGACTACAATTTTGAACTGTGAGAAAGAGAAAGGCCAAACCTAACATGAGGATATTAACACCCAGGCCTTGGTGTTTTTAGAAGGTTGTATGGCACTCAGAGTTTGGCCTCGGTGCTCTCCTATTGAACATAATTTCACAAAACAACATCAGACAGGATCACTCTGCAGTGGTGATAGATCACGACACAAATGTAAATCACAAAAATAACCAGACATCCCCCTACCCTGGCTAATATAAATAACTTAGTTCTTTACCAATTACAGTTTTAGCTTCAGATCAGTTAGTCCTCTGCCTAGATAAGATTTATTAAGATACCCAATCATGGAATTAATACTATTTCCTGACAGCATCCAATCCAGTATAAAGCTCTGCTTCCTTAAACACTCCCCCAAAGGACCTAGGAAAATCTAAATCCTATATTATATCTGCTTTAATATCCTACCTGTGGTGTGCACTTTCCCTTGTAGCAAACAGAGATAAACCCGACAGGTTCAACTACAAGATGTGCTCTTGGTGGTCTCTCGCTGCAGGGCATTGACAGCTGCCAATATCACTTACCTTGGGTACCAGATCTGCTCCTAGAAACTTTCCATCTGCTGCCTCTAAAACTTAAATGAAATGCCCCTTGCCTTGGCCAGAATGGAATCCATATTGTATCTGCTCTCCTGCATCACTAGTTTCCAATTCCAGGTGTGAGTAGGTAGACATTATTGAAGCATAGGTCCCATGCCTATACTCTATAAGTAGGGAGGCTTGGAAAGTAAATGTCTCATTTTTTTTAAGGAGTCTGGGACTTCTAAGGGGAAGGATTCTCAAAACAGAAAGGATATTCAAAAGTGTTGACTAGTTGTAGGTTCTCCTCCCAGTTTCCCCAGGGATTCTTTTTACTGGTCTGGTGTGCCCATCCCCCAGCTACTATGGGTGCTGATGCTAAAGGCTCACATCTATATTCTTCTCTGTAGGGCTGCCCTTGAGAAAATGAAGCTGCCTCACCCAAAGGTGCCTGGGAGTCATGCCTGTCCTCTAAGGCTGATCCTAACCAGTGACTGATCGGGGCAGCAGTACAAACCCCACATCCATTTGTCTCAAGGTAGGATAGATTCTTCAGAGCCATTTATATACACCAAGAGCTACCTGTGGATTCACGGGAAAGCTAGATTTCATCTGAAATCATGTTCTTGCTTAGCTTCTTCCCCATCCTTATCTTCTTCCCCTTGGTTTCTCCTGAGAACATCTCCTAATAAGTCATTTGTACAGAATCCATTCTGGGGAACCAATCACAAGACAATGTACAATGTCCACACCTTTGGCTGACCAGTATCAACAAGTATCCCTTTTCCATACTTAGATTTCACAACAACAAAAGCCTCCACATAATATAATGCAACTTTTCCTGATATAAATGAAAACATACAAAAGGGTGGCATCTCAAATTCTCATCGTTTACTAAGTCCAGCCCTTGGTCTAGGATCTTTGGATGATGGGCACTCATCCTCTGGTTCTGTCTTGATATTTTGTAAACTAGAGACTCTGTGTAAAGTTATCCACTATAAATAACATAGTAGAATGTGGGGCGTGGGAGAATGCAATATGTTACAATGAGGAAGAAACTACAGGTAGATATTATAATCTTCTTTCTACCACTTTTCCTCTACTACTCAGTCTATATTTCTTTTGCTTTTAATCAGATCTAAGCAGAATCTAAGCAGATCAAGATCCTTCACCATAGGCATTACATAAATCTTTATTCCTGAGGTATCATGGTCTCTTATAGTTCTGCCTATTTGTGGTTGTCCAAGTCTGCCCTTTTAACTTTTTACCACTGGAATGGCAGCAGAGAGAGGTACCTTGAAGAATCCTTTGTGTCCCAGATATACACTTTCCAAATTTCATTACAGTGACAACCCTATGTCACACAACCTAGCTGTGCAACTCCAATTTGGCTGTTGTTCTGGTGACATGAACAACCCCAAAAAGCCAGATAGCTGTCTCCTTTTCCCAGGTAACAGACACATTGTTATGTATCTGTCCAGAAGAAGCATACCTCCCTCCATTACTAAAACCTCTAACCCAGTAGACCCATAACATTTTGTGGGTGGGCTATTAGATGTCATATTGAGAAGAGCCACTCTAATGACCATCACTTTGTTCCCAGAAAACTGGCTATAATACTAATAGCACTGTCTTTGGCCACTATTTCAGCGCATATGCCACATCTTATGGGATAACACCTCCAGTTTTCAGATCTTGACTCCTGGAGGCTCTGTAATTGGGTCTTTAATAGACTACTGCTCTGCTCAGCCAGAATAACTGCTTCTGGCTTATGATGTCTGCACTAAGATCAGTTAGTCTTGTGAGGATCAGTCTATCACCTTCCTTCCTTCTCTGTAAAATGAGCTTCTTGGGAGGGATACAATGTCAGTGAAGAGGATATTCATTATGTCTATGAGTGAGTGGTGATGCTGGCAGATGCACTGCAGGCTGGAGAAGCAAATACCTATCATAGTGACTATCATTTCCAGTAAGGACAAATGGCTTCCTCTTTCACAATGGAGGGCATCCAAAGTCATCAACCCACTACCTTCTGTCTCTGGAAAATGGGCCCTCATGGGGGCTTAGCATGGGCGTTGCTTAGCACTGGTGTTGACAGTGGGCACTCAGCAGAGACAGTAACTGAATCAGCCTTGGCAAAGTGGAGTCCATGTGGTTGATGCTGTGCATTACCTCTATCTCTGCCCACATGGACGCTTGATATAATAATGCTCATTGAGTAAGTACCACGGAGCTGGGAGAAAAAGCTGACTGACAACCACAGTAGAGACATTTCATTCATTTGATTATTGAGAGATTTCTGCAGAGTGGTAGCCTTCTAGTAAGCCATCATATAGGACATAAACATTCTCATGAAATGGTGTGCATACTATTCCTGTAAAACTGAGATGATGTCAGTGGTCAGGTGGTGCAAAAGAAAACAGTAAAGCAGTGACCTTCAAATCAACTTTATAATGTAGTTCAGATGACTATATTCAGCCCCTTGGGAAAGGCTAAGCCAGGAATCATTTGCATGGTGATGAAGGTCCATCACCTGACTGGTGGAGTTAGGCCTCTGAAGAGAGGAAAGGCCTTAGAGCAGGTTTGTTGACAAAGAGGTAGAAAGAGCAATGGACTTCAAATCTGAAAACCTGAATTTGACTTTCAGCTCTGTCATTTATGAGCTATGTTACCATGGGAATAGGCTTTATCTCTCTTGGTTTTACCTTCCTTGTCTAAAATATAGGGTTAATAATTGTTTCCTTTGCCAATTTAGAATTTTAAGGTCTAAAATGAAATAATGCATTTGGAAGCACTTCATAAACATTGAAGTGTCAAAGAGGAAAGATTTTAAAACTCTGTTTAACTTGGAGGGGAAGGAAAAAGGACCAAGCCAGATGCTGTGACTGTCTTGGGGCATGATCCAGGCTGATGGACAGGGCCCATAATTTCTAATTCCTTTGACCCTCACAGCTTTAGACCAAGAGACCCAGGGAGCTGGCGGAAGTACCATAATTTGGACAAGTTCATGTGAGAGAAGGCTTGAAGTCTATTTTGGGCTGTGCCTTTTGAATCTGTCTCAGTAAATGGAGAAACCAACATGTAGACACATTTCTGGATTAATAACTCCCTCGATGGGTGACTCTGAAAACCATGGGAGCAGATAATGAAGAAGCCACAGAGGGTTTTTATTGGCACTAGAGGCAAAGGAATTACTTTTCTAAAAATGTGATGTTCTGAAACAGTGTTCTTTCCTTCCCTATCTCAAATCTTGGAATATGTCTCCTGAGTATAGAATGAGATGGGTAAGTGAGGAGTTTGCTTGGACTCTTGTGGATGATCAATTTAAATAAGCCACAGAAAAATGGTTCACCCTGAGGCTGTGTGTATGTGTGTGTGTGTGTGTGTGTGTGTGTGTGTATGGTGTAAGTAATCCAGTTTGGTGTCAGTGTGTACTTATTTCCCCAAATTAAAATACACTGCCATACCTTTATACTGCAACATTAATAGGTAAATATGAAAGCAGAAGACTCCAGAGAACAGTGGAAATAAAAGATCTGGAGAAGAAGGGAGGCTTGATCTGAGATGCACAGAGTATGGATGGGAGTAAAAGACAAAATTATCATTGGTTAAAACTGCAGGGCTTGCCATTATGCTGGTAGCTATAGATGATCTTCTTAACTATGCAATGCTGCATTCTACCCAGCTACAAAGTGTGAGAAGAAAACACTTGTTTTTTCATTTTATTGCATGGCTGTAACATGCCTTTCTCAAGGTCTTGGCTCCCCAGCAGCAGCAGATTATGGTGAGAGCAACAGGTGACATTGTCACATATGTCAGATAACCATGGGCCAAAGTAATGGGGGCTATTGAGCCAAAGCCCTCTATGTTCCTAACTTCAGCATCTGCATTCTGATTCTTGCTCCATCTTGTCTTTCCAAAAGAAAGGTCACATAACTATCAAATGTCAAAGCCAGGATTCAAATGCAGGTTACCTCTTTCCAGAGCCTGAGTTTAGATGATGGAACAATCTCTGTTTGCTGGCACTGGTGATTTTGTATGGATTGGCAGCCTCTTCCATTTTGGAAACAGCCACCCAGCCTTAGTAAAAAGCCTGTAAGTTATTTTCCCAAATAGACCATCCCCTGTTAACTCTGCCCCACCAACACCATTCCTCCCTCTCCCCTATACCTGAATCCTGAGGGGTTTTCATCATTTTTCAGATCTCTCCTGACATTACACTACAGGTGCATGAAGCTAAGGGCCACTGAAGTCCAGCCCTGCAGGTTTTGTGGAAGGAGACTGAATTCTCAATTACATTCCGCTCCTTTGCCCTGCATCCTAGAGAATCATGAAGTACAGACCATAAAGGACGCCGCAGAGCTCCTGGGGACTTGGCCATTAGTTGTCAGAGCCGGCAGCTTTCATGCGGCTCTCTGGAGAGTAATGGGAGATGATGAGGGCACCAAGTGATTTTAAGACACTGAGGATTCTTTCTGACTGTCTTCTGCATGGAGGCTCATGTGCAATTTCAACACACACAGCAACTTGCTGAGCAAATGCCCTATGCCTGGCAATGTGCTAGATGATACGAAAGATTCAGTATATGGAAGATTCAGTGCCCAAGAAATGGCTCCTGCCCTAAGAGTTTTCAATCTAGTTGAGAGGACATGATACACACCTAAGAGATTAGCACAAAACACTTCATAATTATGTAAAAAATTAGATGGAATCTAATACCTACATGAAAGGTACTATGGAAGGCCAGGACAAAGAGAGACTAATAATAATAATATCTCCTAGTGATTATTGAGCACCAAATATGTGGCAGATAATTTTCTAAGTACTTAAAAGTACTTTACCAGTTTTACTCCAGATTTAAAGAAGAGGAAACTGAGGCACAGAGCAGCCAGGGACCTTGCACAAAGTCACACAGCTGGCAAGTAGCAGCATTTGGATTTAAACCCAGGTGGTGTGGAGCCACTGTTTTTTGGTTCTCTATTTTGCCTCCACTTCCGCAAATTAGTTGGACCAGCCTTCGTCAATGGTATGGGCCTCTCTTCAGAGCTCTGAAGTCTACATGATAACAAGGTTTGAAGGGTGATGTATGGAAGATCAAGGAGTATATAGTAGTTTAAAAATAATACAATTAAATGGGATATAAATAGCTATCTTTTCTTAGCCAAATATTTTGCCATTTTAGTGCAGTTTCACACAAATTAAGAGAGGACTATAAAGAACCTTATATTTGTTAAAGGTTATTAAATATTTAAATGCTAACCTAAGTATTTATTTAGGTTATCAAATAATCTTATTATTTAATTTTTAATCTAGAAGAATAAAGAGGCAATAATGCATTGTGGGGCAGGGGAATAAAATTAGTAAGAAGGGACCAGCTCTACCAGATATTAAAACAGATGTTATAAGGTGCCAAGAGTCAAAACATGGTGGCATGTGAAAGAACAAATCAGCAGCAAAAATACATAGCACTCAACTAGGTCCTTGTGTGAAAATTACTAGATACATGATGAAAGATGCATATTGTAGACATTCAACAACTATTTATTGGATGAATGAATGAATGAGGTATCATGAATCACTGAGGAATGGAAAGCTTATATGAAAACTTTTTATGTGTTGAGCATCTTTATACATATTATCACTGATAAACTTTACGACTACCTTATGAAATACCAATTATCCACTTTCACTGTGTGGATGAGGAAATAGAAGCCAAGAGAAATTAAGAAAGTAGGCCAAATCATACAACTCATGAGTGGACAAACCAGGGTATGAGCCAGGTTTATCTGACCCCACAGCCCATTTTCCTCCTATTCTATCACACTATTTCAATATGACTGCAAACATGCAAACAATCCATGGCACAGCAAAAGCAAGCTGCAGGGAGGACACATAGCAAAATAGTAGTGGTGCTTGTGTTAGGGAGCTTGCCTAATGGATTTAATTTGGGGCTTTTTGCTATTGCCTATGTATTTAATTAAAAACCCCTGTAATATACAAAATAATAATGAACATTAGAGAGAAAGAGTAAAAGGTTTAAAGAGAAAACCAAAGTGACAGAAAGAGAACAGTTTCTATCTTTAAGGAATATTCTCAGGGACCAGAACCATGCCTTTTTAATCTGCTCTAAACTTGATTATTGGAGTCTCAATGTTACCTGAAATAGCAAAAGAGCTTGCATTATTCTTAGTTTCTTCCAGAAGGAAATCTAGTGAGTTGTTAAGGGAGCCTGAACTTACTTGCCTGGGTTAGTTTGTCCACTGCCCAGGCTGGAGTCTCAGGATCCTACCCAGAGGCTGAAAAGAGTATATACCACAGCTAGCAGCAAACTTATCTGGGAGTCAGTGAAGCTATCCTCAATTATCTAGTCAGACACAAATTTAACAACGCCTCTTGGCCATAATGTTTCAGAAAGGACTCTGGGGGTAGTTCCTCCTACACACACACACACACACACACACCAACAAACAATCTAAGATTCATATGTACTCATTCTGCATGGCAAAAGGATAGTCTGGTTGAAATGACTGGTTGGTACTCTTCAGTATAAAAGACTGAGATCAGTCTTTAAGATTACATTTTGTCCACAGAGTGAAAGGCATGAGCATTTAAGATTTAGGCTATTGAGTATTGTTATTTGGCCCATCTCCTCTGATCCACTTGAATTGAAAATACCTGCATACTCACTGCTGGCTTCTCAGAGATGCTTTTTCACAGATGGTTCTCTGTGTATATCATGGCCTATTTCATCTCTTGAAAAGATGAACCATCAATCATGATCCCTGCCCTTGAGGTGCCTTCCATCTAGACAAATGGTAATGCTGTGTATGGATAGCATAACTGCTTGCATGGTGACAAAAATATGGAAAAGACACACATGCAATCCTAAATCCACTGAAGCAAAGAAAAAACATTTTGCATAAATCAAAATCTTGGGGAGAGTGAATATGAAGGGGGTTTACCTGTTTGGAAGATAGTAGCCAAGGAGATTTTGTACTAACTTCTGACTGCACGGAGGCCAATTGCAGAAGCCATTTGAAAAACAGGAATGGATGGAGTTAATATAGCACATAAAGGTGTTAGAGAAAATTTTAATATTAGGAATGTTGAGAGAAGGCTTGAAAGAGGAAATGGAAAGCCTGAGTATGGGAATATACTAGGAAGAACACATACAGCTTTGAATTCACTGGCTAAGCAAGAGCTTGTTTTACGTGAAAGAAGACAGATAGAAAGTAAGAAATAGTTAAGAAAGTTCTCCTACTCAGGCTGGGATGTAATGCGGGTGTTGGATGTTTTACAGTAGAAGGAAACTAATGTGGCTCTCTGGATTGAACCAAGCTGTTGCATTTTTGCCTCTGAAGTCCTCTCCTTGCAGGTGAAGGCCAGCTTTTCATTTGTAAAATAACTAGAATTTGTTGCCTACTTTCCATGTGTCAGAATGACTAAACCATTTACATATAGTATCTCATGTCATCGTCAAAACAACTCCACAAAGTACAAACCCTAACAGATGGGAAATTTGAGGTCTGTGGAGATTAAGTGACAAGTCCAAGTTCACCCATATTGTAAGTGGCTGAACTCAGGGCTGTTTGACTCTAAAGCACACACCCTTTCCCATATTTTCCATCCTGGGCAATGCACCAATCTTTCCTACCTTTACAACATGGGGCTGACATCAAGAAACTAATAGGGCTGGCGGGCAGGCTGGTAGCTCTCTGATGAATCTTCTTATAAAGGACATATGCAATCATTTATGATTCCACTTAATCTGAAGCAATAGTGACACTCTCTTTTCGCTACAATTAAACTTCTCACTAGGATGACCCATAAGGAACAGTACCGACTGGTTTTGTTCATCGGTTCTCTCAATGGAAGAAATCTGAGTGGCAAAATCAGTCAACACATAGAAAACAGGAAGAAGGAAGGGAAATGAAAGAGGCCTTCCAACCAATAAGGCACCATTAGGCAGTTAACACATGAATTCATCCATGGCACCCCATGAGCTCCAGGAAAATACAAAGAGAGATACAGAAGATTCTGAGTACTTCCAAGTCCCAGGTAACAAAGAATATGAGGTGAGACAATTGACTTTTCTTCTAAGAGACTAGGCCACAGGTTTTTCATAAATATCCTTTTTATAGGAACCTCTAGTAGAGCCAGAATCCCTAGGATCTCAACCCTCAAATCATATATATGTATATTCATATATGTATTCTTTATTTTTAATTTTAAAAATATTTTATTTTAATTTTCTTATTTTTAATTGTGGCAAAAAGCACATAACATAAAACTTGCCATCTTAATAATCATTTTAAGTATACAGTTCAGTAGTGTTAAGTATATTCACATTGTTGCACAATAGTTTTCTAGAACTTTTTCATCTTGCCAAACTGAAGCTCTATACCCAGTAAACAATTCCCCATTTCCCCCTCCCCACCCCCTGGTAAGCACTGTGCTACTTTCTGTCTCTATGAATTTGACTAGTTGAGATAACTTCATGTAAGTGGAATCATATAGTTTTGGTCTTTTTGTGCCTGGTTTATTTCATTTAGCATTATGTCCTCAAGATTCATTCAGATCCTATTTTAAAACCTCTTAAGGCTCTCCCTGTAGGTATGAATGAGAGTTATGACTTTTTTATTGTGGTCAAATACATATGACATAAAATTTACCATTAGTGACATTTAGTACATTCACAGTGTTTTACAGCCATCACCACTTACAGAACATTTCTATCATCTTAAGAGAATACTCCATACTTATTAAGCTGTCAGTACCCATTGCTCCCTCACCCTAGCCTCTGCAATCACTAATCAGATTTCTGTCTCTATGGATTTACCTATTCAGGTTATTTCATATAAATGGAATCATATGCAATGTGGCCTTTGGGGTCTGGCTTCTTTCACTTAGCATAATTGCTTTAAGGTTCATCCATGTTGTAGCATGTGTCAGAATTTCATTCCTTTTATGGCTATATAATATTCCATTGTAAGCAGATACCACATTTTATTTATCCATTCATGAGTTGATGGATATTTGGATGTTTCTACCTTTTGAATATTGTGAACAGTGTTGCTATGAACATTTATGTACAAGTTTTTGTTCGAATGCCTTTTTTCAATTCTCTGGGGCATACCTGAGAACACATTTTTTTTTTTTCTGAGAACACATTTTTTAAGGGATATTTTGCATATCTTCCCTCCCAGGAAGCTGTATACTTTTCTGTATCCTTTCACCTGCAGGAGAGTTGCTACTATGTCCCCAGTGGGACATTTCTGCACATATTTTTTGGGAGGTAATTCTATAAGCCACAATTTAGAGCAATATTCAAACTATGATTCTCAGTACCCATTACCTTCTAAAGACTATTCTAGTCTTAGAAATTCCATGAATCCTTCTCCCATAGTACTATCATCCTCTCCACACCCTCTTATCCCTAAGCATAGTATATCACATTTTTATTTTAATATATAATATGTGGATGCCCACCTTCTCAACTATAACCTAATCAATTCCTTCCAGGCCTAGAAATAACTCCCTTATTTCTCACATGTCCTCAGATACATGTAGACTAATGTCTGCATAAATTCTTGGGTAAGAACATGAATTTTCATTCTGGCTTCATCACTCACCAGCTGTGTGACCTTGGACAAGTTTTTTGTTTAACCTGTCTTGGTTTCCTCATCCATAAATTTAGGATAATAGTAGCATCTATCTCATTGGAGTTTTATGAGGATAAATGATTTAATGCTTATGTAAAGCACTTAGAGAAATGCAGGGAACATAGTAAGTCCTCAGCAAATATTAGCTAGTAATAATAGTGGTGGTAGTAGTAGTAGTAGTATTTAGGGTCACTTGGAACTGAGTTCTGTCAATGATTAACTCTATCTGTGGCTTCTACTTACATGCTGTGTCATTGTGAGCTTACAGTACAAACATGCACACACATGTACACACAGGTGACATTTTTCACTAACGGCAGAGATAGGTGAAGTTTTCACTACTAACTGCCATCTGTGTTCTCTTCTTTGGCAACTGATAAGCCTGCATTGTAGTTAGGGTCATGTGACTGCATTCTGGCCAATAGAATGTAGATGGAAGAGAAGTACATGACTTCCAGGTCTGGCCCATAAAATCTCCCCTGAGGTCTTCTTGACATTCCTCCCCTCTCATCTCCTGGTTGTAATAGAGGCTCTAGCAGAGGACACCAGGGCTCTAGAAGATGATGGGAGGAAGCTGGGTCCCAGAACTTCCATGTGGCAGGCTGCCTGTCAAACACCTTATTAGACTGTGGAGCATGTGAGAATAAAACTTTTTACTACGTTAAGTCCCTAAGATGTTGAGGCTGTTTGTTATAGCAATTAACCTTTAAGACCAATATAATAATCCTCTAATTTGTGTGCTCAGTATTCAATTAGATTACAGTTTTAGCAACTACAACTGAAATGTGCAAATTCAGGTATAAAATTCATTTCCAATCTAGGGCCTTTCCTCCCGTTCTGTACAAAATGATCCATCCAAGCAAGGCTGGGACAATGGGGAGACAAGTGAGGTGCTTAGGGCTCAAAGTTTGAGACGTGCTCACACTCAGCGCAGTGCAAGTGTAGGGTCAGCACCTAAGGAGGGTGCCTCCTTAAAGCTGGTGCCCTAGGTGCCTCACTTGTTTCACTGTAATCCCAATCCTGCATCCTAGTGCACCTAGTGGTGAGGTCGGCCTACACTCTGTCTTTTTTCCTAATACTAATGCTAAACCAGGCAGCTGCATGAAAGCTGGTTTAGCCACTAATTCACTGTTACCTGCAGCAAGTTAATTGATTTCTCTGAGCCTTGATTTCCTCTTCTGAAAAGAAGAGCACCTGGTTCATAGTGCACAATAAGTGGTGCTATTGATAGTATTATTATTATTCTCAAAATTGCTGAGGAGAATGAGTGAATTCCTTTGCTCACATCATCAATGATTCTCTGCTTCCATTACTGCTTGGCCTCCTGCCCTTCTGGTCACCAACTGGCATCTCTGTATGTCGAGACACATATATGCCCATGGATACCTTAAATGGGAGAGCTATGGCTATAAGCCCAAAGAAATTTGGTTTAGAAGCCCCAGTCATTTTCAGGCCTGGCCCTTACTTGCTAAGCAGATAGAGGTAGCCCTCATGTACTCACTCTCCACAAGCTGCCTTCCTTTAATGAGCTGGCTGACCTGCCCAAGCCTCTTCATAATGGTGATCTGCTCTGCTGTGATTCCTTTGGGGAGTGAACTTGCCCTTTGCTTTGGCTCCCTGGCTGTCTCTATCTCAGGGACATTTGTTCAGTGGCCACATTTGGCTTTGGAACTGGCTTGAGATCCAGCATTTTTGGATGGTGATGAAACAAACACAGGGAGCTCTATCAAGGCAGCACTTTCTACCCAAAATACAGCTCTCACACACACGCACGCACACCTATGTACGTGCTTCTTGTGCTGGTTGCTAAAATATAACCCCCTGAGGACTCCAGTAGAGGTAGCTCCTAGGCTGACCATTTCAACCCTTCCACCTCATACTAGCAGTCTGAGGGATTGGGCTCCCATCCATTTTAATTTTGAATAAGACAAACTGGGGACTGGGAAGAAGAATGGAAATATGGAGGATGGAGATGCTTTGCTGCTAAAAATAATGCTATGAAAGGCAGAAAAGGGAAGGATGGGAAAGAAAGAGGAGGGGAGCAGAGGGGAGGGGAAGGGAAGGGAAGAGACGGAGAGATACCAGGGGATAGGAAACCCAAGATAGAAGGGAGTGTGGCAAGCTACAGGGGGTGGGAACAGGAACAAAAAGGAAAAGAAAACAAAAGAATTAAAGACAGGAAAGAAAACTTCGAAGGACACAAAAAGAAGAGAAAACATAAATAGAGATGTGAGAAGGGAAAACTTAGACTGAGAAGTAGCAGTGGGGGCGTGGGAAGGCGGCAAGCTGGGAACTACTGTGGGGAAGGGGGAGCAGTGGCAGGGCTTATGTTTCAAACAGCTCAGGCAAGGCCAGACAGTGCCCAAGGAGAAAGGTGAGCCCACTAGGCTGAGAGTCTTGCTAAGGTTATGCTGACTCACGAGCCATTTCTGGAGTGTTCCCAGCTATCTTAAAGGCCACACTACAAGCCTGCTGCAGTTTTATCTCACTTGAAGTCTGTCAAGGGTACTGGAACAAATGGGGAAATAAGAAAGGTAACTGACATTGGCTACTGTTTCTTCATAGTATTTACTTTGGTGCCCTAATTTTGGCTCTGCTCTCAGGACAATAGTGAAGAAAAGAAGGGAACTATGAGAGAAGCTAACAAGTAGGGAAGGGGTTCTGGGTCAAATTGCCATCCACCTCAAGGTCTCCCTTGTTTCTCCAAGGAGTCAGATAACTGATTATTTCGGACAAACTAAGAGCATGAAGAAGAGGTGAGGAGAGGGAGAGCTGGGAAACCATGACAGCCATGTTGTTAGCCACCCCTCCTGGACATCCTGTTGATGCTGCTGACAGCGAACAAGAAGCACATGCCAATTTGGCAAGCCTGAGAGACCCATTCCTCCCTGCAGCCTCCCACAATTAATGCCAATTCCCTAAGGCACAAGGACATCCCAAGACCATAAAGGCTGGCCGAGCCCCTGATAACCCTATTCTTGGGGGGGCTGTATAGGACAGGTAGGGTTAAAGTGAAGTTGGTCAGGGGTGCATGGGTGAGTGAGGAGTGTTGTAAGTTAAATAACTACCACTCCTATGTCTTCCCAATTCTCCAGCCTGTTCTCTGTCTCCCTCCCTAGCCCTCTCCCATAGTCTCTCTTTTTATAAACATCTGGTACATGCAGTTGGATTATTTATATACTTACATACTCAGCTGTTCATGATATATTATCATCATTGGTCCACACATGGTTTTACTTATTTATTTATAAATCCAATATGATAAGCACCTGTGAAGCTACTGCCCAATGAGAAAAAATTAGGACATTATCCCAAACTTATATCTGCCTATATGCTCCTCTTCTGTCTTATCCCTTTGCCCCCTTTGTTGCACCAGAGGTAATGACTGATATTCTGTGCTTATTGTTCCCATGATTTACTCTTCATTTTATCACATACATATGTAGGCATGGCACTTTGGCCACTCAGCCATTTTACCTAGCTGTGTGACCAAAGGCAAATTTCTCAATTTGGGTTCATGGTTTCCTCTCATAAATGAAATGACAAAGCAAAAATAATGTCTGTCACAGAGGGTTGTTGTGAGGATTCAGTGTCCTAATGCATACAAAGCACCTAGAGAAGCCCTTGGCATATGAGGACTGTCTGTGGTAGTAGTAATCCTCTGCTGTTCCTTGAACTACCCTTTTCTTCCCTTGCTAGCTCATGTACCACCTCCTCCAATAAGACTAACCTGATTTCCTTAATTGAAACCAATTGTTTATTTTCTTTATATTCCCATGATACCTATTCATAACTTTATTCTGGCCCATGTTTTGCACTATGCTAATAACGAGTCTGTTGCCCTTTAAAGCAATGGTTCTTAATATTATCAGTATATTAAAATCATGTGGGAACTTTTTAAGGCATCCTGATTCAAGCCCTATTCCAAACCAATTAAATAGACTCTCTAAGGGTGAGCCCCTGACATCAGCATTTTTTAAAGCTCTCCCAGTGTATCTAATGTGCAGCCAAGCTTAAGCACCATGCCTTAGGAGTTGGAAAACTGGCCCATGGGTCAAACCTGGCCCACTGCCTATTTTTGTCAATAAACTTCTATTGGCCAATTTGTTTTTGTTGTCTATGGCTAATTTCACAGTAGAGTAGCAGAGTTGAGTAGTTATGACAGAGACTACATGGCCCTGAAATCCTAAATTATTTATCATCTGGATCAACACAGAGAAAGTTGGTTGACCCCTGGCATAGAAGATAATCTGAGTATAGGGACCCTATCTGATTCATCTCTACTTTCCCTACCTGTGGCCTGCACAGTGCTTTGCCCATAGTAGCTTAAAAGTGATTGTCCAAAGAATGGATAAGAAATGAGATGGAAGGTCCTGTCTGCCAAATTAAAGCCTGAAGTTTATTTTTCCAGTAGTGTTGATGTCAGACAGTATTTGATAATATGCAAATTCCAGTCTGCTTTTAGTTGAAAGAAGCTAACCTGGAAAGAGCCCTGAACACAGCAACTGAGGGAAACTGGCTTGTGTGGCTTCCTACTTCAATTTTCAGAGAACAGTGCTGGCCTCCTCACCCCTGCCATTCAGCATTCTTTGGTTTTAGGATGTCTGATTGTCTTCCATCTCTCCCAAGTCCTCCCAGTTTGAGAACTACTTGAATTAGTTGATTTCTGAAGCTGTCTTCTGGTTTTGCGTTACGGGCCATGTTGCGGTTTAATTATTTATGTCACAGTGGTTAAAAGTTGAGGTTTTAGAGCTAGGCTCACCAGGTGTGAATCTTTGCTATGGGACCCTGATCTCACTGCTTACTGGATCCAGGCCTCTGTTTCTGCGTCTACAAAATGGGCACAAGCAGTGTGTACCTTGTAGGGTTCTTAGAGGGAATAAATGAAATAATACTTGTAAAACAGCTAAGCACAGTAGTGGGTGAGCAGTAAACACTCAGTTAAAAGTAGCTACTGCCATTTTTATCATACCTGTCATCACCACCAGAGGTCTCATCTACCCTGCTATGGCATAAGCCCCTTAAATGTAGAGGCCCTGTCCTGGCCATTTTGGCATCCCCACCGTGCCTGGCACATAATGGGCTTTCAGTGTACATGAACTGCTTGAATCGTATCCTGTCACCTCAAATAAAACTTACAGCATGGATGCAGGTGTCAAGCTCCACCTTACCCCACACTCTCCACTGCCTGCATCCCTAGGCAGCTGAGTGTTAATCAAGGCCATACATCAAAAAAGGCACTGACATATGTGGTAATTTTACCAGCCTCAGGGCCATAAAAATTAATTTGTCTACATTCTCCAAATAAACAGCAACTTTATTAAAATTCCCACCTGTGACAAATACATAGTGCATTAATTTTTCCTGGAGAAAGGAACTGCCGTTGGGGTGATGTTTCCAAAACATTTGTCTTGGCAAGTCTAAATTGCTAGGATAGTGCTTAGATTCAAATCTAGAGAACATGTAACAGGCCAGACTCCCAGCCATTGACAGCGGAAAAGAATAGAGAAGGCATTCTAAGGCTATAGACCGTTTTTCCTGCTTCAACACTGAATTGGGCTCAGGGACTGCTGTATTAGTCTGGGAATAATGCACTGTGTTTTGGAAATGTAGTTGTTTATATTAATAAAATGCCACTGTACAGAGGCTTGCAGGCCAGCATGTCTGGACTTGGCCACTTTTATTGATTTATTTAACACTGTTCTCAGGAGGATAAGCAGGGTAGACATCGCAACCAGAGACAGATCACTGTGGGGCAGTTTGAAATTCCTTGTGAGCTCAACAGCAATCAGCACAGGAACTGGGTCCTGATTAAAGATCAGGCCTTTGTGTACTCAAGGCGAATAGCAAAACCCATTGGGGGTAGTTTGCTTTTCCTGGCTCTTGCTTCTTCCTGTGTCCTTTGCCTGGCTGCCACCCCAGTCCCACAGTGAGTGACACATTTCTTTACATTAAGTCTTATATTAATGATAAAGCTTAATGTGGGCCCTTCTCAGGGGGGATTTGCATTTATTTAGATGTCACTTGATTCAAAATAAAGGAATGACATGCTCGTGATAGATAAACTTAAAGAAATTCTTGCCAAGATATATCTTACTCAAATTTCTGCAAACTAAAAACAGAAAAAAATTATTGAAAGCAACAAGAAAGAAAAAATACCTTGCCATGAGTGGAAAAAAACAATTCAAGTTACAGTGGATTTCTCATCAGAAACCATGGGGCCAGAAGGAAGTAGCACCAGATTGTTAAAGTGCTAAAAGAAAAGAACTGTCAACCATAAAACCCACATCCAGCAAAAATATCCTTTTTAAGGGGCAATGAAGACATTCTTAGATAAAGCCAAACTAGGAAAACTTGTTTCTAGGCAGACCTACACCTTAAAAGATGGCTAAAGAAGTTCTTGAAAGACAGAGGAAATGCTAAAGAAAGAATCTTAGAACATTAGGAAGGAAGAATGCTCATATCATATTGGATAGTAAAAAAAAGAATTTTTGAATCCATAATGAAAGAAGGCAGGAATGGTAGAAGTAGTAAGTCACCATTTTACACCCCCTGGCATAATGACAAGTGCCAGCACAGATCATTATTGGAGGCTAACGTTGGGTAAAAGGTTATTGGGAGCAGATAGGCAAAAGGTCTCAGTATATCACTGTACAGTTAATTTTAACCAAAAATGGTACATTTACAGTGTGGAGGGCTGCTGGACCCCCAAAGTAACCAGGGTATCAAACCCAACATCATCAGTAAGGGACAGACCAAGATTCTGGGCCTGGTGATGTGATACACTGGGGCACGATATCACTTACAATAGTGGTCTTTTTCAAAATATTTAATCTAAATATAATCATGTAGAAAGTATCAGAAATTCCAGAATGTGGGATACTCTACATGACAGAACTTATCTGGACTCTTTGAAACCATCAATGTCATGAAGAAACAAACTAGCAACAAAAATAGCAAGGGACCTTTTAAAATGAAAAGAAACTAAAGAGACTTCACAACCCAAGTGTAATGGGTGACTCTTAATTGAATCCTGAACCATAAATAAAGCTATAAAAGACAAATTTAGGAGAAATGGAAGAATTAAGTACAGACTGGATAATAGATGAGGCTATTGAATTAATTTTAAATTTCCTAAGTGTCATGTAGAATGATTTTTATTTTTAGGGGATGCCTACTGAAGTATTTAGAGCTGAAGTGCTATGATACTTGCAGTTTACACACACACACACACACACACACACACACACGCACGCACATGCACACACACACACATGCACACACACAAACGGGGAGAGAGAGAGAGAGAAAGCAAAGCTGACAAAATGTTAAAAATTGGTGAATCTAGGTAAAGGGTCGTAATTGTTTAAATAGTGCCGCCTGAAAAGGTATGTTCAAGTCCTAACTCTTGATACTTGTGAATGTGACCTTATTTGGCAAATAGGGTCTTTGCAGACATAAATAAGTTAAGAATCAGGAGATGATATCATACTTGATTTAGTGTTTGGGTCCTAAATATAATGACTGGCGTCCTTATAAAAGAGAAGACATAGGGGTGCAAGGAATAATACCATGTAAAATCAGAGGCAGAGATTGGAGTTACCCCAAGCTAAGGATTGCCAGGAGCCACCATAATCTGAAAGTGGCAGAGAAAGGTCCTTCCATAGAAGGTGCTTGGCCATGCCAACACCTTGATTTCAGATTTCTAGCCTCCAGATCTGTGAGAGAATAAGCCTCTGTAGTTTTAAGCCATCAATTTCATGATAATTTGTTGCAGCAGCCCAAGGAAACTAAAGCAAGGGTATATATCAGATTTCCACCATACTTTCTTTCAAGTTTTCTGTAGATTTTAATTTTCCAAAATGAAAGAAATATGGAAAAAACCCTATTATGATAGGCCAAGAGAGACTCTACACTAAACTAAAATATGTTATATTTTAGTACCTTTAATGGAATTTTTTTTTTGTTTTTTGAACCAGAGGCTCCATATCTTCATTGTGCTGTGGTTGCCATAATTACATAGCCAGTCCTGGAGCTGAAAGAACTGGGGCATTAGGAGGGATCTCCCTAAACTTCTCCTGTCTGTGATCAGTATTGGCCAGTGCTGGAATGAATAAGCAAGGGCAAGAGGGTCTTGTAGGCAGAAGGCCAAGGGCTGCAGTGCTTGGGAACTGGGCAAGGATGACAAGGGACCCTGATGGCCTTGAAAGTTTAGAACCAAATCAGACATCCTCCTGCACTGTTTTTCCTGCTTATGTCCTCAACCATATTTTAAGACCCAAGGCTTTGCCTTCCACCTCTTTAAATTCCCTATGCTTTATGGCACTGTGCTAGGCACAGAGTTAGTTAAGTCTTCAATGATTACTTGAACTGGGGTTTGTGGTGGGCTAGAGGGAACGTAGGGAATGTAGGAGACTGCAGAAGAAATTCAAGTCTTTAACCTAGTGCTTCCCAGATGGAAAAAACACATGTCTGAGACCAGTGTCATTTGGGGGATTAGGGAAAGAGAAAGAACCCATCCCTTGTTGGGAAAGAGGAAGACTATATGTTTAGCTTACTATTGACTTATGTCCGTATGTTGCCTCCAAGAAAGACCGCTTCTGCAATGATCTCAATGGTAAAAAGAAGAATACATGATATAGGATTGTGAATTTGACAAGAATAGCCTATTCTGTATATCAAATTAAATATCCTTTCTTCATCCAAAGGTATTTGTGCTGTTTTTTCCACCATGTATATGTATTTTTTAAATTAAGGTATCATTGATATACAATCTTATGAAGGTCTCACATGAGCAACATTGTAGCTACAACATTCACCCATATTATCAAGTCCCCCCCCACACACCCTATTTCAGTCACCGTCCATCAGCATAGTAAGGTGCGTAAGAGTCACTTCTTGTCTTCTCTGGGCTATACTGCCTTCCCCGTGACCCCCCTACATTATGTGTGCTAATCGTAATGCCCATGAATCCCCTTCTCCCTCCTCATCACACACCCTCCCAACCCCCTTCCCTTTAGGAACATGTATATTTTGACAGACCCTGTGCATGTATCTTTCAAATATCTGTAGTACTTTTTCTGCCATTTATTCACTTTTTCATATTTAACGAACATTTCCATACTGCTTATTATATGCCAGGCACTATTTTAAGTTTTTTAAAAACATTCATTTGTTTTCATAATAAACTTACATATACTAGGAAACAAAGTCACAAGGGTTAGGGAAACTGCAAAAGGCCATCCGGTTAGTGAGAGGTAGAACTAGCATTTGGACCCTGGAGTCTGGCTCCAGAGTTCCCATTCTTAAACACTACACGTTGCTCTCTTGCTATAGCTTTTTAAACCATAGGTTAAAAAATAGTACCTGGCAATGGCACAGTTGTTGATGATGGGAAAGGTGCTGGGCTGCAACCTGGCCCCAAAACCCTAAGCAGCCATCTCACATTTGTTTACAAAGTAATTACAGGGTTTTTGAGCAGAAGCTTATAATCTTTTTGAAAAATGATTGGTCCACACAAGGTCAGTCTGTATCTGCCCAGTAGGTCAAACAAAACTCTTGAATCCAGTAGACTCTACGAAGCTCCTCCTGGCAGAGAAGCTGG
Source organism: Manis javanica (assembly GCF_040802235.1). Lineage (NCBI taxonomy): Eukaryota > Metazoa > Chordata > Mammalia > Pholidota > Manidae > Manis > Manis javanica. The sequence continues at coordinate 103,082,711 of NC_133174.1, read as the reverse complement.
GAATTTCTGTGTTAGAGGTAAAAGTGGAGCAGAGTTCATAAAACTGTTCTTTGCCCAATACCACCACTGCAGTGTAAGAAAATTTTTGTTGTTGTTATTAGGCCTTGGCTACTCAAGTTGATATAGTATATACAGTTAAAAACAGTATAGTTTCAGTACAGAAAATTATTTTAGCAGGACTCTGGGTTGCAAAAGACAGAAAACTCTACCCAATGTGCCCCTGTAAAAGGATTTTATTAGCTTAATGGCTAAGTACCTTCAAGCATAGCTGGGTTCAGTAATTCAAAAGCCATCATCAGATTTTGTTTCTCCTTACCCCTCAGTTCTGCTTCCTCAGGATGTTTCCATCCTTAAACAGGTTCTCTTCACTTAGCCAAAAGATGGCTATCAGCATAATCAGGGCTACATCATTCCACATTCCATTCCAGTAGAAAAAAAATGAGAATCCTTGTCTATCATTTCCAAGAAAAGCCATAAAATTCGCTCTTGGATAAGTTTAAGACACAAACCCACACTTGGAATAGTTACAAGAGCCAGGCAAATGCCATGTGATCGTTAACTTAGGCCTGGGTCTCAGAGCTGAAGAAGGAATTCAACCCAGGAAGATGGACTGACATGGGAAAGAAGTTGAATCTCTATATGAAGATTAGGGTCTATTGCCAAAAGTAAAATGCTTGCTGGGAGGCATATAGCAAATATCTCTCACAACCATACCTGGACAATCTAGTAAAGTTGTTTGATATAGAAAGTATGCGTGTTCCATGTAGAAAGTACCAGTGAAACTTATTTAGACTACCCAAAGCATTCTATGCAAGCCTCTACAAAATCCCATTGTTTTATCATATATATATGGGGACTACTTAAAAGGCAAGAAAAAAAGAATGGTGATAAGTGGGCTATTTGAGAGGACAAATAAAAGCAATAAGATGCCCCAAGGACTGGACTGATTTAACACTTTCCTATTTCATTTTTTTTCTTTTTATGCAGTTCTAGTTGGAGAGTGGAATTCAAGGTTTATATCACATAATTTAAAAGTAAATCTGATTTTAGTCTAATACTTCAATATGTTGTAGATCAGGAGATGGGAGACTTTTCTGTAAAGGACTAGATAGTGAATATTTTTGGCTTTTTGGGCCATACATGTCCTAGCATGAAAGCACCCATAGACAAAATGTAAATGAATGGGCGTGGCTGTGTTCCAATGAAATTTTATTTTTAAAAAACAGGCACTAGGGCAGATTTGGCTCACAGGTGGTAGGTGGTTGACTCCTGTTATAGATGGATAGCAATATACTATGTAGGAGTATGGGCTTTGTTGTTAGATCTATCTGGATTTGAGTCCTGTCTCTTAATATACTGTGTCTGTGAATAATTTCCTTACCTACTATAAGCCTCAGTTTCCTCATCTGCATAACAAGGATGATGATAACAGATATCTAAGAGGGTTGTGATGATTAAAAGAAAAAATTCACACAAATCAAAGAGCACAAGGCCTGACATGTAGTAAGTGGTCAATAAATGGTAACTCTTACTTCTATTATTAAGAATGCCAATAGGGAAAAACTATAGGAACATCTTGTGATGGGGAGGAAAGATGAGCTTCATTGCTAAGGACACCCATTTATTAAAACATTCCAACTGTATTTTTAGGGTAGTGGGATTTGTGCATCAATTACAACTCAAGAAAGAGAATTGCAGCTTTCAGGGAAAGGTTCACAATAACTCTTCTGTCAAGATACTGAGGAAACCCAAAAATGCCCCCAAATCACTGGACATCATTTTGCAAAGTCTTAGTAATAAAAAAGAAAATGTTATCATATTCAAATTAATTTTGTGTCTACACTTGGAATTCTGGGTACATCTGTAATGATTTTATGCTCAAAGGGACAAGTCTTTTGTGTATAGGGAAAACTGAAATTCTACATGGTTCTCCACTGGGTAGCTATGAAGTAAATGGGGTTTGTGAAATACAGTCACGGCTGGCTTATTACTGAGTTGAACAGATAAAAGAACCAGTACCATGTAGTATATGTACCAGAAATCAATGAGCAGAAAGTACGTTCAAGTAGACCCAAGATTCAAAGCCAACACCAGGAAGTAATACCAGTAATTTAGTGCACGAATGTAGGCAGTGACTCTTGCATGACGGTGACATTCACGACACTATATTCCCTTGAAGGTTTTTCCATTCTCTTGGCCAAGTGGGGCCTGAAGCTTCACAGGGAGACAATGAAACATGCCACCAATGTAGAAGGCTTTAGAGTTGTGACACAAGCTCCCAGAAATCTCCAAAGGGCATGAGGTGTTAGATTTGACCAAGATGCTGATATATCCTAAATACTCTATTTTTTTGAGATGGTTACTGTGGCCATATAAAGATGGTGCTAGGTGGAAAAATATTTCAGAGTCCAGAAAAGGGTGAAATTTATTTTACCATCACAGACAGAGGTGAGGGCAGAGACAGCATGGGTCCTCTGTGTTGCCAGCCAGGCAGAATAAGAGTTATGACAATCATACACTTCTCCCTCTTAGAAGGTGCTTGCTAGGAGTTTGTGTCTACAGTCATGTGTTTTATCTTCATCCATGGCAGTAGATACTGATGGTTGGACCAAAATAAATAGCATTGTAAGATGGAGTTACTTTGGCAATTGCCATGGTTCTGGGTGTGAGTGGAGATGGGTGCAGGAAGTGGAAAACATAGATTTTGGGGAATTTTAGTATAGTTGTAGACAAGTGGGAGAGATAAAGAGGGAGGCTGGCTGACTGTTGATGCAAGCCTTCCAGGGAGGCTGATCTTCAGTGGACTCACTATGGTTCACTCTGTGGTGCTGCCTCCACATATGAGAACCTTACTTTTTTTCCAGTGTGCTCAGAGGTGATTAAGATCTGGAGGATTGATTGTTATTAAAACTCACAAAAATGGATGTATAAGCCAAACATCAATTTATTCATTTATAATGGGAATTAACTGCCCAGTAGGCTAGAACACTCCTCTCAGCTGGTTAGCAAATTTTCTTCTCATAACTAAGTTTATGTGGGAAAGTAATTACAATCAGATTACTTCTTAGAGCACGGAGTCAGAGCAAGGGGAATTTGGTGGTGATCTTAATAGCTAATGACACAAATTGGGATGGCCTGCAGCCTTTACCCCACTGTAGGTGGATCTGCCAAATTATCTGCAGGACAACATTCCCTCTCTGAGTCTAGGGAGATTACCAGTGCCTTATGGGTCTTTAACTGCCCCTTTTTCTAGACTTTGCAGACTATTCTCTTGTTGACAGTTCCTTCTTCATACTTACCATAAAATGATTAGATTTTATCTTGCTTGGTGGCATTAATCATATACCAGATCTGCCTTCATAAACTACAACTTTGATTGGACCTGAGGATTGCTCAAGACTTTGCAGTTGCTGACTATATCTTTGAGTAGGTTACAGATCAGCTGTTCTCTGTAGGTTTTAATCAGTTTCATTCTCAGAGAAATTCACTTCAGTGTAAGTTCTGAGGACACACTGGTGGAATTCTATGCTAAATAATGAGTTCATTCTAGCTGAAGTCGATGGTGGCATTATAACAAAATTTTGAAGTGGCAAGCGAAATATTTGCTAGCTAGTAGACAGTTAAGCACTATCCCAACATCCTATCCATATGCTGTTTGGCTTTTGGATTTTTTCACATAGAGCACAAGAGGGCCTTGATTGGGAATTCCTCAAAAGGTGCTACTAGAAATGAAAGCTGAACTGAAGTTCATAGTCCAGAATCAATTATTTGTTTTAACAGGTTATAAAATATGAAGATGTCCTGGGGAAGAAGGTAATGTTGCTGCAGAGGAAAGGTCCCAACAGGAAATAAATTGACACATTTTTGTGAGAGAGCACAGAATGATAAACAGTGGCCCTAAGATAAGGAAAGACTGGTGATGAAGCCAACTAAGTGCTCCTATCAGCATCCAGGACTGTATTGGGGTCAGTAAGGAAAGAAACTGGAGACCATTAGGTTAGTCCTTTATTACGGAAATTTTAGTGCTAGATCAGGATAAGTCCAGGTAATCCCAGAGTCACTGAAAGTACAAATGATCTACTTTATAGAAGATCTCATACATCCCAGTATCCTAGTGGACATTTCTTGGCACTACTGGAATATATGCATTTAGCTTTGTTGTTGTGAGAGCATATGGAGTTAGGTGGATGCATAGCAAGCTATTGATAAAGGAGACCTCTTGTGAACGCCAACAAGGATTGGAAGAGTGGTTAGTGAGGCACTGATGGGCAAAAAGGCCAAAGTACAATGGCATGGCATGTTCTGAGAGGCCTTGATGGCTTCTAGGGAGTATGGAATCTGGTATTTCTTCAGAAGATCCATTATAGCGACATACATCAGCACCAAGGAGTAGAGAACAGAGGACTGGTAATTAATATCCAACACTGATCATCATTTGATATCCTTCACATTTTAGGGAGTTGTGTATTTCCAGCATGGCATTACTTTTGTTCAGAAGCATTAGGAACTCATATACAAAGCTGTCACATGCCAAGAGCACAACACAAGCAATCAAACCCCCAGTTCTTGACTTCTATCTACAGATGGTGTTGATGTATACATCCCAGGATTTTTCAGATAGGATGGTTCAGAAAGTTGTCTGCCATTAATTGCTCTCCAAGATCCTCAGCTAGATGAGGGTTCCCCGAGGTAGTCCCTAAGAATAGAACTCAAATCATTGGGCAGTGATCCTCAGATCACACTGATGCCTCCAGAATCAGAAACTACTGCAGGGCTTGACTCTCAGTCTTCAGTGGATATTTACTTAGCCAGGTTTCCTGTTGAATGCAGCCAGGACATGTTGCAGACATAATAACTAGGATGGGACTCCTCTCCCAAGTCTTACTAAATACTTGTCAAAGTATTGCAACATTGCAAATACACACCAGCCCAAAGGGCCAGACCTCAAAGAAATGGACCAATAGTTCCAAGCAGAGTGTTCAAAGGGCCATACCATCTTGTTTGTCAATAGCCAAGATGGCCAGTTTGTGGGGCAGACAGAAGTCTTCAAATGGCACAAAATACATAGCTGTATGAAGGGTGGCAGAGCTGTGTTTCCATGCAGGATGCTTTGTGTTGAAGCTGGACTCTACTCAATAGGTGGAGCAGGATTCAGCCTCTAGTAGGAAAATATTGGTAGGCTATGGCAATGCAGTTAGGACTTCAGCTAATGGTCCTAAACCAAAAGGGAACTAGGATACAGAGGGTAGGGTGGGGATAAAAGGCTTGGCTGAGTCGTAGGCACAGAACACTTGGGTGAACAAATTCAATGCAGATCTCCATCATTAGTGGGGATGGGTTCCTAATGCACTGAGTTGTTTGTACTGGCTAAGACAAGGCAGAGTTTTGCCTGCAGGTCTTTGGTGCTCTTGGCAAATTGGTCCGAACTATGGAAAGTGCCTGTTAATTGTTTTCATCATTGTTGGATTAGTTTTAGTGATGCGTCACCAAATGAACAAGATCTGGTTGTGTAAATTCCCAGAAGTACATGAGTTCATGACTGTCTATAAAGTGCAGGATATAAATCAGTAAGGCTAGAGGTGAGAGGGATGTAACTTTACAAAGTGAACTGCCTGGGCTCCTCTTGCTGGTGAGCTGAGTTATTTACCCTTGCTGGGGTTCGGGAACGTTTGGCAAGGCAATCTCTTGTGAAGTGACCAGCCTGGCTACAGTAGGAGCACAACTGAGTTTCTTGCTGGCGGGCTCGTTTGGCTGAGGTAAGAGGTGGCTGGCTTCCTCGCAGCTGTACAGACTCTTCCTTGGATGATAGACCTGCAGGGCTGGAGAGGGCTTGCTGGTGGATCTGAGAAGCCAACACTGGGAAATGGGCCTCTGACTGTAGGAGCTCTGGCCAGTCATTTTGTTTCTTGTCCAATTGCATACACTGAGTGATCAGGTCTGGAAGGTTGTCCATCATATCTGTGCCACTCATTTCATGCTGGATGGGGTCAGGCAGTCCCTCTTGGAGGTGATCACTCAGACTGTTTTCATTACAGCTCAGATTTTGAGCAAGGAAGTGAAAAGTAGTAGCATCCTGCTGAGAGTTGTCCCCTTTGTCTAGAGGGCTCATCTCTTGTTTTGTGGGCTCACACAATGACTGCTGGAACTTAAGAACAAAGTCCTCATATTGTTGCAGCAGAGTACTCTGGTCAGGCCCAGACATGACCCCATTACTTTCCATCTGCTGAGACAGGTAATCAAAGAAGAACTTAATTTGGGCATCATATGCAGGACTGAGGGTCTTGAGAGCTGTCAAATTGGTAGTCACCTGAGCAAGAAACACTGAGAGACTGTCGGGGTCACCACGAAACTGGGAGAGATGCTCAAACGAGAAGGGTACAGACATCATCGGGGTGTTCAGGGCAGGCATGACTTGGCCCCTCAGAGCAGTGTCCTCCTTAGTCAAATGCTGCTTTTGTGGTGGTAGAATCAGATCCTCTGCCTGAAGGGAGGAATGCTCTACCTGCAGTGTAGGTAGGGATTCTGTGTACTTCTCCATTATATCTTCTAGAATCAAGTGGGGCTAAGTAGAATTGAGACCCAGTACTGGAGACCAAGGGCAGACAGTGGGTTTGCTCTGTGATTAGAGAGACAGTGTCATGAGCAAGTAGCCAGAGCTGTTAGCTATGAAGAAGTCACAAGGGGATGCTGAAAACTGAGTTGGAGAGTGGCCAAAACTGTTGTCCACTCTTCAGTGTTGCCTCTTCTTCACGGAGAATACCAATGTTCTTCACATTCAGAAGAAATAAATCACCTTAGGACACATAGAATAATTGGAATTAAGAAGATAAATACAAAAGTCACAGCATATTTCTCTCCCCACCCCCCTTACTTGTAATATAGGAGCAATTTGCCCTCAAACTAAGCTTTTGGTTTTCAAGGGTCTTCTTTTTTTCATCCAACAATCAAGGGATTTTATAATCCACAGTAATATTAGAGATCATCCAGGCCAAATTCATAATTTCACAAATGGGAAAATAGAGACCAGAGAAGTAAAGATGTTTTCCCAAGGCCACACAACTAGTTAATATTAGAGCTGGCATGCTCATCAGGACTGCTGTCCAAAAAATGCACTTCCTCTAGGACTGCAAATATGCTCATCTGCATATACTGCTTGGGCATGATGATGGTTCCTGGCCCTTTTTACTCAAAATCTGGTCTGGGAACCAGCAGCATAGACATCACCAGGGAGCCTGTTAGAATTGCAGACTCTCAGGTCCTACCCCAGACGTACTGAATTGATATATAACAAGATTCCCTCGTTAAATGTGGTTTGAATGTGCACTGAAGTTTGAAAAGTGCTTCTCTAGAGAGCATTTAGCCTGGTTTGGAATAATGACTATTGGACTTGACCTTCGATGCCCCAATCCTAGCCTGCATTGCTGTGGGGATATGATTGCTCTGGTCATAGTTAATCCATTTTTTTTCTAGCTTCTTAGTCCCTGTCTGAGGTCACATTTTGTTGCCATGGAAATGATTAAGATATAATAGGCAAAATGAAGAGATGAGGTTGAGAGCCTAGCAAACAAGAACAGAATTGTATGAAAAGTATAATGATCAAAATATTCAGTAGTCATCCCTGCACTGATAACAAGAAGAAAGCAACTAGTAAAAGTTGAAAACAAACCCTTAACCTATGGCATATCAGTGTAATTCCTCTCATTGCCCTTTCCTTGTGTAGCACACCATTTAAATGTATTTAAATTGGCCACTGGTGGGCAAAAAAATGGTAGTCATTGAAAGTAAGACTTGATTCCCTAGGTTTTATTTAATGTTCCTCCTCTCTAGGCCTATGGAAGAAATTATTAGAAGACTGAAATTGTATAAGATCAAAGGCCAGAAACTTATCCAACCACTAGAATTAATCAGTTAGATGACTTTGAATGACTCATTTAGGTCTCAGTTTTCTCCTTTATCTAATGAGGATAACTATCGTGTCTACTTTAGAGGCTTATTGCATTAATGAGATAATAGATAGGTGCTCTGTGGGGCAAAATGAAATGAAATAGTTGTTTCTAAGATTGCTCCAATGCAGCTGAACAATGTCATATGGCCAAAGTAGGGGGATACTGTCATAGTCACCATTCTTTCTTCCTGTCCATATCTCACCCTTCTGGTCCACTTTTCAGAACTCTTCCATTTCCAGGCGCCCATCCATGAATTTATTCCTGCCAGCCTATCTAGGTGTCAACTGACAGCTAAGACATTAATTAATGACAGTTAATGATTGGCCTTTCTCAGGGCATTCAGTTTTTCCTCAATCTTTAATGTGCATAAAAATCAACTTGGCCCCAATCCCTAGCAATCCTGATTCAGTCGGTCTGGGGTGGATCCCCAGAATCTGCACTTTAACAAGCTGCCCAGTGGACTTCTGATGCTAGTAGTCCCTGTGAGAAAAGTCATCCAGATGAACCTTGAAAAATAAATCAAGCCATGTTACAGCATCACAGAGAAGTAAGGATGGGTTGGGGACACATTTGGTAGTAAGAGGTTGGCCCTCAAATGACACTGAATAGATGGTAGCCTATTCTACTTCCACATAAAGCCCACAAAGAACCCACACTGTCCTTCACAACTGTTTTTTTCTCTCAGGCAGTAAAGTGCAAGAGTTCAGCGTGCATGTTCTAGAACTGGACTGACCTGGGTCCAAACCCTGGTTTGACCAAAATTTGTGTGACTCTGGGCAAGTTACTTAACCTCTCTTGAGAATCAGTTTCTAAACCTTAAAATGGGAATGATTTTAATACCTGCCTCACAGTGTCATGAGGATTAAATGATACGAAAAGAAATTAGCACAGCTTCATGCAGATGGCAAGTGCTCCATAAATGTTAGCTATCATTATTCTAGGTCCACAGTCTGTTATCTGTGTTTCAGAATTTGAATTTTTTCAGATTTTAGAAAGGCAACACAGAGTAAGTACTGTTTATTACATAACACTCCCAGTGGTGTCTGGGAAAACATCCCATAATTAAGCCATTAACATTTCTGCATAAAAATGTCTGAATATTCATACTACAAGAGATAAAGACTAAATTCTTGCCAGTTCAGGTCAGGTGTTATTGCCACATGAATGTTGGCTCCAAATTAAAGAAAAAAAATAGCTTTCATTTTATAGAGCTTTTTGATTTCAGAATGAAAGATAAGGGATAGTGGACCTCTACCATATTCTTCTTTTGGTTGGAAGGGTATGATTATAACTTTTCTTTCTCTGACTCTGCCTTCTGCCCTTTCCCTCCACCCTCAGAAATTCCAGAATATCTGTAGAGGTCTCTAGGTTTTTTTCTTAACAGAATTATGCATTCAAGGTGGCAGAGCATTTAATTTTTCTAATTATGTAGCACTGGTGAAACACTTGCTGAAATTATAAGCATTAACCCTAATGTAAATCATGCAATGGCACTGTTGTCAATGGCAATTGCTTAATTCCTCAAAGAAAATATACCTTGCCTTATTATTTTGGAAATTGCTCTCCTTTTAGAGGTCAATGGCCTTTTACTGGATTGTCCCAGCAGATCCTGGGGCAGAGCATGATAGTCTGGAGGAGTTCCAGACAACAGCCGGGGTGGAGGTAGAGGGAGATGAAGCACAGACAGAGCTGGAAACTAAAATGCACAGGTTAGGGGAATCAGACTAGTAGCTTTCATCATCAGGTGTGACACAAAACTGCAAACATGTAAGTTTCTACTTAATCGGTATGTGTTTCAACTATAAAACAACAGCAAGAAAAGGTTTAGTAAACTTTTGCAGTTCATTTTGGTGTTTGTGTGCAGTTTGACTCAAAACCATGCTTAAGTGTCCCTGGATATAAAACTGCCCCACTCTGGACTCCCTTTAGACCCCATTTGGAGAAGGGCCTGCAGCACCCTGCTGCCTAAAGCAGAGCTTACAATGCTTTATTTTCAAGCTATCCAGCATAACCCGCTGGAGGAGAAGCTTTCACCTAGGGTCATGCAACTACCCAGAAGAGTTGCATTCTTACTCTTGAGCTCCAGAGCTTCTAAGGAATGCTGTAGCCATGGAAGCTAAATGGAGACAAAAATAACCCTCAAGAGGTGACCACAGGGGCATACTGTTTGGACTTTTCTGGAGACTTGTGTGTGACTCTAGCTCTGCTACCATCTAGATTGACATCCTGGGAAGATCATTTCCTCTCTCTGGGTCAGTTTTTGTATCTGTTCAATGAAGGGATTGGATTTCTCAAACTTAATCATATAGAAGAAATTCTGATTCAGGAGGGTTAGCAGGAGACACGGAAATCTAAATTTTTTATTGGTACCTCAAATGATTTAATGGTAATGTTGGGAAGGAATTTGATTCAGAGATGCAGGGAAGTCTCAGTGAAAGGTAAGGAAAGAATTCATTTGGCAGCTGGCTTGCAGGCAGCAGAGAGCAAGTATGAACAGAGGGAAGAAAGGGAAGCTCACTGAACTCCTGCTCAGCATAGGGCAAATCCCTTGCCAACTCCTAAAGCCAGGGTCACCTGGTGTCCAGCATCTGCTTGAATCTGCACAGCATGGGAACTAAGTCCCTACTACCTCAGGATTTAAGGGAGCCACAGAACACTGGCTGGAGTGAGATTATGTTCTGAGAACTTCCCAAAGGCAAAGAAAGGAGATTTTCAGGTAGGCTACTAAGGAGCATGATCATACGAGCTGCAGCCCTGTCTGGTTACCCAGGCAATGGGAACTTGCAAGCTCAAAGAAGAGATCTTGTAGCCCCTTCCTACTTGTCTGAAGTAGGACAAAAAGAGTGAAGACCTGTGCTTAGGTCTGGAGAATAGAATGAAATAGCAAAGTGACAAAGAAGCTTACCACTGGAAGAGTGCAGAGACAAAATGTATTAAGGTGAGCAGTACGAAGTCTTTATTTAAGGCAAAAGGTACACACGCAAAGAAAGGGGAGTGTGGGCAACCTCAAAGAGGAGGCTCCCTTAAAGGTTTAAAGTTTGGGGTTTTATAGGGCCTTTTGGGTAGGGGTCAGCATAAGTCATGTTGTATACAGGTGATTGGTAATTCCTTTGAAGTTTTGTCTTAAGAATAGGGTTTTTTAGGTGACTGTGTTGGTCCAGATCTTGGCATTATTTTTCATTTACACTTTAGAGGTCTATCTCCTGTCCTGGTTAGAAAGTTACTTAATTGATTAAGAGGCGGGAAGAAGAAGATGAACAGCCTATAGATTAAGATAAAGAACAAACCAGGCCTCTCTCACAAGCTAAGTAGATTTTACAATAGCATGATCTTTGTCCCATTTCCCTGCTGTGCCTCATGGGTAGGACAGAGAAGTCCTTGATTGACAATCTTTGGCCTTGGAGGTCTGATCTAATTGGTACGATGAAGACGTGGGATGCACTCTGATGTTTTTCCTTATCTGGGGAATTGTTTTTCATCTGGGGAATATCTGGACATTCCAAGTCACTCCAGGCCTTTGAAACTTCGACTAATTAACTAATTAACTCTGTGAGTCCTTTCTGGCTCTCTGGTTTTATATGGTAAATTCTTTGAGTCCCTTTTAGTGGGCTTTCCTGGCTTTATTCTCTCTTTACCCTGCTCATGTCTCTCTTTCTGCCTAACAATAAGAGGTCTTCAAATTTTATCTTGAGAATACTGAGTGATGGACCACAGGGAGCTCCAACATTTGTTAGATGTTCTCAAATTTCAGAGTACATTAGAATCCCCTGGGAGTTTAACATACAGATTCTTGAGCCTCATTCCTGGACAGTGTGATTCAATGGGTCTGAGATGAGGCCAGATAATCTGCATTTTAATCAAGCTCTGCAGATAATGCTGGTGTAATAGTTCCCCCAACAGCACTTTTGAAAAACTCTAAAGTGAGTACTCTCAAAAGGCCCTTTCTGCTTCAGCACTATCTCTATTTTTAAAAGTAGAAAATATTTGGCTCCTCCGTTCAGGTTCCTGGACCCAATTTCAACGTAGGTGTAGGAGGTAGAAAGTTTTCCTACAGACGACACCAAGCAATTCTCAAACACCAGCAGGGCATCCAAGAACAACTTAATTCTGACACCATCTGCCCAGAGATAGCACCAGATTCCCCAGGTTCCATGGGCTCCATCCGACAAGTCTGCCCTCCACACACAACTCCAGATGCCAGTCGCAAGGTGCTCTGACCAACCGGCTAGATTGGAGGTTCCAACGACCTCCCCCTTAGGTTCAATTAATTTGCTAGAGCAACTGTCAGAACTCAGGAAAACACTTACACTTACTAGTTTAATCAAGGATACTGTAAAGGATACAATTTAATAGACAGATGGAGAGATACATAGGGCAAGGTCCCAAGTAAATGAGCTTCTATCCTCATGGAGCTTGGGGCCTGGCTCCGTGGCAGGTGTAAGTTCCAACAGAGAAGCAGAGTGCAAAAAAAAGCAAATGCCCTTGGGTTTTTGTGGGCTTCATTGCATGGTCATGATTGACTAAATCATTGGCCATTGCCTGATTCAACCTCCAGCCCTTTGCCCTCTCCCCTCCCAGAGGCTGGAGGCAGGGGGCTGAAAGCTCCCACCCTCTAATCACATGGTTGGTGCCCTGGTAACCAGTCCCTGCCCCTGGGTGGGGTCCAGGTCTCTTCATTAACATAATAAGACACACATTTCAGCTTTATAGCTCTCAGCATTTTTCAGGAACTGTGGATGAAGACCAAATACATCTCAGAAGTTTATTTTGGTCATCGGAATGACCAAATATATATTTATTATAAATCATTATATTGTAGTTCCAAAAGTGACCCCTGAAGTGCATGATAAAAGGATAGCTTCCTTTCAAGGCTCTGCCTGAGGTCTCATGGTCACCTCTAAACAGCAGGCTAGTGCTAGCCTAGCTTAGATGTGTGAAAAGTAGCTCACTTTGGGGCAAGAGAGGGTGTAGGAATTGAGCCAACCTTACTCTCAGGCTCTGTGGTTCCTGCTGGGCGATATACACTGCTCTGCTGGACTGTGCCTGTGAATGAAGTAGAAAAGCCATTCCTGTATGTGCAATCCCAAGATGGAGCAGCCCAGCTGGGATCAATCTGGCCACTGCTATGACTCAGACCTCATAATTTCCTTTAGCCTTCGTCCTTCTTTCTGGATCTGCTGGACCCATGGCCTACCTGTTTATGAAGTTAAACATGTCATGGACACACTCTAGAAGTATTCCCTGTCACAGTTTCCCAGTTTTCCTTTCTAATGTGCATAACTCTATTACGGAGCCATACTTACTCCCCAAGCCTTCCAACTCCACGGGCATATGTAATGTTCCTCCTAGGCAAGGTTTCTCAGTCTTGTCCTTCACTTATCTCTTTGCCTTTGCCTACTGTCTCTGCTGGCAGTCACACTACAAACCTGAATGATCCCACTCAATCCCCAGCCACAATCATGGCTGATAACACTGCTCCAGCAGTACATGACCCATTTGTACCATTCTGTTTTCTCAGTCCAGAAGAAAGGAAGGCCTAGAAGGAATGAATGTACTTTTATAGGAAGGAAAGGATTTGGATGCTTGGTGGAGGGCAGGGAGATCAGACAGTGGGTAGGAGTCATAACTCTAAGGTTGAACATATAACAGAGCATTCCATGGAGTCAAGGGACAACCCGAAAGATAGACTTCATTGTCTCTTTACTCTACTTCCCAACTTGATTCAGGCCCTGAGAGGTATTAACATAACATGGGTAGTGAAATGGAGACTTTGGTGGAAATAACCATGTTCTAGAGATTTGCAAACCCCTGAAGATCAAGTGTGCTGCTATTTATAGCTCACAAGGGATATTACAACATATGGCAGATAACCTTTGTAGCAGGATTTGGTCTAAGTCTCATTTCAAACCTGAAAGTGCTGAGGACATGGTGAGCCTCTGACACTATAAATGCAAACGTTTGCATATGTATTCAGTAAGAATGAAAAAGACAAGTTCTGTTTTTACCCAGTTATACCAGACATTCTGTGGGGCCTTGGGGGTAATCATACTTACTTCTTTAGTACCCAATGTATGCCAGTTTGCATACTCTGCTTCTTACTAGTTGCCTAGAGCCTTACTTAAAAGGATTTTGGGTCTGCAGCTGGCCTCACTGGTATAATGCTGTGAAGGCTTGTCAATATCTTCCATGAGCTTTGGAGGAATAAACACAACATCCTGAACAGGCATTGGCCACCTCTCTACCAGACCACATATCCTCATAGGAGTCTTATGCATTAGGTATGATGATTTACTTTTATACCTAAGGAAAATGAGCCCCTACCCACTTCCAAACATATAATAATTCCCACTCCTGCTTTCAAACTCTCTGTCCCCTTACCTGAAAGCCCGTTTTTTTCTTCTTCCTAGGCCCAGCTCATGTTCAGCCTCCTTGATGCAGTCTCCTCTGGTTACTCAGACCTTGACTTCTCTGTTCCGTGAGCTGTGGAAAGACACATTATTGTATGCACACTGCAGGAGGAAGGAGGAAGTCTCCTTGCATTGAACCCCCATAGTACCTTGCAGAGGCCCAGTCCCCTGGACCTTATACAAGTCTGTGTTGATGGATATACTAAGATGACAAAGGCTGAGGGAAGGACAAACCAAAGCATCCCCACTAGCAGTCTGAGGTTAAAATTATAATAAGAAAAGAAGACCTGAAATCCAGTCATGAAAATCCTGTCCAAAAAGGATGATGCTGAGTAACCAAGCAGGGGGATGGGGTTTCAAAAGAAGTGGTCTACATTTGAGGGAAGGGCCAGCAGACATTGGTATCACTAGCTCTTAACTTTTCATTCCCCTATCTCCCATTCTTTCTCAGACCTCATAAATTCAGTGATTTTGTTCTTTGCAGTTCAAAACAAATGAAGAGGCCTGATAAAGACTTCTGTATTAATTCAAGGTTCAAGAAAGCAGTCTGAGAGAGTGCTTTGCATAATTGAATATGCACCTTGCTATGTTTTATAAGAACAATGAGATGAAATATTTTTAATTGGAACCTTTTCAATAAAGCTGCATTGAGCTATCATCATACCCATGTAATCATCATCAAATCAATATGTGAACATATTTAAAGAACCAGAAAAGAATAATTAGGTTTCCATCCCAATGAGCTCATTGCCTACATATACAAAGATTTGCATATCTTAAAAACAACTGCAATATTCATGGTATCATTCAATCTTGACCACAGTTTTGCTGTTTTCCAGGTCAGAAAACCAAGGCACTGAAGTAGTAAGTCAAATCAAGGGGCAAGGGGGAAGCTTGATAGATGGAAAACTGTCTCTGAAGGACTCTCTTGTGAAATACTTGTTCTTAGAGATATAGAAGCTATCTAAAGACAAATTTGGGCAGGTGGAGGTGGAGACAGGATAGTGTCTTCATGAAGTAAGTTATGAGTTCCCTATCAGTGAAAGAATGTAAGCAGAGTTAAGATTACCACTTGGTGAGGAGTTAAAGTGGGGCCTCCAAGAGTCAGGTAGAAGAGGCACCATAAAGATGATCCAGTACTTCCAAAGTTATAGATTCGGCAGCTTGCTTGAACGCACAGCTAAAACATCGGTTATGATACTGCCTGACACTTGTACACAATTAGGAATCTGATCCTCAGATCCACGGTAAATCTTAACCTTATGCACCTTGCTCATCTACCTCAAAGCTCCTATTTCTGGTGGGGACTCAGTGGCTAAGGTACAGCAGGTTCTTGTTTACTAATTTGGGGGCTTAGCTTGGCTCCTCTGTCCATTCCTAATGCCCCCATCATTTCCAACAGTACATGCTGTTTCACATAAACAATGAAGGGAAGAGTGGAAAAATTCTGATCTGCAGATCTCAAATAGTTATAAAATAAAACCTTTAAATTTGAAATGAAAGGTCTTCAGCATTCGTGCTCCCTGCTGTCTTGTTCATCTTTAATTCATTAACTGCAATTCACTTAGTGCTGAATACCACTTACAACTGATGAGGTGACAGAGCTTAGTCCACTTAAATTTACAGTTTTTTACATCATCAGGTCCCTGTGGTGTGTGGGCAACTCTAGGCTATGTTCAAGGTAGAGAAAACTTAATCTAAGCAACTGAGTACATATCATGTTTTTCAATTACAAGAAGCTTCCTAACAGCTACAGATCAGAGAAAAGTTCCAATTTTAGAGATGAAGAATTTGAGGTTTCAGGAAATGGAAAATGATTCAGATCATGTTTATGACTTTTTGCTAAATTTCAATCCCAAATCCTTTCCAGTTAGCTTTCTATCCCCTCTCAGCATTGGCTACGAGTGAACAAGCAACACAGGGATTATAGAGCGTGGTGCAGAAGCAACCTTTTAATGTCATTCAATAATTGGTAACATCACACACACAAGCAGAGCATTTTATGTGATCGAAGTATTCTCCTACTATCTCATTATCATTTTGATAAACTATGAAGCAGGCAAGGCATGTATTCAAGGCTCCCCCAACAGATAAAGAGACAGCTATCTAAGAACATACAACTATCTAGTATTAGATCTGAGACTAGAATCCTCAACTCTTGCTCCTAACAACACTATGTCTTGGAAGTAATTTGAAACACTGGAAAAATCGTGGGTTTTGGAGTTAGATAGAATTCAGATTGAACTCCCAATCTGAATGCAAAGCCAAAGCTCAGAGACCTTGGGAAAATACCTCTCTGAGCCTTAGTTTCCACATCTGTAAAATGTGTATTGCAAAGTATGAGTTGAGATACTACATGCGAAGTTCCTGGCATCCCACAGACATCACTGATAGCATCATATTTTCTACAGACACTGAAAGGACGTCTATCAAACATGTTTGTTACCAGCTCCAGGTTCCATCTAGGGATTCTGGGGAAGGTGATTATACCCAAGTCTCTTGGTGTGGAACAAGGGGCTTAAACTAAATCACTTAGAGTATATAGTCTGCCTTAGTATTTCTGATCAGTTGTAATTAATTTTTATATACATGTTTTTCCTACTAGAGTATGAGCTAATGAAGATAGGAATCATCCAATTTCATTTCTGTATTCCCAGGGCCTACCACATACCCTTATGCATGGAGGAACTTAGTAATACTTTGTTGAATTTATGAAATCTGCCCATGTCAGCCGTAAGTAGAACTGGACATTAGCAAAGGTGGTCTTATTGTTCCCAACTCCCCATATATCTCTTCTATTATTCTTCCACAATGTAAGTGAAAAACCTAGCCCTCCTCTAGTGCATCTAAGCATGCTTTTGCATTATACATGCCTGCATTAATCAGATAGAAATATAGACAGACTTTTGGCAGTGAGACCAATGCTCAGGAGGCAGATGTCCCAGGTTTGGACTTCAGTGACTACCCAGGGCAGTGAGATATCTTGGAGACCCTTGAGAATGTACTCTGCTTAGATGGATGAGTCATTAAATTTGTGGCTACTCTTCTTTGAAGAGATTCAAATTAGCCAAGCCCCTAGGTCAAGACAATTATCTAACAGATTTGGAAATAAAATGAATGCAGAATAATCCAGACAAGAGTTGCTTAAAGATATGTTATTTTCAACCACCCTTAGGTGAAGGCAGGAGAATTCCTTACCTCTTATGTGTTGTACCCCAAACATAACCAGACCACAACTTTGGGCAGTGGGGCAGATTCTTGGGGATGTGAAAAGACAAAGTGGGAAGGGGTGGGATTTTCTAGCATCCTATGCAGCAGCAGCAACCTTAGTTCCATGCTCTTATTGCTAAAATGCTCTATTTTCACTGGCCAACATTCTGTAATCCCCTGACACTGGGACAGATATGGGGTGGTAGAGCTTTGGGCTCTTCAGGTGAGAGCTATGTAACCTCAGGCAAGCTAATTTCTTTGAGCTTCATTTTTTTAATCGTAAAATGGGGCCAATAATATCTACTACAGAGGGTTGTTCATTTATTCATACAATAAATCTTGATTGAGTGTCTATCACATGCCAGGCAAGAGGTTAGGAACTGGAAAATAGTAACAAGCCCTCCTAAAGCATGGGCATTCTAGAATTACAGAAGTAGTTCTAGTATAATCTAGTATCCAAACTGTTTGTCTCAGTACTTGGCTCATAAAAACCATTTAATCAACAAGAGATATTATTTTAATAGCCTGAGATATAAGGATGTGGCATTTACGAGCCCACTCTCTGGAGTCACACCTGGCTTGTAGTTCTAGCTCCAAGTATTAGCAACAGTTATCAGTCATGAGAACTGGGCAGGTTTTTAAACTTCACATACCTTGATTTCCTCACCTATAAAATAAATAATAAAGATCAAAACTGTTTGATAAGCTTGGGAATATCAAGTAAGTGTCAATGTGAAACTTCCAGCAAGTCTTCTTTCCTCTAAGGGCTAATAACTCAGGACTAAAACAGGTCTAGTTGGATAAAAAATAAAGGCCTTTCAAGAAAAGCATCTCTTGAGCTGCTTGAAATTTGTCTAGGGCAAAAAGAAAAGTAAAAGTAAGAACTATTGTTAGAACGGCCAATATCTCTGATGACATTCTAAGTACAGATATGGCAGGGAAATAATAGGTGACAAGCAAACAGCTCCTTTCTTCACATCCATTGCAGGTGAGAAAATTGTGTCATAGTATTTAACTGCCTTTGCTTATATTAGACTCAGAGTACCCCCTTTGCAAGGCCCTTCTGTCTTGAGCCCTGGATTTTAGGAAGGCCATGTCTACTTCTCTCATCTTGCTAAAAAAAACTGTATTTCTGATAAGCTCTTTCTACCTTGTGTTTCTGTGTTCTTGATGACCTCTCTATTCAGGATGCTACTGCCATTGACACTTGAAGTGCCCAAAGTATAACTAGGGATATAAACAGAACAGCAGTAACATGATTCTGCAGAAAGCTGGCCTCTGCCTGGCTTTACAAAGAATCTGGGAGTGTATCAGGAGTATAATTTACACACAGTAAAATTCTTCAACTTCAAATGTACACTTTTGACAAATATATACATCTGTGTAGTTACCACCACATTTGACATAAACATTTCCATCACTTTCACAATTCTGTCATGTTCCTTTGCAGTCAGTTTCCCTCTCCCTGGCCCTAGGCAACCACTAATTTACTTTCTGCTTGTATAGATTTGCTTTTTCTGGACATTTCATACAAATGCAGTCATACAATATGTGGTCTTTTGTGACTGGCTTCTTTCAGCTAACATAATGTCTTTGAGTTTTTCTGTGTTGTACCATGTAGCAATGCTTCATTCCTTGTTATTACCAACATACTCCATCACATTGACATACCACAGCATGTTCACCTTGTTGGTGAACATTTGGGTTGTTTCCACTTTGGGTCCCTTACAAATAAAGCTTCTATGAACATTCATGTGCAAGTCTGTGTTCATACATATATTCTCATTTATGTTGGGTTAAATACCCAGGAGTAGGTCATATGGTAAGACTGTTTAACATTAGATGATACTGACCATTGTTTCCCAAAGTGGCTATACCATTTTGCTTTCTCACCAGCAGTGTATGAGAGTTCCAGTTATATACGCTTGCCAACACTTCATATTGCCAGTCTTTTAAACTGTATCTGTGTAGGTTTTTATAGAAGCTCCCAGAGGGTCATGAGCCAAGGTCTTTCCCTTATTGGCTACTCACTATCATCCCTATCCCCATGGCCTCTGGGGAATACTCTGAGAAATGCTAGGAGAAGCTTCACTGGGGGCAGAGAATCAGTAAAACTGCCTTTACCTATCCATAAAGCCTACATGGGGACAAGGAGGCAATCTAATTATACAAAGAAGAAACATCAATACTACAGAAGTTGTAAGGAGGCAGATCTGGGATTCCTACAGCACAGACCTTCTAAAGTTTAGAACTGCCTAACAGTAGAGTGAACTTCATGAAGAAAGGAGCTCCCTCTCATTGGAGGTATTCAAGCAGAAACTTGATGAACACTGTGGTGATATTCTAAAGCAGATTCGTGTCCCAGACAAAGGTTGGATGAATGTCCTCACATGTTCTTATGGCAGTGTGAAGTTGACAATTGAAATTTTGTGACTGCTGACTCTTCCTCTCTGTTCTCTTCCCTTTCACCTGACTTCAGGCTGACCCCCAATCCTTAATGCCCTGGTACCACTAATGTTTGGAAATCAATCCCTACTAAAGTAAGCTGAAAATTTCTCTTTCCCAGAGTGTCTGAACTGTATTATGTTCTTCAAGAAATTCTAATGATAGAACATCAGGCAAAGCAATAGTCAGTGAATAAGATGTTTTGGCTAGAATTTCCTGTCTGTCACCACTCACATTAGACATAGCACCTAGATCATCAGCTAGTCTACCTACTGGCGATATAGGCCCTGAGGGAAGTCAAAGAGAAGGAAAGCAAAGCTTCCAAATAAGATTTTCAAAGCAGGACAATGGGTGAAGACTAATAAACTCAGCTTGGTTTTCAGATCCTCATAGATTTGACTACTGAAAATTGTCCATCTGCCAGCTCATTTTTGTATCTAACACTCTCTAGCACTGATATGGTACTGTATGTTTTTAGAATACCAACAGATTTTTTTATACACCCATCAGGAGTGATGTATCTTTTACTCATCTTCACACTTTAAGTGTCTGTCAGACTGTCAAGCCTTCCTGCCTTCTGTAAAGATGTATCACCATAAAGGAAACTAGTTGTGACCTGCCATTGGGCTTCAGGGATTCAGTCTACAGGGAGACCCTGGAGCTGTGCCAGAGTAAAATATCCCCAAGCCCCATGATTTCCTTTATAAAAAATAAACCAAGAAAGAAATATGATAGCATTGCATATGAAGGAATATTTTTAAGATCTGAACTCGTGTACATGAGTGAATAAAATGATGAAATCAGTACTCTCAGGGATAGTTAAAACACCAGCCATGAAATAAATTTGGCTTACTCCACAGTGGAGGCAGTACACTGGGCTAGATGACCTCAAGTATTTTGTCATAGATAAGTGGCAGCTGTATAGAAGACACAAGTTTGTGTTCCTTTTTCTTTCATCCTTTTTTTCTGTCCAGATGGTTTTTAATCATTCTTATATGCAAATATTATTTATGAGCATATTGGCAGATTATTTTTCAAAATCACAAGAGAAGTATCTATGAGTAGTATCACCTCAAAACATGAAGTGCCCCTGTTCTAAGTCATTCCAGGAAGATAACTGAGATCTAGAGAGGGAAAGTGATTGACTCTCAGTGATTCTAGGAAAAAGGAGTAGAGCTCTTAACATTTTATTTACATCCAACCCCAAACTCCATAGAGAGAGAACTGAAAGCCTAAATATCAATGGTGGTAGAAGCCATGGTTTTAATTAACTGTCCACTTTAGCCATCACTGCAGAGGATAAAGGAATACTAAAAATCAGCCATTAATCATGGGCATAGACTGTTCTGGCACCAAGACTGCATTCCAGCTCCCCATATGCCCTACTTTTGATTTGGTGGTATAGGTGTGAGGTAAATCTGCTAAAAGCCCTCATGACCCTACCAGTATCATTCAAGAACCAGTGTGAGTTGACACCTCCTAGTGACAACTATAAGGAAATGGAGATATAAGGAAGTAAAGAAAGCTGTTATGTTTACTTTCCTGGTTTTGGGTTCTATATGGACATTGGCTCCCCAGAATTCATGTTTTAAAGCTTAGTAGATTCCATGATCTCCCAAGGTTTGAACTTTGCTGGATTCAGGACCCACAGTTTAACACTTCCTTTTACATGTCTTGCCACTTACTAAAGGGTTAGTGGCATGAAACACGAGCTCTTACTTGAGTTTACTTGAAGAGCTCTTCTGGCTCTATCAGCAGATTACTTAGGAAGGAACTTTTGCTCAAAGCCTTGGACAGTTAGTATGACAACCAACTAATCATGACTTAAAAGAAACCTATTTATTGAACCTCTGGGAAATCTCTAAGATCCAGGGCCATGACCCAAAATCAGCTTGTGTTCATAAAGATAAATAGGAGCTTTACAAAGACAAAAATAATTTTTGAAAAATGATGAAAACAGGAATCCAATTGCTGCAGATACATGGCCTTTTGTACCAGTATATACAATGTTCACTGAACGAATATAGAAATTAAACCTAAAAGAAGAGTGGATTGCCCAAGACCCCACAGTGAGCAAGTGGAAGAGCCAAGATTCAAATCTAAGTCTATCTGACACAAAAGCCCTATGTCCTTTCTCTGTAGTTATCTATTAAAGTATCATTGATATACAATCTTACATTAATTTCAAGTATATAACACAGTAGTTCAACAGTTGCCCATACTATTAAATACTCACCCACTCCAGTGTGGTCTCTATCTATCAACGTACTAAGATGTTACTGAACCATTAACTGTATTCTCCATGCTGTACTACTATCCCTGTGACCAATATATATTGTGCCTGTGATTATTGTGCCCCTTAATCCCCTTCCTTTTCCCCCCACACTCTCCCCAACCTCTCCCCTTTGGTAACCACTAGTCCCTTCTCAGTGTCTGAGTCTACTGCACTTTTATTCCTTTTGTTTTGAAAAGTCCTCTATTCTTTTTTTTTATTTTGGTATCATTAATCTACAATTACATGAAGAACATTATGTTTACTAGGCTCCCCGCTTCTCCAAGTCCCCCCCACATATCCCTTCACAGTCACTATCCATCTGCGTAGTAAGATGCTGTAAAATCACTACCAGTCTTCTCTGTGTTGCACAGCCCTCCCCGTGCCCCCCACGCACTATACAGGCTAATCATAATGCCCTCTTTCTTTTTCTCCGCCCTTATCCCTCACTTCCCACCCATCCTCCCCAGTCCCTTTCCCTTTGGTAACTACTACTCCATTCTTGGGTTCTGTGATACTGCTCCTGTTTTGTTCCTTCAGTTTTCCTTTGTTCGTATACTCCACATACAAGTGAAATCATTTGGTACTTGTCTTTCTCTGCTTGGCTTATTTCACTGAGCATAATACCTTCTAGCTCCATCCATGTTGTTGCAAATGGTAGGATCTCTTCTTTTCTTATGGCTGAGTAATATTCCATTGTGTATATGTACCACGTCTACTTTATCCATTCATCTACTGATGGACATTTAGGTTGCTTCAATATCTTGGCTATTGTAAATAGTGCAAAGATAAACATAGGGGTGCATCTATCTTTTTCAAAGTGGAGTGCTGCATTCTTAGGGTAAATTCCTAGGAGTGGAATTCCTGGGTCAAATGGTATTTCTATTTTGAGCATTCTGAGGAACCTCCATACTGCTTTCCACAATGGTTGAACTAATTTATATTCCCACCAGCAGTGTAGGAGGGTTCCCCTTTCGCCACAACCTAACCAACATTTGTTGTTGTTTGTCTTTTCAATGATGGCAATCCTTACTGGTGTGAGGTGATATCTCACTGTGGTTTTAATTTGCATTTCTCTGATGATTAGCAATGTGGAGCATCTTTTCATGTGCCTGTTGGCCATCTGGACTTCTTCTTTAGAGAACTATTGAGCTCCTCTGCCCATTTTTTAATTGGATTGCTTGCTTTTTGTTTGTTGAGTTGTGTGAGCTCTTTATACATTTTGGATGTCAATCCTTTATTGGATCTGTCATTTATGAATATGTTCTCCCGTACTGTAGGATACCTTTTTGTTCTATTGATGGTGTCCTTTGCTGTACAGAAGCTTTTTAGCTTGATATAGTCCCACTTGTTCATTTTTGCCTTTGTTTCCCTTGCCCGGGGAGATACGTTCATGAAGAAGTCACTCATGTTTATGTCCATGAGATTTTTGCTTACGTATTTTTCTAAGATTTTTATGGTTTCATGACTTACATTCAGGTCGTTGATCCATTTGGAGTTTACTTTTGTGTATGGGGTTAGACAGTGATCCAGTTTCATTCTCTTACATGTAGCTGTCCAGTTTTGCCAGCACCATCTGTTGAAGAGATTGTCATTTCCCCATTGTATGTCCATGGCTCCTTTATTGTATATTAATTGGTCATATATGTTTGGGTTAATGTCTGGAGTCTCTAATCTGTTCCACTGGTCTGTGGGTCAGTTCTTGTGCCAGTACCAAATTGTCTTGATTACTGTGGCTTTGTAGTAGAGCTTGAAGTTGGGGAGCAAGATCACCCCCACTTTATTCTTCCTTCTCAGGATTGCTTGGATATTAGGGGTCTTTGGTGATTCCATATGAATTTTTGAACTATTTGTTCCAGTTCATTGAAGAATGATGTTGGTAATTTGATAGGGATTGCATCGAATCTGTATATTGCTTTGGGCAGGATGGCCATTTTGATGATATTAATTCTTCCTAGCCAGGAGCATGGGATGAGTTTCCATTTGTTAGTGACCTCCTTAATTTCTCTTAAGAATGTCTTGTAGTTTTCAGGGTATAGTAGTGACCTCCTTAATTTTTCTTAAAAATGTCTTGTAGTTTTCAGGGTATAGGTCTTTCACTTCCTTGGTTAGGTTTATTCCTAGGTATTTTATTCTTTTTGATGCTATTGTGAATGGAATTCTTTTCCTGATTTCTCTTTCTATTAGTTCATTGTTAGCATATAGGAAAGCTACAGATTTCTGTGTGTTAATTTTGTTTACTGCAGCTTTACTAAATTCCGATATTAGTTCTAGTAGTTTTGCAGTGGAGTCTTTAGGGTTTTTTATGTACAATATCATGCCATCTGCAAATAGTGACAGTTTGACTTCTTCTTTACCAATCTGGATTCCTTGTATTTCTTTGTTTTGTCTGACTACCATGGCTAGGACCTCCAGTACTACGTTGAATAACAGTGGGGAGAGTGGGCATCCCTGTCTTGTTTCCGATCTCAGAGGAAAAGCTTTCAGCCTCTCGCTGTTCAGTATGATGTTAGCTGAGGGTTTATCATATATGGCCTTTATTATGTTGAGGTACTTTCCCTCTATGCCCATTTTGTTGAGAGTTTTTATCATGAATGGATGTTGAATTTTATCAAATGCTTTTTCAGCATCTATGGAGATGATCATGTGATTTTGTCCTTCTTTTCGTTGATGTGGCAGATGATGTTGATGGATTTTCAAATGTTGTACCATCCTTGCATCCCTGGGATGAATCCCACTTGGTCATGGTGTATGATCCTCTTGATGTATTTTTGAATTCGGTTTGCTAATATTTTGTTGAGTGTTTTTGCATCTACATTCATCAAGAATATTGGTCTGTAGTTTTCTTTTATGGTGGGGTCCTTGCCTGGTTTAGATATTAGGGTGATGTTGGCTTCATAGAATGAGTTTGGGAGTATTCCCTCCTCTTTTATTTTTTGGAAAACTTTAAGGAGAATGGGTGTTATGTCTTCTCTGTATGTCTGATAAAATTATGATGTAAATTCATCTGGCCCGGGGTTTTTTTCTTGGGTAGTTTTTTGATCACTGCTTCAATTTCATTGCTGGTAATTGGTCTGTTTAGATTTTCTGTTTCTTTTTGGGTCAGTCTTGGAAAGCTGTATTTTTCTAGGAAGTCGTCCATTTCTCCTAGGTTTTCCAGCTTGTTAGCATATAGGTTTTCATAGTATTCTCTAATAATTCTTTGTATTTATGTGGGGTCTATCGTGATTTTTCCTTTCTCATTTCTGATTCTGTTGATGTGTGTTGACTCTCTTTTCCTCTTAATAAGTCTGGCTAGAGGCTTATCTATTTTGTTTATTTTCTCAATGCACCAGCTCTTGATTTCATTGATTTTTTTCTATTGTTTTATTCTTCTCAATTTTATTTATTTCTTCTCTGATCTTTATTATGTCCCTCCGTCTGCTGACCTTAGGCCTCATTTGTTCTTCTTTTTCCAATTTCGATAACTGTGACATTAGACTATTCATTTGGGATTGTTCTTCCTTCTTTATATATGCCTAGATTGCTATATACTTTCCTCTTAAGACTGTTTTTGCTGCATCCCACAGAAGTTGGGGCTTTGTGTTGTTGTTGTCATTTGTTTCCATATATTGCTGGATCTCCTTTTTTATTTGGTCATTGATCCATTTATTATTTAGGAGCATGTTGTTAAGCCTCCATGTGTTTGTGAGCCTTTTTGCTTTCTTTGTACAATTTATTTCTAGTTTTATAGCTTTGTGGTCTGAAAAGTTGGCTGGTAGGATTTCAATCTCTTTGAATTTAATGAGGTTCTTTTTGTGGCCTAGTATGTGGTCTATTCTGGAGAATGTTCCATGTGCACTTGAAAAGAATGTTTATCCTGTTGCTTTTGGATGTAGAGTTCTATAGATGTCTATTAGGTCCATCTGTTCTAGTGTGTTGTTCAGTGCCTCTGTGTCCTTACTTCTTTTCTGTCTGGTGGATCTGTCCTTTGGAGTGAGTGGTATGTTAAAGTCTCCCAAAATGCATGCATTGCATTCTATTTCCTCCTTTAATTCTGTTAGTATTTGTTTCACATATATTGGGGCTCCTGTATTGGGTGCATATATGTTTATAATCGTTATATCCTCTTGTTGGACTGAGCCCTTTATCATTCTGTAATGTCCTTTTTTATCTCTTGTTACTTTCTATTTTGAAGTCTATTTTGTGTGATACTAGTATTGCAACACCTGCTTTTTTCTCTCTGTTGTTTGCATGAAATATCTTTCTCTATCCCTTGAATTTTAATCTGTGCATGTCTTTGGGTTTGAGGTGAGTCTCTTGTAAGCAGCATATAAATGGGTCTTTCTTTTTTATTCATTCTATTACTCTGTGTCTTTTGATTTGTGCATTCAGTCCATTTACATTTAGGGTGATTATTGAAAGATATGTACTTATTGCCATTGCAGGCTTTATATTCGTGGTTACCAAAGGTTCAAGGTTAGCTTGTTTACTACCTTACTGTCTGAGTTAACTTGCTTATTGAGCTGTTATAAACACAGTCTGATGATTATTTCTTTCCCTTCTTTTTCCTCCTCCTTCATTCTTCATATGTTGGGTGTTTTGTTCTGTGCTCTTTTTAGGAGTGCTCCCCTCTAGAGCAGTCCCTCTAAGATACCCTGTAGAGTTGGTTTGTGGGAGGCAAATTTCCTCAACTTTTGTTTGTCTGGTAATTGTTTAATCCCTCTTTCATATTTAAATGATAGTTGTGCTGGATACAGTATCCTTGGTTCAAGGCCCTTCTGTTTCAGTGCATTAAATATACCATGCCATTCTCTTCTGGCCTGTAAGGTTTCTGTTGAGAAGTCTGATAATAGCCTGATGGGTTTTCCTTTGTAGGTGACCTTTTTTCTCTCTCTGGCTGCCTTTAATACTCTGTCCTTGTCCTTGGTCTTTGCCATTTTTATTATTATGTGTCTTGGTGTTGTCCTCTTTGGGTCCTATCCCTCGGGAGTTCTGTGTGCCTCTGTAGTCTGAGCAACTATTTCCTCCCCCAGTTTGGGGAAGTTCTCAGCAATTATTTCTTCAAAGACATTTTCTATCCCTTTTTCGCTCTCTTCTTGTTCTGGTACCCCTATAATGTGGATATTGTTCCTTTTGGATTGGTCACACAATTCTCTTAGTATTGTTTCATTCCTGGAGATCTTTTTATCTCTCTCTGCTTCAGCTTCTATGCATTCCTGTTCTCTGGTTTCTATTCCATCAATGGCCTCTTGCATCTTGTCCATTCTGCTTATAAATCCTTCCAGAGTTTGTTTTACTTCTGTAATCTCCCTCCAGACATCTGTAATCTCCCTCTAGACTTCATCCCTTAGCTCTTGCATATTTCTCTGCAGCTCTGTCAGCATGTTTATGATTTTTATTTTGAATTCTTTTTCAGGGAGACTTGTTAGGTCTGCCTCTGCAGATCCTTTCTCAGGTGTTGTTTGAACTTTTTTGGACTGGACTAAAGTTTTTTGCCTTTTCATGGTGATAGCGGTGGCTGTAGGCAGGTTGTGGGTGTGTCAGCTGGGAGCAGAAAGTCCTTTCCTGCTTGCTGGATGCCTTGCCCTTCTCTGCGGCGTGTGTCGGTTATCCGCACTCCTGGAGCACCCACCGAGTTAGTCCCCTATGCTGCTGTGGGCGGGGTCTCCATCAGAGTAGCATGGAGCCCTGCAGGGAGTGGCCCGCATGCCAGGTGCTCTCCTCTGTGCTAGCAGCGCCCCTGCCGGGCAACTGTGTGCCAGCAGTGGCCTTTGGGTCTGGCCTGGGCGGCTGTGAATTGGGCTGGGATTCCGGCCTGCTCCCTCTGGTTCCACTGCAGGTGCACGCGGGGCTCTCCTGTGCGGGCCTCTACCAGGCTCCTCTGTCTTCACTGCTGCCGGTGCGCACAAGCCATGCCCAGGCTGTTCAGTCGCGCTGCTGTGGGCTCGCACAAGCCTCTCCTGGTCCCCTCCTGCACCATTGGTGCATGGATCTGGTCCCAGTCCCTTCTGGCGCTACTGTTCCCAGCACGCACTGCCACTCTCCCGCTACTGGGCTGGTGTGTCAGGGTCCGCGCCAGTTGGAGGAACGACTGGCAGGCTGCTTAGTGCAATGAGTGGCTTCAGAGCTGCACTGCCTCCCCGGGGTTTAGGGTGCCTAAGTTTCCCCGGGATTCCCAGCTTCTGGCTAAGTGTGCTGGGACAACTTCGTACAGCCATGGGGTCCCTGTGTTTTTAAGACTTGCAGAAAGCACTCGCTTTTCCTTTGTCTCAGGGGTGCCGGTTGCGGGGAACTGCCCATAGATTTTGCTTTTCAGTTTCTCTAATATCCAGCACCCCGTGCACCTTGTGTCTGCGTTCCAGGTGTAGATTTCTAGGGCTGGTTGTTTAGCAGTCCTTGGCTTTCACTCCCTCCCTGTTCTGACTCCTTTCTTCCCACCGGGTTTTGGGGTGGGGGAGCATTCAGGTCCTGCCTGGCCACGGCTTGTATCTTATCCCCTTCGTGTGATGTTGAGTTCTCACAGATGTAGATGTATCCTGGCTGTTGTACTGCATCCACTGGTGTCTCTTTTAGGAATAGTTGTATTTATTGTATTTTCATAAATATATATGTTTTGGGGAGGAGATTTCCTCTAAACTACTCATGCCACCATCTTCCCATGATAAAAGTCCTTTATTGTTAACTAATTATGCTGAACTGCCTAGTAGAGATGAGCTGGTAGCAAATATGTTAGAGTTGAGGGAAGCAGCAACTTCTTAATTGGTAGAAACCCTTGAGTTTCTAGTTTGTTCCCTCCTCATCCCTTAATCCATTGTGTGTCATTCCATTGTTTTCTGGTTCTTTCCCCAGGGCAAAAAAAGCTGGAATGGCTGAGATAGGAAAGGAGGCAGGAGCCAAGGGTCAACATAAATTTGGAGGATTTTCTGTGGTATTTGTTCATCATTTCCATGTATTATAATTAATATGTGAAAGACACTGATTGTTGCTGTTTTATACATGACAAATTCAAAGGATAGAGTATCCATTATGGGGACCAAATGCCCTACCACCAGTCCAACGTTTCTTATTTAATAGGCTATATGGTGACTGTCATTGAGATTCCTGGTTGACTGTTGCCTTTGTCTGAGTGTTGAGGAAATGGCTTGTATAGCAGAATTAATGTTTTGGACTGTTTTGTGCCCAGCAGCCCGTAGGCACAGACTGAAAGTTATGCTGAACAACAGAACTTGGGTTATATTTCTCACATCTGGGGTGCTAGAGAAAACAGTGTAATTTTATGATGAAAGCTTTATGATGTAACAAATCCTTCCTCCTCTCACAATTGGAGGAAAAGTGATTTATTAGGGGCTGCCAAGGAATTCTCTGATTATACCATATCTCCCATTGATTTCTATAAATATACTTATAGAACAGAACAACAAATCATATTTACTTTCAGACACACTATTCGATGTTCATGAGAAGACTGGTAATTTTATAAGATCTATTGATTTTTCCTAAAATAACATGATTTATTCTTGAACTCCCATGCTCACAGACAAGGAAATGAGAACCTGGTACTTTCAATTATTGAGGAAAAAATTTTTTTTCCATTGTGAGGTGGAGGTTAAGGTTTTTTCAAATATCTGTGACTTCTCTACCCAACTGATTCTACCCTACCTTCACATTTCATCATTAAATATCTCTATCAAATCAGCTTTGATAAAGAGGAAATGAAGCAAAGTTAATTTAGAAGAAGAAAACTCTGGTACAGTATTATAATAAAATAGCATGAAAAAACATGAAACATTTGGACATGATCATCTTGTAAGTATCATCCTTAAAGGGTTAAAAGAGAAAATATACATATGTGTTTGGATTTAATAATCTAATGAATTATCATATCCTTAAGAAAAAAAATGTATAAAATTAATTTTAAAAGTCTTTGTTGATGTTTTGTCAATAGCTCTCAAGATAGCATCACTTGGCTCATTTTGGATACTTTGTAGCCTTCTCCACACATTGGGTTTTCCTTCAACCTGCTCTGACACCTTTTGAACCTGCTGCTTCCCTTCCACCTCCATCTCTCATACCAAAAATGAGCTCACATCCAAGAGAAACCAATTACTGGAGGTGTTTCATGAGAGCATGGGGGTTTGTTAGCAATCACTTCTTTCAAAATTGTTTCCTTTAGAAAATATACTCTCCTAAAATGAAAAAGAAAATTCTCCCCAAAGACTATAATGCTATTTCATAAAAATCTCAAGAAGATAAGATTAATAACTACATAAAAGCTGTACCATAAACTATAAACAATCAGACAGAGGTGCCAAATGCACAGAACTGTCTCCTTGAGGAAAAAAACAAATGGATACATAGCTTCTGTTCAATGTAAGTTCTGAAGAAGAACTCAAACATGTGTAAGGGATTATGGGTATCATAGGATGCTTGATAGTGGTGTTGGTAGTGTGTGAGTATTGGTGTGGCTTTATCTACGGACTCACTAAACTGCATGAGGAGATCTATGGTGGACAAGGAAGGCCTGGAAGACAATAATTTCATTCCTAAAATTCCCAGCTTTA
Organism: Manis javanica; assembly: GCF_040802235.1. Classification (NCBI taxonomy): domain Eukaryota; kingdom Metazoa; phylum Chordata; class Mammalia; order Pholidota; family Manidae; genus Manis; species Manis javanica. Next base: position 103,051,888 of record NC_133174.1, on the reverse strand, counting down.
CTTCTGCTTTCCAGTCTGGCATGTAAGGAGCTTAGAAGTTGCCACTCTGTCTTAACCGCAAGTAAAAAACTGAACAAACTTAAAAAAAATAATTCTTCTTAGGTCTGGCAAAGAAGTGAGGTCACAGGGCAAACCATTGCCTCCCACATTGGAGAGATACATCAGGAATGCAGACAATCACAATTTACTGGAGCTGAAACCCCAAGCAGAAACCTCCCTGGGAGCTAGAGCCAGGTAGAAACACATGAACTATAACTGACAAACTGCTGGAGGCTCAGAGCAGCCAACTCTAGGAGTTGAAAACTTCAGGGGACCTAATCACACAGGATAACATTTTTGTGCTTATCTCCAAGAGTTCAACTTGGTTCTCACACTGAATATTGGAGAAAGATCCCCTTGTGCTTATAACAAGTGAGGAAAGGAAACATTATGAAATATGTCAGAGAATTCTATTAATAAGGCTTGCCCTCAGGAGAAACTACTTTACCAGAGCCTAATCTGCTGAGGTTTTACCAGAGCTTAACCTACCTGAGAGAAGTGAAATACCAATGCCAGCTGACTCTAATCTTCCACACAGGGGAAGGGAAATACACAATTCCAGTCCCCTCCAGCCATCCCCTCCCATCTAAGGGGAGAAAAACCACTGAGAAGCACTGGTGATCTTCACAGTCCAGAGGCACAGGGTCTTCAAAAGACTGAAGCCTAATCATGGGACTGTAGAGTATTTTCCTTCTCCCCAGAGCTTACCACGATATCAGTAAAATCTGATTTACTGCAATTCCCTTTACCCAGTACATCATGTCCAGTTTCAACAAAAAATTACAAGCATAGTAAAAGGTGAAAAACACAGTTTTAAGACACTTAACAAGCATTGGAACCAGAGTCAGATATGGCAGAAATGTTGGAATTATCAGAACAAGAATTTTTTTAAAACTATGATTAATATGCTAAGGGATTTAATGGAAAAGTCGATAATATGCAAGAAAAGATGGATAATATAAGCACAGAGATTGAAATTCTAAGAAAGAATCAAATAAAAATGTTAGAGATCCAAAGCACTGTAACAGAAATGAAGAATGTCTTTGATGGGGAATCTTCCAAAACTGACAAGCAAAGAAAAAACACTGAAAAAAAACCCCAGAAAAGAATGCTTAAGAACAGTGTAATACTAAAAAGTTATAACATGTATGTAATGGGAATACCAGGAAAAGAAGGAAATAAATGAAAAGAAACAATATTTGAAGCAGTAATGACTGAGAATTTCCCCCAAATTAATGTCAGATACCAAACTAAAGATCCAGAAAGCTCAGAGAACACTAAGCAAGACACACACACACACACACACACACACACACACACACACACACTAAAACCCATTCCTAGGTATATTTTCAAACCTCAGAAAAATAAAGGACAAGGAAAAAAATCTGGAGAGAAGACAAAGGAAAAAAATACCATACCTATAGGGGAACAGGGATGAAAATTACATCTGACTTCTACTTAGAAACCATGTAATTAAGAGGAGAGTAGAGTGAAGTATTTGAAGTGTTGAGAGAAAAAACCACCATCCTGGAATTCTGTATTCTGTGAAATTATCCTTCAAAAGTGAAGGAGAGATAAAGACTTTCTTCAATAAATAGAAATTGAGGGAATTTATTACCAGTAGACCTGTCTTACAAGAAATGTAAAAAGAAGTTACTTAGAAGGAAAATGATACAAGTCAGAAACTGACATCTTCATAAAGAAAGAAGGAATATCAGTGAATAAATAAGTGAAAGTAAAATAAAAACTTTAATATGTCTTATTCTTAATTGTTCTAACAAATAATATTTTGTTTAAAATGATATAGGCATACCATCATACCTCATCATTGCACTTCACTTTATTGTGCTTTGCAGATATTGTGTCTCTCACAAACTGAAGGTTTGTGGTAATCCTGCATCGAGCAAGTCTATTGGCACTATTTTTCCAACAGTATTTTCTCAATTTGTGTTTCTATGTCACATTTTGATAATTCTCTCAATATTTCAAACCTCTCATTACTATTATATTTGTTACGGTGATCTGTGATCAGTGATTATGACTTGCTAAAAGCTCAGATGATGGCTAGAATTTTTGGCAATAAAGTATTTTTCAATTAAGATATGTACTTCTTTTTAGATATAATGCTATTTCACAGTTAAGAGGCTACAACATAGAGTAAATATAACTTTCATATGCACTGGAAAACTAAAAACTTCATTTGACTCATTTTACTGTAAGATCCAATTTACTGCAGTGGTCTGGAATGAAACCTGCAATATCTCACTGGTGGTGTACATGTAATAGCAACATTGTATTCAGTTATGTATGGTTATATACATATATTTGCTTATGCAAATGTATGTTAAAGGAAATTAATGATAGAAATGTTTCAAGGGACAGGAAGACAGAATTAGGAATATTTTGTATTTTATGAGGTACTTATACTACCTCTACAGCAGTATAGTCCTATTTGAAAGTGGAATTGGATTTATTATTATAAATGTATATTGCAAACTCCAGGACAACCACTAAATAAAATTTTAAAATGTATAGTTGATATACTAAGAGAGTAAAGAGTCATATAAAATATTCAATTAAAACCACAAAAGGTAGAAAAAGCATGGAAGGAAAAAGTAGGACAAAGAATAAGGGCAAAAAATGAAAACAGTAACAGATAGTATAGATTTTAATCCAACTATATCAATAATCACCTAAAATATCAATGTTCTAAATGCACCTATCAAAAGACAGGCTGTCATAATGGATCAGAAAATAAGTCCCAACTATATGCTGTCTACAATAAAGTGAATTTAAATATGAAGACTAATGCACATTAAAAGCAAATGGCTGCAGAAAGATATACATGCTAACACTCATCAAAAGAAAATAGGAGTAGTGATATTAATTTTAGACAGAGCAGAATTCAATGTAAGGAAAATGATCAGGAATAAAGAAGGGTATTATATAATGATAAAAGGGTCAATTCTCCAGGAAGACAAAACAATCCTTAACACGTATGCACAGCATCAAAATCCGTGAGGCAAAAACTGATAGAATTATAAGGAGAAATAGATGAATCCACTATAATGGTCAGAGATTTCAATACCTCTCTATAAGAAATGAACACATTCAGCAGGCAGAAAATCAAGAAGGTATATGTGAATTCGGACACAACATCAATCAAATGGATACACTACACATTAATAGCACAACACACATTCTTCTCAAATGCACATAAAACATTCACCAAACTAGATCACATTCTGGGCCATAAAACACACTTTAACAAATTTAAAAGAATAGGACTCAAACAACGTCTGCTCTCAGACCACAAAGAAATTAAACCTTAAATCAATTGCAAAAAGATAGGAGATTATAAAATGGCGGCATGAGAGGTGAGACATAGAACTCCTCCCAAAACCACATATAATAAGAAAATATAGTTAATACAACTAATCATAAAACAACAACAGGAAAGAAGGCTGCGTCAGACTGCATACACCTGGAGAACAGAGCAGACCGCACGAAACAGAGTACTATACCAAAGCTGTGATTCAGTAGGACCCAAGCCCTTCCCCCACCCTAGCTCAACAGCCTGAGGAAGAGAAACAGAGTGGGGAAGGGGTGGAAGCTTAGGACTGCTGAACATCCAGCCCTGGAGATTTGCTTTGGGAGCACAAACCTATATTGCATATTTCTCTGGAGATTAGTGGGGTTGGAAAGCTAAAAGAGGCAGAATACTTGGAGAGACTGAGATTACAGCAGTTTATGGAGGACAGGGATCCACATCCAGCTGCTCTGGGACAAAGGAAAGGCGGGTGGTCTGAGATGCTTCCTAGCAGTGAAAGGGCTGCTGAAGGGGCAGGAATTGCATGGAGCTTGCTGAGCAGGAGAAGGGAGAGGTGGACAAGGTTGTCTGAGTGTGCACTGCCCAGCAGGTTGGGAACTTTCAGGAACTTCAGGTGCTCCATCCATTGGCTGGCTACTCAGCCCTGAGGCCCCCCACTGTGATATGCAGCCTTCTGTGCCTTCCTCCTAGCCGGCCAGCACCCGCTCACAAACCAGCAGTACCTGCCCTGGCATCAGCCAGCCAGAGGGAGGCCCCGCCTACAGCAGCTACAAATGCAAAGCACAGAGGGTTACACCTGTGTGCTCGGCACACTGGTTCTGACAGTGGAGACAGGCACTGAAGCTGCGAAGCAGGAAACAGCTCTTACCTCCCACCAGGCACCAGCGCAACTCAGCTGCAACCACTGTCATCACTCCAGGGGCTGAGCAGCTCTAGAGACTAGAGCTTCTGAGCACTAGAGGGCACCACATACAAATATGAAGTGTGAAAGGAACCTGGTTCAAACCAAAATCTCACAAACACAAGAAAAAGGACCAAGTGAGACTGAACTCACCAATGTTCCTGAGATTTCAAAATAAAAATCATAAACATGGTCATGGAGGTACAGAAAAATATTCAAGAACTCAGGGATGAATTTAGGATTGAGATTCAATCATTAAGGAATTCCATATCTGAAATGAAACATACAATGGAGGGATTTAAAAGCAGATTAGACGAGGTAGAAGAGACGGTAAATGGAATAAAAATTAGAGAAGAGGAATACAAAGAAGCTGAGGCACAGACAGAAAAGTGGATCTCTAAGAATGAAAGAATGAGAGACTGTGTGACAAATTCAAATGGAACAATATTTGCATTATAGGGGTACCAGAAGAAGAAGAAGAGAGAGAGAAGGGGATAGAAAGTGTAACTGAGGAGGTAATTGCTGAGAACTTCCCCAATCTGGGGAAGAAGATAGTCTCTCAGGCCATGGAGGTGCAGAGATATCCCAACACAAGGGACCCAAGGAAGACAACATCAAGACATATAATAATGGTAAAAATCAAAGATAAGGACAGATGTTTAAAAGTAGCTAGGGAGAGTAAAAAGATCACACACAAAGGAAAACCCATCATGCTATCATCAGACTTCTCAACAGAAACCTTACAGGACAGAAGGGAGTGGCATGACATATTTAATACAATGAAACAGAAGTGCCTCAAACAAAGAATATTCTCCCCAGCAAGACTATCATTTAAATTTGAAGGAGGGATTAAACAATTTTCAGGAAAGCAAAGGCTGAGCAAATTTACTTCCCACAAACCACCTCTACAGTGCATTTTGGAGGGACTGCTCTAGATGGAAGTATTTCTAAGACTAAATAGCAGTCACAAGGGGAAATAAAACCACAATAAAGAAAGTAGAACAATTAATTACTAAGTAGATGCAAAATCAAATAAATTATCCTCAAAGTCAATCAAGGTATAGACAAAGAATACAAAATATGATACATAATATATAAAGAATGGAGGAGGAAGAAAAAGGAGGGAAAAAAAAGAACCTTTAAGTTGTATTGGTAATAGCATACTAAGTGAGTTCAATTAGACTGTTACATAGTAAGGGAATTACCCTTGAACATTTGGTAACCGCAAATCTACAGCCTGCAATAGCAATAAGTACATACCTATCAATAATCACCCTAAATGTAAATGGTCTGAATGCACCAATCAAAAGACATAGAGTCACTGAATGGATAAAAAAACAAGACCCAAATATATGTTGCCTACAAGAGACTCACTTCAAACTCAAAGACATACATAAACTGAAAGTAAAGAGATGGAAAATGGTATTTCACGCAACTAATAAAGAAAAAAAAACAGGAGTTGCAGTACTTGTATCAGAAAAAATAGACTTTAAAACAAAGAAAGAAACAAGAGACAAAGAAGAACATTACATAATGATAAAGGGGTCAGTCCAACAAGAGGATATAACTATTATAAATATCTATGCACCCAAAAAAGGATCACCTACATATGTGAAACAAATACTAATAGAATTTAAGGGGGAAATAGATTGCAAGGCATTCATTTTAGGAGACTTCAACACACCACTCACTCCAAAGGTCAGATCAACAAGACAGACAATAAGTAAGGTGACAGAAGCACTGAACAATGTATTAGAACAGGTGGACCTAACAGACAGTGACAGAACACTCCATCCAAAAGCTACCAGATACACATTGTTCTCAAGTGCACATGGAACATTTTCAAGAATAGATCATATACTAGGCTACAAAAACAGCCTCAGTAAATTGAAACAGACTGAAATTGTACCAATGAGCTTCTGAGATCACAAAGGTATGAAACTAGAAATAAATTACACAAAGAAAATGAAAAAGCCCACAAACACATGGAGGCTTAATAACATGTTCCTAAATAATCAATGGATCAATGACCAAATAAAAACAGAGATCAAGCAATATATGGAGGCAAATGACAACAATAATTCAACACCGCAAAATCTGTGGGACACAGCAGAGGCCATGCTAAGAGGGAAGGATATTGCAATACAGGCCTACCTTAGGAAAGAACAATTGCATATAAACAGTCTAAATTCACAATTAATAAAACTAGAAAAAGAAGAACAAATGAGGCCCTAAGTCAGTAGGAGGAGGGACATAATAAAGATTAGAGCAAATCATCTTCGACACCAGAGAAATACAGAGAATTATTAGAGAATACTATGTAAAACTATATGCAAACAAACTGGATAACCTAGAAGAAATGGACAACTTTCTAGAAAAATACAACCTTCCAAGACTGACCCAGAAGAAACAGAAAATCTAAATAGACGTATTACCAGCAATGAAATTAAATCAGTAATCAAAAACTACCCAAGAACAAATCACCAGACAAGATGGACTCACCACTGAATTTTATCAGACATTTAGAGAAGACATATTACCCATTCTCCATGAAGTTTTCCAAAAAATAGAAGGGGGAGTACTTGCAAACTGATTCAATGAAGCCAGCATCACTCTAATACCAAAACCAGGCAAAGACACCACAAAAAAAGAAAACTACAGACCAATATCCCTGATGAAAAGAGATGCAAAAATACTCAAAAAATATTAGCAAATCAAAAACACATCAAGAGGATTATACACCATAATCAAGTGGGATTCATTACAGGGATACAAGGATGGTGCAACATTCGAAATCCATCAACATCATGCACTACATCAACAAAAAGGACAAAAACCACATGATCATCTCCATAGATACCAAAAAAGCATTTGACAAAATTCAATATCCACTCATGATAAAAACTCTCAACAAAATGGGTATAAAGGGCAAGTATCTCAACATAAAAAAGGCCATATATGGCAAACTCACAGCCAACATCACACTTAACAGTGAGAAGCTGAAAGCTTTTCCCTTAAGATCAGAAACAAGAAAAGGATGCATACTCTCCCCACTTTTGCTCAACTTAGTAATGGAGGTTCTAGGTATGGCAATCAGACAACACAAAGAATAAAGACATCTAGATTGGTAAGGTAGAAGTTAAACTGTCACTGTTTGCAGATGACATGATATTGTACATAATAAACCCAGACACTCCACTCCAAAACTACTAGATCTATGATCTGAATTCAGCAAAGTTGCAGGATACAAAATTAATATCCAGAAATCTGTTGCATTCCTATACACTAAGGATGAACTAGCAGAAAGAAATCAGGAAAACAATTCCATTCACAATTGCATCAAAAAGAATAAAATACCTAAGAATAAACCTAACCAAGGAAGTGAAAGAACTACACCCTGAAAACTACTAGACACTCTTAAGAGAAATTAAAGAGGATACTAATAAATGGAAATTCATTCCATGCTCTTGGGTAGGAAGAATTATATTGTCAAAATAACCATCTTAACTAAAGCAATATACAGATTCAATGCAATACCTATCAAAACACCAACAGCATTCTTCAACGAACTGAAACAAATGGTTCTAAAATTCATATGCCACCACAAAAGACCCCAAATAGCCAAAGCAATACTGAGAAGGAAGAATAAAGCAGGGGGAATCTTGCTTCCCAACTTCAAGCTCTACTACAAAGCCATAGTAATCAAGACAATTTGGTACTGGCACAAAAACAGACCCACAGGCCAGTTGAACAAAATAGAGTCCAGATATTAACCCAAACATATATGGTCAACTAATATATGATAAAGGAGCTGTGAATATACAATGGGGAAATGACAGCCTCATCAACAGCTGGTGTTGGCAAAACTGGACAGCTACATGTAAGAGACTGAAACTTGATTATTGCCTAACCCCATACACAAAAGTAAACTCAAAATGGATCAAAGACCTGAATGTAAGTTACGAAAACCTAAAACTCTTAGAAGAAAACATAGGCAAAACCCTCTTGAATATAAACATGAGCAACTTCTTCATGAACATATCTCCCTGGAAAGGAAAACAAAAGAAAAATAAACAACATGGAATATATGAAATTAAAAGCTTCTGTACAGCAAAGGACACAATCAGGAGTAAAAAAATGGCATCCTACAGTATGGGAGATTATATTAATAAGCGACATATCCGATAAGAGGTTGACATCCAAAATACACAAAGAGCTCACACACCTCAACAAACAAAAAGCAAATATTCCAATTAAAAAATGGGCAGAGGGTCTGAACAGACAGTTCTCCAAAGAAGAAATTCAGATGGTCAACAGACAAATGAAAAGATGCTCCACATCGCTAATCAGAGAAATGCAAATTAAAACCACAATGAGATATCACCTCACACCAGTTAGGATGGCCACCATCCAAACACAAACAACAACAAATATTGGTGAGGATGCAGAGAAATGGGAACCCTCCTACACTACTTGTGGGAATGTAAACTAGTTCAACCATTGTGTAAATCCATATGGAGGTTCCTCAAAAAACTCAAAATAGAAATACCATTTAACCCAGGAATTCAACTTCTAGGAATTTACCCTAAAAAATGCAGGAGCCCAGTTTGAAAAAGCCATATGCACCCCTATGTTTATCGCAGCACTACTAACAATAGCCAAGAACTGGAAGCAACCTAAGTGTCCATCAGCAGACAAATGGATAAAGAAGATGTGTTACATATACACAATGGAATATTATTCAACCATAAGAAGAAAACAAATTCTACCATTTGCAACAACATGGATGGAGCTAGAGGGTATTATGTTCAGTGAAATAAGCCAGGCAGAGAAAGACAAGTACCAATGATTGCACTCATCTGTGGAGTGTAAGAGCAAAGCAAAAACTGGGGGAAAAAACAGCAGCAGATTCACAGAACCCGAGAATGGACTAATAGTTACCAAAGGGAAAGGGACAGGGGAGGATGGGTGGTAAGAGAGGGATAAGGCAAATAAGGGGCATTATGATTAGCACACATAATGTAGAGGGGGGACATCAGGAAGGCAGTATAGCACAAAGAAGACAAGTAGTGATTCTGCAGCATCTTACTACATTGATGGACAGTGACTGGAATGGGTTATGTGGTGGGGATTTGATAATGGGGGAATCTAATAACCACAATGCTGCCCACGTAATTGTATATTAATGATATCAAAATTTAAAAAGACATATTAAGGTAGAAATGAATAAAATCAAGAAGAGTAAAGCAGTAGAAAGAATCAATGAAGGCAGGAGTTGGTTCTTCAAAAAAATAAACAAAATATATAAACCCCTTAGCTAGACTTATCAAGATAAAAAAAGAGTCTACACACATAAACAGAATCATAAATGAGAAAGGAAAAATCACTATGGACACCAGAAAATACAAAGAATTATGAGAGAATACTATGAAAAATTATATGCTAATAAAATGGATAAACTAGAAGAAATGGACAACTTTCTAGAAAGATATAATCTTCCAAGGCTGAACCAGCGAGAAATAGAAAATCTGAATAGACCAATTACCAGCAACAAAATTGAATTGGTAATCAAAAAACTATCTAAGAACAAAGGTCCTGAACCAGATAGTTTCACTACTGAATTTTATCAAACATTTAGTGTAGTGTAATACCCATCCTCCTTAAAGTTTTCCAAAAAGTAAAAGAGGAGGGAATAGTCCCAAACTCATTCTATGAGGCAAGCATCACTTTAATACCAAAAGCAGGGAAAGACACCACAGAAAAAGCTAATTACAGACCAATATCCCTCATGAACATAGGTGCAAAAATACTCAAGAAAATATTAACAAATCAAATTCAAAAATACATCAAAAACATCATCCATCATCATCAAGTAGGATTTATTCCAGGGATGCAAGGATGGTACAATATTCAAAATCTATCAACATCATCCACCACATTAACAAAAAGAAGGACAAAAACCACATGATCTTCTCCACAGATACCAGAGAAGCATTCAACAAAATTCAACATCCATTCATGATAAAAACTCTCAAAAAATGGGTATAGAGGGCAAGTACCTTAACATAATAAAGGCCATATATGACAAACCCCCAATCAAAATCATACTTAACAGTGAGAACCTGAAAGCTTTTCCTTAAGATCAGGAACAAGGCAAGGATGCCCATTCTCCTCGCTTTTATTCAACATAGTTGTGGAGGTCCTAGCCATGGCAATCAGACAACACAAATAAATAAAAGCATCCAGTTTGATAAAGAAGAAGTTAACCTGTCCCTGTTTGCAGAGGACATGATATTGTATATAAAAAACCCTAAGGAATCCACTGCAAAACCACTAGAAATAATATCTGAATTCAGCAAAGTTGTAGGATACAAAATTAATACACAGAAATCTGTTGAATTCCTATACACTGATGATGAACTAGCAGAAAGAGAAATCAGGAAAACAATTCCATTAATAATTGCATCAAAAAAGAATAAAATACCTAGGAATAAACCTAACTAAGAAAATGAAAGACCTATACTCTGAAAACTACAAGACACCCATGGAAGAAATAAAAGAAGATACCAATAAATGGAAACATATCTCATGTTCATGGATAGGAAGAATTAATATTGTCAAAACGGCCATCCTGCCTAAAGCAATCTACTGATTCAGTGCAATCCCTATCAAAATACCAACAGCATTCTTCAATGAACTAGAACAAATAGTTCTAAAATTCATATGGCATCACAAAAGACCCCTAATAGCCAAAGCAATCCTGAGGAGGAAGTATAAAGCAGGGGGGATTATGCTCCCCAAATTCAAGCTCTACTACAAAGCCACAGTAATCAAGACAATTTGGTACTGACACAAGAACAGACCCATGGACCAATGGAACAGACTAGAGAACCCAGATATAAACCCAAGCATATATGGTCAATTTATATATGATTAAGGAGCTATGGATATAAAATGGGGGAAATGACAGCCTCTTCAACAACTGGTATTGGTAACCTGGACAGCTACATGCTAGAGAATGAACCTGGATTATTGTCTAACCCCATATACAAAAGTAAACTCAAAATGGATCAAAGACCTGAACATAATTCATGAAACCATAAAACTGTTAGAAGAAAACATAGGCAAAAACTCTTGAATATAAATATGAGCAACTTTTTCCTGAATGCATCTCCTCAGGCAAGGGAAATGAAAGCATAAATGAACAAACTGGACAATATCATTCTAAAAAGCTTCTGTACAGCAAAGGACACCATCGGTAGAACAAAAAGGCATCCTACACTATGTGAGAATGTATTTGTATAAGACATATCCTCTAAAGGGTTAACATCCAAAATATATAGGAACTCACAGGCCTCAACACCCTAAAAGAAAATAACCCTGTTAAAAAATGGGCAGAGGATGTGAACAGACACTTCGGCAAAGAAGAAATTCAGATGGCCAACAGGCACATGAAAAGATGCTCCATATTGCTAATTATGAGGGGAAATGCAAATTAAAACCACAATGAGATATCACCTCACACCAGTTAGGATGGCCAACATAGAAAAGACAAACAACAAATGCTTGCGAGGATGTGGAGATTTTTTGTATTGGTTTCCTGTTTTCCTACACTGATGGTGGGAATGTAAACTAGTTCAACCATTGTGGAAAGCCATATGGAGGTTCCTCAAAAAACTAAAAATAGAAATACCATTTGACCCAAGAACTCCACTCCTAGGAATGTACCCAAAGAAAACAACTTCTCAGATTCAAAAACACATATCACCCCTATGTTTATTGCAGCACTATTTCCAATAGCCAAGATATGGAACAACCTAAGTGTCCATCAATAGATGAATGGATAAAGATATGTGGTACATATGCACAATGGAATATTATTCAGCCATAAGAAGAACACAAATCCTACCATTTGCAACAATATGGATGGAGCTAGAGGGTATTATGCTTAGTGAAATAAGTCAGGCAGAGAAAGACAAATACCAAATGATTTCCCTCATTTGTGGAGTAGAATAATGAAGCAAAACTGAAGGAACAAAATAGCAGCAGACTCACAGACTCCAAGAAGGGACTTGTGGTTACCAAAGGGGAGAGTTGGGGGAAGGTGTGTGGGGATGGAGATATAAGACGATTGTGGGTTACCATGATTGGTGCACCTGTTGTGTGTGGAGTCACAGGGAAGACAGTGTAGCTCAGAGAAGACAAATAGGGACTCTGTGGCATCTTACTATACTGATGGACAGTGACTACAATGGGATATGGTGCGGCACTTGATAATAAGGGTGAATGTAATAACCACATTGTTTTTCTTGTGAAATTTTCATAAGAGTGTATATCAATGATATGTCAATTAAAAAAAGAAAAAAAGGTAGTTAGAAAATTCCAAAATAATTGGAGGTTTAACATTACACTTCTAAATCACACATAGCTTGAATAAGAAATCTCATGACATTTAAAAATATTTTTAAATGAGTAAAGTGAAAACACAACATATTAAAACTTGCAGGATATAACAAAAACTTCTTAGAGGGTAACTTACAGCACTGAATGCATACATTAAGAAAAGAAAAATCTAAAATCAGTAATCTAAGCTTCTACTTTAGAAGAATAGAAAAAGAAGAGCAAATTAAATCAAAGTGAACAGAAAACAAATAAGAATAGGGCAGATAGCAATGAACTTGAAAACAGGAAACCAAAACAAAAAATCAATAGTACCAAAAGTTCTTTCTTTGACAACATCGATAAAATCAACTAGATTATAAACAGACTAAGAAAAAAAGAGCAAATAATAACAGAGTTAAAAGAAGAAATAAACTGCCATACAATAATACCTGGGGACTTTAATACCCACTCTCAACAGTGGATTAATCATCCAAAGAATAAATAAGGAAACAATGGATTTCAATGACATTCTAGACCACATGGACATAACAAATATATACAGAACTCTCTAGCCAACAAAAGAAGAATACACATTCTTTTCAATTACACATGGAACATTTTCTAGTATAGAGCACATGTTAGGCCACAAAACAAGTGCTAGCAAATAAGAGGAGACTGAAATCATATCAGTTATCTTTTCTTAACCACAGTGGTATTAAACTAGAAATCAGTAACAGGAGGAAAATTCAGAAATGCATGGAAGTTAAACAGCATACTACTGAACAATGAATGGATCAAATATATCAAAAGAAAAAAATGTTAAATACCTTGAGACAAACAAATATGGAAACACAATATGTCAAAATTTACCGAACACAGAAATAGCAATTCTAAGAATAATTTTATAGTAATAAATGCATATGTCAAGAAAAAAGAAATATCTCAAACATCCTAACTTTATATCTTAAGGAACTAGAAAAAAAGAAGAAACTAAGGCCACAGTTAGAAGGAATGAAATAAAGATTAGAGCAAAACAAATTAAATAGTGAACAAAAAAACAATAGAAAGATTAATAAAACTAAGAATTCATCCTTTGAAAAGATAAAGCAAAATTGACAAACCTTTACCTAGACTAATCAAAAAAAAAGAGAGGACCCAAATAAATAGCATTAAAAATAAAAGAGGAGACATTACAACTGGGATCACAGAAATAGAAAAAATCAATGACAATTATATATCCATTAATTGGACAACCTAGAAAAGTGGATTAATTCCTAGAAACATACCATCTACCAAGACTGAATCATGAAAAAATAGAAAATATGAACAGACCAATAATAAGTAAGGAAATTGAATCAGTAGTCAAAAACCTCCCAATAAAGAACATTCCAGAACCAGATGGTTTCACTGGTGAATTTGACCAACTCTTCAAAGAATCAGTGCCAAGCCTACTTAAATTTTTCCAAAAATTTCAAGAGGAGGGAACACTTCCAAACTCATTTATGAGATGAGGATTACCCTGATACCAAAGACAGATAAGGCCACTACACAAAAAGGAAACTACAGGCCAATATCACTGATAAATAAAGAGGCAAAAATTCTCAACAAGATACTAGAAAACTGAATTCAACAGCATATTAAAGAGATCATATATCACATTCAAGTGGGATTCAACACTAGGATGTGAGAATGTTTCATCATATGCATATCTAGATATGTGATACATCACATTAATAGAATGAAGGATAATAGTCATATAATCATCTCAATAGATACAGAAATACACTTGGCAAAATTGAACATCAATTCTTTATAAAAACTATTAACAAATTGGGTAAAGAAGGAACAAACTTGAACAGAATAAAGGCCATATATGACAAGCCCATGGCTAACATCATACTTGTTGGTAAAACAGTGAAAGCTGTTCCTTCAAGATCAGGAACATGATAAGGGTGCTTACTCTCACTAAACCCTATTCAACATAGTACTGGAAGTCCTAGCCACAGAAATTAGGGAAGAAAAGGGAATAAAAGGCATCCAAATCAGAAAGGAAGAAATAAAAGTTTCTATTTACAAATGACATGATTTTGTAAGCAAAAAATCCTAAAGATCCACCTAAAAACTATTAGACCTAATCAAGGAATTCAGTAATGTTTCAGGATACAATAATCAAGATGCAAAAGTTAGTTGCATTTCTAGACACTAACAATGAACTGTCTGAAAAGGAAATAAAGAAAATAATCCCACTTATAACAGCATCAAAAACAATAAAATACTTAGGAATAAATCTAACCAAGAAGATTTGATCACTGAAAACTGTAAGATATTTATGAAAGAAATTGAAGAAGACACAAATAAGTGGAAACATATCTCATGTTCATGGATTGGAAAAATTAATACTGTCATAATGTCCATAATATTCAAAACTACCTATACATTCAATGAAATTCCCTTTATGATTCCAATGGTATTTTTTTACAGAAATAGAAAAAAATAACTTAAATTTGTTTGCAACTGCAAAAGACCCCAAATAGCAAATCAATCCTGAGAAAGAAGAACAAAGCTGGAGGCATCACAGTTTCTGATTTCAAGCTGTGTTACAAAGCTATAGTAACCAACAGAGTGTGGTACTGGCATCAAAACAGACACATATACCAATGAAATACAATCAAGTGCCCAGAAATAAAGCCATGCAGATATGGTCAATTAATATTTGACAAGGGAGCCAAGAATATTCAATAGGAAAAGTCTCTTCAATAAATGGTGCTGGGATATTGAATATCCATATGCAAAACAATGAAATTGGACCCTAATTTTATACCACTCAAAAATTAACTTGAAATGGATTAAAGACTTAAATGGAAGATCTGACACCATCATACTTACAGAAAAAAACATAGGGGGAAAATCTTTATAGACATTGGTCTTGGCAATAATATTTTGGGTAAGGCACCAAATAAACAAGCAACATAAACAAAAGTCAACAAGTGAGACTACATCAAATTGAAAAGCTTCTGCATAGCAAAATAAACTATCAACACAACTAAAAGCAACCTATGGAGTGGGAGAAAATATTTGCAAACTATGTATCTGGTAAGTGGTTAATATCCAAACTACATAAGGAACTCATATACACCAAAAGCAGAAAAAAAAATAATCCAATTAAAAAATCGGTGAAGGATTTGAATAAACATTTTCCAAATAAAATATTCAAGTGGCCAACAGGTATATGAAAAGGTGCTCCACGTCACGAATCATCTGAGAAATGCAAATCAAAAACCACAGTGATGTATCACCTCACACCTGTTAAAATGGCTATTACCAAAAGGAAAAGAGAATGCCAGCAAGGATGTTGAGAAAAGGGAGCCCTGGTATACTGTTGGTGGGAATTTAAACTGGTATAGCCACGGTAGAGAACTGTGGAGGTTCCTCAAGAAATTAGAAATACTATATGATCCAACAATCCCACCTCTAGGTATATAAGATGATGAAATCACTATCTTGAAACGGTATCTATGCTCCCATGTTCACTGCAGCATTATTCATGATAGCCAAGACATGGAAACAACCTAAGTGCTCACCAACGGATGAATGAATAAAGAAAATGTGATATGTGTGTGTGTCTGTGTGTGTGTGTGTATGTGTTACTCAGCCATAAAACAGAAAGGAATATCTGCCATTCGAAACAACATGGCTGGATCAGGAGGGCATTATGCTAAGTGAAATAAGCCAGGTAAAGAAAGGCAAATGTTGTATGATCTCACTTGTATTTGGAATCTAAAAACATCAAATTCATAGAAACAAATTAGAATGATTGTTTCCAGGGGCTTAAGGGTTGAGAGAATGGGGAGATGTTGTTCATAGCATATAAACTTTTAGTTATAAGACAAATTCTGTAGATCTAATGTACACTATGTTGAATATAGTTATCAATACTGATTTGTATACTTGAAAGTTGCTTTGAGAGTAGAGCTTTAATGTTATTACATAACAAAAACAACAACAACAATATGGCAATTATGTGGTATGCGAGATGTGTTAGCAAACCTTATCATAGTCAACATTTCACAATATATGCATGTATAAAATTGTCACACTGAATACCTTAAACTTTACCATCTTATATGTCAATTATATCTCAAAAAAAAGCTGGAAGAAAAAAATACATTACCACTTCATCAGCACCCCAAAATGAAGGATACAAATTTTATAAAATATATACAAGATATGTGAAGAAAACCACAAAACTCTGATGAATGATATCAAAGATGAAATAAATAAATAGAAGATATTCCATGTTCATTGAAAGAAAGACTAAATATTCCAATTTGTCAGTTTTTCCCAACTTGATATATAGATTCAATGCAATACCGGTCAATATCCCAGTAGGTTATTTTGTGGCTTTGACAAACTGATTCTAAAGTTTATATGGAGAGGCAAAGACCCAGAATAGCTAAATCGATATTGAATTAGGAAAACAAAGTTGGAGGAACATTATCCAACTACAATACTTACTATAAAGCTAGAGTAATCAATATAGTTTGGTATTAGTGGAAAAACAAACAGATTAATGGAACAGAAATAGACCCACATAAATCCAGTCTAGTGGTCTTTGAAAATGAACAAAGACAAAACAATGGAGCAAAGTTAGTATCTTTAACAATTGTTAATGGAACAAATGGACATCCATATGCAAAAAATGAATATAGACACAGACCTTGCACCCCTCATAAAAATTAACTTAAAATGGATCATAGACTTAAGTGTAAAAGACAAAACTGGAAAACTAGAAGATAACGTAGGTGAAAAACCTAGATGACTTTGGTCATGGTGATAACTTTTTATTTATTTTTTATTCTTATTTTTTTAATTGAAGTATAATTGATATATAATATTATATTGTTTTCAACTGTACAACATAGTGATTTCACAGTTATTTACATTATTAAATCTTCCCCCAACTAGTGTGGTTACTGTTGACATAGAAAGATACTACAGAACTATTGGCTATATTCTTGATGCTGTACATTCATCTCTGTTACTAATTCATGTTATGATTGAGATTTTGTGCCTCTTTATCCCCTTCACCTATTTCACTTACCCTCCCCAAGCCCTCCCCCATGATAACCACCAGTTAATTCCCAGTGTCTATGAGTCTACTGCTGTTTTGCTCATTTTGTTTTGTTTTGTTTTTAGATTCCATAAGTGAAATCACATGGTATTTGTTTCTCTCTGCCTGGCTTATTTAACTGAGCATAATACCATCTAGGTCCATCTGTGTTGTCACAAATGGCTGGATTTCTTTCTTTTTTATGGCTAAATAATATTCCATTGTGTATATGTACCACCTCTTCTTTATCCATCATGTATTGATGGACACTTTGGCTGCTTCCATATCTTGGCTACTGTAAATAATACTGCAAAAACCATAGAAGTGCGTAAAAAGATCAGTGATTTCCAGGGGTTAGGAAGAAGGGAGAGATGAATAAGCAGAGCACAGAGTATTTTTAGGGCAGTGACACTGTTCTTTATGATATTCTAATGGTGGCTACATGTCATTATCCATTTGTCAAAACCCAGAGAATATACAATGCCAAGAGTAATCCCTGAGGTAAACTATGAATTTTGGGTTACAATAATGTATCAAATTACAACAAATATATGAGTCTGGAGTGGGATGTTGACAATGGAGGATGTTATGTGTAGAGGGGCGTTCTGGGGGTGTATAGGAAATCTCTGAACATTCCATTCAATTTTGCTGTGAACCTTAAGCTGCTCTAATAATAAAGTTTATTAATTTAAAAAAAGCATGAGAATCCAAAAAAATTTCCAGCTTTATTTTTTGCCTGCCAACTACACAGGGGATAAAAGAAAACCAAAGCCACTGAAAAGCCCTTTCCCAGGTAGACATGACATTCATGCTTTTAATTTGCTGCTCACATCAGGCCATTTTATTAAATTACTACCCTCCCTTCTTCAAATTGGTTGTAACCTTAGTAGAGCCATGCACATGGAAGATCTGCATCCTGGGCACTGATCCAAAAAGGTCATTAGCTGCAACCCCAAATGTAGCAGTTGCCAAAAGATTTATTTTGAACCTTCTCACACAATAATAATCAATCTTTATGTTTTCAATGAGTGTTTTTCAATGCTGTGAACTTTTATTTAACTCTAAATCCAGAAGATAAATCAGATTAAATGTAGCTAGACCAAAGAGAATTTCTAAATGGAAATAATTCTGTCAAAACCAAGCTCCCCAAGGGTATTAACAAAGTCTGAAAGTATCTGTTGCCTTGTAAATAGTATATTTGTTAAAGATTTTTCATCAACATCCTCCATAGCATGTCCTGGGGTTGTTGTACATAAGCTGATTTATGTATTCTCATTTATATTAAATATAGAAGTATCAAACTCCAACTGGCAAGAACTCTCCTTTTGGATTTACATAGGGGATTCTCATTAATCGATGAGGGAATTTCCAAAAATCATCCCAGGTACTGTATGCATGAACTAAAGATGGGTTTCAGCAATAGATATGCAGCATCTAGATTTGGAAAATGAACCTGGGCAGAAAGAAAACATAGGAAGTCCAAGCCAAGTAAGTCAAGGGTAGTATTTATCCATTCAATGCAAAATCTTAAAAAGCATGTAAGGAAGCCCTGAGGCATTCCTGTGGAACCCTAGGAAACTGAAAATTATAGTTTGAAAACCACTGGACAAGGTGACCGATGCACTTTTGGGAGGTGGTGTTGACCCATAGATTCTAAGAATCTCTACTTCTTATCCCGTCAAAGATTGACCACTAGTTTGAGCTAAGGACTTGGGCCATCAGTAAGTTGTTTTGCCTTCCTAAGTATATGATCCACATCCACTGGCCAAGTTAGACACATGGCTAAGGAACATGTCAATCCATTCTCCTGTAATTTATGAAAAAGGAGTTTCTTAGTGCCAAAATTAGAGAAACATCTCCTTGCCACAGCAAATGAAACAAGACAAGACAAAAACATGTTTGTAAAATTATCACACAGTCTAAATATCCTTTTGAGTCAAATCCAATCCTACTTAACCCTGTGAGGCAAAATACTTGAGGAGTAGTGACACAGACTGAAAGAATCAAAAAGGAAATGAAAGGTTTAACACTTTCACAATAAGGCATTTGGTAGGTAAGGCAGACATTATCATTTCCATTATGCAGATGGGGAAACTGAGGCTGAGGTAGGAAAAGTATAATTAAGGATGCAGAGGCAGAACTAGATGCCAGGTCATCTTACTTGTAACATAATGCTTTTAACTACATCTCAGCTCACTATATGGGAAAGAACTGAAACTAAATGAGCATTTTACAAACTCTCAGGAGTTTGTATTCAACACCATATTCCTAAGGCTTTTGAGGGCTGGGATGGGCAACAAGTGGGCAGGATCAGTCTTAATCACTGAAGTCCTCCTAAAGGTGAATGCATGCCTAGCAAATTTATTTCTGTTATCAAGAAAAATTGTGTTGCTAGTGTATCAGGGATGACTAGCAGATAGAACCAAGGAAGGAAGCCTCCATTGCTGCTTAGTAGCATTGGATTACTATAGACACACTCATTAGTGTTTGCTGTCTATGATGCCAGCTACCTCTCAGCTTGCAAATAATTTGTATGCTTTGGGGAAGAGATGATAAATAGGTCTCATTTCACATGCCAAATCCAATCTATCAGTAGTGGCCATCTGCAGTGCTGTATCAAGAATGATTCTGAGGTTGATCGCAGACAATGAGAAAGAGTGCTGTAATTTATTTGCAATGTCTGCCATGGCACAGGAATGGGAAGGGCAGCATCTGTGTCAAGCATTTGCAATTTTTCAATAAGCATGAGCCCATGAAAAAAGATCACATAATAAGGCAGTTGTATTGGAAAGAGTTAACCCACTCAGGCCATTAATTAGGCTGGACTGAAAATACAAATCCTTTAAGAAAGAGTTCTGAGCAATTATGCTAAAACGGCCCCTTTACCCCTACGTGAAGCTCTCATTTTAACAAACTTACAAGTTTGTGCTCTATAAATCCCATACATAAAAACTCTAGTTACTTTACATATTGTGTTTTCTTGATTTCTTGTTTGGGCCTTTTAAAAAAAACCATCTTATTTCAGGGGACCTATATTTTTCTATAAAGTTTTCCTCTTCGATTCCACACAGAGACCCATCCCCTTTCTGCTTATCATGCTCAAATGGAAAAAATAGTTTCAGAGTGCAAGGCTTTTGGTTTGGATCCAATATGTCATTTAAAGTTGGATTAGTTTTTATTATCCAAGATGTAGTTCATTATTCTGGTTAATCTATTGTGAGTTGGCAATGTTTTTCTCTTCACAAATTGCTTCCTAGATATGAGTCTGTAAAGAGTCTTCTCAAACAGATGTCTAGTTCCTCTGATAGTAGAATTTTCTTGCAGGTTGGTTGACACAGTCTTTAAGTGTAGAGTCATTTTCCTTAATTCTAGCTGTTTGACTTTGGGCAAATGAATTCACGTAAGCCTCAGCTTTTTCATCTATAAAATGGCAATAATGACCATACAATTTCCACAGTTGTTGAGAGGACTAAATAAGAGAGCACATGGAAAGCACTTAAAATTATGCCTATCTTTGCTTTATACATGTTAATTTTTGTTATTCCATTTACTAGGAATAATACTTTTTACCCTAATTATTTATTTGGTATCTAAACACCTGAGTATCTATTTCCACTCAAACTGGTTATTTTGAGAGCAAGAGTGCATGAGAGCAATTCATAAAGGATAAGGCATTATAAAAATGCCTCCAGTAATAAATTATTTATATTAGTACGTATTTGATAAAATTTGTTCCGAGATTGATCCATTTATGTATTTAATGTTTTTGTTGCGTCTAAAACTGTCTTTTGATTAATGTCATCTATGTATCAACTTCTTTATATATTTCCCTAGTTCAGTTAAGTTCAACCACTATTCACCAAAAGTTTCCAATGTTCCCACCAACTGTGCTAAGCACTGTTGTGGATAACACCTAAGTAGAAGACCGAGTCCCTGGACTTAGAGAGCTTGTGGAAGCAAACACAGATCATACTCAGACACAAAACCATGAATGAAAAATGAAAGAGTGTATGGAAGCAAATCCCAAACTAAAAAACATCATCAAATATACATATTACAGACAGGAATTACAGTGGATGCTCCTGAAAGAGTGCCCTGGTGTCATTCAAGGCATCATGCCAACCTTTGCTGTGGATGCTGATAGTAGCTAGGCTGCTAACGTTCCCACTCTTCCTTGTAAACATCAAAGATCCATTTCTCCAGAATGGTTAGGAATTGAGGTATCTTGAGCTAATGTTCTAGCTACATACAGGAACTGTATCAGTTATGTTTTCCATAAATTCTCAAACACCAAAGAATCCGAACACACTTTTTATAAAAGTCCATAATTCAGAAAGCACTTCATGAACTGGAAATGCACTGGGTGTATTATGTGTATTGATTATCATTTTGACAGGACTAGAGAAGAATTCCTCTTTAAATTCTCCAGTTTGAATTCTGGGTAATCAATTCCTTTCATTTGTATAAAACTATTTTTTGATCCTTTCAAATATGTTCTTACACTATTTCCTCATGTTAACCCATTATGAAATAGATGAAATAGGTGTTAATAAATCTCGACAAACTCCATTCTACTCAATGAACTTTCACAAGTACCTACTATATGCCAGTTCTATGCTGGTGATGTAAAAATACATACAGCAGAGCCCTTGTTCTCACAAGAGCATGGGGATTACTAAGATATGTACAGTTGCTGATAATGCTAATATGGCACTTGGCACATTGAAATAAAAAATGCAAAGAGAATACAAAGAAGGATGTTTTAATCCTGCCTAGATTCAAGAAAAAAGGGAAAGTTCCACCGAAGTCATGGAATATTAGTTGGTTCCTGATGGGAAAATAAGATTTTTAAGTAGATAGAAAAGAGAAAAGGAATACCAGGCAGAACGATCAGCATAAGCAAAGAAGGGAAAATGTGTACATGTCGGATGAAATCTGGGACTGGAGACCTTGTGATCCTTGTGTAGCCAGGCAAAAGGTATGTGGCAGAGAGTAATGGGAAATGAAGCTAGAAATACAGGCTTAGGTTAGTTGGGAAGAGCTTTGAATGATATGCTAAAGAGCACATAATATCTACTTTTAATTTTAGCACCTCCCATGTGCCAGGAAATATGCTAAAACTTTAAGTATGCAATCTCACTTTCTCCTCATAAGGACTGCATAAGATCAGGATTGTTTTCATCCCATTTTATAGTCAGTTCAGAGTAGCAGAACCAGGATATAAATCAGGTCTGTTTGATGCCACAGCCCATGTTCTTAACCACTCTGCAATACTGCCTAACATATTCATTTCCCTTCTGGCGGGACACTCCTCCCTTCTTGTCAAGTCCCATCAATACTTCCACCTTATTCCCTCTTTCTCAGCTCCCTCCTTTGACTCTTTCATCTTAAAACGTCTTTGACATAACAATATGAGTTATAAAGAGCTGCTGGTGACTTCTTTCAGTTCCAACTGAGAGAATGCATTGGAGAACGTGAGAGATCAGTTTGTCCCTTGAGCCTTAGTACTCCCAGATCCTAGCTGAGCTGAATGTGAATGCCCTCGGTTGGTCAAGGTGACCCACCAACTGCTTCACTGGCAAAATGTCTCTGCTTATCCCATATACCCAGGATGAATTATCTAAAGTTATCTGGACAGCTCTGCGTGTGTGTGGCAAGGGGGTAGATATAACAGAACAGGGTTAATCAATTTCTAAACCTTAGAATTTTACGGATATTCATAAAGGACTTCAGAACTTAAAAAAAGTCACAGCCACCTACCTACTCTCCTAATAACAGCTTAGCTCTTCCCAGAGAAGAATTTTCTCATTTCTGGGTGTGAATGTAATGTTCTCTGCTTTGGAGCCCTACCCTGTAATCTAGGGAAGCTGACATTTTCCATTCTGTAACAGGGCAAAGATGTTGGTTTGATGATTTTCCTTTGCCAGAAGCTCTTTTTCTTTCATGGCATATGGTAGCCTGGGCCTCATCTGTTCTGATTGCCAGGAGCCTCATCATCCTCTGGGCAATCCTTAAAAAGACAATGGGTCTAAAACTATAAAATCATCCCCAAGGCCCTCTCTTGTTACAATAAGAGTCTCAGTCCCTGTAGCCTTTCTGTGGGCTTATGCTTGTCACCTGATTGAGGTCACCGATTTATATACTTGAGTAAACATACCTTACCTTATATATAATTTTGTACCATTCCAAGTAGCTTCAGGCTTTTGTTCTTATTCGGTCTTTAAGGTAAGTAGGGTAAATACCATTGCCCTTCACTATGTAAGGAAACTAAAGCATAGAAAAATTTAGTACCCTTTAAAGGAATCCAATTTGGAATGGAAACAAAATTAGAATTCAGGACTCTCTCAGCATTGTGGAGACTCTACTACATCACATTGCTTGAATAAGGTACAAACAGGTTGTCCCCACTTCCCTAGATACTCCAGTATTTGTATGTTATTTTTTCCTTCATCACTTAAGAGTCTCTGAACCTCCCAGAGTTCTGGCTGGGATCTGTAGCCACCTAGAGCCAATTGAGCATTTGGAGAGGCACTGGGAAGAGCTGCTCCAGGAGCCAGGGTCCTGGCTGGGTGACAATGCTAGTGTTGCTAGGCCAAGTGTTGTTAGGTCTCATATGTGCCATAGTAGCCAGTAACCCCTAACATTTATTCACTGCTTACCATGTACCAGGCAGAATGCTATGTGCTTTGCAAAGATTACCTCACTTAGTTCACTTAGTCCTCCTAACAACCCTGTGAAGTATGTACTCTTTTTAAACCTTGTTTTTCATGCAAATGCCACCCCAATATTGCAATATTAGGGACCTTCTAAGAGTTCAGTGACAAAGACTAATATTGGGAAGTTGATTCATCATTTGTGTTTTCCTCCCTCCTGACTGATTTCTAGTGTTTTTTAACAGCTTTATTGAGAGAGAAGTCACACCATATAATTCAGACATTTGAAGCATACAATTCAATGTATTTTTTGTTTAGTATATTCACAAAATTGTACAACCAGCACCACAGTCAGTTTTAGAATATTTTCATTACATCCAAAAGTACTGATCTCTCAACTTTGGTGGTGTTTTGTCTTATTTTATTTTAACTTAGTAGACAGCTGGATCTGTCCTGATTCCAAACCTGTCCTAGCCAAGGGTCTACAGCAGAAGTTGCAAACTCAGAGGCTGTAAGGGACAAGCAGGTAACATCAAAGAGTAACACACCATCAGCACTGAAAGAAAGCAGCTGCAGCTGAGCTATGGAATATGGACTCAATTGCTTTTCAAATATAAGCCAGAAACATGGAATTTTATATAAAATTTCCTGATTTTTTTTTGCAAGATAGCAACTGAAATTTTTTTGAAAATCCTATGTGAGCAAAACAAACAATATCTGTAGGCTGCATCCAAATCCTGGATTACTGGTGTATAATTTGTGCATTCAAGTGTGAAGGAAAGTCCAAGTGTCAGTTTTCTTGACACTGCCCTCCTCTACCACTTGCCCACCTACCAAACTGGAATTAGAGTTCTCTGGCCTTAGGGCTTTGGTCTGGGTATGGTTTTGCCCTAATGAAGACATGGACTAGATTGCTTCTTGGGGGGGCTACAACAATACCCCTTCCTTCATACTGGTCCATCTTATATCTGTGCTCATCTCTCTGAAAAGAGGTCTGAATGGTGTACCCTTTGTAATTTTCCAGAGAAACTCAAAACACATTTATCTTACTAGGGCTCCAAACCTGAAGCCCACACAAAGGATGTCCCTAGGAGTCATTCTGAAGAGAAGTATCTCTAGTTTTTTCGGACTCTGCTTGTATCCCGAACACCAGGACAATCTGGTTTGTGACAGGGTATCTGGCCCTGATGTTTGTCCTCCTTCTTTGGAGCACACTGTCCATCAGTGCTATTCCCAACCTCTCACCAGCAGGACAAATTCTAAAGGCTACACTCATATGAATACTTACCTTAGAGGTTGTGTTAAGGATTAGAAATAACGTTTGCCAAATCCCTAGGATAGTGTGTGGCCTTTAGCAGGTTCTCATTAAACACCAGCAAGTACCAATTTTGATTCTGCTGAGGTTTGAAGAGAAAACAGGGATTTCTGGTGAAGGAAAAAAAATAGCAGCTCTTAGCCAGCCCAGCATGCCAACAATAGAAATGCAAGGTTTCTGAGATGTAGAGCCAATCTGCAGAAAGAAGTAAATAGGCATGGCCCTTCTTCAACCTGGGCCTCATGGGGTCCCTATATCCCTCCCCCAGTGCACTCAAGAACACATGGCTCTGGCTAGAATACCAGCTAGTGTTATAGATGTTTGGGTTGCTAGGCTCACCAGGTAGGAGGAACATTAGTCTGGCACTGCACTCAGCCCAGCCACTTCATCCATTCTCTCGGTAAGTCATATACAAGTGCTACTCCTGCAGGTACATACGTCATAGGCATTGGCTCTGCAGTAATAAAAGCTGCAATTTTAAACAACATGGTACATTTTAACCCACTATCTTCAATGCTGAATGGGTTGAAATAAGTAGGAAGGTGTTAAGGGTTAAATTGTGTCCCCCAAAATGATATGCTGAAGTCCTGGTCCCTGTGAATGCAACCTTATTTGGAAATAGGGTATTTGAAGATGTAATCAAGTTAAAGTGAGGTCACACTGGAGTCAGTGGGCCCTTAATCCAATATGACTGGTATCCTTATAAGAAGAGGAGAAGAGACACAAAGACAGACATGCACAGAGGGAAGACAGCTATATGAAGATGGAGATGCAGAGAGGGAAGACTGCTTTGTGAGTATGGAGGCAGACACTGGGGTTACGCTACGGTAAGCCAAGGAATGCCCATGACTGCTGGTAACAACCAGAAGCTAGGAGAGAGAACACGGCCCTGACAGAACCTTGATTTTGGACTTCTAGCCTCAAGGACTGTAAGAGAATAAATTTCTGTTATTTCAAGCCACAGAGTTTGTGGTACCTTGTTAAAACAGCCCTAGGAAATGAATACAGGAGGTGCAATAGAGGGAGTATGTCTTTGGAAGTCAGAAAACTCTGAGTACAAATTCTGGCTCTGCATTTTCTAACTGTGACCTCGGGCAGATTATTTAACACCTCTGAGCCTCTGCTTATTTATCAATAAAAAGAGAATACCAGTAATTACCCCATAGGATTATTATGAGCATTAAATGAATATTCAAAGTTGAAAGTGTCTATCACTTTAGAGTGGTGATTATTTTCTATTATTATAAATATGCATTTCTAGAAAGCAATTTGGTATAAAAATACATAAAACCTTCACATGTACATACTCTATGATCTACTACTTTCTAAGATACAGACACAACAGTAATTTCTAAGGTATATACCTACTTCCAAGTGTATGCCCCAAAGAAATGCATACACTATAGTGTTCATAATGTTCTTGATAGCAAAAAAAGTCATATGACCACTAACAGTAAAGTGAATAAATTGTGGTATGTTCATAAAATGACATTTTATACAACAATTAAAGTGTATGCTTTATAAGTATTACAAACTTGTTGAATGAAAGAGTCCGAAAACAAAGTAACTACATATTTTGTGATTCCAAACATACATATAATTCAAAAATCTTGGAAAACTAATATACACTGTTACAAGTCCTGATGGTGCTTACCCTTGGGAAGAATTAGGAATGAGGCCTGGGGAGGCTTCTGAGGTGCTGGTAATATCTGTTTCTAGATATGGTGATTGGTTATATGCGTGTGTTCACTTTATGAAAAATTGTCAAGCTGTACACTTACAATACATGCATTTTTCTATTTGTATTACGCTTCAATAAAACTTTTAAAATTCTTATCACTTGACCTAGTAATTCTGCATTTAAAAATATGTCTTAAGAGTCAATCAAATATATGTCTGAGGCGTCAGCATAGTAATATGTATAATAGATCATACAGAGAAAATTATGCAAATATTCAACTGGATTGACATGATTTAGTCATTTATGATATACCCATATAATAGAATATGAGGGACAAAGAGCTTTTCATATCCAGTCATTCAACAGAGAATTTTTATTTTTTTAAACAACTCTCATAGGCTGTTAGAGGGATCTTAAAGATAGGTGTAACCTCTTTGTGCTTCTGTGATTTTTTCATTTATAAGGAGGGAGAGTAACTTGCTAAAGAAATGTATCTGCCCAAGTCAACTTTATTCATATCAAATCCAGAAGAAAAATGAATGTGGAATGAATTAAGATTGGGCCACACATTATTTAGACTTGAAAAACACTAGAAAACCCAGTCATACAGAAGAGCAAGAATTTTAACTGACATAGACTGTTCAATAAATAGTGCTGAAACAACTTCCTAGCCATTTGGAAAAGAAATAAAAGTAGAATACTATTTTATTTCTTATAACACAATAAAGTCCAGATGGATCAAAAAGGGTAACTGTAAAGGCAGTAGAAGAGAACATGGGATAATTCTTTTAAAATATTTTTGATCCTGGACTGAAGTGGGTGGGTAAGGAGGATGAGGGGGATAAATTATAAGTTGGGCACAGGAATGGTAGTACAGCATGGAGAATATAGCCAGTGATTCTGTAACATCTTCCTATGTTGATAGATATTAATTTCACTAGTGGGTATGAGGATTTAATAATGTAGGTAACTACTGAACCACTGCGTTGTATACTTGAAACCAATATATGATTGTATATAAACAATACTTCTGTAAAAAAATAATAATTTTGGAATATGGAAGGCCCTTATAAGCAAAACTCAAATCCTGAAACCCTAGAGTCAAAATACTGATAAATTTGACTATAAAAAATTTAATTTCTTCATAGAAAGAATAATACTATGGTTAAAATTCATACACAAATTAAAAGCTGAGAAAAAAGATTTCAAGCTATGGCAAAGAAGATACTTAATAAAGAACTTTTATAAATCCAAAGAAAAGTACAACCTAATTAAAAGAGGAGGAAATTAATGAGAAATTCACAGAAAAATACTAATGGCTCATGAAAATGGCTAAACTTATATAGTACTTGTCATAGGCTAAGTACTAAGTGATTTACATGTAAGAGTCTCACAGCAACCCTATAGAATAGGAAGTGACATAATTTTCACAGCTAAACAAAGAGATACAAAGAGGTTAAGTGAATTGCTCAAGGCTATACAGTTGATAAATAACAATGCTACAGTTTGAATTTATATTTTGTTATATATACCATTGTACTATTTGAATATTTTTTCCATATGCTTACATACATTATTTTAAAAAAGTGCCAACACAAAAAATTGCATGGAATATTGAATTATTCAATATGGGCTAAGTGAGCATATCCAGGTTCAGATTCAATATTTTTTAGGGTATAATATGAACCAGGTTTAATTCTAAGCACTATCACAAGCATCTCTTCTATGAACATACTGGGTAAATTAGGAAGGCAGAGACTCAGTAAAGTGTATTTTTCTGTTATTTTTTTCCTCAAGAACTATAACAGAAAACTCACATTTAACTTTATTTGTTACTAGATTACAGAAGAATAGGTGATACAATTGTTATTGTTTCAACTCTATTTTTTATTTTTTTGTTTGTTCTTAATAATGATAACAGCTATGATTTACTGAGTTCCTACTATGTGTCAAATACTGAATTTATGATCCCTATTTCATACTAACAACCCTATGAGGTTGGACACTATTCTAACCTGCACTTGTGGAAGACAAATCTAAATCTCAGAGAAATTAAGTAATTTACTGAAGGTCACAGCCTGTTTATAAACTTGATCATAGTTACTATATGATTCTACTTTCCTAATTTTAGAAAAAAGAAATAATAATTACCATTTATTGGGAGCTTATTATGTTCTTGGAATGGTACTAAACACCTTATGTGAATTATTTCATTTAATGTCAGAATACCTCCATGAGGTAGCATAACAACTGTTCTTCCTTTTGAGTGATGAATGAACTGAAATAGAGGGGTAAGTGAGATGTTTAAGATTATTCAGCTAATAAGTGAAATAGCCAGGGTTTGGACAGAGTTACCTGTATGGCTTCAAGTCTGTTTCTTTACTCTAAATCATACAGCCCAATAGAGTGATTGAGTGAAAAAAAAAGGACCAAACTCTGTACTACCTATAAGAGACTTACTTCAGCTTTAAGGACACACATAGGCTCAAAGTGGAGGGATGGAAAAATATATTCAATGCAAACAGAAACCAAAAGGGTAGCTGTACTTAGACAAAACAGAACTTAGGTAAAAAACTGTGACAAGATACAAAAAAAGTTATTATGTAATCATAAAGGGGTAAATTCATTACGATGACAATTATAAATACATATGCACCCAATACTGGAGAACCTAAATATATCAAGCAAATACTAACAGAGCTGCAAAGAGTAATAGACAACGTAATATTAGGGGACTTCAATTCCCCACTTTCAACAATGGATGGATCATCTAGAGAGAAAATCCATACAAAAACATTAGACTTGAACTAGATTTATACCAAAAGGATCTAGCAGAGATATAGAGAACATTCCATCCAAGAGCAGCAGAGAACACCTTCTTCTCAAGTTCATGTGGAAAGTCCTCCAGGATAGATTATACATTACGGTAGAAAACAAATTTAAACAAACTGAAAATGAGTGAAATTATCCCAAGTCTGTTTGCCAACCATAATATTATGAAACTAGAAATCAATAAGAGGAGGAAAACTGGAAAATTCACAATTATGTTGGAATTGAGTAACACACTCCTGAAAAACAATGGGTCTACAAAAAAATTAAAAGAGAGATTTTTAAAAAATATTGTAACAAACAAAAATGGAAATACAATATACCAAAACTTATGTATTACAGTGATAAGAGGAAGGTTTATAGTGATAAATGCCCATATTAAAAAAATCACAAAATAAACAACCTAACTTCTCCTCAAGAAACTAGGAAAACAAGAACAAACTAAACCCAAAGATAGCAGAAGGAAGGAGACAACCAGCATCAGGGAAAAAATAAATGAAACAGAGAATAGAAAAACAATAGAAAAGATCAAAATTAAGAGTTGCTTTTCTGAGAAAATAAACAAAACTGGTAAATATTTAGCTAGAGCTACCAATAAAAAAAGGAGAGAGAACTCAAATAAGTGTTGTAAATGAAAGAGGAGACATTGCAACTGATACCACAGAATAGAAAGGATCATAGGAGACTATTATGAACAACTATATATCAATTAATCGGACAACCTAGAAAAGTGTATGAATTCCTAGAAACATACCACCAATTAAGACTGAATCATGAAAAAATAGAAAATTTTAACAGTCCAATAATGAGTAAGGAGATCGGATCAGTAATAAAAAATCTCTTATGAAAGAAAAGGTGAGGATCACACTGTAATACTCCCAGAAGAAAGCATAGAGGAGAAAAGCTTATTGATACTAGTCTTGGTAATGATATTTTGGATATGACACCAAAGGCATAAGCATCAAAACTAAAGTCAATAAGTGGGACTATATCAAATTAAAAAGCTTCTGAGGAATTCTGGGAAGATGGCAGAATAGAAAGCCTGAATCCACTTTTTCCTACATAGGTAAATTCTGCATAGGTAAATTCTACTACACATTTAAAGAATGAATGTCAAATCTTCAGAAACTTCGCCAAAAAAGTTGAAGAGGAAGCACTTTTAAACTCATTTTATGTGGCCAGCATTACCCTGATATCAAAGATAAGGAAAGTACAAAAAAAAATAAAACTATAAGTCAATATCCCTGATGAATATAGATGCAAAAATTCTCAACAAAATACCAACAAACGAATTCAATAGCATATTAGAAGAATCATGCACCATGATCAAGTGGGATTTATCCCTGGGATGCAAGGATTGTCGAACATATTCAAATCAGTAAATGTAATACATTACATTAAGGAATGAAAATCAAAAATCATATATCATCTCAATAGATGCAAAAAAGCTTTTGACATAATTTAACATCCTTTCATGATAAAAACTCTCAACAAATTTGGTATAGCAGGAACATATTGCAACAAAATAAAAGGCCATAGACTAGCCCACAGCTAATATCGTACTAAATAATAAGAGATTTGAAGCTTTCCCTCTAAAATTAGGATCAAGACAAGAGTATCAGCTTTCTCTCTAACATCAGGAACAAGGGTGCCAATTTCACCTAGAAACACACTACCTATTCAGCACAGTACTGGAAGTCCTTGCCAGGGCAATTGGGCAAGAAAAAGAAAAAACGACATCTGAAACACAAAAGAGGATGCAAAATTGCCTTGTTTTCTGATGACATGTTATTGTACATAAAAATTCCTAAAGACTCCACCAAAGATCTGTTAGACCTAATAAACAAATTCAGTAGTTTCAGGATACAAAATCAACACACAAAAATCAGTTGCATTTCTACACATAAACAATGAACTATTTGAAAAAGATAAAGTAATCCCATTTACAATAGCATCGAAAACAGAATAAAATAATTAGGAATTAATTTAAGCAAAATGGTGAAATATCTGTACACCAAAACTATAAGACATTCATGAAAGAAATTGTAGAAGACACAAATAAATGGAAAGATATCTTGTGCTCATGGAGCAGAACAGTTAATATTGTTAAGATGTTCATATTACCCAAAATCATCTGTAGATTCAGTGTAATCACAATCAAAATTTCAATGGCATTTTTCACAGAAATGGAAAAAACAATCCTAAAATTCATATGAAACCATGAAAGACCCTGAATAATCAAAGCAATCCTGAGAAAGAAAAACAAAGCTGCAGACATCACACTTCAGGAGTTCAAACTATATTATGAAGTTATAGCAATCAACACAGTATGGTACTGGCATATAAACAGACACATAGACCAATGGAAAAGAATTTAGATCTCAGAAATAAATCCATGCATATGTATATGGTTAACTAGTATTTCACAAGGGAGACAAGAATAATCAATAGAGAAAGGACAGTCTCTTCAACAAACAATGCTGGGAAAACTGGGAATCCACATGAAATTGAATGAAATTGGGCCCCTATTTTATTCCTCTCACAAAATTTACTCGAAATGGATTAAGGGCTTAAATGTAAGATCTGACACTGTAATACTCCCAGAAGAAAGCATAGAGGAGAAAAGCTTATTGATACTAGTCTTGGTAATGATATTTTGGATATGACACCAAAGGCATAAGCATCAAAACTAAAGTCAATAAGTGGGACTATATCTAATTAAAAAGCTTCTGAGGAATTCTGGGAAGATGGCAGAATAGAAAGCCTGAATCCACTTTTTCCTACGTATACACAGAGGATTTTACCATGAAGAACAGAGACTGAAGTGAACTTTGCATAAAACAAGGGACAGAAAAACCACTTTGGGAAAAAAAAAAAGCAGAATGGCAAGAGACAAAGACATGGTAACTGCAGGAACCCCATCCCTAGCATAGCCACTGGCAGAGGGGAATGAGAGGGATATTGCTGAGGGAGCCAGGCCTGGACTCCCTGCCCTGTGGCACAGGAAAAAAAGCCTTGAGGTTTAAAGTGCAACTAGACCTTAAGTGAAGGAACCCAAGTTTCAGAACTAAATATCTGCTGCTTGGCAAGGAAATTGTTGGAGGCAGCCAGGATCAGAGAGGCCAGTCAGCACCATTGTTTGCACTCTAGCACATCTTAGCATGGCTGAGAGCAGGATCTGGAAGCATACATCAATCTCAGACTTGATCTAGTCAGCCCCTGACCCCCACCCATACCCAAGCATGCCTGCAAGAGATCCAATGGAACCACCTTCCTGCCTGCTGTTATCTACTGGCCTAGCCTTCATCAGCAGGGCCAGAAAGTTACCCAGCTCACAGGGAGGGTGCATGAATCTGCAGGCTGGTGTTGCAAAGGCAGCTCTCCAGAGCACTCTGGGGGACCGTGCATGTGGGACTGACCTCTGACCACCAGTGGGACCTGGTGGGGGCCAATGTGGGAATACCCTGGAGCATCTCAGAGCACATAGGAGCCATGGAGGAGTGTGTACATGCACAGTGTCTGATCCTGGCCACCAGCAGGATTGGTGGGTACCAATGTGGGTATTTCCCAGAATGAGCAGGGGCCATGGGCAGATGCATGCATGCATGGTGCCTGGTCCCAGCCAGCAGCAGAACTGCCAGTACCTATGCAGGAATTCCTGGGAGGAGCTGAGAGCAAGCATGAGCCAAAGGGGAACATTCCAACAGTGGGACCTGGTGGACACCTGACACAGGAATTCCTTGGAGTGGTTCCAAGTGGTCCAGAGCATGCAGGCATATGGGTGAAAAGGCACAGAGGACTCACCTAGCACCAACCTGGAAGTTACCTCTGTACCGTGGACCTGCTGTTGGCACACCATCTGCACCACACCAGGGCACAATCCACAGGTTCCAACCCAAGAGCCCCTCCAAATGGTTCCCAAGGCCACACCCCCAGGACCATGCCCTGGGATCACCAGCACTTGGAGAACTCCTGGCATGTCACACTTATTCGGTTTCCTGCTTGCCAAAAACATGAGTTACATGCAGTCTACACAGGGAACTCCTCTACACAAAGCCAAACCTTCCAGAGTGGGAGACCGAGATCTTTCAACCAATACATAGAATCAAGCCAGAAAGTCATACAAAATAAGGAGACAGAGGAATATTCACCAAACAACAGAACAATGAAAAAAAATGCAGACAAAATACTAAATGGAATAGAATAAACCAATCTACCTGATAAAGAGTTTATAGGTATGGTTTTAATGATAGTCACCGGACTTGAGAAAATAACAGTGGAACTCAAGGCAGACCACAACAAAGACAGAAAGTCTGAAAAAGAACCAATCAGAGATGAAGAATTCAATAGATGAAATAAAAAATACACTGGGGGAATAAACAGCAGAATAGAGGATGCAGAAGAAAGGATCAGTGACTTGAAATATAGACTAATGGAAAGCACTCAAGCTGAACAGCAGAAGGAAGGCAGGTTAAGAGAAATGAGAATAGGATAAGAGAGCTCTGGGACAACACCAAACATCCCAACATCTGCATTATAGGAGTTCCAGATGGAGAAGAGAGAAAGAAGTTGAACATTTATTTGAAGAGATAGCAGCTGAAAACTTCCCTAACCTGGGGAAATTAACAGTTTACCAGGTCCAGGAAGCACAAAGAGCTCCAAACAAGACAGACCCAAGGAAGTTCACATTAAGGCACATTGTAATCAAAATGTCAAAAATTAAAAACAAATAGAGAATCTTAAATGCAACAAGAAGAAAAGCAATGCACTAAACACCATAAAGTTATCAGCTCATTTTTCTGCAGAAATTGTATAGGCCACAAGGGAGTCACTTAATAAATAAGTATAAAAGGAGATATATACATATAAACAACAAGGAGAAGTAAGAATTGCAGTACTGTTATAATGTGTTAGAACTTAAGTGATCATCAGATTATTTTAGATTGTTACATGCATAGGATGTCATTAAGAACCCCATGGTAACCACAAACCAAAAACAGATAATAGATACACAAAAAAGAAAAAGAAGGGAACCCAACCATAACACTAAAGAAAATTATAAAGCACAAAAGAAGAGAGCAAGAGAGTAAGAAAAGATCAGAGAAGAACAACAAAAACAATCAGGAAACATTTAAAAAAATGACAGTAAGTATTATTGATAATTACTTTAAATGTAAATGGCCTAAATGGTCCAGTCAAAAGACACAGGGTGATTGAATGGATAAAAAGAACATGACCCATCTATTTGCTGCCTGCAAGAGACTCATGTCAGACCTAAAGACAAATACAGACTGAAAGTGAAGGGATGTAAAAGATATACCATGAAAATATGAATGAACAGAAAGCTGGAGTTGCAATATTTATATCAGAGAAAATAGACCTCAAAACAAAGTCACAAGAGACAAAGAAGTATATTATGTAATGACAAAAGGATCAGTCCAACAAGAGGATATAAGAATTGCAAACATCTATGCACCCAACATAGGAGCACCTAAATAAACAAATCAAATACTAGCAGACCTAAAGGGAGAATTTGACATAAAAATAATAATAGTAGGGGACTTTAACACCCCATTTACATCAATGGATAGATCATCCAAGCAGAAAATAAAAAAGGAAACAGAGGCCATGAATGACACATTAGACAAGATGGACTTAATGGATATATACAGAACATTCAACCTAAAAGCAATAGGATTTCTCAAATGCGCATGGCGTTCTCCAAAACAGATCACATATTAGGACACAAAAATGTCTCAACAAATTTAAGAAGATTGAAACTCTATCAAACATCTCAGATCACAATGGTTTGAAACTAGAAATCAATTACAAGAAAAAAAACTGGAAAAAAAACAAATATGTGAAGGCCAAACAACATGCTTCTAAGTAATCAATGGATCAAGGAATAAATCAAAGAAACAAACAATATACAGAGAGAGAAATGAAAACAGAAACACAATGGTTCGAAATATGTGGGATGCAGCAAAAGTGGTTCTAAGGGGGAAGGTTATAGCAATACAGACCCAACTCAAGAAACAAGAACAATCTCAAGTAAACAATCTAACCCTACAAATAAAAGAACTAGAAAAAAAGGAACAAAGCCCAAAATTAATAGAAGGAAGGAGGTAGTAAAGATCAGAGTGCAAATAAATAAAACAGAGACTAAGAAAGTAATAGAAAAAAAAATCAATAAAACCAAGAGCTGATTCTTTGAGAAGATAAAATTAATAAACCCTTACCCAGACTTATCAAGAAAAAAAAGAAGACACACAAAAATATCAGAAATGAAAAAGGTGAAGTTACATCTGGCACCACAAAAATTCAAAGAATTATAGGAGAATTCTATGGAAAATTAAATTCCAATAAATTATATGCCAAAAATTATATGCCAATAGAAGAAATGGATAAATTCCAAGAAACACACAATCTTCCAAGACCAACCCAGGAAGCAATGGAAAATCTGAACAGACCAATTACTAGCAACAAAATTGAACTGGTAATCAAAAAACACCCTACAAACAAAACTTCTGGACCATATGTCTTCATGCGTGAATTCTACCAAACATTTGAAGATGAGTTAATACCTACCCTTCTTAAAATATTCTCAAAAATAGAAGAGGGAAGAATGATTCCAAACTTATTTTATGAGGCCAGTACTACTCTAATACCAAAACGAGACAATAACACTACAAAAAGAAAACTACAGACCAATATCCCTGGTGAACATAGATGCAACAATCCTCAACCAAATTAAAAAATATATCAAAAGGATCATTCATCATGACCAAGTGGCATTTATTCCAGGGATGTAAGGGTATAACAATATCCACAAATCAATCAGTATGATACAACACATTAACAAAAGGAAGGATGAAATCCATATGATCATCTCAATAGATGTGGAAAAAGCATTTGACAAAATTCAACATTCATTCATGATAAAAACTCAACAAAACTGGTACAAAGGAAACATACCTCAACAAATAAATGATATATATGAGAAACCCACAGCCAACATCATACTCAATGGCAAAAAGCTGAAAACTTTTCCTCTAATATCAGGAAATAAGACAAGGATACCCACTCTCACCACTTTTATTCAACATAGTACTAGAAGTCCTAGCCATGGCAATCAGACAAGGAAAAGAAATAAAAGGCATCAAATTGGTAAGGAAGAAGTAAAACTGTCAGTATTTGCAGAATACATGACACTATATATAGAAAACCCTGAAGACTCCATCAAAAACCTATTAAATGTTATAAATGAATTCAGCAAAGTTGCTGGAAACAAAATCAATATACAGAAATCTGTTGCATTCCTATATACTAACAATGAACTAGCAGAAAGAGAGCTCAAGAAAACTATTCCATTCACAAGTGCATCAAAAACAATAAAATACCTAGGAAAAAACTAACCAAACAGGTAAAAGACCTATACTCTGAAAACTATAAGACACTGATGAAAGAAATTGAGGAAGATACAAATAAATGGAAATTTATCCCATACTCATTGATAGGAAGAATTAATATTGTCAAAATGGCCATCATGCCCAAAGCAAATTATGTATTCAATATAATTCCTGTCAAAATACCAGTGGCACTTTTTAATGAATTATAACAAATAATCCTAAAATTTATATGGAACCACAAAAGACCCTGAATAGTCAAGGAAATCTTGAGAAAGAAAAACGAAGTTGTGGGTACCATGCTCCCTGATTTCACACTATACCACAAAGGTACTGTGATAAAAACTGTGGTACTGGCACAAGAACAGACCCATAGATAAATAGAACAGAATAGAGAGCCCAGAAGCAAACCCATGCATTTATGATCAATTAATGTATGACAAAGGTGCCATGAATACACAATAGAGAAAAGAGAGTGTCTTCAATAAAGGGTGTTCAGAAAACTGGACAGCTACACGCAAGAGAATGAAACTGTATTACTGTCTAAATACACAAAAGTAAACCCTAAATGGATTAAAGACCTAAACATAAGATGTGAAAACATAAAACTCTTATAAGAAAACATAGGCAAGAATCACATGAGAAATTTATTTCTGGATATGCTTCCATGGGCAAGTGAATCAAAAGAAAAATGAGTAAGTGGCACTACATCAAACTAAAGCTTCTGTACAGCAAAGGAAACATCAAGAAAACAAAAAGGCAACTTACCATATGGGAGAATATATTCACAAATGATATATCCAATATATCAAAAATATATAAAGAACTCACACAACTCAAAAAAACCAAATAATCCAAATAAAAAGTGGGCAGAGGACCTGAAAAGACATTTTTTCCACAGAAGACATAAAGATGGCCAACAGACACATGAAAAGATGTTTCACGTCATTAATCATCAGTGAAATGCAAATCAAAACCTCAATGAGAGATCCCCTCACACCAGTGAGAATGGCTACTATCCAAAAGACAAGAAATAAGAAGTGTTGGCAAGGATATAGAGAAAAGGGAACCCTCATAAACTGTTGGTGGGAATGTGAATTTGTCCAGCCACTGTGGAAAACAGTATGGAGGTTCCTCAAAGAACTAAAAATAGATATACCACACAACCCAGCAATTCTACTTCTGGGAATTTACCCAGAGGAAACAAAACCACTACTTCAAAAAGAAATATGCACACCTATGGTCATTGAAGCATTATTTACAACAGCAAAGATATGGAAGCAATCAAAGTGTCCATCAATAGATGAATGGATAAAGAAGATGTGGTATATATACAAAATGGAATGTTACACAGCCAAAAAAGAAGGAAATCTTACCATTTGTGACAACATGTATGGACATAGTATCATGCTAAGTGAAATAAGCCAGATAGAGAAAATAAAATATCATATGATTTCACTTATATGTGGAATCTAAAAAACAAAACAAAAAAGTAATAGACCCATATATATGAACAACAGACTGTTACAGTAGGGAGCGGTGTGGAGGGATGGGTAAATAGGTGAAGGGGATATAGAGGCACAAACTTCAAACTGTAAAATAAGTTAGTCATAGGAATGGAAGTACAACATACAGAATATAACCAATAATATTTTAATATCTTGGTATGGTAACAGAGGGAACTATACTTACCATGGCAAGCATCTAATAGTGTTATAATTATTGAGTCACTATGGTGCCCATCTGAAACTGATACAATATTGCATATCAACTTTAGTCCAAAAATAAGTGAATTTCCTTTAGGATATTTTGCTAACACTTATGGTCTGTTGCCAACATGTAACTGCAGTTCTTTGATGAAGTTATGTTTTATGTTGGACTTTACATCCAGTACTTATCAGATTACCTGATTCCATTATAACTACTTCTTTTTCATTATTCAAACAGAACTCCCTTTTATAAATAAACCATGTTATTAAATATACAGCATAACAACATTAAACAATATCACATTTACATATTATATGTATTTAGAGTAGTGATAATAATAATAAATAAAGCCCTGGGTAAAAAAAATAAAAGACTTCTGCACAGCTAAAAAACAATCAACACAATGAAAAGACAACCTATGGAATTGAAGAAAGTATTTTCAAACCACATATCTGATAAGTGCTTAATATGCAAAATATATAAAGAACTCATGCAACTCAACGGCAAAAACCCAAATAATCCAATTTAAAAATAGACAAAGAATCTGAATAGTTATTTTTCCAAGGAAGTTGTTCAAACAGCCAACAGGTATATAAAAAGGTGCTTCACATCACTGATCATCAGGGAAATGCAAATCAAAACCACAATGAGATATCACCTCACACCTGTTTGAATGTCTATTACCAAAAAGACAGCAGATAACAAATGTTGGCAAAGATGTGGAGAAAAGGGAAGCCTGGTGCACTATTGGTGGGAATGTGAATTGGTACAGTCATAATGGAAAACAGTATGGAGGTTCCTTGAAAAATTGGAAATAGAACTACCATATGATTCGGCAACACCGCTTCTGGGTATATAGCTAAAGATGAAATCACTATCTCAAAGAGATAGCTGCACTCCCCAGCTCATTTCAGCATTATTCACAATAGCCAAGACATGGAAAAACCTAAGTGTTTGTTGATGCATGAATGGATAAAGAAAATGTGATATAAATATGTTATTCAGTCATAGAATAGAAAGGAATATCAGCCATTTGAAACAACCTAGGTGGACCTTGAGGGCATTATGCTAAGTGAAATAAGACAGACAAAGTCAAATACTGTATGACATCACTTATATGTGGAATCTAAAAAAAATCAAAGTCATAGAAAAAGAAAGTAGAATGGTGGTTTCCAGCAGCTAAAGGGTAGAGGAAATGGGGACGTGTTTGTTATTTATAGGGTACAAATGTTCAGTTATAAGGTGAATCAGTTATGGTAATCTAATGTACAGCATTGTGACTATAATTATCAATACTGTATTGTACACTTGAATGTTGCTATAAGAGTAGAGCTTTAATATTCTCACCATAACAACAATAATAAAATAGTAATTACAGAGGTAAAGGGTGTGTTAACTGACCTTATTTCAGTAAGCATTTTGTAAAATGTACTTGCATCAAATTATCACACTGTACACCTTAAACTTAGAGCATGTTATTTGTCAATTATATCTCACTAAAGCTGGAAAAAATTATACAGACTATAATTGAGGGTAAGATTTTCAAACCAAACAGTAAGTATTTCTCAACATCAAGATCTTTCCCAGTCCTGTGCTTAAACCTATAGGAAACAGAGGAGAAAAATAAAATGCAGACCCAGTAAGGTAGCAGGGTGAACTCTCCAAAACAGGCAATACTAAACTGTGTGAACTGCTTGCTTTACAGGACTGCAAGGAAGACAGATAAATGAGACCTGGAGTGGCCACCAGAAAACTTTTGAGGATGTCGTTTTTAAGGAGAAATAACACTGGGTAGGTGGGAGAAAGAAGGGAAGAGAGCATTATGAAAGGCATGTGCAAAGGCTGAAAGGATTGGAAAAGTGTTTATGACTCATATCCTCTGTAAACTGGAGGAAATTATTTTCACCAATCCATAGACATTTTAGAATGGCAAGCAAGCTCATCCAAGCACTTTGCCTCTAGCCAAAAACTGATGTGATTTATGCTTGTCCTCAGGTGGAAAACGGAACAATTATTTGAAGGGAATATTTGAAGAGAATGAGAATGCTAGATCACATTCTAGCTCTGTTAATTCAGAGAGCATCTTGTAGCTCATTCCTGGTGCGTCTGACAAACCTGCGTCCAATCTAATTACTATAACCCAATCCAGAGCCACTGTGGATAGAGTTCTGGATTATCCACCTCTGCAAGCCTCTACAAATATATGGCCCTCTACCTTTACTGCTATTAATATTAATACTCAAGTGTATTAGGGTTACTGTTCAGCTCAAGTGAAATGAAGTGTTTTATAAACCATAAAGCCAAATATGAAGTGTATCAGTACAATAAATGAAAAGCCCTTAGAATGTTTGCATATAAGTCATCAATGTTCTCAGAGATTTTAGAGGGAAAAAATCATGCTACCTCTTGAAAATATAACAAAAGTCATATTAAAATAAATGTAGGTATGCTGACCCAAGGACAAAGATCTGCATGGTGCTTTTACTTTTTTCTCATCTATTATCTCACCTGATCCACAAAACAACCTTATAAGCTAAGTAGGTATTAACTTTGGAAGATCACTTTCTTCCTTTGAAAACTGAAGATTAGTAGCTTGCCGGAGAGAACACATTGTATTAGTAGCAA
The DNA here is from genome assembly GCF_040802235.1 of Manis javanica. Taxonomy (NCBI): domain Eukaryota; kingdom Metazoa; phylum Chordata; class Mammalia; order Pholidota; family Manidae; genus Manis; species Manis javanica. The sequence continues at coordinate 103,009,903 of NC_133174.1, read as the reverse complement.
CTATAGCTCTAAAACTCAGAAAAACCTAGACTCCTAAATCCAGCCACACTGAATCAGAATCTCTAGGAATTTTGTACTAATTTCCTATTACTGCTTTGACAAAGTACCACAAACTCAGTAACTTGAAACAACACAAATTTATTATCTTACAGTTCTGGAGTCAGTGAAATGAGTCTCACTAGCCTAAAATCAAGGTATCAGTAGGGCTGTGTCTCTTCTGGAAGCTCTAGGGCAGAATCCATGCCCTTGCCTTTTCTAGCTTTGAGAGGCTGCCTTCATTCCTTGGCTCATGGCTCCCTCCTCCATCTTCAAAGCCACCAGTTACATCACTCTGCTATTTGATTCTGAGTCTCTTGCCTTCTTATTTTACTTAAAAGGACCTTTGTGATTACATTGGGACCACCTGGATAATCCCCATCTCAAATTTTAACTTAATCATACCTGCAAAGCTCTGTTTGCCACATAAAGTAACATATTCACAAGTTTTAGGGATTAGAATGTGGACATCACTGGGGGAGGTGTATTATTCTGCCTAACACAGGTCCCAAGAATCTGCATTTTAACATTCTTCAGGTGATTCTGATATGGGACCACAACCATAGACCAATGTTCTGTGAACTTCACGGATTGTGTATCATCACCTGTAAACAAATTTAATACTAATATACTAACACATGTTACAAGATATAACAAAAAGAAAAGAAAAAAGGATGAGATGAAGAAAATCAACAACAGAAGTTCTAAAACTTTCTTTCCATATCCCAAATGATTGTCTATGTACTCCTTGGATTGCCCACAAATTTGTAGAGTGGTGCTACAGACCAGGGTTAGAAAACTCTTTCTGTAAAGAGCCATATGGTAAATATCTTAGACTTTGTATGCTATATAATCTCTATTGCAAATATGTAAGCCTGCCATTATAGTGGAGAAGTAGCCATAGACAATATGCAAACAATGGGCATGGATGCCATAATGAAACTTTTTTCACAAAAACAAGCAGCAAGCTGGTTGTAGCCTGTGAACCTTAGTTTGCCATAGGCCATTAACTATGTTATTCTTTTGTGCCTAACCTTTTCTGCCCAGAGAATTGATTTCTGCTGTAATATTTGACTATGGAGGGTGCGGGATACTGTCCCAAGGCCATATCCATGAACATGACTATGATTCTTAGGAAGTGACAGTTGAGTCTTGGAATTATAGTCTAACCACTGCTCATAGCCCACTGCCTATCCAACGTGTTTCCCCTCCCTGAAATAGCTCTTCCTACTACATCCTCTCCTGGATGTTCAGATGCAAACCATACTGACCTAAAAGCTGGTTAACTCCAGGAGTTAATCTTGAGTTTGAGCTGAGGAGAAACAGCCATTATTTTTTCCTACTGAAAATAATGCTTTTCTTCCCTCTAAAGCTACCTGTTTCATTATGGGCACAGAACTAATTACCAGAGGGCAAGAGTCAATAAAGAAAAACGAAAGGACTGACGGAGTTTGTAATCACCACCTTTAGAGTTTAACATATGGAGTAAGTGAGATGCTGTTCTCTTGTTTTCAACTTAAGGCTTGGTCTAGAATGGATTCACAATAAAGCAGAGCGAAATTTAGGGTAGGCACAGATATTGAGAAGATTCAGTGGTAGGCTCTTTGGGAAGATGGGATCTCTTATGTTACTTAGGCTGGTGGGATCTAGAGATTCTTATCTCCAAAGTGGAATATCATCAAGTCTCAAAGCAAAAGGGCTTAGAATTCATTAAGCCAACTTCTTCCCTGTTAGAGAAAACACTTTGTCATCAGCTTTGACAGAAGTTGTTCATTATCTGCTGTGATAAGGGACTCAATGTTTCATTGCCTATTCCATACCAATCTTCTTGCAAGGTTTTTCTTGCTTACACTGAGCAAAAATATACCTCCTGGGACCTCCGTACCCTCTGCCCATTGGCCCTGGTTGTTCCTCGATGAGTCACACTGAATAAGCATAATTCCTCTTCTTCAAGGAAAAACTTCCCTCAAAAAATTATATTGTATCTTTTTTCTCTCCTCTAAAGATTCTCTTTCCTCAGTCATTCCTCACATTAAATGGTTTCCAGTCCCTTTTACAACACTGATATTTGTTATTATCCCTCTTAGGATTTAGTATGTAGAATTGCTTGTCATATTCTAGATAGAATCAAATTATCAATAGCTGGTATTTTTTGAGTGGTACTATGTGTCAGATATAGTGTTAAGCCCTATTTATGCACTATTTGATTTAATCTTCCAGCATTTCCATGAGATAGATGCCATTAGTACCTGATTTTACAATGAAGAAACTGGGGCATAGAAGAAAAGTGAATTACTTAAGGTCACACAGGTGGTAAATGCTGGAGCTATAATGTGAACCCCATCTGACTCCAAAGTCTGTGCTCCATGTCATTAATCAATATATCGCCAGTGAGGGATTTTATCCAGCCACATACCATTGTTAGCTCATATCAAGCTTATAAGCACCTAGAGAAACAAATAAACAATTAAAGAAATACAAAAGTTTTTATAGACTGAACTGTTAGCAAGTTAGTTCTCTGCCATCCTTTACTCGAGTAAATTATTTTTTTAACATAAATGTTTAACTTTACATTTATCTTTATTAAGTTTTACTTTATTGGTTTGAGCAATAATTTTCATTTATTACATTAGCACATTAGCTATTCCTTTTTTGTCACCTCCAGATTTGGCAAAAGTTTTCTCTATGTCATCAAAAACATTTCATAAAAATATTGGCAGCAACAGGGTCCAGCACATCTACAATGGAACTAAGCATAGAGCAGACAGGAGAGTTGGGTTTTAGGTCAGCACTTAACATCAGTATCTTTGCCTGGCAACTTACTTAAGCTCTCTGATCAATGTTTTTATTTTTCAAAAAGTAGTAATAATTTTTGCCTTACCAACTTAATAGAATTATTGAAAGTATTAGAGCAGATAATGGACGTGAAGATGCACTGCAAAGGATAAATTGTTATGCAAACTAAGATAAAAGTGGGGAGGGAACTGTGATACAACCATGTCTCTCTGGGCTGTTGTGAACAAAACAGCTCATGGACTCATGAGCACTATAAAATATGTAACAGCAATGTCTAGGAAGGACTCCAAAGAGTGCAGCCTGTGGCTATCATAGTTCACGTGCCTCCACTTATTAGCTCCTAGGGCATAAGCAAGCCATTTAACTCTTCCAAAAATCAGTATTTTCATCTATAAAATGGGAGTAATAATACCTGTGAATCATTCTCTACACTCTTTAAAGTATTCTGAGATTCTTGCATTGTTATTAAAAGACAGAAGAGCTAATTAACATAAAAGACAGATGTTGTAATCTCCAGGTAAACCATTAAGTACAAAATAGAGGGAAAAAATGGAAAAATAATGCAAAAAACAACAAGAAGGGAGAATAATAATGACAAGAACTTGAAACAAATTAGACATAAAGAAAAATTCTTAATTTTTAATAAAGAATAAAAATGATCAAATTTAGTAGATGTATGCCCAGATAAACCAAAAATCATACCAAATATAAATGGACTAAATGATCCAATTAAAATATAAGAATTATCAAGCTGGATCTAAAAGAAAGCAAAACAAATATAACTTTCTTACAGGAGACCCATCTAAATTATAAACATTCAGAAAGGTTAAAAGTTAAATGATAGAAAAAGCTATAGCAAGCAAACACTAAACAACCAAAAGTTGGGTAGCTATATTAATGTCACATAAATAAACATTAAGGAAATAAGAATTATTAAAGATATGGCAGAATTTCAAATTTATGAAAGGTCAACAAAAAGCTATAATCACAAAGAATAATCAAGGATTCAAAATGGAAGCATGAGAGGGGAGACAGAGAACTCCTCCCAAAACCACATATAATATGAAAAGATAGTTAATAAAACTAATCTTAAAAAAGCAACAGGAAAGAAGACTGCACCAGACTGCATACACCTGAAGAACAGAGCAGACCTCACAAAACAGGTTAATGTACCAAAGCCTTCATCTGGTAGGACCCAAGACCTTCACCCACCCCAGCTCACAGGTGGGAGGAAAAGAAACAGAGCAGGGAGGGGGTGGAAGCCAAGGACTGCTGAACACCCAGGCCTGGAGATCTGCTTTGGGAGCACAAACCTACATTACATGGTGCTTTGGAGATTAGTAGGGTTGGAGAGCTAAGACAGGTGGAATACTTGGAGAGACTGAGATTCCAGCCATTTGGAGAGGACAGGGATCCACATCCAGCTGCTCTGGGACAAAGGAAAGCTGGGCAGTCTGAGAGGCTTCCTAGCAGTGAGAGGTTGCTGAAGGTGCAAAGTTTGCATGGAGCTTGCTGTGAGGGAGAAGGGATAGGTGGACAAGGTTGTCTGGGCACACTCTGCCTAGCAGGTTGGGAACTTTTAGGAGCTTCAAGTGCTCCATCCCTCTGGCTGGCTACTCAGCTCTGAGCCCCCCTACTGTGATATGCAGCCTTCTGAGCCTTCCTCCTGGCCTGGCTGGCCAACCGGTAGTACCTGCCCTGGTGTCAGCCCAGCCAGAGGAGGCCCTGCCTACAGCAGCTACAGATGCAAAGCACAGAGGCTTACACCAGTGTGATTGGTTCACTAGTTCTGACAATGGAGACAGGCACTACAGCTGGGAAGCAGGAAACAGCTCTTTCCTCTCCTCAGGCACCAGAGCCACTCCCCTGCAATCCCTGATATCACTTCAGGGGCTGAGCAGCTCCAGAGAATAAAGGTTCTGGGCACTAGAGGGCACCACATACAAATATGAAACATCAAAGAAACCTGGTTCAAACAAAAATCTCACAAAAACCAGAAAAAGGAACAAATGAAACTGAACTCACAAATATTCCTGAAAGAGAGTTCAAAATAATAACTGTAATACGCTCATGGAGGTACAGAAAAATATTCAAGAACTCAGGGAAAAATTTAGGACAGAGATTCAATCATTAAGAAATTCCAGATCAGAAATGAAACATACAGTGGAAGGATTTAAAAGCAGATTAGATGTAATAGAAGAGACTAAATGGAATAGAAATTAGAGAAGAGGAATACAAAGAAGCTGAGGCACAGAGAGAAAAAAGGATCTCTAAGAATGAAAGAATATTGAGAGAACTGTGTGACCAATCCAAATGAAACAATATTCACATTATAGGGGTACTAAAAGAAGAAGAAGAGAGAGAGAAGGGGATAGAAAGTGTCTTTGAGGAGGTAATTGCTGAAAACTTCCCCAAACTGGGGAAGGAGATAGTCTCTCAGGCCATGGAGGTGGACACATCTCCCAACACAAGGGACCTAAGGAAGACAACACCAAGACATATAATAATTAAAATGGCAAAGGTCAAGGACAAGGACAGACTTTTAAAAGCAGCAAGAGATAGAAAAAAGTTCACATTCAAAGAAAAACCCATCAGGCTCTCATCAGACTTCTCAGCAGAAACCTTACAGGCCAGAAGGGAGTGGAGTGATGTATGTAATGCAATGAAGCAGAAGGGCCACAAACCAAGAATACTCTCTCTGGCAAGATTATCATTTAAATTTGAAGGAGGGATTAAGCAATTTTCAGATAAGCAAAAGCTGAGAGAATTTACCTACCACAAACCACTTCTACAGTGAATGTTGGAGGGACTGCTCTAGATGGAAGTATTCCTAAGGCTAAATAGCTGTCACCAGGGGAAATAAAACCACAGTAAAGAAAGTAGAACAATTAATTACTAAGAAGATGCAAAATCCAATCAACTATCCACAAAGTCAATCAAGGGATAGACAAAGAATACAGAATATGATACATAATATATAAAGAATGGAGGAGGAAGAAAAAGGAGTTAAAAAAAAGAACCTTTAGGTTGTGTTTATAATAGCATACTAATGGAGTTAAATTAGACTGTTTGATAGTAAGGGAATTACCCTTGAACCTTTGGTAACCATGAATCTAAAGCCTGCAATGGCAATAAGTACATACCTATCGATAATCACCCTAAATGTAAATGGTCTGAATGCACCAATCAAAAGACATAGAGTCATTGAATGGATAAAAACACAAGACCCAACTATATGCTGCCTGCAAGAGACTCCCTTCAAACCCAAATACATACACAGACTGAAAGTAAAGAGATAGAGAAAGATATTTCATGCAACTAATAGGGAAAAAAAGCAAGAGTTGAAGTACTTGTATCACACAAAATAGACTTCAAAAAAAAGAAAGTAACAAGTGACAAAGAGGGACATTACCTAATGATAATGATAAAAGGGTCTGTGCAACAAGAGGATATAACTATTATAAATATCTATGCACCCAACACAGGATCACCTACATATGTGAAACAGATACTAACAGAATTAAAGGAGGAAATTGAATGAAATGTATTCATTTTAGGAAACTTAAGCACACCACTCACTCCAAAGGACAGATCAACCCGACAGAAAATAAGTAAGGAGACAGAGGCACTGAACATTGGAATAGGAGAGATGGAACTAACGGACATCCACAGAACACTCCAACCAAAAGCAACAGGATAAACTTTCTTTTCAAGTGCACACAGAACATTTTCAGGAATAGATCATTTACTAGGCTACAAAAAGAACATCAGTAAATTCAAAAAGACTGAAATTGTACCAACCAGCTTTTCAGATCACAAAGGTATGAAACTAGAAATAAATTACACAAAGAAAATGAAAAAGCCCAGAAACATATGGAGGCTTAATAACATGCTCCTAAATAATCAATGGATCAATGACGAAATAAAAACAGAGATGAAGCAATATATGGAGACAAATGACAAGAATGAATCAACACTGCAAAATCTGTGGGATGCAGCAAAGACCGGGCTAAGAAGGAAGCATAATGCAATACAGGCCTACCTCAGGAAAGAAGAACAATCCCATATGAACAGACTAAACTCACAATTAACAAAACTAGAAAAGGAAGAACAAATGAGGCCCAAGTCACCAGAAGGAGAGACATAATAAAGATCAAAGCAGAAATAAATAAAATCAAGAACAATAAAACAATAAAAAGAATCAATGAAAGCAGGAGCTGGTTCTTTGAGAAAATAAATGAAATAGATAAATCCCTAGCCAGGCTTATCAAGAAAAAAAGAGTCTATACACATAAACAGAATCAGAAATGAGAAAGGAAAAATCACTATGGATTCCACAGAAATACAAAGAATTATTTAAAAATACTCTGCAAAATTATATGCTTATAAACTGGATAACCTAGAAGAAATGGACAACTTTATAGAAAAATACAACCTTCTAAGGCTGACCTAGGAAGAAACAGAAAAATCTGATTAGACCAATTACCAGCAACGAAATTGAATTGGTAATCAAAAAACTACATAAGAACAAAACTCCTGATCCAGATGTCCCGCTGAATTTTATCAAACATTTATTGAAGACCTAATACCCATCCTCCTTAAAGTTTTCCAAAAAGTAGAAGAGGAGGGAAAACTCCCAAACTCATTCTAAGAGGCCAGCATCACTCTAATACCAAAACCAGGCAAAGACACCAAAAAAAAAAAAAGAAAGAAAGAAAGAAAACTACAGAGCAATATCCCTGATGAACATAGGTGCAAAAATACTCAACAAAATATTAGCAAACCAAATTCAAAAATACATCAAAAACATCATCCATCATCATCAAGTAGGATTTATTCCAGGGATGCAAGGATGGTACAACATTCAAAAACCTATCAACATCATCCACCACATCAACAAAAAGGACAAAAACCACATGATCATCTCTACAGATGCTGAAAAAGCATTTGACAATATTCAACATCCATTCATGATAAAATATCTCAACAAAATGGGTATACAGGGCAAGTACCTTAACATAATAAAGGCCATATATGACAAACCCACAGCCAACATTATACTTAACAGCAAGAAGATGAAAGCTTTTCCTTTAAGATCGGAAACAAGACAAGGATGCTCACTCATCCCACTTTTATTCAATGTAGCTCTGGAGGTCCTAGCCACAGCCATCAGACAACACAAAGAAATAAAAGGCATCCAGATTTGCAAGGAAGAAGTTAAACTCTCTCTGTTTGCAGATGACATGATATTACACATTAAAAATCCTGAAGAATCCACCCCAAAACTATTAGATCTAATATCTGAATTCAACAAAGTTGCAAGATACAAAATTAATCTGTAGCATTCCTATACACTAACAATGAACTAGCAGAAATAGAAATCAGGTAAACAATTCCATTCACAATTGCATCAAAATAATAAAATACCTAGGAATAAACCTAACCAAGCAAGTGAAAGACCTATATTCTGAAAACTGCAAGATACTCATGAGAGGAATTAAAGAAGATACCAATAAATGGAAACACATCCCGTGCTCACGGAGAGGAAGAATTAATATTGTCAAAATGGCCATCCTGCCTAAAGCCATCTACAGATTCAATGCAATCCCTATCAAAATACCAACAGCATTCTTCAACGAACTAAAGCAAACAGTTCTAAAATTTATATGGAACCACAAAAGATCCCAAATAGCCAAAGAAATCCTGAGAAGGAAAAATAAAGTGGGGGAATTATGCTCCATAACTTCAAGCTCTAGTACAAAGCCACAGTAATGAAGACAATTTGGTACTGGCACAAGAACAGATCCATGGAACAATGGAGCAGAATAGAGAGCCCAGATATAAACCCAAGCATATATGGTCAATTTGTCTATGGTAAAGGAGCCATGGACATACAATGGGGAAATGATAGCCTCTTCAACAACTGGTGTTGGCAAAACTGGACAGCTACATGTAAGAGAGTGAAATTGGATTACTGTCTAACCCCATACACAAAAGTAAACTTGAAATGTAACAAAGACCTAAATGTAAGTCATGAAACCATACAACTCTTAGAAGAAAACATAGGCAAAAATCTCTTGAATATAAACAGGAGCAGCTTTTTTCCTGAACACATTTCCTCGGGCAGAGGAAACAAAAACAAAAATGAACAAATGGGACTACATTAAGCTAAAAAGCTTCTGTACAGCAAAGGATACTATCAACAGAATAAAAAGACATCCTACAGTATGGGGGAATACATTTGTAAATTACATATCTGACAAGGGGTTAATATCCAAAATATATAAAGAACTCACATGCCTCAACACCCAAAAAGCAAATAACCTTATTACAAAATGGGTGGAGGATATGAGCAGACACTTCTCCAAAGAAGAAATTCAGATGGCCAGCCAGCATATGAAAAGGTGCTCCATATCGTTAATTATCAAGGAAATGCAAATTAAAACCACAATGAGATATCACTTCACACCAATTAGGATGACCAACAAAGAAAAGACTAGGAACAACAAATGCTGACAAAGATGCAGAGAAAGGGATACCCTCCTACACTGCTGGTGTAAACTAGTTCAACCATTGTGGAAAGCAATATGGAGGTTCCTCATAAAACTAAAAGTAGAAATACCATTTGACCCGGGAATTCCACTCCTAGGAATTTACCCAAAGAAAACAACTTCTCAGATTCAAAAAGACATATGCACTCCTATGTTCATCGCAGCACTATTTACAATAGCCAAGATATGGAAGCAACCTAAGTGTCCCTCAGTAGATGAATGGATAAAGAAGAGGTGGTACATATACACAATGGAATGCTTTTCAGCCATAAGAAAGAAACGAATCCTACCATTTGCAACAACATGGATAGAGCTAGAGGGTATTATGCTCAGTGAAATACATCAGGCAGAGAAAGACAAATACCAAATGATTTCCCTCATTTGTGGAGTATAACAACGAAGCGAAACTGAAAGAACAAAATAGCAGCAGACTCACAGACTCCAAGAAGGGACTAGTGGTTACCAAAAGGGAGGGGTGTGGGAGGGTGGGCAGGGAGGGATGGAGAAGGGAACTAAGGGGTATTATGATTGGCACACATGGTGTGTGTGAGTTTGCGGGGAAGACAGTGTAGCTCAGAGAAGACAAATAGGGACTCTGGCATCGTACTACACTGATGGACAGTGACTGCAATGGGGTATGAGGAGGACTTGATAATAAGGGTGAATGTAATAACCACATTGTTTTTTGTTGTGAAACCTTCATAAGTGTGTATTTCAATGATACCTTAATTTAAAAAAACTGTATTTACAATTGGAGTGAATTTTAACACACCTCGATTATAAGATAATAGAACAAGCAAAAAATCATCAAAGATATGGAATGTTTTTTTAAAAATCAGACAGGATGTAGAATATTTGACCAACACTATTAACCAAGTTAATCTAATTGACAGTATGGATCACTCCCCCAAAAATGCAGAATAAACATTTTTTACAAGTCCATGTGGACCATCTCCAAAAACTGAGCATGTATTGAACCAAAAAGCAAGTCACAAATATTTCAGATTGAAATCATACAGGATAGTCTGACCACAGCAGAAAAAAGTAGTGAAGAACTAAAAAGATAATGAATGTACTCATATTAATAAAAATTAAGAAATACCTTTTCAATAACCCATGGATAACAATGAAAATTAGAAAATATTTTTAATTGAATGATATTGGAAATTCTATATATCATAAGTTTGGGGGATGCAGGTAATTCTCATAGAAAAAATGCATAATCTTAGAAAGTGTATATTAGAAAAGAGGAAAGTTTGAGACTCAGTGATCTAAGTATCCATGTCAAGAAATTATACACGGAATAGTTACTTAGGCCAAAGAAAGAGAAAGGAAATAATAAAAATAAGAGCAGAGATTAGATGAATAAGAAATGTATAATGAGAAGGATAAACAAAGCCAAAAGTTGATTCTTTGAAAAGATAAATGAAATTAATACGCATTGGTAATGCTGATAGAGAAAAAAATAGGGAGGCCCCAAATTACTAGGGTGACCATACATCTGGGTTTAACATTCTCAAAATGTTGAGGTCTGGATGATAAATTATGGTCATCCTGCAAATACTCAAAATCAGAAATTAAAGGGTACATCACTATAGATCATCCTCTACAATGCCTTCTCCCCCTGTCCCTACCTTTCACCAAGACCTCTTTATTTTGATTATCTCCTTTTTTTTTTATCTCCACTGCTATAACCTTAGCCTAAGTTACCAATACTGTGTCATCTGGACTAGTGCAATCCAGCCTTATAAAAGGTCTGCCTGTCTCCAGCCTTACTACCTTCCAATCTGTTCTCTACATAACAACCAAAGTGATCTTCTTAAATGACAAAACCAGTCAGGGTGCTCCCAGGATAGGGTTGTCAGTTTCAGCAAATAAAAATACAGAATTCCCAGTTAAATATGAATTTCAGAAAAACAAGTTATGTTTTAATACATGTAGGTCCTATGCACTATTAAGACATATAGATATTAAAAATTGTGTTGTTTTCTGAAATACAAATATGACTGGATATTCTGCATTTTATCTGGCAACACTACCCCAAGATGAAAACCCATCAATGGTTCCTATTGTTCTTTTTATTTTATTTTATTTTAGTTTAGTTTACTTTTAATTGTGTTAAGAACATTTAACAGATCAAACTTTTAAATAATTTTTAGGTGTACAATACATTAATGTTGACCACAGTACAATGTTGCACAGCATATCTCTAGAGTTTATTCATCTAGCTTAGCTTGATGTGTCCATTAATTCATAATTCTCCACATGCTCCTCCTCCCAGTTCCTGGCTTACCACCATTCCCCTCTTTGATTCAATGAATTTGACTATTTTAGTTACCTAATATAAATGGAATCACACATTATTTGTCTTTCTGACTGGCTTACTTCACTTGTAATAAAGTCCTCAAGGTTCATCCAGGTTGTTGCACATTACAGAATTTCCTTCTTTTTTAAGGCTAATGAGTATTCAATTATATATATATATATATATATATATATATAGAGAGAGAGAGAGAGAGAGAGAGAGAGACCACATTTTCTTTATCCCTTCACCTGTCAATGGACATTTAGGTTGTTTCTACATCTTCATTATTGTGAATAGTGCTGCAGTGAACATGGGAGTGTAGACTTCTTTTTGAGATCCTGATTTCAATCCTTTTGGATAAATATGCAGAAGTGTGACTACTGGGTGATATAGTATTTTTACTTTTAATTTTTTGGAGTAACTGCCATACTATTTTCCACAGTATCTACATCATTTTACATTATTACCAACAGTGTGCAAAGGTTCTAATTTCTCCACATCCTTACCAACACTTTGTTTTTTTTTATAATGGCCATTCTGATAGGTGTGAAATGATATCTCATTGAAGTTTTGATGTGTATTTTCCTGATGATTAGAGACATTGAGCAATTTTTTCATATACATTTTTGCCACTTGTATGTCTTCTTTGAGAAATGTCTTTCAAGGCCTTTCCCCATTTTAAAATCAGGTTATTAGTTTTTTGCTATTGAGTTATATGAGTTCCTCATATATTTGAGAGGTTAATCTCTCATTAGATATATGGTTTGCAAATATTTTCATCCAGTCTGTAGGCTGCCTTTCACTCTATGGGTTATTTCTTTTGCTGCATTATTTTTCTTTCCCTTTATTTGACTGACGTTCCTTTGTATAAGGATTTTAGTTGTTGTAGTCACATGCTTTATTTTTGTTTTTGTTGTCTGTGCTCTTGGTGTCATATCCAAAATCATTAGCAACACTAATGTTATGAAATTTTCCATCTATGCTTTCTTCTATGAGTTTTACAGTTCTAGGTCTTACATTTAAGCGTTTCATCCCTCTTTAGTCGATTTTTGTGTATGATGTAAGATAGTGGTCCACTTTCATTCCTTTGCATGTGAATATCCTGTTTTCTTAACACCATTTGTTGAAGAAACTGTTCTTTCCCCATTATGTATTTCTGGCACCCATGTCAAAGATCGACTGTATATGCATGTATTTATTCCTGGACACTCTCTTCTGTTCCATTTGTCTCTATGTCTGTTTTTATGCCAGTGTGATACTGTTCTTATTACTGTAGCCTTGTAGTACAGTTTGAAATCAGGAAGTATAATGCTTCTAGCTTTGTTCTTTTTTTCTCAGGATAGCTATTCACGGTCTTTTGTAGCAGATTCAGGTGAATTCAAATAAACATTCTACCTTCAAAGAATACCCGAATAGTACTTCTCTGTTTTACTATGGAAGTTTAAAACATCTACCTGTTTCTTCTGTCACTGGTGCCCAGCAAATGCTTCTAATTCCTTTATGCAGAACATGGAGGCCTAAGAAGGTACAGGAAAAAAAATGAGGCTTCTGGGATGAACACCTTTTGTGAATGAAGACTATATTGACAATACATTCAATTTAGAACAGAGGTTACAAACACAAAGATCAACAGAGGTCATGAAGGTAAAATAAAACAATAAATTGGGTAGAACAAATACTACACTTGGCTCTTTTGGTTTGATGTGTTTGATAGAGATACAGGTACAAAAATTCCACTTGCCTTTTAAATCTGGTATAAGAACAACAGTAGTGCAAATGTGATGATAAGTGGTAACTGACATTTACCATCAGTACTACAGGAAGTGGTGGGGGTGGCAGTAAACCAGAGAGTTAATGCCCCACCTAAAGAGTGGGCCAGCAACATAAGGCATGATAATAAATGGCAACTATTATTGGGTGCCAGGAAGACAATGGGAAGAGGAAATGATGGAGGTAGTAAACTGGAAAGCTCAGGCTAAAAGGGTATCTCGCACCTCCATACCAGCTGGTTGATCCCTGGTGGAAATGAGGATATCTTGTCTCCTGATATTATGATTCTTTCAGAGAAGCTGGAAAGCTGGGTATTTATGTGAGATCTCTTGATTATTATGCTGGCAACTAATTCAATTTTTCAGAAGCCAAGTTCAGAAAAAGAAAAAAAAACACTGTTCTGGTCGGACAGGCATGACTATAAGCTAGTTTGGGCTTTGAGCTGACTATTTGTAACCTATGAATTGAGCTATATTTAACATATTTCTGTCTTTCACCCATCAAAAGAGATGGATCTAACAAACAAAAAGAAGATTCAGGAAAGAAAGCCAAGTATTGGTAAAGGACGAGAGAGGCAAAGAAATGTCTCAGAATCTAAGAGTAGACAAAGCATCAAGGAAAAGACATATATCAGAAGTACTGCATGCAACAGTCGTTACAAATATGTCAAACATCACCCCTGAATGGTACAACAGAGATTGTATAGTTCAACCTCTTGATTTAACAGATGAGACTCCTAAAACACAGAGATTAAGTGGGTTGCTCAAAGTCAAACAGCAAGTTAGTGCCTTGGCCTAATTCCAGTACTCTTTCTACTTACTAGATCACACTTTTTCTGGGGGGTCAGTTCAGTGAACCTGTTAATAAACCAGCCTTTGGAAAAGAAATGATGAATGTATCCCAGCAATTCAACTGATATGCCTTTGTTTTCCTACTTGTAGATGATGGTTAGATACCCGATTATGACTGAACTTTGCAGTTCCTATGCACAACAGATAGCTATATGGATTGCAGTCTATTTACTAAAGCCAACTTGGAGGAGCAAATAAGTGAAAAACAAAGTCAAACAAGAGCAAAACTCTGAGCATTTAATTTTGACAGGAAAAGAGGTGGTGTTTATGAAGAGGAAATGCATTTATTCCAACCACATCTATATGAAACCAAGAAGCTGAGTTGCTTCCACTTCACTACTTCAGAAGCCTAAGAATGAGTTCTGAGTTGAACAGGGCAAAGTGTGATTTCAGAAGCCTTAAAATACTGTTCATGCTGCATACTAAGTTACTCAAAACAAATTCAAGATGTTTGCTTCCTTTCACAGCTCCCTGCCTCCTTTCCTTTATTTAGCATACTTTAATTTCCAAGAAAGCCTGCTGACAATTTTTTTCTCTGTCCTTCCTTAAAGCTATCTGGTTCTGATCTGGCCATTATCTGATTGCTTATTGTAGAGGTACCATGGCAAGGTTGTATCATCTCCTTTTTAAATTTTCTCTAATATTAGATGCTTATTCTTAAGCCAGTAAGGTCTAGAGCTTTGAGCTTTTCTCTCCCTCTTTGTCACAATGATTCACTGACAGATTTCTCAAAAAAGAGTTGCCAAGTTCACTAAGGAAGGGATGATTGTTTATTGCAACCCAGCTCCTGCCACCAAGACAGATCTGTATTTCCAAGTCCCAGCTTAGAGTCACTAATCAAGGACTACTTCTGAAAACTTAGAAATGGACAGTATTCAGAAAGCACATGCAAATGCCAGCATAACATGGATAAACATGAGCTCAAACTGTCTTGGGAGCCAGCACCTTTACACACACACACATACACACACAATGATAATTCAGGAAGGAGATGAGCTAAACCTCAGTTGGATGGCTTTTAATCAATCAATGAGGATTTCTATAAATACCATATGCTTGGAAGATACTAAGAGAAAGGAAAAGTATAGTTTGTGTATCCAAGGACCTTAAATTCTGCATGATACAAAAAAATTACCAGGCACGAAATAATCAGATATTTGTTAGTTAAACTATGAGGTATACTGAAGAAGTACAATAGGAACTTACAAAGTAAAGACATCTGTGCATTCTTAAGCAGTAAGCAAAGGCTTCATGGGGGGAGGGAAGCTTGAGCTGGGTCTTGAGGGATAGTTAGGACTTGAATGGATAGAGAAGGTGCATCAAGCTAGGAGAACACTGGGCATGGGCACAAGAATAGGAAGATGGAGAATCAAGGAGTTCATCCAGAATGAGGTGAAGAATTCACATAGATGAACAGTGGCATGTAAGAGTGTATAAAAAAGATGGGATAAGTATTTTAAAAGTCAGGTAGAAGAGTTAGTATTTAATGTGTCAGGCAGCAGAGCTACTGCAAGTTCTTATGCAGGGATTTGAATTGATCTGGCTGTAATGTTCAACAGAGTTAGATGGAAGAAAGAAAGCTTGTTAGGAGGCTAAAGCATTAATACAGATGTGAGGTGAAGGCAATTAGCTTTCAGAAAAAACAGGTAGGCATGACAATGAAAGTTTAATGGTTTTAACCAGAGTTACCTAGAATAAAAAAACATTAAAAGAAGAAAAAAGGTGTTAGAAATCACCTAATCAAGTTTCTTCACTTTATATTGAGGAAACTGAAGG
Organism: Manis javanica; assembly: GCF_040802235.1. Classification (NCBI taxonomy): domain Eukaryota; kingdom Metazoa; phylum Chordata; class Mammalia; order Pholidota; family Manidae; genus Manis; species Manis javanica. The sequence goes on along the minus strand of NC_133174.1, from coordinate 102,993,818 downwards.
TATGAAAATATAAGCGATTTTTCTAAGGTTACCTAGTCAAGTAGTTGGTGGCAAAGCAGGGACTATAATCCAGGCCTTTTGAGTGTACCTTAGCAAGTGCACTTTACAAAATGCCAAACTGTTGAACTTAAAATGAGAGCAAGATAACCAAGTGGATTTCCCTCTAGGCAGTAGTGGATGTGGTACAGACATTCAAGTGAATGAATATTTAAGATGTTATATGAAGGAATGGGACCTGGACCAGCAACTGTGGAGAAGCTCTGAGAGGTAGCATGCAGAGACAAGAACAGAGACAAGATTAAGAGGTGAATGAAAGAACAGTTACAAAACTGATGGTTAATCAAGAGGAAGACATGTTACAGGAGCCAAGAGAAAGGAGATTTTGAAAAATAAGGGATGGGAATCTTTTACTTTTGGCCAAGATGGAACAATAGGGATGACATTTGGGTCTTCCAGTCTCTTGACTGGAAAAAGAAAAACAGTAGACAAAACATATGAAACAGAAGTTCTCAGGGTATTTGACATCAGATAATGAAATGCAGTATCCACAAGAGATGGAGAACAAAAAGGGAGCTCTATGACTACCCCAGCTTACTGCCTTTGGAGTGTTTTCAAGCCACAGCATAAGGAGCAGGAAGCCAGGCAAAGCTTGATAGTCTCCTCAATTTGAAGAGATAGAGCTGTGGATCTGGGGAGACTAAGGCAACTTGGGTTTGCAGGACAGAGAACCAAGGAGAGATCTTCACGAAAAGAGAACCATGCGGATCTGTAAAGGATCTCCTCAAGTATTCAGCTGAGTGCTGATCATCATATGTGTGTTTGCAGAACCACCTGAAATGATTAGACATAAGAATGCTCAGTGCTCACACAGGCTTGGAATTGTGCCTGTTCCCATTAGTCAGACTGTAAAAACTCAGGATTCACTGATCATTGGGTAAAATACACAGAAGTCTTACATCAGTACTGGAAATAATTAGTCATGGACTAAGCACTGCTATAATCTCACCTCTCAAATCTTCAAAGCAAACACAAAGGGATAGTTTTGTTTCAAAGTACATGTTCCAGAACAAATGTCAAAAATATTTATAAGAATACTAAAACATCCAGCATCCAGCAAAGTAAAATTCACAATGTCTGCCTTCCAAATAAAAATTATCAGGCATGCAAAGAAACAGGTAAACATAACCTTTAATGAAGAAGAGAATAAATCAATTAATCAAAATTAACAGAAAGAATACAGATGAAAGAATTAGTAGACATGGACATTTAAAATTATCATAATTGTAATTGTATTTCATATGCTCAAGAAACTAGACGAAAGTTGGAACATGTTAAGAAGATATATGGAAGGTAAAAAGAAAATGAAGTTCTAAAGATGAAAATTACAATGCCTAAGATAAAAAATACACTGGATGGAATTAATGGCAGAACAGACATTATGAAAGAAAAGATTGTGAATTTGAATACATAACAATAGAAATGATAAAAAAAAGTGAAACAAAGAAAAAAAATACTGGAAAAAAATTAGAACATCAAAGAGGGCTATGGAACAACTTCAAATGATCTAAGTATAATTGAGGTCCCTGAATGGACAGGAAATATATATGAGGAAATATTGGCCAAAGCTTTTCCAAATTTGATAAACACTAAGAAGCTCAAAAAAACATAAAAACAATAAATATAAAGACAACGTTAGCAAGGCATATGAGAATTAACCTGCTTAAAACAAGTTAATAAAACAAATGATTTACAAGCAGAAAAAAAGTACACATTACCTATAGAGGAACAAAAATAACAATAACAGCAGATATCTCCTCAAAAAACAACAACAAAAAGAACACAGTGGAGTAAAATCTTTTTAGTATTAGAGGAAAACAAAATCCTGTCAAACTAGACTAGTTTACCTCCAAAAATATTCTTCCAAAAAAACAAAAGAGAAATTGAGACTTTCAGACATACAAAAACTGAAATAATTAAACTCTGGGAGACTCATATACAAGAAATGTAAAAGTAAGTCTTTTGTGTAGGAGAGAAATGATAGTAGATGGGAAGATAGATTTACACAAATGAATGAAGAGCCCCAGGAATAGTAATAACATAGATCAATATAGAAACTTTGTCTCATAATTTAAGTCACTCTTAAGCATAATCTACTGAAACAAAAATGAAAACATGTATTTTGGTGTTTATAATATATGTAGAAGATGTGTGACAAAAATGGTTCCTATACTATGGGTAAAGTGGTATAAAAGCACTTGAAGACAGACTGATAAATTAAAGATGTATATTATAAACTCTAAAACAACACAACACGGAGTTAAAGCTAATGAAATAAAAGGAATATGAAGTGGAATAATAAAAATTATCCAATTTTAAAAAAAGGCAGGAAAAGTTCAAAATAACAAAAGTAGGTGAAGAAAATAAAAAATAAATAGATAATATATGTAAACTCAAACATGTCAATAATCACATTAGATGTTAATGGTCTGAACATCCAAATAAAAAGACAGAGATTATCAGATTTGATTTAAAAAGGCAAAATCCAACTATATATTGCCTACAGGTAACCCACTTTAAATGTAAAGATACAAAATAAAAGTAAAAGGATGGGAATAGATATAACAAGCAAACTAATAAAAAGAAAGCTAGAGTATCTATATCAAACAAAGGAGATTTCAGAGCAAAGAATACAGTCAGAGTTAGGGTCATTCAATCATGATAAAAGGGTCAATTCAGCAACAGGACATAAGGATCCTAAATATTTTTGCCTCCAGTAACAAAGCTTCAGAATACATGAAGAAAAACCAAACAAATTCACAATTACAGCCAGACGTTTCAACAGCCTTCTATCAATAATTGATAGAACAAGTAGACAGAAAATCAGTAAGGATGTAGAAAATGAATAATACTATTAACCAACTTGACTAAATTAAACTTTGTAGAATACTCCACCCAACATCGTAGCAGAATACACGTTCTTTCCAAGTGCATATGGAATATTTACCAAGATAGACTACATTTATGGCCATAAAACAAGTATCAAAATTTTTAAAGGATTCAAGCCATACAAAGTATGTCATATGACCATAATGGAATTAAACTAGAAATCAGTAACAGAAGGATGTCTGTGAATCTATGAATATTTGGAAACTTAATTTAAAAATTCTTAAAAAATTATGAGTCCAAGAAGAATCAAAAGGGAAAGTATTTTAAGCTGAATGATAATGAAGGCACACTATATTGAAATTCAAGGGATGCAGTTAAAGCAGTACCTAAAGATAAATTATAGCATTAAATACTTATATTAAAAAAGAAGAAAGGAATCAAATCAGCAACTTCAGTTTCCATCTTAAGAGACTAGAAAAAGAAGAGCAAAGGCCAACTAATATATGAAAAAAGGAAATAATACAGACCAGTGCAGAAATCGATAAAACAGAAAGTAGAAGAAACAACAAAGACAATAAGATCAAATATTCATTGAGAATATAAGTACAATTAATAAACCTTTAGCAGACTCTTGAGAGACAGAGACAGCAAGAAAGAGAGTAAGAGAGAGAGAACACATAAATCAATATCAAGAATAAGAGGTGACACCACTGAAGATTCTATAGATATTTTAAAAATAATAAGGGAATACAATGAACAATTTTATGCCAACAGGTCCAACAATTTAGATGAAATTGACAAATTCCTTGAAAGACAGAAACTGACAAGGTTCAATCAAGGCATAGAAAGTCTTAACAGCCCTATATAATTTAAAGTAATTACAAAACCTTCCCACAAAGAAATCTCTTGGTCCAAAAGGCTTCACTGGGAAATTCTACTAAATAGTTAAAGAAAAAAATAATACCTATTCTACAGAAATCTCTCTAGAAATTTGAAGAGGTGAGAATTATTCTCTAATTAGTCTATAAGGCTAGGATTACTCTGATATCAAAAACAAAGGCATTACAAGAAAAAAATTATAAACCAATATCCATTATGAACCTACATGTGAAAGATTCTTAGCAAAATTTTTGCAAATATGATCCAACAATATATAAAAGGAATAATAAAGTATGACCAAGGGGGATTATCCCAGTAATAAAAGGTTGGTATTACATTCAGAAAACAATGTGATTCACCATTTTATCAGACTAAAAAAAGCAAAATTACATGACCATCTCAACAGGCACAGAAAAAACATTTGACAAAATGCAGCATCCATTTCTGATAAAAAGCTCTAAGCAAAAGTCTAGGAATAGAAGGAAATTTCCTCAACCAGATAAAGAGCATCTACAAAAAACCTACTGCTAACATCATACTTCGGTGAAAGAGTAAATGATTTCCCCTTAAGATTACCCCAACAAAAGTAAGGATGTCCATTCTCTCTACTCCTATTCTGCATTATATAAGAAGATCTAGTAATGCAATAGGCCAGGAAAAGGAATAAAAGTTACCTGGATTAGAAAGAAAGAAGTAAATCTGTTCCTATTAGATAATATGATGGTCCACATAAAAAGTCTAAAGGAATCCACAAAAAGCTACCAGAAATAAGTGAATTTAGCAAGATTATAGGAGATATAGTCAACTTACAAAAATTGATTGTATTTCTATATAAAGCAACAATTGGAAAAAGAAAATTTTAACTCATTTCTATGTACATTATAACCAAACTCATGAAATATTTAAATATAAGTTTCCCCAAATATGTGCAGTAACTATATGCTGAAAACTATAAAACACTGACAAAAGTCAATGAAACTTAAACAAATGGAGACCTACAATGTAATGTGTTCATGGATTGCAACACTCAATACTTTCAAGATATCAATTATTTCCTAACTGATCTATACAATCAACTTGGTCTGGATCAAATTTTTTTATTTCCCATCACCATGAATACCATGTGTGGTAGCTTGTGTGAAAGATGAAACCAGAATTAGGCAAAATTTTAAAAACTACACCATTGCAAAAATACGTTATATGGAAAGGCCCCAGAACTTGTAGGTATTCATGTAAGTAAAATAAAACTTGTGTTTGCACAAAAAAGCCATACAAAAATATTTACAGTGATTTTATTCATAATCACCCCAAACTAGAAACAATCCAAACTTCTTTTAATGACTGCCTGAATAAACAAAATGTGGTTCATCCTTACAATAGAATATTATGCTGTGATAAAAAGTAAAAATTATTGATCTATACAACCTGGATGAATCATAAGTCCATTGTGCTTAGTGAAAGGAGTCTGGTTCAAACGCCTACTTACTGTATGATTCCATTTATACGATATTCTGAAAAAGGCTAACATATAGGGACCACAAACAGGTCAGTGATTGCCAAAGTTTGGGATTTGATGAGGAGCTTAGTGCAGAGAAGGCCGTGAGGAAACTTTTTCAGGTGATAGAATTATTCTGTATTTTAATAATGGTTATTAGACTATAAGTTTTTGTTGAAAATCATAGAATTGTATTCCAAAAGAGTGAAATTTACTTTGTAAATTAAAAAGTAAAATAAAAATAAACATCTCTCTCTACTAAAAAAAATCAATGTAATTCATTATGTTAACTGTATGAAGAAAAATTTTATGATTATATCAATTAATGCATTAGATGTGTTTGAAAAGTCAACATATACTCAGAAACAAAAAATTATTAGAAAAGCAGAAGTAAAATAAAATATCATTTTTAAATTATTAAATTATATTTAAATTTAATTAAAGTATATGTAAATCAAACTATGTATAAACAAAACATTGACTTTACATATTAAAAATAGGCAAAACAAGTAGAGTAAACATCATTTCTAATGATGACATGTTATACCTTTCCCTCTGAGATTAGAAATAAGACAAAGATGCTTGCTTTTACCACCTCTATTCAACATTATACTTGGATGTTCTAGCCAGTGGAATAGGCAAGGAAAAGATACAAAAGGCAAAAGATTTTAAAAAGAAGCCATAGAAAATGCTATTATTCATGAACAATATGATTGTGTAGGTAGAAAATAGAAAAAAAATAGACTCTAGAGAAGCTACTAGAATTAGTAGTGAATTCGACAAGTCTGCTGGATACAAAGTCAATATATCAAAGCAAAAAGCATTTATTTAAACCAGAAACCAATAACAATAAATAAAAAAATTAAAATATGTCAATCAAAATAGCACAGAAAACCAAATACATAGTATCTTAAATCAGCTTCCCTGGCAACTTAAAGGATGGAGCTTTATATCCAGGAATTTCACTGGGTTCAATAACAGTACTTGTTGGGGAGTGCAGGGTGTAGGACTGAAAAGTGGGAGAAGTTAAACTCTCATGTGGTTGCAGCAAAGCCTTAGTGATCCCAAAGGGTACTCTGAAACTATAATATAATGGCCTTTCAGAGTCTCCCAACCTGCAGGCAAGGAGGATGGGTTTTATAATCCTACATGAACAGTCATCGGACACAACCTGCTCATAGAGTTTGGGCATAATTTAGGCCAAGATGATTCTCTTCAGTGGAGGGAAATTCTCAGAAAGAACTCAGCTAAGAGCACTCAGCTACCAATACTTTTAGTAACTGGGAGAATGAGTAGCTCAATCCTGTTGGGTAATGTGAGTAGTGCACCACAGCATTCACTACAATTCACCATTTGCACCACTTCAATTCATCTGCTTGATGTAATACGTTGAGGGAACAGTTATTATAACATGCGATTTGGTCTCTTTTTTTCCTTCAGATGTTTAAAAAATGAAGGTTAGAGGGATAAAATATAGCCTCTGACATAGCACTGGTATCGAGGTTACAACCAATATTCATAGTTTCTGGCCTACTACTAGATTCTTCTCACCTTTGGCTACCTACTCTGTTGGCCTGCATGGCTTATTTGATGTGATGATCAAACCCTCATCCCTGAGCAGTCTGAGTCCCTGTTTACTATGCTCTTCTCAGCCCATAACTGATGTAATTTTCCATTTACCATCAAAATCAGGAAAGGGAGTAACATGAGATATTTGAATAGATTAACTGGGTATCAAACATCCTTCCCTACCTTCATTATATAACAGAAGCTCTGTCCCCTACTGATGGTCAGGGTAAATTACCCCTGTCAAGATAGTGACTCCTTTCCTTGCCTATTTATCTATTAGAATGAGAAGCTTGAAAAGCCTGAAGTGTACTAGAACTTTAGCTGTGTCCTCTGGTGGAAGTAATCCCTTTCCAGGAGCCAGTACATCTAAATCTGCAGAACCAGATTAGCAAGGACAGGAAGTACACACTTTCCATGTGGGTTCCTTGGAGCTTATGGTAGGCAGGAGTACTCCATACTTCTACCCTTTGGTTCCCAGAATCTACCTATTAGGGACACAATACCATATAGTGGTCATTGACTTAGGGTGTACACTATATCCTGGAGAATGAGACTCCATTCTCATAGGCTATCATCTTCAATCCGATGCTCCAGTTGTACTTTCAAAAGTTTGCCCTATCAGGGCCAGCAACTTCTGGGAAACGTGAATATGATAAGACCAGTGTATTCCATGGTCATGTGCCCACTGTTGCACTTCCTCTACTTTAAAGGAAACTTCTTGGTCTGATACACTGCTATGTGGGATCATGTGCCATTGGATCAAACATTATGTAAACCCTTAGAGAGTAGTAATTTCTGAGGTTCTGTAGACAGAAAAGGCACACCCACACTCAGGATGTGTGTCAGTTTCAGTCAATCTGAATCACTGCCTTTCTAAGGTAGACGGAGTGTGATGTAATCAATTTGCAACCAAGAGGATGATTGGTCTCCTTGAGGGATGGTGCCATGTTGGAGATTCAGTGTCAGTCTCTGTTGCTGGCAAGTTGGACTTTTGGCAGGGGTAGTGGCTGCATCAGCTTTGGTGGGTGGGACCAATCTCAGATGCACTATTTCCACCTTACAGTAATTTGCTGCTAGGTCCACTAAACCTTATAATTTGGTCCAGAATCTCTTGGAGCCCAGTTCATGATGGATAGTTATGGCCACTTGATACTCCATGGGGAAGTACTCTACTATGGTTCAATAGCATGTCAGGGAGTGGTTTCCAAATGTTACATAATTTTCCACTAAAAATGGCATGCATTTGCTCCAGAATTCATTGGTCAACACTATGATTCTCTTATTGAAACTTGTGATAAATTCCACATAGCATCTTTTCCCAACTCCAATACCCTGAATACCATAGGGTTTGCTGAGTCATATAGCTCAAGCAACAGGGCTACGTAGATGGCAACCTGGACCAGCTGCAGAACATTTTTCTGCCCTGAGCCCTTTCATGTGATTATACAATGTACTGAAGTAATATTCCAAGATGTGGAACATGCCATCTACAGAATCCTACCAAGCATTGTTCTCTCTTCTTAGCCATGAGAAGTATGATGAAAGAAGTTATCCTTTGAAGGGGCCATCTTGGCATACCCCACCACCCTAAAATATTTAATGTCATGCACCTCTGAATCTTCACAAGGTTTATCTCCTAACTTCCGATACTCATACTTTGTACTAATTACCTTCAGATTACTTGCTACATATCTTCCATCTTTTTTGAGTCACATGATATCATTGATAGAGTACACCAATGTGCTGCTAGGTAGAATGTTCAGAAAATTCAGAATTCTTGGAGCTATATTAAAGAGAATGGGTGAATTAACAATGCTGGTGGCAAGAAAATGTAGTCTTTTATCTCTTCCAAGTAAATGCTAACTGCTTCTGATCCTCCCTCTTGATAGGGATGTTAAAGAACTCATTCACCAGATCAGTGACAATGTATCAAGTACCTGAGGTCTTGTTAATCAGCTCTAGGAAAAATGCAAACACTGCAGCAGCTGCTCTTGCAGCTTATTGCTTAAATTCACTGTCATCCTGCAGTAAATGTCTGGCTTTTCTAAGAACCAGACTGGTGAATTAAATGGAGACACGATAGAGAGCACTACCCTTAGGATCTTTAAAGAGGGCATTAATCAGTCCGTTTCACTTGGCTTGTAATATTGTTTTTATTTATTATCTTGGTCTGGGGTTTGCTGGAGGGGAGTTTCAGAGGTTTCTACTGGGTCTTCTCCTATTTTTATAGCTCTTGCCTTATAGGCCAAAAAAACTAGAGCAGGGACCTAAAAACTACCAAGTATTTACATTCCAATTAGACATTTGAGGACTTGGGAAATAACTATTGGCTTGGATTGTGGATCCCTTGTAAGGTGACCTTGGGTTAGGACTCCATTTATATCTGGCTTCAATACTTTCCCACTTAAAGAGGGGGTGGTCAGTGATGTTGATTCCAGTCCTTGAGTATTAATGTAAAATCATATCCAACAGCACTTGACCTAGTTGGTTACTCTCCTTCTCCCAGCCTACAATTATCTGAGTAATCAGCCATAGGCAACTTTAGGGCAGAGTTTCTCAACCTTATTACTATTGAGATTTGGGACTGGGTAATCCTCTTTTGTTGGGAGTTGTCATACACATTGTAAGATGTCTGGCAGCATCTTTGGCCTATACTCAGTAGATGATAAAATATCCCCCCAATCATGACAATCAAAAATGTCTCCAGTCATTGCCAAATATACCTGAGGGAGTGGGGGTAAAAATCACTTGTAGTTGAGAATCAGTACTGTAGGAAGAGACTGAAGAAATCAATACTGTATGTATTTTTTCTGGTGTTGCAAGTATTGGGAGCCTGAAAACTGACTCATGTCCAGTCCTGAAATTTGGCAAAGGATTGTGACTTTTTATTGGTGTGACTATTCTCAGCCTCCTGATTATCCACCTTTGATGTCTCTTAATTACATAGGTCTGAGATTAGCAACTTTTTTATTTAACATATCCAAGACAGTATATATCTTAGATCTGCAGTTCACTGGGTTCTGTCACAACTACCCAGTTCTGCCTTTGTAGTGTAAAAGCAGCCATAGACAATATAAAAATAAATAGCCATAGTTGTATTCCAATAAAACTTTACTTATAAAACTAGACTGCTAGTCCATGGGTTATAGTTTACTGACTCACCATATAGATTGGCCAATAGCTTTTTTGGGGGGTTACCCATCTTTCTTGCTTCTGGGGGTACTAGTTTATTACCCATTATTTTTTTCTAATTGTAATGTTTTTTAAAATTAAGTTAAATTTCATATTATTTGTTTCTGATGGCACAAGCTAATGTCCATTATTTCAGGATTCTTTCTTCCTTAGGGCTATCAGTGAGCCTAGTTTGTAAAAGCATTTCCATCTATTAGCCCCAGCCCAAAGACAGCCCCTCCTAAGCTTCTCGACAATGCTGGTCCCGCTTCTCACCAGCCCATTCATTATTGCTTCAGTAAACTGAGTATCAGTAGGTCTTCACACAGAGTATAATCACCTGATGAGTTTTCCAATCCTTATACCCATGCTAACATGCTCACTTCTCTGAACCTTCTGGTCTCTTCTTTTACTCTCTTCTATGGCAGTTCTGGTGTATCTACTTAATGTGAGCCACCACTTTTTCTAAGTTTCTAAGAGCCATCCTAGCAGCTTCCTAGCACTGCTTCTCAAGGTTCTTTCCAGGATGGTAAAGTATAGATCAATAGAGAATATTCCTATGTCAATATATTCTCTTTTATCCAGTCTTATATTCCCCCCACCCCAATCTACCTTCATGACTCAGTCTCATACATACTCTCCTGGCTCCTGTTTGCCAGGTCCTATAGCTGTTTTGGGGTATAGCCCTTTTCTTCCTTAGCAGCTCCAGTTTACATTGTGACTGGGTCCTAGTTTCTGGCCTTGTGGCCGGGAAGGTAGATAGGAGTAGACTGTGAAGGAATCACGTTTTGCTTTGTAAGGGAGAGTCTTATGCATCATCTTCAAGCCAAGGAGGAATGAAAGTCTTTAACAGGGAGGAATAGGCCTCCTCCTTTCCACAGGCCTAGAGGGCTCAAGGGAAATTGGGGTTACAAGGATTTTTAATTATCTGATCCCACTGTCCCCATTGCAGGTCCCAGTACTCCTACACAATTAGGGCTCCAAATTTGAAGACTTTCTGTGGCTGAGTAATCAACCTTTCCTGGAGCGTGGCTTTTCACATGACTGAGTCCTGAGACTGACACTCAGTGCTTCCTTTCCACTACAGGAGATAAGAGTATTTTTATATGCTGCCAAATAGGCCCTTTGATTTTCACACTTTATCTTCAGTTGGTATTAATCACCCTCAGCCATTCATTGTCTTTCTTCAGTGCATTGATGGCATTCAGAAAGAGCCATCTGATTCCATTTTCTTTACCATTACTACTGCTCTCAAAACTCTCAAAAGCTTGATATTATACCAACCAGTGACCAATGGATTCTCTTCAACTAGTATCCCATCCTCATTCACCACATGTGAAAGTTTGAACGATTACATCACTAGAGCATGCCAGAAGTGCACATATTACTAGTGATGGAGTCCTAATTGCCAGATGCCCAGAGTGATTTAGGTCCAAAATTCCATTTTTAGTCTGCATCCTCTGACCATTCCTGGTACCATCTGGCTTAGATAATAGAGTCTGAAACAAAGATTCGGATGCATAAGATTATTGGAGAATACCCTCAGGGTCAACATTTGTGGAGGAGTGTAAGTAGAATTATCCAAAGGAAGGAGCTGAAGAAGTGCAATGTAATAGCAACAGAGCCTCATCCAAACCAAAGGGATTCTGTGAAGTTGGGATGGCACTTTGTAATTGTCTACCCTTAAGTAGCATTGACAGATTTAGCTAAAAATAAAAACAAAAACAACAACGAAACAAAAAAAAAATAGGTTGCTAAGTTAAATCTGGATTTTAGATAAAGAAGTGATACTTTTTTGTATATTTAAACATTACCAAAAAATTATTGTTTATCTGAAATTTGAATTTAACTGGGTGTCTGGCATTTTTATCTGACAACCCACTCTTGTGGCAAAGGAACAAAGCTTTCTAATTATTCTCTTGTATTAACCAGTCATTGGGAGGGAGGTGAGACATGGCTGGGTACCTCTCTTCAGCAGAGGTAACTTTCTGGAAAAAAGACTCAGCCAATAGCCCTCAGCTCCCAAGACTCTCAGCGGGTAGGGGAATGAGTTACTTAGTCCTGAAGGAGGAGATATGGGCAGCATACGACATTTCCCAGTAAATCTAGCCAGATATATGAAAAGTACCTACACAGAGAACTAGAAAAATTTGGAGGTATAATTCAAAAGACTTAAATAAATAGTAAGATAGTCCATGTTCATGGATCAGAGGCTTCATACTATAAAAATGTCAACCATTCCAAAACTGATTTATAAATCAATAGAAACTATGGCAAATATTTTTGTAGAAAAACTGACAGGCTAATTCAGAATATATATAGAAGTGTAAAGGATCCAAGACAGACAAGAAACATTAGGAACAAAGTTGGATGACTTATAGTAATGTGATTTCAAAATGTACTCTACAGCTATACTAATCAAGGCAGTATGGTATTGGCATAAAGACAGATGAATACATAAATAGAACAGAATAGAAAGTACAGAAACAAACTGACACATATAGATCACTGATTTATGACAGAGGTGGCATTGAGTAAAAGGCATTATTTTCAGTAAGTAGTTAGCTAGTTTGAATATCTACACTGAATAAGGAACTTGACCCCTACCTCAATATAGATGCAAAAGATTATTTCCAAGTATAATTTTGTCTAAATGACAAAGGTAAAACAACATAGCTTCTAGAAGATAACATGGGATATCTTCATGAATGTCAGGTAGGCAAACATTTCTTACACTCATAAAGGACTCATAAACATGAAAAATAAAGGCAATGATTGATAAATTGGCTTAGTTTATAGTAGGAAAATATAATATGATACTACATGCATCAAAAGTCAACATCAAACCACTCAGTAATAAAAAGAAACAAACTACTGGTACAACATGCATGAATCTCAAAAAAATGTGTTGAAGCTGGTGTTGGCAAAACTGGACAGCTACCTGTAAGAGAATGAAACTGGATTATTGTCTAACCCCATACACAAAAGTAAATTCGAAATGGATCAATCTAAGTCATGAATGTAAGTCATGAAACCATAAAACTCTTAGAAAAAAACATAGACTAACAGTTACCAAAGGGAAAGGGACTGAGGAGAATGGGTGGGAAGGGAGGGATAAGGGTTGGGGGAAAGAAAAGGGGCATTACAATTAGCATGTATAATGTGGGGCGGGGGTATGGGGCAGGCTCTACAACACAGAGAAGACAAGTAGTGATTTTACAGCATCTTACTATGCTGATGGACAGTGACTGTGAAGGGGTATGTGGGGGGGGACTTGGTGAAGGGGTGAGCCTAGTAAACATAATGTTCTTCATGTAATTGTAGATACCAAAAACAAACAAACAAAAAAAACAAAAAAACACATCCAGCTTTTCCTGCAAAAAAAAAAATAGGCAAAAATCTCTTGGACATAAATATGAGCGACCTCTTCATGAACAGATCTCCTCGAGCAAGGGAAACAAAAGCAAAAATGAACAACTGGGACTACATCAAACTGAAAAGCTTCTGTACAGCAAAGGACATCATCAGTAGAAAAAAAAGACATCCTACAGTATGGGAGAATATATTCATAAATGACAGATCCGATAAGTGGTTGACATCCAAAATATATAAAGAGCTCACACACCTCAACAAAAAGTAAATAATCCAATTAAAAAATGGGCAGAAAAGCTGAACAGACACTTCTCCAAAGAAGAAATTCAGATGGCCAACAGGCACATGAAAAGATGCTCCACATCGCTAATCATCAGAGAATGCAAATTAAAACCACAATGAGATATCACCTCACACAAGTAAGGATGGCCAACATCCAAAAGGCAAACAACAACAACAAATGTTGGCAAGGTTGTGGAGAAAGGGGAACCCTCCTACACTGCTGGTGGGAATGTAAATTAGTTCAATCATTGTGGAAAGCAGTATGGAGGTTCCTCAAAGAACTCAAAGTCGAAATACCATTTGGCCCAGGAATTCCACTCCTAGGAATTTACCCTAAGAATGCAGGAGCCCAGTTTGAAAAAGAAATATGCACCCCTATGTTTATCGCAGCACTATTTACAATAGCCAAGAAATGGAAGCAACCTCAGTGTCCATCAGTAGATGAATGGATAAAGAAGATGTGGTACATATACACAATGGAATATTATTCAGCCATAAGAAGAAAACAAATCCTACCATTTGCAACAACATGGATGGAGCTAGAGGGTATTATGCTCAGTGAAATAAGCCAGGCAGAGGAAGACAAGTACCAAATGATTTCACTCATATGTGGAGTATAAGAACAAAGGAAAACTGAAGGAACAAAACAGCAGCAGACTCACAGAACCGAAGAATGGACTAACAGTTACCAAAGGGAAAGGGACTTGGGAGGATGGGTGGGAAGGGAGGGATAAGGGGGAAAATGGGGCATTACAATTAGCACACATAAAGTGGGACATGGGGAAGGCAGTATATACAGAGAGGCCAAGTAGTGATTCTACAGCATCTTAGTACGCTGATGGACAGCGACTGTAATGAGGCATGTGGGGGGGACTTGATAATAGAGAGAGTCTAGTAACCATAATGTTGCTTAAGTAATTGTACATTAACGATACCAAAAAAAATATTGTGTTGAGAAAGGAAACAAACAAAACAAATGATGATTCCAAGTACTGGCTAGCACTCTCATACACTGCTGGTGGGATTGTAAATTGGTAAAATACTGTGGAAGACTGGCAGTACATACTAAAGTTGAACATATACATACATGACTCAACAATTCTCCTTCCAATAGAAAGATGTACATGAGTATATCACAGATATGTATAATAATGTCCACTGTAGCATTATTTGAGAGTTCCACTTGCGCTTAGGATATAGAAAGCCACATGGGAAAATTGCTCCCACCCTGACAGTTCAAAGAAGATGCATAATCTCCAAATAACCTTCTTGATCCTGTCAGAGATTTGAGGTATCAGGGCAATGAAGTAAACATTCCAAAGTGTGACAGGTGCCTCCAAGGAGGATGCAATGCAGAAATTTTTCATCTTTAACAGAGCACAAGAAAAAAAATTGGCCATGATACAAACAGGTTAAGATGAGATTAGCTAGAATTTTATCAAATTCTTAAAGGCAATTAGGGGCTACAATCAGTTTGGAATAGCGAGAAGGCCTTGACACAAGAAGAGCTCACACTGGCTCACAAGCTCACTTCTATGGGTCTGCAGGTGCATGTGAAGAAGACTGCAGGCAGGGCGAGATAGTGAAAGAGCGTCCCCCACCCCCACCCTGTGTGGCAGTACAGAATTAGCTGCTGCATGAGAGGCCAGAAGTTCAGTTGCTTCCCAGCATCCTTCTTTCCTACAAAGTGAAGGCTAAGCTGTTGGTGGTGGGGCAACAAACCCTTCCTCCCTTAAGGCCCAGGCCCAAATCCATTGCTTCTGTGGAAGGAGTAGAAGGAATCCTCATCCGTCTCTGGGGGAGGGGCAGAAAATCCTCTTACTGTCAGGACACAAGCATAGTAGCATTTGTAATAGCCCCAAACTGCAAATTCTAATGTCCATCAGCAGTAGAAATGATGAATAAATTATGTAATATTCACATAATAGAATATTATATAGCAATGGAAATAAATAGATACTACCACACTAAACAACAGGGATGAATCGCTCAAATATATTGTTGAATAAAAGAGACCAGGCACACTAGGATACATGATGTATGATTGCATTTAAACGAAATGGCAAAAAAAAAAAAATCTGTGATGTTAGAAGTCAGGAGCGTGGTTTCCTATAGGGAGGAAGAATGAGAGTGATTGGAAAGGTCAAAGGGCGTTCTACAGTACTGGAAACGTTTTAATTTTTGACTGGTTATATGGGTCTATCCTTTGTGATAATTTATAAAGATGTGTATTTATTGATTACATACTTTTCTGTACATATATTATACATCAGCAAAAGCAATTTACATATAAAAATAGAAACATTAATTACATATGTAACTCTTTCATTTAGAGGCACCTTGTCTAGGGAGCTAAAACCAGACAAAATTGGAGAATAAAAAACTCATAAAATTTAAAAGTGTGCATATTGTCTTTTCCAATAGGCTGTGAATTAGGATCTAAATATTTAATGCTAAATTTCCATTTCTAACATAGATGGTTTCAAGGGGCTTTTAAATGGTGTGACAGATGAATGGAGAGATGGACAGTTGAGAATTATTATATATACATAGGTCAATAATTTCATTTCATGGTGGAAAACAATTTGACAGAAATAGAACATAACTGAGAGGAAGAAATTAGCCCTCATGAAATGAAACTGATATTCTAAAGTGCAAGTCATTATATACTAGGTTACACCTTTTAGAAACATTTTGTCCTACTTTTATATATAAGTAGATGTTAGGCTTTTAAGACTTTGGTTTAAATGTGCTTTGTGAAAATTAACAGCAAGAAGACAAGGTATTTTGTTAATAGTAAATGCAGAACTTAGAAAAGGCATTTCTTACTAATGTTCTCTCTTTGCAATACTCTCACTAGGCGCTCTGTCCAGAATATTATATACTTTAACAATAGTGAGAGGACAGACAACATTGTAGTAATTAGAATGGGTGAGGGGTATGCCTTTCTTTGGTAGACCAGAAGAGTTTGAAAGAAGAGGTGCAAAAGGAAAACTAGCATGATGCTCCAACTACAGATCTACTTAGGGAAAAAAGCACTTAGGAAAATTAAGAACTTGGCAATTGATTTTCTTAAAACTGTGCCTGTGTGGCCCCTGGAAAGTCTTCATATATCTCCAAGGGTACATATATCCCAGTATGAAAGCTATTATTTGATAGCATATGTGCCCCTGCACTATGAGCCTTATTATGTGAATTACCTTTGTCACCACAGCCATAAACTTAGAAATCAAGATTGATTTGCTCTGATTACAATGTGAAATATACCTAAAGAGTTTCAAGGGAATTAGGACCAATTCTGGACGTAGTCCTATCTGAGAGGCAGAGCAGGGAACATGGTGACCTTGGAATAATGCTTTAGCCCAGTATTTGCTGCTTCTCCTTTTCTCATTCCTACTTTAGAAATTAAAGTCCCTATCTCTATGTCTACACCCCAAGAGGAGTTATGGAAAGCAAGGATGCACTCAAAGCCAGAAAAATGTCCTTTAAAATGGTGATAAATACTGCATAACAGCGTTAGGAGTACATCTTCTACCTAAACTGACACCTACTATATGAGCCTTTCAGCCTGCAAACAATAAACCAAAGATGTGTAGCGCAAGGCAAATGCTTGCTCTTCTCAGAATTCAGGGACAGTGGTGCCTTCCCCTCCCCTGCAAAAAGCAAACTGACAGGTGGCAGCTTGCAATTCAAACTGCTTTTCAAAATATTTGCATACGAATTATGCAGAGAAAAAAAAATCTCCTCACCCTGGTAAGAATGGATTCTTATTCAGCTAGGATTAATAATCATTATATTAGCCTGGAGGAATTGATAAATATTTATAACCAAGGAACCCCTTGAGGTTTAAATATCACATGGAGGATTTAGTAGTTATTGCTGTGACAAGAATGAGCAATGGGACATAGTCTAGAGACCTAAGGTTCTAAAGTCACTTGTTGGCAACTCCGTACTTCCTATTGCTCTGGTTCAAACCTTGGAGTCATCCTTGAGACCTTTCTCTTCCTGCAGCCACATCCAATCCATCAGGAAACCCTGTTGGCTCAGCCTTCAAAATATACCCCAAATCCACCCATTTCTTACTACATCCACTGTGGCCATGCTTATTTTGACCACCATTATCACTTGCCTCTGGTTACTTCAATACATTCTTAGGTGATCTTCTAGCTTAAAGCGTAAATCAGTGTTTCACTCTGTTTGGGCAGCTACGACAAATGTACCACAGATTAGGTGGTTTATAAACAACAGAAATTTCTTTCTCACAGTTTTGGAGGCTGGGAAGTCCCAGATAAAGGCTTCAGCAGATTCAGTGCCTCGTGAGGGCCTACTTCCTGGTTCAAAGACAGCTGCTTTCTCGCTGTGCCCTCACATGGGGGTGGGGGGGATGGGGGGAGCTTCCTGGGGCCTCTTTTATAAGGGCATTAATACCACTCATGACCTAATTACCTCCTAAAGGCCCTATACTCTAACACCATCACATTTGGGATTAGGTTTCTACAGACGAATGTTGTGGGTGCGGAGCACAAATCCTCAGTCTATAGCAGTCATATTCAAAAGCCCCTAACCACCTTAAATGGTGTTGCCATATAGAGAGCACTCAGTAAACATCTACTAAATAAAAAAAATAGATTTGCCTTTCTCCTTTTTTCCTCCCAAGGAACTCAGGGTTCCTCTTTGCCACCCAATATGTAGGGACCTCATTCATTAATTCAACAAACATTTACTTATTGAATGCCTACTATGTGCTCTGAAGGCCTGAGGTAAGGACCCCTTTGCCTGCATGGCTGTGGAACAGTGAGTGGGGGCTCCATAGGCTCACACAGATGGCCTGAGTTTTATCCCTTCTCTATGAGGCCCCTCAATAGTCCAGGTCTGAGAGTGAGAGACATGCTTTCAGAAAGGGTGTCTCTTAATACAGAGTGGGACAACAGCACCTGTTACCACAATTTTAACTACAACCTAAAGCTGAAAGCCTATACAATATCTTGTTCTCGGGTGGATACTCTGTGGGCCTCTGTCTGTGCTCTCATAGGTGGAGCCTAAAGCTGCACACATGGGGCTTCTGGTGCCAAGGACAGTTCAAGGAAACACACAGCTCAGGCAGGAACTGCCGCAGCCCCATCGTTTCTTCCCTGTTCCTTTGCCCTAAAGTGCAAGTGGGCATACTGCATGTTGGAGGAAAAGAACACAGTCAAGAGGCAATCTCGGTCTTGAAGATCAGAGTAAGTTTGCAGATACAGTCTAAGTGCCACATGCCACATATACTCCAAATACTTGTGGCACATCGTTCGCCCCAGTACTCATGAAAATTGTCCTAGGTTATTGAGATCACATACACCAATGTCTGGTTATCTTCTGATAAATCTAATAATGCCTCATGTATCCCGCTGGTCCACAAAAGAAAGACTTACAGGTAACTAAGCTGATCCCCTAAAGTGTCAAAATATATACATTGGTAAACTCTTCAGCTTTGAAGACACCTCTGAGTTTAGTCCAAATCCTTTATACCATCTAGCCCAGAGATTTACAACTTCAGCACTATTGATTTTTTGAAGCAAACAATTCTTTGTTGAGGGGAAAGAGCTCTCATGTATGCTGTAAAATCTTTAGCAGCATTTCTAGCCTCTACCCACTAAATGCCAGTAACACTCCTCCCCATGGGATGTGATAACTGAAATGCCTCCAAAATGTACATTGCCAAGTGTATCCCACTTGAGGGACAAAAATCTCCCATATTGAGAACTAGTGATCTAGTCTAAATTCCTCATTTTACAAATGAGTGGACAGAATTTGATTTCAAAGCTAGGGTGTGGCTAAATAGGGACCTACTAATGGAAATGGCACTGACACCATCTACCCTGCTACCCATGCTAGAAGATTGGGTATTATTCTTGACTCCCCTCCCTCAGCACATATTCACAAGGTCCTATCAATGCCATTGCTAACTCTTTTTCAAACCCATCTTCTTTCCAGTGATACAGCCACTCTCTTAGACTAGGCTTCCATTTTTGTTTACCTGAGTCACTAAAACAGCTACCTAACTACACTCTGTTTCTAATCTTGCTCCCTCCAGTCTCTTACCCACACTGTAGCCCGAGTAAATGCTCTCAGTTTTAAAAAGTGATTCATGTTACTCAGTAACTTAAAACTCTTCAGTGGCTTCTCATTGTCTTTGTGAAAAATGGCAAATATCTTAACCTGTTATCTGATACTTGCCCATCATTCCCTTCCCACTGAATTACTTGCATTTCCACAAATATGCCATATTTATTTTTGGTCTATCATATGTGATGGTCCCTCTGCATAGAACTATTCATCCCCACTTATTTTTGTCTGGTTAGTTTTTTAACATAGATAACATATTTTCCAGGAAGCCTTCCCTGAATGCTTGTATCCAGCCTAAGTGCCCCAAACATTCCCCCCACCGTGTGGTCTCTTAGCATCCAGTCAATTCTCTTCTCACCCTGCACTTTAATCACCTGTTCCCCTTGTCAGTTTCTCCCACTAGAATGTGATCGCCAAGGTGGCATGAGTTACATCTTGTTCATCATTCTATCCCCAGTGCCTGGCACATAGCAAGGTGCTCAATTCATATTTCATGAATGAAAGAATCAATGAAAGAAATGAGATTTTTGAGTCTGTATTTTTTTAACAACTTTCTGCCTTCCTTAAAAATTACATACACACAGAGGTCTATGCTTACTTACAGAGAAATACCTAATATTATTTATTTATTTTTCTTCCTGATGACTTAAAGAGTCATCATTAAGCATAGTGCTTTCATGTAATGCCTTTAAGGACTCTGAGGACAGGTCCTACTATTTGCCTTGGTACTCAAAGGTCCCAGATAGCTGAAGGTTTCCATTCTTGGGTCTTTTCAGTGATCAGTTACCACTTGCGTGTCATCTCTTGCAGCTATCAGCATGACTGACACGAATAACCTAGTGATATGTGGCAGAGTCCTGTCTCTGTTCCCTTTCTATTTTGCTCTATCTAATCTGCTGTAGACAGGGAAAGGAAATAGCCAGTTTTGCTAGACTGGTATACAGAATAAGGCTGCATGGGCACAGGGTAAGGGTAAAGGAGTTTTCTTCCTGTGTAAGGGGTGTGACCACTAGGGCATGGAGCAGCTATTTTGACCACTTGCAGTCCTTTGTACAGCTTCTGTACTTCTCAGCTGCACTCCAAGGAGGAGAAGTTCCCTGAAAGGCAACTGTCTAATCACCTCCATTACCCCCATAGCTGGGGGCCCACACCCTGTTTGTTAGAGTCAGAATGGGCCTCTCAGGATTCCATTTCAGGCCTGGTCAAAGCTGCCTCAGATCAGATCTCCAACCTTGCCCTTTGACTCTTTGGATCTTCAACCAAGGCCCAAAGACTTATTTTTATTCTGTCCCTACCATGTACACACAGAAAAAAAGATAGGTATTATTTGTGATTGCTGCAAATGCAGATTTAAAGTTTGCACAAGTTTATGGAATGTGGATACAAAAAAAGGGAGGCTGCCTTCAGAAGAAAAATCTGGCAGGCAGTGGCATATGAAGAATGTGTGTCAGCCAGCCTGGGAAGGCAGCCTAGCATATTGATGAAATAAGCCACTGAATAAACAGATACTTAACTCCAGAGATCAGAACAGTTGTCCGGATGGAGATGCTTAATTGCATGAGCGCATTTCCTGCTGCAAACTCCAGGATCACACCTCATCTTTCCCCAGAGGCAGCTGTTGGGCAGGGAGGGGCCTCTGGTGTGCTCAGAGCTCGTGAGAAGTCACCTACCAATGTGTGTACCTGAGTGTGTGGTCTGTGTAGCATATGACAGGTCTGCATAGGATGGGATGATGGTGTTGATGGTAATTACACTTATTATTATCTTACCTTTTCTGAATATTGTACTTTTCAGAGTACTGTCATCCTATTATTTCCTCTTTCTCAAGAGGAAACCAAGATACAACAAAAATAAGTTGCTTACTCAAGATCCCATAGCCAAGGAAGAGCAGAGCTGAACTATGACTCAGGTGTGCTGATGCTCATTTACTTTCTATTCAATTACATTGCCTCAACTGTCATAACTTCTTGATATTATTTAATGACCAAAGGAGAGAAGCCTCTCTGTCTCCTCCAGGAAGTTGAAAATACCTGCGTGTTACTGCAGGTCACAACTCATAGCAGAATGTAAGTTTCCGAAAGGGCATCAGAGGTGAAGGAAAGAAGGGGGCTCTTTAATTCAATAGGTGCTCTACTGTACCCGAAGAGACAGAAACCTCCCGAACAACCACAAGAGCTTAGCCAGGAATGCTGACTCGATCAGAAGAGGCATCTGGCTTGAAATAAGGAGGGAAGGAGGACCTTAGCTTGGGTTCAGAGATAGCCATGATGGAGAGGACAGAGTAAGTCCTTTCCCCAAGTCAGATGAGGCTGGGCCTATTGCCATGTAGTTACAGTTTGTACCTTCCTAATATCCTCTACTTAGGGAGGTAGCATGGGGTTAAAGAAAGAGCATAGAGGTGAAAGGTAAAATATCTAGGACAAAACTGAGGAGCATTCAAGTCAGAAAGGACATTAGAGGTCAGACTGTCTCATTTGTGGGTCAGACAGATCTCTGATATGAACATTAAACTCCCTGGGTAACTCTGTCTACCTTGAGTCAGGTGACCTTCCCAGGAAGTCTGTAGACTTATCATATTAAGTAACTTGAACAGGTACCAAAAAGTATTTCACATTGGTGGTTTGAAGGCCTTAATCTGCAGTGGCTAAATCCCTACATAACTGAGTGTCTTCTAACCAGAGGAATGAAAACCAGCAGAAATAAGTTGCAAATGTCTGATCCTGGTACCTTGGCTTGGGAAGGCTGATATGAAATGACTGATTTCCTACAGCTCTTAAGATAAAGTATAAATAAATTAACATGGCTTTTTCAGGACCTGGTCCCAGCCTGTTTCTCTAAACTTCTCTCACACCTCTTTCTGCCTTGTATTATGTGTCTCAACCAGACTACTTTTCTTCTAGGTTCCTTTAAAGGATCAACCTCTCTTTTGCCTTTGGACTTTTGTGTTTGCTGTTTCTTCTGCCTGAACTCTCTTCCCACCCCAATTATGTCCCCTTGGCATACTTCTACTGATCCTTCAGGCATCAGCTTGAAAGTATTTTCCTCTGAGAAACTTTTCCTGACCCTACCCTGGATGAGGTACCTCCTTCATGCCCCTTCACACAGTGACCTACTCACCATCATATATCCTATAGCTTATATATCCTCTACACTGATTGCAATGGCAAGTAACCTTTACCAGATTGTAAGCCCCATGAGGGGCTCTGCCACTGCTGTGTACTCATGCCTAGCACAGTGTGTGACAGGCAGTCAATATGCAGTAAATATTGCTTGAATTGAATTAGTATCAACAATAAATTGAACTCAAAATATGTGTTATGTCATAAAACATCAGTGGAAGTAAAATGCTAGTCCATACCAGCAAAGAATCTAGACTTTGTTTCACCTAGTTTTGTTCTCTTTTTCCCATCTGCTGGCCATTTTATTATTTATATTTCTTTTTGCTATTAAACTTTATTTCTATGTCATTTTCTGCTCTCTACTGCTTCCCAATTTCTGATCCTGCAGATGCTGAGAGATGTCTCTGTCATTTCTCTTGCCCTCCCCAGCAATGATCCATGCTCTGGGACTATTCTTTACCCTTTGTACTCCCACTATCAAACCCCTCATCAAAAAAGATGCATCTTCTTTCCCCAGACCTCAGTGAGATATTATATTGGAATGTAGTCCTAAGTTATAACATCATGCCAAGATGCTGATGCCCAACCCAAAAATTGCTTTAAGTCTTAGGACTTCCAAACTGAATATAAACAATTCATTTCTGAAGCCCCAGTGCATTTAAACAATCCATTTCTGAAGCTCCAGTGCCTTAAGCCAGAGAAATAAACCTGTGATATTGGAATTTAAGTTTGGGGGGCTTTAGGTTTGTGAATGGGTGCTAGTGGGGAGTGGTGGAAGAGAAAATCCAGGTCAGTCACATTTATTTATTTGGGAGGAGCTCACAACCTCTGCTAAAATCAACTTTGCAACTATTGAATAAAGTGGATTTCCAGTACTCATGTTCTTCCTGTTCCATTCAGTTCGACTAGTCCTACTGAGTCATACTGAGAGGGCCAACACTAGTGTTTCCAAAGCAACAAATACTCATGCCTCTATAATGGTTAACTAAAGCAAAGTCCCTTACTCATCAGAAATGATTTTGCTCCCCCTCCCTCCTCACACACCTCCCTGAAAAATACCCTCATGAGTGCCTCTGAATCCCCATCTAGCTGTGTACCTCACAGTGGTCAGCTCCTGAATGTCCTGCTTATGGGTCAATCCTCAACCTGCTGAACAGTTTGTGTTTAATATGGAAAGTGCATTATATTTATGCCAATGGTGCTGAAGGTTAATGGTGCTTCAGATAATGAGCTTTTATTTAAAAAAACACAGCAGCAAAAACAGGAGCATCTGAAATTAAAGGGCATTTCACAAAGTGCAATTGGGCAGGGAGCAGGTGTCTGTTTTTACAGTGAAACTATGATTCGACTTCTGTCTCTTGCTTATTTATCCTCTGAATAGTTATACTTAGGATGTAAATATCAGACACTTGCTACTGATTGGTCCTACTCTGGCATAAGGGTGAGTATAGGGCTCCTGGCATTTATGGTCAACTGGCAAACTGCTGTAGACTCCTGCACATGACACCACAATAAGTAGGGAGTTTATCTCACAGGTGACCCCATGATTTCCCAATGCATGTCCCTCTTGTCCTTGATTTAAAAGCAGCTGTTCTCTTGGGACTAATTTCAATGCAGATAGCACGTTCCCCTGGAGACCCTCCAAGCATTCCATCGAAGAAATGATGATTCATCTCTTAGTTTCCCTGCAATCAGAAGGGTGACAGAACCTGGCAGAGCTGATCGTTTTCCAACTCATGCTCTCTGGCATCAACTGGGCATTTGCTGCCAATCTGCAAACATTTAATTGTCTTCATTGACTTCCAAGTGTTCCCATCACAATCTGTTTCAGAGCTGATCTCCCCTTAAGTTTCAAACTCACTTCTCTCCCACCTCCATATAATGTTGCCTCTGGGCAAATAACTTTTCTTCCTACTTGGGAAGACAAAAAGCTGAATTGAGATTTGAGATAAAAGAAGGGAGGCAAGGTAGGTTGCAGAGTATACTTTGTGTTTTTACCATGCAACTTTAGGAGAAATCCAGCTCAGGCCTTGAGATGGTATTTCTGCATGTGTAGAGACAAGGATCTGAGATGTGATAGGATGACTAACCATTCTGGTTTTCCTGGGAGTAAAGGGTTTCTTGGGACACAGATTTTCAGTGCTAAAACCAGGACAATCCCAAGAAAACCAGGATGGCTGGTTACCTCATATGTGGGTAATGGTCTGAGTGAGCCTATTGTGAAGGGCACTATAACCCCACCAGTAACCCCAGTCACCATGGACCCTTAAGCTATGTGTATTATAATGAAGCTTAGCCAAAACTTTCCTTATCAGAAGATTCCCCTGACCATCTTTATGATCTCATTTCTTACCACTCTCTCCATTCCACCCCCACCATACTGACCTCTCCTTTTCTCAACCACCTCAAATATAGTGCATGCTGGGACTATTCTCTTTGCCTGAGAAAACAGTCCTTCTCTAGATCTTAACATGGCTTCTTCCTTTTCATCTTTCAAGTCTTGACTCAATTTTCAAATCATCAGAGACCTTTCCTAACCATTCACTGTGGTCCTCTACTTCTTCCCAGTGTCTTGCATGTTATCTTTATTTTCTTCATAGTGCTTAGCACTGCTGCAAATGATCTTATTGATCTGTTCAATTGTTCATTGTGTGTCTCCACTACTAAATGAAAATCCCATGATGGCAGGAACCATGGCTTTCTTTTTACTGCTCTATTACCAGAACCCATAAAAGAGTAGCCAGAGCTCACTCTACCTGTTGAGTGAATAAACAAATCCAAGCGCTGTACACTGCAAGATTCCACATCTTTGGTGGGACATTACAAAAGTACTATCTAAGATATCATAGCTCCAGTATTAGGGCCATATCTGAGTAACTTCTCAGAAGGACATTTGTACAAAGAGGATCTGAATGTGTCTTGCATATATTCTCTGGATCTTTGATGGTAGATGTGGAAGACAAAAGAGGAGAATATAGTTACTTGGGAATAGCATACATTATTGGTGGAAGGTGGTTGTCAGAGCTGGGAAATGGAGAAAGAAGGAGAATTTTACCTCCTCGGAGAGAATGGTTCAGCAAAAAGACTGGCCCTTCAGTTGGAATTGGTGGTTGTCATGAGTAAGTATAAATTCATCATACCTAAGGATAGTATCTCCTGTTACCATAAATTTCAGTTAACCAGAATGGGAATATAGTTGAAAGTGGGGAGAGAAGGAAAGAGACTAGGGACTTAATAGGAGTCTTATGCACATTCGTGAGGCCCAAACTCTTCTCATGGAAGGTATTCCATGAGACTTCCCAGACTTGGCAGAGGAACCTATCCCCTGGATCGAGAAGGTAGAGTGTGAAGGTTGAATTACAGGTGGGGTAAGAAGGCAGCAGAGGGCACTGTGAGATTGTGATAGAAAACTCTTGGAGCTGCCTCTGAAGAGGAAGCTATCCATTCAGTCATAATGCAGCCCAGAACATTCAGTCTTGAAATAAAAATGAATAGAAAGCAAATTATTACGTTGTGTTTTGAACTTTCTGGAGATTGAAGCCAACAAGTAAACTGTAAAAAGTTTTCTATCCCCATGGGTAAGACTGAGGGGGTTAGTGAGAAAGAAGCAGGGAATAGCTAAAAACAGAGACCCTAGGGATTAGACTAGAAGCAGTGAGACTGTTAGCTGATCTTTTAAAGCTATAAACTAAAACAGTTGTTAATTATGTGTGGTGTGTGTGTGTGTGTGTGTGTGTGTGTGTGTGTGTGTGTGTGGTATATATATACCACTTGTCCTTTTTTTTCGATTGTAATTGTAACTTATCTGGGGAAGAATCTAGTCCCTATGCAATTAGGAAAATAAGCTCTTAAGCAAATTTTTGAGTGATTCTTTGTGTGAGATTACATGTGTGTGTGTGTGTGTGTTTAAGTGTTGTATTTTCTTCCTTTGTTACTTGCTGGCTAATTCAAGCTTAATTTGATTTAGAACTAAAGGTTTTCTTCCTTTCATTTTTTTTCTGTTTCTCCTCTGCAATAGAGAGATTACTCTGCTTCCCCAGGCCATAAATAACTCCAGAGACACGAGAATAAGACATACTATTATGAATTGGGTTTTGTAACTATCTCAAATGACTCATTGTACCTATCAGGTTTAATGAAATGCCTCTCTATTTTTTAAGCATAGAGTAGGAAAAATGGCACAAAATTACTGAGAGGAATGGAATGAGGGAACTCACTTATCATAATATTCTTGTGAACAAAAGGCCAAAGACAAATGTTGAAAGGAGTTTTAGAAACGGAATAAGAAAACAGAAGGCAGCCATATATAGCAATATAGTATGAGGATGGAGGAAGGACAAAAGGTTCAAAGATCTGTCAAATGAAAATAAACAGAGTCAAAGTAAATACTTAAACTGGATATTTTATGGTCAGAAAGCTTTCC
Source organism: Manis javanica (assembly GCF_040802235.1). Taxonomy (NCBI): domain Eukaryota; kingdom Metazoa; phylum Chordata; class Mammalia; order Pholidota; family Manidae; genus Manis; species Manis javanica. Next base: position 102,966,517 of record NC_133174.1, on the reverse strand, counting down.
TCTTAGGACTATTCTGATCTAAGGTGTTTTGGGAAACAATATAAACCATGGTTGTCTGGAGTCAGTGTTGCCTTAGTGTTTCTACAGTTTCTTCTCTGTGTTCTATTATCTCACATTTGAAAAATCCTAAAGAACATACCCTTTGTATGAATCCTTATACTACAGATTTAGGTCTTGAAAGTGGGTTCACAAATGGAATTTAGCACTTTGAGATCTGAGCTAGAGAAGGAAGACTGTGTCTACAATTTAAGAACAGCCTGTGTTAACAATCCACAACTTGACTGAAATGGACCTGGAGGAGGCTGGGGTGGAGTCAGTAATGGAAGGAGTCAGAGGATAAAGAGGACCGGTAGGAGAAGTATCCGCAAAAGGATGAGCAATGAGTAGGCTATGGAAAATACAAAAGACAGAACATGGTTCAGACAGTGAGACTGAGACAGAAGAGGCTTAATTTATACAATTCATGTGAATAAAAGGACTAAAACAGGGTGCTTACATAACAAATATTTCTTCCTTGCTATTGCTAGAATTGTGATTATTCTGCATTAAGTGTGGATGAGAGCCTCTGGACTTCTCTATTTTCCTAAAGAACTCCACTCTGATTTAGTAAATACTGCTCCCATTTGTTTTGAAAAATTGTAGCTTTCAAAGCGTGCATTAGTTCTGATCAGGGGGAACATATATGCCTGTATCAGGAAACTGTGATATTGTGGCATCTGGGAAGATAACTTCAAAGAACTCCAAACATGCTTCATTAGAGAGCCTGGATTTCAATGTCTGTCATAATGGCCAGCCAGTGTTAGCCAAGGGAGAACTGTCATAAGCACCAATTAAGTAAAAAAAGATTCTTGCTTATTTTTCTTTAGTCCTAATCAATTGGAGGATGAAAGAATAGAAGTATAAGAGCCATTAGGAATAGAGAGGGATTACCTCCGACCCCCACCCACCCCACCTCTCCCCCCTTCCCAACTGCAGATCCTTGAGCTACGGAACGGGAAAACATAGGAAACTGAACTTTTACTCTACATTGGATAGACTCTGTTAACTAAAAGTGTCTTAATATTCAAAGGGAAGCTATCTTTATGACTGAAAGTACCTGAAAAGCTATATACTCTTCCCAGGGGTCATTGTGAAACAAGAAAGGGAGATTCTCAGTAGCATAATTTAAGACAATGAGGAGTGAAAAAACAAAGCTGTTTCTTGTTCAGACCTCTTCAAGTCACGGTTATTAGTTGTTAATTAACTTGTTATAGATTCTAATCATCTTCATGAAAAATAAGGCATTCCTTGTATTTAACTAAGAGGTATAGTTCTATATATTTGGTATATTATAGACCTGTTATTTTCACTAACTAAAAATAGACACTGTGGTTGCCCTTTCCAGCAGCCATACTCCATTCTTCCAGCAATGATGCCCTAGTAGCCCTTTGAGTAATGTACTCCTCCTTGACTTTCAATCAATATGGTTTGAATGGGGTTGATTCCACTCCCTAAATCCAGAGATGGGGACTGATTGATCTAAAAAAATCAGCAAATCTCATTCCCCCCTCACCAAAGTGATTAGTTTAATGATGAGCATTTAATGTATGCCAGTTATAGAGACTGAATGGACTAATGCAGAAATACTGGAAGAAATTCTGTCTTTCTCCTATATATATTACAGGGAAAGTAAGAGGTCTGGAACTGCAGCAGCCATCTTGCTACCATGAGGTGGGAGAGGTTAGAGCTACCAAGTGTCTATCAAGTGGAATATGAGAATGCAGCCAGGGCTGCAGAAGTCAGAGTAGGAGGACAGAAAAACTCGGTTGTCAGTGATGGTGTTTGAGCTGCTGGACTGAGCTTTGCTTATTTCTGCAATTTTAAGTTATATGAGGCACTGCTGCATATTCCCTTTATTATACAAACTACATTGAGTTTTCAGTCACTTAAAACATAAAGAGTTCTAATGCATAAATCAGTTTTATCTTGGTTTCTTTCTACAAAACTGGCCAGTTGGCTTTGACAATGTTATATCTGCCGTGTAAGTGTGATCACCTGTTTTACAGATGAATCCTAGAATTAGCTGAAAGTAAGTTTGGATGAGTGGGTGGAAACCTATTCCATAACTACAAATAAAAATGTGCAGCACAAGGCACATGCTCAAGGCTTATGAACAGTATTGATGGTATAACCAAAGAGCTAATTACTTTCCATTATTTTGGAGCCCTGGACATGAGAATCAGTTCATATTTTAAATGGTTGTCTTAATCTTCCTGGTGATTGCTATGAGCACCTGAAGTTATGTTGTACATCACTATTTGAAAGGTCCTTAGTAAGCTTGTTTAGTACAACCACTTTGATTTACACATGGGTAAACTGAGATCCAGAGGGAGGACGATTAGCCCACAGAGTTAGTAGCCAAACATCACACACTGATTTCATCTGTGTTGTTTGTATATTGACATCAAACCCCAGTGTTGTTTGCATAGCCATGTATAAGCTCCTTGCATATATAGATGATTTGTTTACTAGGAAAGTTGCCATCAATGCAACACAGTTGATATTTAACCTACATGCTGCCATTGAAGACAGGCAGATATTGATTTGAGCAGAGTACAGAATTGCTTTAATCCTATATGTGCCAGTGAAGTGGGCATCAGTCATTTTTACTTGCCCAACATCCTCTTTTCTGATTAAAGAGCCTACCTGTTCCTTTTGGCTTAATCATTCCTCCCAGGTCCAGAAATGGGCAAATAACCTGGGATTGGCCAATAAAAGGACAATATCCTCCTGGCCACAGTGATTGGCTTATATCCAAACCAGTTGAATCAGAGAAAATTCTGTGACACTTGTATAAATTATTAGACATGAGGAATTTGTTGTTTTTATTCATTTGTTTTGTTTTTGCTGATGTTGTTATGCTAGTAGATGTAACTTTAGAGATGCTGAAAGTCTTCTTAATCAGTTTGTTGGGAATAGCTTCTAGCACAAAGGAAAGCAGCACTGAGAGGTGACAGAGATTTTTAAACATATCATTTGAATTTCCCGCTCCAGTTAGCCTTACTCCTGAAACTTTCAGGTACCTGACGTGATATAGTCTCCTTTCTTGATTAAACTACTTTGAACTATGCTTTCTGTAAGGAAAAGAGCCCTCATACAGACTTTTATTTCTCTCACATCCATAGATTGCACATACAGTAGATATGGGTTGTCATGTAGCCAAACTCTCCTTGTTTGAAATTATCCACATAGTCTTAGTCCCTAATGAAAGGGTAGCGGTAATGTTTTGGATTGGAGTGAACACCAGGAGTTACCAAACAATAAGATACATTGAGACAATCATTTTGACACAGTGATTGATTGACTGAATTAGCTATAAGATCATCTCAAATTGGGCCAGATTGGTACCATGCAAGGCAAAGTCTCTTATAAACCATAGTTACAGGAAAGCATAGAAAGCATGAATAGAGAAAGTTAATCTGTAAAGAGAAAACAGTAGAATAGAGCCACTCCCCACCTTTACCTTCTAATATAACTTCCCGTTATGATTTATATTAGCCTGAGCGGGCTTCTGTTCTTTAGAACCAACTGCCCCTTTCACCCTCAGATCCAAGCACTATGCCAAAGGGTGAGGAAAGTTCATCATACACCTACACAGACTAGAGGAAATAGAGCTAAAAGGATAAGATTCTGGTTTTCTCTATAGCATGAATTTTGAACATAGAGAAGAAGGCGTGTTAGACTTAAATTTGAAGCCTTAAATCTGTGGACTGGCTTCCTTGGGCATGGAGCTAGGGAAAATCTCCCCCACAAGTGTTTATCACAGTGTTTAAATTACCATCTCAATTATTCTGTGTGTACACATCAATGAGCACTGTGCATATCAATGAATGAACTCTGTGTGTATTCAGCAGGCTACTGTGCTAACATCAACATCTAGATCCAGTTCCCATTTGATGGGCACCTTTCCAGCTAGTTTTAAATGGTTTAGGGGATTATGTCTGAGATGCAAGGGAGAGCAGATGATTCTCATTGTCTTACATGAAGTAGTTTTAAATAGTCTGAAAATGAATGTCCTCTGTGGTATTATTCTCTTCCTGGTCTGTTCTCCAGCTGGACAGAATAAGCAGGCCAAATGCTCCTGGAGAGAAAAAAGATCCAGAGATTCCTGGCAGGAGAGAAGAGTCAAAGCAGGCAGTCACCTTCTATGGAATTCAGGTTCCCCAATGAACTCATGATCATCTTCCAGGCTACTGGACAAGTACCCAGTCAATCCTTAAGATGATCCTACCCCAGTGCAAAGAAAACTAAACATAATGGAATTCTGGATGCATTTTGCTCGCTACCCCTCTTAAATTCTTTTCTCATGTAGTCCATAGGACCAGTGAAAGACTGGAAATAATGAGAAGATTCCAGAGCTTAGTCAAACACTTTGTCTTTTACTCCCTCTTTTTCCTAACTTGAAGTAAAGAGGAGAAAGAGAGAGACAGAGACAGAGACCAAACAGGGGTCCTGGACACTGGTGATACTATTTTCTAGCCTGTGAATGTACTTATTTGGGTAAACTGCTGTCTTCCCTTCCTTGCCACTCCTCCCTCCCTCCTTGCCTTTTGTCCTCTCCCTAATAACAATTCAAAGCTCTGTTAAAAGAACTTACAAGCAGAGAAGAGGGAAGTGAATATTTTCCCCCTATTATCAGAAAAATAAAACCCAACATGATTTCCTCAGGTGAAGTCCTAGTTGTGTCATTCTAGCTGGAGAAGAGGAACAAGCCAACAACAAAGACTGGTACATTGTGACACCTCAGTCAGTGTTCGTCAGGTTATTGTTGTTATTATCATTATTATTATCATTAGTCTTAAGTGCTCACATCTGTAGTTCTGGACAAGATACCGTTGAAAACTTTGGTCATCCCATAGGGTCAACCTCAAAGAGATTTTAGCACCAGAATCTCAGGGTCTCTTGATTTATTAAAGTGCTTTCACATTTATTATCTCAGTTTGGTTCTGATACAAGTTTGGATTTGTAACTGGAATTTTTCTAAAAGGCAGTTTTCTAGCTAGGACAGTTATCAGAGTAAAATGCTATTGTACTGAAGTCATCCATTATCATTGCAGGAAGAAAATTTTGAGAAAGGGGAGGTGTCCTTCTTTAAAAGCACTAAACAGCTTTGTTGGCAAAGTTGAGAGATGCAGATATTTTTCACTTTTATCAATGAATAAAGACAACTCTAAGTACCAAGCAAAAATTGAGTAATGAACAGGTGTGGAAACCAATTCTATGGGACCCTATTTCTATTTTAATAAACACTCACATGGCATTCATTATGTGGCAGGCATATATGTGAAGGTTTTACAAATATTAATCCATTTATCTTCATAACAACCAAAGGAGGTTGCTTAGATACATTATATGGTCATGACCATTTTACTGTTGAGAAACTTAAGGTAATGATGAACTATACAAATAGCCCACCATGCAGTCAGTACACTGCAGAGTCTAGATTCAGGTCTAAGCAGCCTGGCTCCTGTCTATGCTCCATACCGTAATGCTGTGTTGCCTCCCTCACACAATTGCATCCCCTGGACAGGCTGCAATGTAGAACAGGGCAATGTTCTCTCAAGTTAATTCCCCTCTTAGTACTACCTTCTGAGCACCTATTGACTTCTGGAAAAAAAGATTCTGGGAGCAAAATTCTTCATACCTCAGTCTTCTCTGTCTAGGAGTTATAACTACTGGCCCAAGAGAAGCATGGAACTACTCCACAGTTAACCATGGTTGCTGTAAAGGCAGTAGCCAGAGCCATGGAACCAATTTTAGTTTCAGTACTAAAGCACTATCTTCTTTTCCTTTAACTGCTTAATTTTAAAAGAATCACTTGCCTTCCCTTTCCTGAACATCCATTCCACAAAACACCAAACCTCTACTTGATTCGCCAATTATTTCTTTGTTTCAATGAAAAAGATGGAGGGTTGGAGCTCTTTCTTTCTAAAGGTTATAAATTCCATCTTCAACTGGTTAGGCCACTTGCAAATGGATCCTGAAGCAGAAACAGGGCATTGCTGTGGAGTCAGAGAGAGGCTAGGATAATGCCAAGCACACAGAACAGATGGAGTCACATTCCTTTAAGGAAGGAAAACTACAAGTTGATATCAGAACTCATTATACATCCTTTATAATTCATTGTGTATAAATATTTAAACTGAATTTAATTCCTTTTTAAACAGTGTAGTATTTAAGGACATAGACTCTGGAGCCAGACTTCCTTGTTCAAATCTAATCCCTTTAATTAGCCTCAATGTTGCTACCTGTGCATTGCTTACCTGTTACCTCGAGCAAGTCACTCAACTACCTTATGCATCAGCCTCCTCATTTCCAAAATGGGGATATTAACAATACCTACCGATAAGACTGTTGTGAGAATTAAGCAAGTAAATATATATTTAAAAGTATTATAAAAGTGGCTGGCAGTAATAAGCATTATTTGCATTAGCTATAATTATTACTAATAGTAGCACTGAAAAGTAACACTAGGAGTTCTTAACTCTCCTTCCATCCCCAAACTCTCCAACATATGATTTATTCAGGACATGGACTTCACTTCACTTCTAAATGCCTTTAACCACTTCTTCCTTGTTTTCCGTCCATGATCAAACAGAAAAAAGGCAATACCACATACAGTCCTGCTAGAGTACATGCACAGATGGGAGCTCGACATATGGGAGCTACTTTAAGACAGTCTCTAGAAACACAGTACTGTACATTCAAATTCCATGTCTGTCTGAAAAGTAGAAAAGTATCACTTTATAATGGCAACAATCCACTCATGGTAGGTTTATGTCACTATCAGGAGAGAGACAGCTCTGTGACCTGTTACTTCTGTGTCTTTCTGGTTGTCTGCTTATTTGTTTCCTGATTTTTGCTTTTTGTTTAATGGAAAAAAAGAGAAAAAGAGACTAAAGGAACAGCAGGGCCCTCTAAGTGATCTGGAACACTAAAAACATAAACTAAAGTTATCCCTTTAATTAATTTTAACAATTAATGTGCAGTGATTATATAATTTGTCAATGGAGGAGGAAGAGAGCCCCTAACTGCCAAATGAATGAATCCATAGTCAACTGAACAAAATCCTTGCACCTGAAATAAATGTGGGACCATGTCCAATAAAAAATGTAGCATTTTAATAAAAACATAAGACCAGGACTTAAAAAAAAATGCTTGATATCAGCTAGTGAGATACATATCAAAACGTCTCTAGGTGTTGATTGTTTATACTTGATCTGTAAGATTAAATTTAGAATGCAGAATACTTACATCTTTTTTTTAAAGCCTGGCCAAACAATGCAGTTATTTTAATTATAAATAAAAATTTGATGTGCATATCTACAATATTTTTTAATATACACCTCTTTAACCAATATTTTTCATTAACCAACCAACTCCCTGTACTGATTGCAATTTTTTCCTTTTCTTTCTTTTTATTGAGGCATAGTTGATAAACAATATTATACAATATTATATTGGGTTTCAGGTATACAAACATAGTGATTCAACCATTATCTACATTATTAGATGCTCACCCTAACTAGTATAGTTACTATCTGTCAACCTAAGAATAATTCACTATATTTTCTCTGCTGTACTACCATCTCTGTGCCCAACTTATATTATGAGATTTTGTGCCTCTTTATCCTCTTCACCTATTTCACCCACACCCCAACCCTTTCCTCATGGTAGCCACCAGTCATTTCTCAGTGTCTATGAGTCTTATTGCTATTTTGTACATTTTGTTTTGTTTTGTTTTGCTTTAGATTCCACTTATAAGTGAAATCATATGATATTGGTCTTTCTCTGCCTGGCTTATTTCACTCAGCATAATACCCTCTAGGTCCATCCATGTTGTTGCAAATGGAAGGATTTCTTTCTTTCTTGTGGGTGAATAATATTCCATTGTATGTATGTTCCATAACTTCTTCATCCATTCAAGTATTGATGGATGCTTTGATTGCTTCCATATCTTGGCTATTGTAAGTAATGCATCAATAAACATAAGAGTGCATGTATCTTTTTGAGTCAAAGATTTTGTTTTCTTCAGGTAAATTCCTAGAAGTGGAATTACTGGGTTGTATGGTATTTCTATTTTTATTTTTTTGAGGTACCTCCATACATGCTTTCCACAGTGGATGTACCAATTTAGATTCCCGCTAACATGTAGGAGGGTTCCCTTTTCTCCACATCCTCACCAGCACTTGGTATTTCTTGTCTTTTGGATAGTAGCCATTCTGACTGTTGTAAGGAGATATCTCATTATGGTTTTAATTAGCATTTCATTGATGGTTAGTGATGTGGAGCAACTTTTCATGTGTCTGTTGGCCATCTGTATGTCTTCTTTGGAAAATTGTCTGTTCGGGTCCTCTGCCCATTTTTTAATTGGGTTATTTGTTCTTTGGTGTTGAGTCAAATGAGTTCTTTATATATTTTGGATGGTAGCCCCTTACCAGATATATTATTTGCAAATATATTCTTCCATACTGTAGGATGTGCTTTTGTTCTGCTTCTAGTGTCCTTTGCTATACAGAAGCTTTCTAGTTTGATGTAGTCCCACTTATTCATTTTTTAAGAAAGTTCAATCTTGATGAAAAAGTAAAGGTCACAAAACATTTCCAGGTTTCTATCTGTATGTAGTGTAAAACATATGGCTTAGAATTCAGTTCATGAAGCCATATGAATCAAGGGGCCTGATGTAAACTTACTGTAATTATAGGGGAATGATTAGGTGAGAAAAGAGTCTTGGATGCCAAATCTGTAAACTCAACAGAATAAAGTCACGGCAGATATTACAGCCACAGTTTGTACTTGCAATAGTTTGAAGATTGGTTAAGGAGTGATCCTAAAGTTTCACCACTGGTTAGCAGCAAAGGTAGGTATTAGACCAGACCTGTGACTCCACCCCTGCATTAGGTTGGAAACATCTCAGTAGAGGTCAGATTCTATGGCTTTTTATGTGGTGAGTAATGAGCCACTCAGTTCTACAGCAAATAATTTTACTAGTAGTCCTGCCTAAATAATCCATTTGGTCCTAAAGATAATTTCCAGTAAAAGGAACAGAATGTCTCAGATTCCTACTCCCCATCTCACATCTGCCCAGAGTCTTTCTTTGACTGTATCTAGTTCTGTCAGAACCCCATGGTCTGCTTCTCTCTAGGCCTGGACCTTGGCACACACAGGGAGTAGGTGAAGTTTGACTTGAACACTTCCTTTGTGTATCTCCTGTTACCCCTCCCTGGCTAGACCTTTCCTATCCTTTCAAGGCTCAGTTCAAGTTGCATATCCCTGGTGAAGAATTCCTTGACCATTCTGGAAGTAGTATCTCTGCTCTTCTTACTCTGAGAACATATATTTGTACTTTTATAACAGTTATCACATGTCTTAATGATGGTGGTGGTACTGTTGGTGGTTGTGGCAGCTAAAATTTGCTGAGTAGTTCCTTGTACTAGAGGCTTTTCATGAATTATCTCGCTCTTCACCCCTGCCCTCTGAGGTAGGTTCTTTGTATCTCTTTTTGAAGATGAAGACACAGGTTCAGAGTGTTTAGATAACTTGCCCATGGTCACATAGATAGTAAATGGCAGAGCCAGAATTCAAACAGGTTTTTTCTGTCTCTGGCTTTCAGGCTTTTAACCACTATACCATTGTTTCTCAGATCACAGGCATTAAAATCACCCAAACATAGGTTGCTAGGTTTTACCTTAAACCTTTTGAAGGACAATCTCTGAGAAGGAAGTCTGGGAACCTGAATGTTTTCTAGGCCCTTGGAGGTTCAGATGCTCACTGAAGTTTGTGAGAACCACTGCGATAAAAACTCTCCTGGAGCAACTCCCTTGAGTTTATACAGGTTTTCATGTTTACAAAGCTCCTTGATATACATTATTCCTTGCTGGCTACTACTATATATGACCCTTTGTATTTCTGGTTTTTGTGTTTTGTCTCCTGACTAGAGTTTAAGAGACAGGGTTTTTCTCTGCATGGACTGCTCACTGCATAACTCAGTACATTGTACACATGCATGGTTTTAAGTAAGCCTGCTCTTTCATTATGAGTGCTAGATGGTATTTGTTGTCTCAGAGAAGATGCCATTCTATGCTTCATACTAAAAGGAGTGCTGTCACTCCCTGTATCTCTCGATAGGAACCACAAAGAGTGGTTTTAATTTCAAGCACTTCTGTTTGGCCCATTCCATTAATAAACAGGGTGTTGCAATGGTGTGACCTTTCTGTCTTCACAGGGAGAATGGCATTTGATTGAGTTCATCACTAAGATTTTCCTTCCTTTTCTGGATGTCTTTCTCTAATCACTGGTCCCTTGCCACTGCCTCCCAGGGAGAAATATGCTTACAGAAGGAGCTAGAGATTGTGGTGGGCTGATGAAAGCTGGGCCAAAGAAGGACTACTATATTAGATGACAGATATGAAGAGTATGCCTTTGGACAATAGTGATCAAACATTAAGATGGCAGCCACAGTTTTAAGTCTTACGTTAGAAAATTTTGTTTAAAAATAATATACATTTTCAAGTAAAAATACAAGATTCTTATTATAGATTACTTGGAAAATATTAAAAAAAGCAAATGAAACATTCATGAGTTACTCCATCATTCTAACAGAGCCATTGTCAACATTTTTATATATAGTCTTTTAGACTTTTTCTGTGCAAGCTTGTGTGTGTGCATGTGTGTATGTGTGACACACATATTATGTAAAAAATGGAATGATACTGTATACAAGGTTTTGGATCCTGACTTTTATAATATCAATAATATACCATGAGAATTTTCCCTATTTCATTAAATATTCTTATACAAAATATGATGTTGGAAAACTTTATAAAGTGGTTAAATTAAATTCTTTTCTTGCTTTTTAAAAAAGTCTAATGACTACCATGACTTGGTCAAGGATTACTAAAAAATAAGACAGGCAAAGAAGAACCAGAACTAGGGGCCAAATTAGACTGGTGGGCTTGTGGCTAATAGTCTCACTAGAAGCCCACTGGGACTTATACCCAAGTAAGTCATAAGGATGAAGAAGGAGGGAAACAGTATCCAGGGGATCAGAAGAAACAACATAAGCAAAATTCCATTACATTATGATAAAATTACAGTATGTGGGCTGTAATAATCTATATGGGAATAATACTCAGAGAGGTCCAGATCAGTTGGAGGCCCAGCATAGGCAGAGTCTGAGGTCAGGGATCAATGCCCAGTAAGCTAAATGAAAGCAGGAGGGCAATGTGGAGTCAGGGTGTGCAAACACAGGTTTGGGTTGGTATTTAAGACAGAGATAAACAAATAGTTGGGGAACAGAGGGAGACCAGGCACAGGGACTCAGGATTTGGGTCAGAAGCAGACTGACACAACAGTGTGACAACCAGTCCTTGGAGAGGGGCTGTCTGGACATTTAGCAGTCTTGCTGAGGGCAAATAAGAGTACAGTAAGAACTCTATATAGTCCGGGAATTGCATTCAAGAGATTGCACTCCAGAGCACTCTCAGAGCTATGACAGTGACCCCCATAGATGCTCTACTTACTGACTGAGGGCAAGAAGATTCAGTCCATCACTGGGACCATCAGCAATCACTATCTAGCAATGGACAGAAGAAAAGGGCAAGAGACTGGGCAGAAGATGCAGAACAGCTTTTCACAGAACTTAAATAAAACATGAAAATTGCCATTTCTGTGGTCAAAAACGGTCAAATATTGCTTTTGTACAGCTTAAATCATATAAATCATTGGTAAAAGAGGTGGGTGTCAGGGTAGAATGGGGTTGGTAGAGTGTAGGAACATGGATTCATTGGGGAGTTTGGGACATACAAAAGGAGAATGTGCCACTGTGCCCTAAAAGAACTTATTCCTTTTTGAAGAAAAATGAAACAGAAGAAAAGATGGTCATTTTTCTAGTACTTAGGAATAGAGCACCATAGCCAGTGAGCATGTAGGAATTCACAGAAGGGAAGCTAGAGATCAGTATTGGCTAGAGTGGCTGAAGAAGGTTTCCAGATGGAGGGGAAAATAAAAAGTAGGAAAGGTTTGGATACAAAACATAAACAAGGGATAAGGTACCTCTGATCATCAAGTTTTCTACCAATTCTGAATATGCTTTCCAAACTAGTGTTCCTCAACCTAGATTACAATGAGAACCAGTTTATCCATCCTAAAGAATGTTCTTCAATACACTAGTCCTGAGATGCTTCATTTAAAAAGATATCCAGAGTCAAAGGTGGGAAGTACTGCAATTTCCTCTTGGGTATTGACAATGCACATTAGCATCATAAACTCTTGGAAAAGCCCTGCAACAAATAAAAAATCAGTTCTAACATTTTTTAATCCAGCATTTCTTCAAACAGCTTGGTCATGGAAACTTTCGGTTGAATAAATGCTTATGAAAGTTCCATGATGCTAGTGTGCTACAGAACACACTCGGGAAACCATTACTACAGAAAAGTAAACAACTTAAATTCTCTGTCAAAATCTCCAAAAATGAGAGATAAGAAAACAGGGTGAGGGTCACAGTAGTTAAGGACCAACTGCTGTCACTAAAGAAGGAAAGGGAGAAGAAAATGAACACAAAGCATTTTAAAGGATGGTCTGTCTACAGAGCCATGGTTGGAAAACACTGTTCTAAGCCACTACCATTTCTAATCCCTTTAGCCCTGGCTAACATGCATGACATTTGAGCTTGTTACGTTTGATGAACAAATAACCATTTCAGCTGCAAGGTGAAAATAGGCAGACATGAAAGTGTCTTTTTTATTGGACTTCCTGATGCTAAAGCTCTCTCCCTCTGGTAACTACGAATTAGTTTTGAATTTTTTTTTTGAGTCCTGCTTACTGAAGATTGGGAATGTCATGGGCTTTAGAAAATAGACATTACCATCCTTCCTCTTGCTTCCTAGGAGAATGTCTTATAGCTTATGAGAAAATCATTCTCAGAGATGGGGAGCTTCCTGGAGGAATCTCTCCCCTGGAGATATGCAGGCAGAAAGTGATAATCACTCTGCAAGATTGTCAAAAGGTAGAGATTGGTCTTTGTGATTTATAAGGGCTCTTATAAATCCTAAAAGTCTAGCATTAGACTGATGGTTCTTTGAAATGCCAGTGCTTATGCTCCATTTCAGACCAATAAAAATCAGAATCTGTGGAGGTGGGTCGTAGGCATCTTATTGTTTAAAGGCCCAAAAGTGATTAGAATATGCATCCAGAGTTGAGAATTGTTGGATTAGGTATTTTTAATCCTCTATTGAAAGTACTGATCCTAGTATGGTGGATCTATGATTCCATTATTCTATGGTGGATTTATATTCAACCAGAGTAGGTATCTACCAACACGGGATGATTTCAGGGGCACTGGGTAGGTTTATGCCTCTTGAGTCCAGAGATTCCTTTCCAGCTAAACACTGTGTTAGAAATTCTCCTTATTAGAGATGTGTTCTTTTATGTTAGGCCCCCAGAGTACCCTCCTAAAATGCAAATGCCCTCTGGAGAAGGAGTATATTAAAGCTATTATTAGTCACTGGCACCATGTTGTTTAATGGATCAGCCTGTCATCTAACAAGGCCGGGAGGGAGTAGTGTGTATACAAGAAGAGAAACATTACTTATTCAGAGACTGTCTTCCTTCCCTGTATTTCTTCATTGCCTTCCCCTTTCAGTTTTAAGATTACTCATCTGACCCTCTACATCTGCTGCCTGTGAACTGAGTCATTTACATTCATTTTTGTCTCTGTTGGTGATAGCATATTAGGGATCCTATAAAGAACTGGGATACAGGAGTTGTTTTTTATGTTAACACTTTCTTCCAATTTTCTCCTCCTCTAAACAAAACAGTCAGAAGAGCAAATAATGTAGGTTGTGTCTGTACAGACCACCAAATTACCCAATTACCAAAATGATTGTGTGGCCAGCCAATTTAATGAACTCAACCTGGTGATTTTAGAAAAAACAAAAAATATGCAATTTGACCTCCCAGCCCCACTCACAAAAGGGCTAGTTATTTGAGAGACCTGACCAAACTGGCCAGAAGTTCTGGCATCATGCTGTCAATTTCAAAATCGTCATCTGCCACTTGGCCACTGACTAAACCATTGGGTGGGGGTTGACATTCTAACTTCTTAGTGGACAGTTTTAGGTTTCCAATGGACACAGGTTGGATAGAAGTGATCAACAACCCTCTTTTATTGGCAGGGTCGACTGTGTCATCCCTTCTTCTACTGCTAATTCTATTAGCCACGCTTGGCTGCCATTGGATAATTGCTTTTTTTTTTTTCTGCAGACAGTTGCATCTCAATAACAGTATCTCTTTCTGCTCTCTAAATGCCTCCATTTGCCCACATCAAGTACTTCAAAAATCAGTGTGTTCTTTAGTTCAATTCATCTGCCAAATGCCCAAGGAGTGCCATTTAAAATGTTCTTTTTGTTCCTTTACTAATGTCCTGAACATTTTTATCACCTTAAGAAGATAGCATTACTATTCCCTTGAGTCTTTACTTCAAAGGTGCTCTAGCTTTTCAGATATTTCATCTACTTTCTCTGGCTAATTTTTGATATTTGATAATCCCTCAATTTATTAATTTGGTATATAGTTATGTTTCCATAATCCTCATTGAATTCATAATCCAGTTTGGTACAAATTTCACTTGAACTGGTTATTGGCATCTGTTTAAGTAACTGAGTTCATTGTTCGCTTTTATTCATTTCAATCCATTTGGTATGTGCATGGGCACATCCTTTCTGGCTAGAAAAATATTCATGGACAGATAGCAAAGGGGAGAAGCAATCTGGATACTACAGCTAAAAACACTTGCCCTCAATTATTTGGCTCTTTCAGGCTGCTAACGATAGACTTTTGCCCAAATTATTCAGACAACTATGACTATTTAATGTTTTTGAGATTTTCTTTATATCTATTTTTTAAATTTTGATTGCTTCCTTTACAAACCTAGCCAAGGCCAAGAGTCTGAAATATTGCAACTGCCTTTTAACCAGTCTTTCTACCTTAGTTCAGGGATTGACAGATCCATCCTACTGTTTTTTTAAATAAAGTTTCATCAACACACAGCCACACTCATTTGTTTACATATTAACTAATGCTGATTTCGAACTGTAATGCTGGAGTTAAAGAGTTGCAACAGAGACCATATGGTCTAAAATATGCATTCACAAAAATCATTTGCTGGCCCCTGCTCTTGTCTCTTCTTTATTGATCATGCACATCACTCACACATTCAGTTTTCTAAAACACCAGTGTCATTCTGTCAGTCTCCTGCACAAAAATCTTAAAAGGTGCAACTGATATTCAGCTGATGTGTACTGTTGTGGCCTTACTCCTCTTATTGTTAGTGCCCATGTCATGCTGATTGTTAAATATTTTGAAAGTCACCTTTGCTTAAATCGTTATTTTCATTGAATAAAATCAGGTTCCTTAGCCTAGCATTCAAAGCCCTTTCTAATCTTATTTTTTAATTATTCTCTGTATGAGCCATCTTTTATCCAGAACACAGCCAGGTCATCCTTATTTTTGCCTTTTTCTTCAAACCACCCCGTTTGTTTAGAACGACCTGAACCCTGTATGAATATGAAAGTCGTTTGTCCACATTTACCGTAGTACTCTCAGTTTACCCTGTTATCCTGGTATAGCAATTAATGGTGCCTTCTTACACTCTAAAAAAAAAGCTTCCTAGTTTGGACATTAAATTATATAGTTATTCTAGCTGTCAACCATATTCTTCCTTCGAGGATACTTCAAACTCTATTGCTCCCATGAAGGCTTTAATGTACTCAACTTACAGAGCTCTTTCTTTCAAGCTTTCTTAGTATCTAGAACACTCAAATGTTATTTATAGCATGGAGTCTTAGACTAGATATATTTTTCTTTTGTAATATTGACCCTCAGTTAGATTATAAGTTCTCTTCAGGTAAGAGCCATGACATACATATGTATTTTTTTCCATTCCACACTTGTTTATTGAGAATTTTCTATGTGCTCAGAAGTAGGAACTGCTTCCATGAAAAAAACAGGAATTGAGTCCCATTTATGGGACATTTGTTGAGCACCCCCTCTGTTTCTCGAACTGGAACTGTACAGATGATAAGACTAGCCCTGCCCTTAAAGAGGTGGTCCTCTTTAAGATAAGGTCCTTAAAGATAAGGTGAGTCCTGTCTCCTGCAACTGATTGGGGAGCCAGTGATAAGCTATGTGGGACAGCAACAGATCTACACTGCTTACTTCCAACAGAGGCAAATCAAAGACAGCCTCTTGAAGGAAGGGCCAACTCGGCACAGGTTGATCCTCTTGGCCCCACCAATATTTTATCCCTTTGCCTCATTGTGGTGGTTCACCCACCTGGTGGTCATATCATATATCTTATACCTATTCAGCTACTAGACTATCTCTTATACACATAAATTAATTTATGTATATATATATATATATTGATTTGATTGATTTATAGGTAATTATCTAAAATCAGGATGACTCTATTGATACATCTCTAATTTTCAAATGATTTTTGAGTCTAACCCATTCAGCCAGAGTGGCTTGACAGTTTTAATTCTCAGAAGTATGTAATGGAAAAAACATTGCAACAGGAGCCGTGGGATTGAAGTTTCTATTCTTGGCTCCATCACAATCGCTTAAACTCTTCAGACCTCAGTTGCTCCATCTGTCAAAGAAGTAAGATTGGACTAAATGACCTCTAAGAGCTAACATTCTGTCATATTCAAAATTTAATTAATATAATCAACAGATTATTTGTACAACATGGATTAGGGTAAATTAAGCAATATATTTCATAGAACTACCTGAATTCATCTTCAATTAACTTATCAACCTCAAATTGACTTTCTGCTATCCATGTTTAGTTTAATTACTCCAAATTGTGTTCTTGAAACAGGGAAAATTTCCATTTAGAATATGTGTGACTATGTGTGTAATAAACACATATGTTGTGATAGTGAACTAATCTGTTTAATTAAGTTTTAAGAGAAGGAGATTCTGGAACATGGTGAACTGAAAATAGATAACACCTTTCCCCTCAACTCCCAACAACAACCTATTTGCTTCTCCTGAGCAAAATGGGTGCTAGTGCCCATGCGGAGCTGGGTAAACAAGACCTGGGGCTTTGTTAGATCTTAGTGAGAAGACTGATTGGTACAGGACTTCTCCTACTCCTACATATGTGTAAGTATGTGCAATATGAGTAAGTATCCCAGCATCAGGGATCCTCTAAGGTGAAGAATGTAAATTGCTAAATGTTGACTCTTACAGACCTATGAATCCTTGAGGAGAAGGTTGACATTGGCCTTACATGAGATTGCCAAGTTACCCTGCATCCTAAAAATCCAAGAAGAAATTGACAAAGTGATCCTTCCTTCCTGAGTCAAAGAGAGTGCTGGGAAAATAAGAAAGCAAAGAAACTTTTCCCAAGTAGTGTCTCATCAGGAGACCAGTACTCTCTCTGCTTCCATGCTCCTGGCTTACAGGGATAGAGAGCACTTTGCATTCGCTGCAGGACTGCTGACACATAGGGCATGCCACCTACCAGACCTGAATCCCAAAGAGATGACAGTGGAAAGTAACAATCCTATCTCAAGGTACCCAGCAGCTAGAGAGAGGAGGATGAAGCGGAACAAACTGAATGCATGCTCAGTGAAATATAGCTGCTGGAAGGGACAGATGAAAACTTAAAAAAAAATAAGAATACTGAAGGAGATTCAAGTGCAGTACAGAAAATATTTTCTGGAGTAAAGAAAGAGCACTTTTACATCTATCCAATTCTGTAAATGAATTGAAACAGAAAGTGGTCACTATTAAGACACAAATTGATGTACATACATCAGGATACACAGTCTTCCCACTTTATATTTGAAATGTTTAACAAGGACTTAACCTAAAAGGGAAATACTTTAAGAGAAACTCTGTAACAGTCTGGAGCAGGGGTTGTCAAAACTACAGATCACAGGTCAGATTTGACCTGCCATCTATTTTTGTATGGTCTAGAGATAAGAGTGTTTTACACATTCTTAAATTGTTGAAAGATATCAAAAGCAGAATATTTCGTGACATATGAAAATTATAGGAATTTAAAGTTTTTGTTTCCATAAATAAGTTTTATTGGAACATGGCCATACTCATTCATTTATGCATTATCTCTGATTTATTTGAAAAGCAGTGCTGTGTAGCTACAATAAAGACAACAAGGCCTGTCAGGCCTAACGTGTTTACTACCGTGCCCACATTTATAGAAAGTTTAACAATCCCTGGTCTAGAGCAGTGCTGTCAATAGAAATTCATGTGATAATAGAAATGTTCCATATATGTGCTGTCCAGTAGAGTAGCCATTATCAGTGAGTGGTTACTGAACACTTGACATGTGACTAGAACAACTGAGTTGCTGAATTTTTATTTTTATTTACTTTAAATAATGTTAAACTCAAATAGTCACATGTGGCTTGTGGCTACTGACTACTATATTGGAAAATTCAAATTTAGAACAAAAATTACTAAATAATTCAAGCAAAATCTAGGAGTTGTGGGGATAGTGATGGCACTGATAAGATGAAAAAAGCAGATCTAGCAACAATAATCTCAAACAAAGTGAATTTAAGGTTTAATGCACAAAACAGAATAAGAGGGATGTTAAGTAATGGTAAAAAGCACATGCTGTATATACAAAACTGCATTAAACAGTAATTATTAAAAATAAAAGGAAAACTTTATAAAATAAAAATTATAGTAGGAGATAAAACTGCTCTAACAAACAAAAAATAATACAGAGGTATAGAAGGAAACAATCATCAAAGTTGATTAACTATATATAGCAACGTTTATCTGTCAGAGAACATATATTCCTTGGTATGTCCATGGAACATTCACAAAATTGATCAGGTACTTGGCTGCAAGGAAAACCTTAAAACAATGAAAAAGGATTTTACTGGTTGAAGTCTTTGATTATAATCTAACAATATTAGAGATGAAAATTCGGGCATAAAAATCTTAATGACTTGGAAGCTAAATTAAGAAATATCCCAAGATAACCCTCAGGTCAAAGAAGATATAAAAGGAAAGCATAAAATATCTAGAAAGCATGGAAAGGAGAACAGTTTATATTAAAATCTATAAGACACTGAAAACTGTTGTCAGTGAAAAATAGGTAGCCTTAAATGTCTTCATCACAGAAGAAAGAAAACAAAGGAATTTATTCATCTTCAAAAACTATAAAAACAACAAAATAAAGTTTAAGAAAATTAGAAAAGATAAAAGCTAAAAATGAATAAAAGTTCTAAAAAACAAAAACATTGAAAGGGAAAATAAATGCATTGCTGTTTTGAGGGGGAAAAATAAACTTTTAATATTCCTGTACAGGAAAGAGAGAATGCCAAAATAGATGTGTAGGATTAAGAAATAAACGTAAACATGAAAAGATATATGGTGAAACTCTATGGCAACAACACTGTAAACTTCCAAAATTGAACCAAAAGGAAGTAAGAAACATGACTAGATCAAATATCAGAGAGAAATATTGGAAAGGTAAATGTGTTAGCATTGAAAAAAAAACTGCATTCAAGACATAGAAGTTACAAAAAATTTTATAGGACCTTTAAAAACTAAATATTCCTATGTTAAGTAAATTATTTCAGGCCACAGAAGACAATGGAATACTCTACAATCCATTTTATAATATCAGCAAAACTTTAATTCTAAATCTGATGAAAATAGTATTTTAAAAGATTTTTGTATACAATTTAAATTAAGTTGACATTAATCCAAACAAGACTGTTACTAAGCAAGGTGTTAACTGAAGAATCTCTAAGAAAATAACTCAAAAAACATACTAAAATAAATGACAAGGGAATTAAAATGATATATTAAAAATATCTATTTCTGCCATTTGTGACAACTTGAATGGACCTAGAGGATATTATGCTAAGTAAAATAAGCCAGGAAGAGAAAGACAAATACCATATAATTTCACTTACATATGGATCTAAAAACAAAATAAAACAAAATGAACAAAACAGCAGTAGACTCATAGACACTGAGAAGTGACTGGTGGTTACCATGGGAAAGGGGTGGGGGTGGGTGGGTGAAATAGGTGAAGGGGATAAAGAGGCACAAAATCTCAATCATATAAATCAGTCACAGGGATGGAAGTACAGCATAGAGAATATACTAGTTCTATAACATCTTTCTATGTCCACAAACAGTAACTACACTAGTTGGGATGAGGCTTTAGCAATGTATACAACTGTTGAATCACTATGTTGCATACTTGAAACCAAATACTATGGTATATCAACTACACTTCAATAAGAAAATAAACTAAATTTTAAAAAATCTAACACAAGAAAAGGCATTCATGGAAGAATATAGGAATAAAAAAGACATAAGCCATACAGAAAACAATTCTCAAGAAATGAAAAATAGAGCTACCACATGGTACAGAAATCTCACTTCTGGATATATTTCCAAAGGAAATGAAAACAGGATAGTGAAGAGATGTCTGAACTCACATGTTCACTGCAACATTATTCACAGTAGCCGAAACAACCTATGTATCCATCAATGGATAAATAGATAAAGAATATATTCTGTATAAACACAATGGGATATTATTCAGCCATGGGAAAGAACAAAATTCTGCCATTTGAAAAAACACGGATGTGCCTTGAGGACATTTTGCTAAGTGAAATAATTCAGCCAGATAGAGAAGAAAAATACTGTATGGTATCTTTTATATGCAGATTCTAAAAAAAAAACAAAAAGTCATACAGAAACACAGTGAAAGAGTGGTTGTTTTGGCTGGGTGATTAATAAAAATACAAATAACAGAATTAAAAGTGGTCAAAGGATGTCAATAGAGATTTATCCAAAGAAGATATAGAAATGGCCAATAAACAAATGAAAAGATGCTCAACATCATTTGTCATCAGAGATATGCAAATCAAAATCACAATAAGATATCAGTTTACTTCTACTAGGTGCGTCTGTCAAAAAGAAAGACAATAACATGTTGGCAAAGATGTGGAGAAATTGAAACCCTCATATACTGCTGGTGGGTGGTAGTGTACAATGGTTTAGTTGCTTTGGAAAATAGTTTTGCAGTTCCTCAAAATGTTAAACATAGAGTTATCATATGGCTTAGCAATTCTATTTCTAGGTATACACCCAAGAGAATTGAACATGTGTTCACAGAAAACTTGTACACATATATTCATAGCAGCATTATTAATAATAGCCAAAGAGTAGAAATAACAGAAATGTCCATCAACTGATGAATGGGTTAACAAAATCCGTGCAGTGGAATAGTAATTCAGCCATAAAAAGTAATGAAGTACCAATACATGCTACAATATGGATGAACTTTGAAAATATTAATGTATGCATAGTTTAAAAGAATGAATAAATCTCAAAAAAGAGATTATAATCTCTTTAAAAGAGAATAAATCTCAATAAAATATTAATAACAATACAATCAAACTCTTATGAAAAATTTAGGGTGCTATATGTTATGATCTAGAGAGTATATGAGAAATCTAGGAACGTAAGAATATTTAGATCAAAAGACAGACGTATTTGATCACTTAAAATTAAAAACTATATGGCAAAATATATCAAATAAAAATATAACCAAAAATTAGTAATGATTATGAAAGACAGAAGATTACTATCTTTGTTTATACAGAGGTCTTTTAAATTGGAAGGAAAATGACAAACACCTCAATAGAAAAATGGGCAAAGGTAATGAATAAAATTCTTAGAAGAGTAAAGACAAAAAGATTCACTAGCAATCAGGGAAATAAATGCATAAATGCAAATTAAGGTAAAATGAGGTAATACTTTAAATACATCTTAATGGAAATACATAAAGACCAATAATACCCATGTATTGCTGGTGGAAATGTGAAGTATTACACCTATTTTGGAAAGCAATCTGGAAACATTTATTGAAATTAAATATTAATTTACTCCTTAACTCAGTAGTCCCATTCCTTATAGCTTATTCCATTGTAGTAAAGGCATATGTACAAGCATGTTTATTGTAGAATTGTTCACACTGAGAGCCTGACATAAACAAAAACAAATTAGCAAATGCTCTCTACTATAGGGAATGCTGAATAAATTATCATATATCCATTTGATAGAATATTATACAGCAATTAAAATTAAACTTGATGTAGTAATGCTTTTCCAAATGACTGAAATAAATTTCCAAAATGAATCCTTGATTTAGAAAAGCAAGATCCAAAAAAGTATGTATTATATAATCCCACCAAATTATGACAAAATCCTATATATGTGCATATATGTATGAGCATGAGAAAATACAGAAGGATATATCCTAAGGGTGACATGGGTTACCTGAAGGAAAAAAGAAGAAAGAGAGAGACAAACAAAAAGAAAAGGGAAAAATAAATACACAGATTATGATCACATCTATAAAGTTGTATATGCATCTCTATATATATGATATTGTAGGTTAATATATAAAATTGTTTAAAGGCATTCACAAATTAATATTAACAATCAAATCAGACAATATGAAAATCTTTGTTTTAAACATGTTCTGAAAATCTTACTAAAATATTTAAATACACCCTCCTATCTCAGCAAGCATTCAGTATGTTAGGGGTACAGCTGCAGATGTTGGTCAAGAGTTTGGATGCTATACTCAGTATCCTGGTTTCAAATCCAAGCCCTGCCACTTATTTGCTGTGTGATTATAATTAAGTTACCTATCCTCTCCGTGCTATAGGGAAGGCTGAATAAATTCTATGTGCACTCCATATATCCACATCAGATGTCATTATGTGCAAGTTTTCATTTTGATAAGTGGCAGGAGAACAATACCAAGAGACGGAGAATCAGAAGACCTGGCTATTACCTTGGACAAATCACCTGTCCACCACAGCTGGCTTAAGGGTCAGATGAGAAAGCCAGTGTGAATGTGCTTTGCTTTGTGAATTCAAAAGATCATAAAAATTACAAAAAAATCTTGATTCAATAAGACTATAAGACTGTAGTAGTAGAAAACAGGGCTATATATGAAGTCGTTCTAAGAAACCTACAACAAAAACCTGAGAACAGCTTAACTTCAGGCAAGTCTCTAGTGACAATGTTATGTCCTTATTTTACTTTGATATGTGATAGTGAAATTGGTTGGGGAAGTATGATTTTCATTTGGTGGGATTATAGAGATAATAAGAAGCTTCACATAGAACTCGCCTAGCAAATTTAGACTTAGCCTCTGCAAATGCCATAAAGTGCTTACATGGGAAAAGCTATACTTTCCAAATCTTGATTTCAAGCTATTTAGCAGTCCCTCAGAATCCTGCATATGTCCATAAAATTAAGGGTTGAAAGAAGTATTATAGCCTAACCTGGAAGAAAAACCGTGGTTGAATTAAACAGTTGTCGATAACTTAATGATGCACTTTCTGATTGTGGCTGGGAGTTTTTACTCATTTAAATAATATTTAAATGTTCAATCTATTGAAACATATTGCTTAGCAGGGAAAAGTACAGGAAAGATGATGTGAGGGATTTAGACTTAAGAGACCTGGCTTCACTCCCAATTCTGCTATTAATTAGACGTTTGAGTTTGGGCAAGGTACTAATCTCTCTGTCCATGAGTTTTCTCATCCAAAAATGGATCTAATAGTTTCTCCTCGGGTTATTGAAGGATTAAATAAGATACGATATATAAAAGAAGTTAGCCCAATACCTTTCTCTTTGTAGGTATTCAGTAAATGTTAGTATCCTTTGATATATTAATTAAAAAATGCTATAATGGAGGCCAGAAGTGCGGAAGAGTCAGGTAAACAGCAAAGCATACTAATCATTTAAGTTTTTTTCATTATACCTGGGGAATTTTCCTTATTCAATTTGTGAGTTCATAACTAGAAAATACCATCCAGCAAACGGCCACCACGGTACATAGAGGAAAGCAAATAGCTCTTGGATTGTAGGTCTCAAAAACCCAAGACATTGAACTTGGACAATGAGGTGGTTATCGTTTTGGTAGCCTGAGTCTTCCTCTATTATTTAATGATTCTAATAACCATTATCTTCCCCGGACTTCACTCATACCACTATTTCCCACCCTCTCTTAGAAACAGAGCTAAATTTTTTCTATGCAATTAAATACTTGCAGATGTTTAAAGACAACTTAAACCAGTACATGTGAGAGGGTTTGACTTTTTGTTGATCTTAGGTTAGGGAGTGGAAAAGAAAACTTGAATTTAAAAAAAATATGTTAATCTGAGTTTGATGCCATAAACTGAAGCTTATAGTTAATAAGCTTACTAGCTTTTATACTTAGATATTTACCCTGAACTCCAGTACATTTCAACTAAAAGCTTTGAGTAACTTCTACCCCTCTAATTACCTTACTGTTTCTTTTTCTCTACCTCCACCGTTTATTACATCTGCTTTTTGTTTAACATGCCATTTTGTTCCCCACAAAGCAAATTACTTAATTTGCTTCTAAATTTTTGCTCTAAAGGTTTGCTGCCTGACCTTTCTGTCATTATGGAAAATGTTCTACACATGGAGGGAAAGGCATAATGTACAACTACTTCAGTATGTCTATAATCCTTGTTTGTGCTGTTGAAATTTTGGGCGGTCTTTCAGTTGAAGAAGAAAAGGAAAAGGAAGCAAGGGAGGGAAGGTAAAAGGGAATCCACATATCTGACTAAACAGCAGGTACTTGCATCAAGTATGAAGAAAGCAGAGAACTAGACTTTACAAAGTCTAGGCCCTTCACTATTTCTCATTACTCATGAGGCCAAAAGAGATATTCAAAGATTAGGTATCCTTATAATCAACTATTAGTCTGTAAAGGTTAGATCTGGATGTAAAACCTGACTTTTGGATCCTTGCCCTCACAAAAAAAAGCACCACCTCCCCCCTGCCACCACCTCCACAGGTCCCACACATGCCTATCTCGACCCAAGTATACAGTAGTTTTTTACTGAGCTCCCAGGTAGGAAATCTCAGTGTTGGTCCATAGTGCTGACCTTTGGAAGACCAAGAAGACTTTAGAATGCTCTCTTCCTCTCTCTTTCCTATCACTTTTTGCTCTTGGGCTGATTGTACGTGTATTAAGTTCATTCAGTTCCCTATTTATAGGCTGTTATGAAATCTGGCTGTCAGTAATCAATAACAGAGGGATTGAAAGTTTCTGGAAGAAAAGTATCTTTTGTAGATATTAAAAGGTAAGCTTTTTATAAAATGTAATTAAGGTAATGGTGTCTGAATGGGGTGGGGGGATGATGTTGAGATTCTATCATCTGTAATGAATACACCATGTAATTCAAGTGTCTTACTTAGAGAAGCTGGTAGAAGAGAAACCTTACAAAGAGTAAGAAGAAGCTAAAGAATAGGTGTTTCAGTAAGGAAAAAATAGCTCTTAACAAAAGCTATCTGACATTATTATTACTAATATTATATTATACATATTTTGTTCCACTCATCAAAATGACAATGGCATAATGAACACAGGCACATGTAATCTCCTTCAGCTGTGAAAATTTTCTCCTTCATTCAATAAATATTGAATATCTACTATGGACAAGGGATTACTCTAGATAGCTGGGAACACATGTTTAGCAAAATAGATTATGCACAAATCTGACGGTGATAAGTGCAATGGAGAAAAATAAAGAAAAGTAGGAGATAGGAAATGCCAAGGACTTCTGTACTGCAGGTGTTTAAGGAAAGCTTTTCTGATGAGCTGCCGTTCGGCCTGAGGGAAAGAATGTTCCAGAGTGAAGAAGAGCATGTTCCAAGTCTCTGAGATACAGAATTGGGAAAGATTTTGATAGGTTCTGGCAGACGTGGCAGAAAGCAACCTGGGGGACAAAGGCAGAGTGAAACTCAAGTGAAACAGGGGTTTGTGAAGTTAGGGTTACTTGTAGAAGCTTTGTTGATGGTGTTTTGTTTGACATACACAGATGCTCAATAAACATTTGTAAAATAAGTGCTGTGTGTAATTACAATGAACACCAACAGCTGATTCAGGTACAAGAACTCTCACCCTTTAGCAACTTCTTATGTCACTGTTTAAGTAACGCCCACAAAAAAGTTGTTAGAATTATCCCAGATCATGATAAGAAGCAGAACAAAGCACTGGAAAGGAGGCTAAACTTTGGAGTCTGATAAATCTATCACTTATTATGTGCCACCTTTAGCAAGTTATCAACCTTGTGTATCAGCCTCCTCACTTACAGTATGGATATAAAAGTGACTTTCTCACACATGTGAAATGCTGAGTACCACATCTGATATATACTTAATAGTAACTCCTCCTCATTTTTTGTACATATTGGGCTTTAAAACTAGGTAAATGGATTTGCCTGATATCATCACATTTGATTCACACAACAGCCCTAGGGGGCAGGGTCACAGTGAGCAGCATGAACTGCAAACACTCAAAATATTCAAGGAAAGGGAGAATCCATGATCCAGTTAGCTGGGGGAAGAATGGCTTGTTTAAGTTCTGTCTACCAGGGAAAAATAAATGTCAGACTTATTTGGAAAGGGATGATGGTAGTATTCATGAAGTCATTGATAATGATCTCTCTGGGATTTTTAAGAGACTTTTTGACAATGCCATATCTACTAGGTTGAACCATATGAACCTGGGGATATTTGACTGGTTTTTATCTACAAAAAGTGCAGTTTCACATGGTTCAACCTAATATGTCATTAATTTTTAAGGAACTTTGTTTAGTTTCTGTTTATTTGTTTATTTTCTTTCCTTAAGACTGAATCAGGCAAGGCTTAGAAATTGTTCCTCCCCAATCCCCTGAAAAATAGGGGCATAAGTAGTGCTTATTTGGTGCCAAGAATGATGTGTACCATGTGATAGTCAGACTATAATGTCATATTATTAGCCCCCTTTGCATTTCATATTTACAGCAGCATGTGGCTGAGCTCAAGCTTGTCTTTTAATCTTCTCCTTGTTCTTTCTGGGGGCAGCCAAGTCTGATAGGTCTGTAATTTGGGCAAATGCTGTGCGGGAGACTAAAGAACAGCAGGAACAAATTGGTGCCATTCTGTTCACTTGCTAGAGAGAGAGTGTAAGAAGGCAGTTTACTTCCCTGGTTGGGAGAAGTGGGAGGAAACGATGTGGATGTTAGTGGCGGGTAAATTGGTAGTATGCAGAAAAATGAACTAGATGGATTTTTTTTTATTGAAAGAGTGTTAGTGCAATGTTTGATGGTTCAAGATGACATTTGAATCACAAAATGTTAGATCTTGAAGGTGTCAGTGAGGTTATCTAGTCCAATCTTCCTTTATAGTGAAAGAAATGGAGATCCAGAGAAGGAAATCAATTTTCCCCGAGTCACACAGCTAATTACAGTACTCCCCCAAATGATACATGCCTAACTTGGGGAACACATCCGGTTGTGTGAGGGGAACCAAACAAACAAAAAAAATGGATTAACTCGACCTTTCATGATTTTTGGTGCATCAGTTTTATCATGGATTGGTCATTCAATATAAACATACATCACTCAGGAGAAGGTATGCAAGTGAAAATAGTCACTGGACTACATACAACTTTGTACCTTTCAGGATGACAAAAATCCAAAATTCGGATATTGCTAAAGGTTGGAAGGGATGAGGGAAAAGAGGAACAAACTCTCCTCCACTGTTGGTGGGAGTCAAAGCTGGTGCAGCCATTCTGGAGAGCAATCTGGCACAATTTAATCAAATGAAGAAAACACATATTCTATGGCCCAGCAATTTTATTCCTGGTATATACTCCAAATAAATTTTCACATGGCCCATATAGGGACATGTATAAAGATGTTCCCTGCATCTCTTCCCAGGGAGGCAGGGAGTTGGCAGCTATCTGAGTATTCATCCCTATGAAGAGCAGGCAGGTAAAATGTGATGAATATATTATGCAGGAACAGAATGCCTCAGAGAATAGGATCAGGTTAGATGTATACAAAGAGCCTGGATGGCTCTTACAGACACAATGCTGAGAGAAAAAAAAAGTAATAATTGAGCAGAGATATAAAATAAATGCTAGTTGCATAAATTAAAATGCATGCATGTAAAACAATACATTCTGGGATAATACATTCAAATCAAAAGATACCCCAAAACACAGGAGCATAGTTGCATATGTTGGGGGAAGAAAATGGGAAGGGGGTTGGGAGGCTAAAGTGGAATAAAATTAAAATGAAATAAACAAGAGAGAGAATACCAGAGTCACATAAATTTTTAAAAGAAAAACATGTTCTACTTGAGAATGGCTTTGGACTTTGTCCCCAGTCTTGTGATACCTAGGAATGGGGGTGGGGTAGGGCAGGTTACTGGTCCCACCCTTAGGGCTGCTTAGGTGGAAGAATTTGAGAGGTCCTGACGCACTCACGGTCACCATGCGCTTCACTTCTGGATCAAACCGCTTTACCTTGGCAGCTTCACTAACAACTTCTTCAGCCCTCCGAGGGGATATCTAGGCAAAGGAGCCTGCTGGACCTACTTCTGCCCTCCCCATCTTCAACTCCTGGCTTCACGTTCCTGAAGAGAAAGCTCTTAGCCCTGATCACCTCCATCCCAACCACTGCCCCAACTTCTAGAGCTTTCTCTCCACAGCAGAATGAAGGCTGCTTCGACTTCCCTGCTGGTTTCTCCCAGGGAAGGTTTGCTGAAAGAGCTACCACTCCATATTTACTTCCCAAGCAGCAGAAAAAATATTTGTTACAGCCCATAACAGTTCATGATATTTGACACCTTCCCAGCTTCCTGATAAAAAGGAGTGTTGTTAAAGCTGCAGAGCCCAGAATCTTGGAGAATGGAATTAAGAGTCTGAAGGTGCACAAGGAAGACACGAAACAGGGACTCCTCTCCTTCAAGATCACCCAAAGGAGCTTGATCAGAAATGGAGTGTACATGGAACAGGAGGAGAACTTGGGAAGGTCTGAAAATTTGTAGGAGAGTGTGAGAAAAGCCAGGGCTGGTGGGACAGGTTCCTCAGTGATCATGCCAGGGTTATAAAAAGCACATTGATGAGGAAAACAAAAGAACAATTTGTGAGGCTCCAATGAAAGAGCAGATGTGGAAGTAGTGT
The DNA here is from genome assembly GCF_040802235.1 of Manis javanica. Lineage (NCBI taxonomy): Eukaryota > Metazoa > Chordata > Mammalia > Pholidota > Manidae > Manis > Manis javanica. The sequence goes on along the minus strand of NC_133174.1, from coordinate 102,937,401 downwards.
AAAGTTCCAAGCTGACTGTTCCGTTTAAGGATTTCCATATTTACAATCTGTCTAGTTGCCAAAGCTCCTAAAAATTCCAACAGACATGGCCTACCAATTTCTCATTAACACAACAATCTCAAAAGTCCATTATATACCATTCACCTGGACCACCTTCCTCATCATTAGTGAATCATCTACTTCTTTGGCCCTTTGGCCCATTTTATAGGTGTTAGCATCTCTGTCATTCCATAGTATTTATCCTAACTTCCAGCAAAACAGTGAAGGAAGATGAGCTCCTGACAACGAGGGCCAAAACATTCCCATTGCTAGGATTATATGTGGTGTTAGGGAGTAGCATAGAACTCCAGGAAAACTAGCACCAGGAATTGCTTGATCAGCTCTTATCCTGTTTTCCCAACTTTTGAATTTCTCAGGATGGCATTTGAAAGTGAGTTTTAGAACTGTTAGACTTGGGCTCAAGGCTTGGCTTTGCCATTGAGGAGCAAGTTATTTGTTCTCTATGAATCTCACCTTCTTCACAGTGGCCAGGGCTTGGCATGTACTGGAATTTGTATGTCTGGGGAACTGAATGCAAATCTGTGAAATGATAAAGAACATAGGTTTCTCACAGGGTTGCTGTGAGATGGGCAATATGCAGATAATCTATTAGTATAGTGTAAGGAAGGAAGCCATCCTTCCCCCAGTACTTGGTCTAGTATATGAGAGACATTCAGATGTACCTACTTCCCTTTTGCTATCTCTTTCCCCTCTAAATTCCATGCTGAGAATACCCATCTTTTCAGCCTTTCTGCCCTTTCTCTTTAGGAGAATTCTCTCAAATTTCTCATTGGCATCCAAATTTCTTTTTTTTTTTTTGGTGGGAAAAATGATAAAAACAATGTTTGTTCCTGAGATGGCAGCAGGGTTAAACAGGGGCTTCAAATGTATTGTTAATGGTTTACTTCTTACATTAGGTACATAAATGATTGTTATCATGGCATCGATCTTCATGACTTTGTCATTTGGGTGACTTTGGCTGGTTCCTACATCCCTTAATCACTCTCCTCTTCCTCCATTCTTTTCAGAGCAGTGTCATGCAAGGTCTATAACTGAGTTTGGTCTTCATTCATGATTTTCAGTCTACTCCTTTCAGATTCAGTATGCGCTTTTGACAAAGGGAGAGGGAGAGACAAATTACATGGGCAACTTTGCTTTACTCTGCTTGTCACTTTGGAGCCTTACATCTCTGGGACCAAGCCCCAGCTTCATTCCCTGTAAACCAGGTGACATTAGGCAATGCACTTCATTTCTCGAAGTCTCTGCTTCCTTACCTGCAAAATATGGATAAGGGCAACCACCTTACAGGGTGTTGTGAGGACTAAATGAGATCACATGCATGGCAGGAAGCATCAGCGAGAAGGTAGCCATCTACAAGCCAGAAAGAGGGTCCTCACTGGGAAACCAAATCAGCCAGCACCTTTATCTTGGACTTCACAGGCTCTGGAAGTGTGAGAAAATAAACTTCTGTCTTTTAAGCCACCCAGTCTCTGGTATGTTGTTATTGCAGCCCAAGCTGACTGATACAGGTACTAATGTTTGCTTCAATATACATAAATGATGCTTTAAATAACTTAAAATTACCTACCTTCCCTTCTTTCAAATCTTGAGGTGCAAATTGACACTCCAGGAAGATGTGCCTTATTTTAAGCTATTGCTTTGAATGCCCCCTGCTTCTGAGGACAATCTGAAGAGCACAGGCACAGAAGGCTTCTCTTGCCCACATTCTGCCTAGGCCAGGAGCATTTACACTCCAACACAAACCAGAGCCCTGATTTGAACGGTACTGAGTAATAGGAAGAAGTTTTGCTCTGGGTTTACTAGAATCATCCTAACCCCCTGCATTTCCACACCATGTGAAGCGGTTTACCCCATCTAGGGTTTGTAGGGTTTGGGCAGTGCTGTCTCTAAGGAATCCCTGAGGAGGACAGCAACAGCATAGGCTAACACATTGAATGATTATCCAGAACAAGCAGTCAACATACCACAGCTGCCCCAATCCACTCACCCACCTAGACAGCCATTGTTTATCACTCCTCTGCTATGGGCCAAGCAATAGACCAGGTACTGAAAATACAGAGAGAATTCCAGCAAAATCGTAAATGGGGAAATTTGACCAGGAAGGTGTATCTGGTATACAAGAGAAAAAGAAAGATACTCTTCTTCCCCTAGGCCCAACCGAGCCCCAAATTTCCTACTTACTAGGTCTTTAGCCAATCAGAGAACTAGGATTGCTAATTATAGAATATTGTGAAGGTAAGTACTGAGGAAAAGGTGGGGCCTTCCCCACAATAGCTCATTCTTCACAGCACCAACTTCTAAGGATTATTAGCCATGTGTTTTCCTTTGACATTTGCATATGTTATGATGTCAGGAAGATCCAAGCCAGGAATAAGAGGATCATTAAAAAAGAAATGTTATCAAGGCTCATTCTGGTTTTGTCTCAAAGTGGCAGGTGATTTGCTTTGCTATATTTGAATGATGTTCCAAGTATCAAACTCATCTTCTCCCAGCTGCATAGCAGATTTGTGACCTCTTACAGGCTTCTAACCCAGGTAACTCTATTCTCGTCCTGGTGCTTTGGCAAAAACACCCAGAAAATGGTGTGATTCTTAAGCCAAAAGTATGTTTTAGGAGCCCCGATACATCTCAGGCACTCCCAACATCTACTTTTGCTTATAGCTAATAGTACTAGGGAAGACCTTCCAAATGGAGCAGAGAGACTGTGTGATTCCTTGCAAGTCACATAAGCCATTTGAGCCTGTTTCCTCATCTATCAAATGGGGCCAATATAAGTGGTACTGCCTGCCTCACGAGGATAGTGTGGCAGCTAATGAGTCCCATCTGTGAGTGAGTGGAGACAAGGAAGAGGATAAGCCAGTGAGACAACTGTGAAGGCAGATGCTAGGCAGTTCTTGCTGAGAGAAAAGATGAAAGAGCAACCAAAGGAATATCAGGGCGGGATTAAGAAAATTTAGCAGTGCTCAAAATTCAAGTTAACCAAGCTAGGGCATAGTGAGGATCACATGTGAATACAAAATCTGGAGGAAACTAGAAAAATGTGCTGAATGTGGGTGAGATGAATGGAAGGAAGAAATGGAAGGAAAATGAGAGTTTTTTTAAATCCTGAAGAATCTCACCATGTGCATCTACAGTGTGATGACCCTCTAAAGAGAAATTTGCTGTGAAGTTACTTCCTCAGCAGAGCTACATTCAGCCAGGCAGACTGGGGATCCTGGGCATTGGCATAACTTTTCTAGGTAATATGGACTAGTGACATGGACACAAGCATGGGATTTGGTGTTAAAAGGACCTTGGTGTGACTCTTTCTCAAGCATTTATTGTTTGGATGGCTCTGGACAAGTTAATGTCTCTGAATTTCAGCACCCTCCACTGTCAAGTGGACATAATAAGTGGACCTGCCCATAAGATTATAATAATTAAATGAGATACTGCATGTAAATATCTAAAACGGAGCCCCAAGCATAGAAAATGATTAACACACATTAGCTATTATCAGTTTCTTGCTAGTATCACCTTGGTCAATGATAGGAATAGGATCGGGAGATTTTAGCTGGAGGAATGAGGATGGAAAGATCTAGAGCTCTGGGAACTGTTGAGGATGGCAGGTTGATGAGCGGAGTGCCTGTATGAAGGGCCCTGGGATCCCAGAGGTGACATATGCATGCACACACATTCCTAATAAATGCTGACCAGAGAGGGACAGAGACCTCCAAAGGAGAGTAGGAAGTGCCAAAGACAGGCTCGACACCTTTCAGGACTTAGCTCTTGGCCAGTCATGTGTACAGACCACTTCCACTCTGTTGCAGAAGCCCTTCCACTCTGTTCCCACCAGCCCCCCAGGGAGTAGTTTCCACAGTGGTGGCCGAGTGCCAAATGCTGTGGGGAGACTCTGGTCTCCACGGCATCCAATGCTTCTACAGAAAGCCAGCATAAGACAGAGATGCTTTGCTAGCCTGGCCAAGGGGCTCTGCTTCCCTCCTGCCGCCCCTCCCCTCTTCATCACTGCTTACTTTCCAGGGCACCTGTTTTATTTAGTTAAAAGAAAAGCATGCTAACTGAGAGTTCTGGAGTTAATCTGGCGAGGTTTGAAAGCTGGCTTCTCCAGTTATTTACTTGTGTGATCTTGGGCAAGTCATGGAATCTTTCAAGGCTAGGTTTTGTCACTTATAAAGTGGGAATAGTTAGAATTGACCTTTCTTAAAGGATTGTTGTGAGGCTTGCAGAAGATAATACATGTTAATTCTTCTGGAGTCCTGCCTATCTAAGTTCTAGATAAGTGATTGCTATATTCAGTTGTCACACATTGTTCTCTTGACTAGCACACCGTAGCTTACTCCCAGAATGCAGATGACATCTGAACAAATGTGCTTCAAAATCAAATATTCATTGAGCAGAGCAACACTGGAGTTTGAGGGAGGGGCAGGGTCTGGAGATGGACACACAAATGCCACTCACAGTCAGCTTGCATTGACAAATCTGTCAGCCTCTCCCTTCCCGAGTGACATTTGGCAAGGGACTTTCAAAAACCAGTAATGGGTTTTGAGGGGAAACACCTTCTGTACATTTTCAACATCACCTCACCCTAAGCTACCACTAAGGGGCAGCAATCCCATAAGACCGACCACAGAATTTCAGACCAGGAAAGGAAGGGCCACTACAGGTCATCCAAAGAAATCTTCTCTGAGACCCAGAGAGGCCAAGTGGCTTGCTCAAGATCCTACAGCAAGTCTGTGGCTGAGCTGGCAGGAAAATCCAAACAGCCTAATTCTTGTGCAGCTTCCCAAAGGAGGCAGCATGTGACAAAATCTGAAAATTGCACAATGTCCTCTGAGAGTACAGCACTGGTTGTACAATGGCATACATTATACAGAGAATAACAATTGTTTCCTCTCTCCTGGCCGAGCTGTGCTTGGCAAGTTGTTGGTACTGTAAAAGGTGTAGCTGTAATTCACCATGATTACTCCCATCCCCTCCATGAACGTGCCATGTGTTCAGCCATTTGCTTGCATGTAGATTGCTTATGTTATCAAGAATCTGCATATCTACCCAGCCCAGATCTAGAGCTACTGCCAAGTCCTGAGGAGCAGGAGAGGGAGTACTTCTTTTTTTTTCACCTTTGGATAGCCCTTGGCATTGTTCCTAATGCAAAAGGGATTCTTGAAATGCTTTTGGTGAAGGTCAAATCTCTTAGTAATGTGTTGATGAATGCGGAAGGAAAGAAAGGCAAGAAAGAGGAGAGATGAAAGGGTGGGCTGGGAGGAGAGATGTATGAGGAAAGAGGGAGTAGGAGGATAATGGGTGGGTCAGGAAGTTTATTAACATTTATTATACCTCATTCTAGAACAATATGCAAAAGTGCTTCTCAAAACGTGTTGTGGAGTAGTGTTCAGTGGGCTGTCACACAGAAAAGATTAATGTTGAGCCAAAAAAGTATGGGAAATTCTGGTAAGCAAAGAGTAGTCAGGCTTTTTACTGCACAACTACTTGGAGCCTTTATATGTTGACCACATCCCCAGAAGATAATGTGTACAATGTTCCCCCAAATTCTTTGACTCAGGAACACGTCCTTGGTCCTTCATCAGAAACAGGCCCTTTTAAAACATTTTTTAATCCTTAATACAACTGGAATTCCATTCTATGTCTACCCATTCAGGTGCTTATCAACACCTGTCAAAAAAAGCATGTGCCTTTACAATACCCTAGGGGACACACAGTTATGTTAGAGTCAGTAGATAGCTAGACCTAAGCAGGGAAAGGGAAGGGGACTTCAGTCCGATGCTTGCTTACATTCTACACATTCTGTGTAAGCTATTCCCAGGGGATGTGGAGTGAGAATATAGATAACAAACTGACCAGAACTGGCTGGTTCCAACATGGAGGAAAAGTTGACCTTGACTTCACCTCCAAACACATTATACACTCATTAACATAGTAAAATTCATGCCTTCCTGAATCAAGACAGTAAAGAAAAAGGAGAACCAAATACACTGAAAGAAAACAAAAACAAAACCAAGCTCCCCTGCCCAGTGTTAGGGTGAAGCAAGCCTGAGCTCTAGGAAGACTTCATCTGTTCCCTTTGCAACCTAATCTCATTTAGTAAATACTCATCTCCCTGTATATAAAAAAGGCTGCCTATTGTTAGCCCCTGCCCTAACTCTCTGTGAGGATTCTCTCCTTCCTTTTTATTTTACATTTTAAATTAAAGTTAACTCTAAGTTTCCAAATAAACTCTTAATGCTCCACTGATGTTTTACATCTGTTCTTAAATTCTTTCTTGCAACAAGACCAAGGACCCATCTCTGGTAACACCACCCACAGACACAGCATGCAGAGGCCAGTGCCTCAGTAAAGGGCACCTTGGCCACCTTTCCCTGTGAGGTCTCCTTCCCTATTGCCAATACCTTGGCTCTGTGGATCACTGTTTTCCTAGCATGGCCTCAGAGCCACAAAAATATGTGACTGGAGTTGTGCACATCATCCTTAGGCAGCCTTCCTTGGACATCAGTCACAAGATCCGGGTCCCTCATTTTGAGGACTAGGCCCCACGCCCAACCACATGACTGTACTTGGATAAAGAGGAAGGGGCAATATTAGCTTCTGTAAAGATGTAAATGCAATGCTGGCGTCAGTAGTTGGTGAAAGTTAGTAGGTGGCAATTATTAGTTTGCAAGCACTAGATAATAGGTGGAAGTAATATCATAGTAGCAGTTGTAGTGCAGGCAACCCAGCATATTAAAATATAAAACATCACTGAGAACATGTTATATAGTGAATTAACATGAAGTGGAACCCTATATTCTATTATTTTGAAGGGAAAAATAACAATACATTCCCAATTCATCCAAAAGCCCCAGGTCAATTTTGGATGAAGTATTACTAAAACACTCCTAAACAACTACATATTAATCCATGAAGTATTTATTAATAATATGAAACATTTAAAGTGTCAATATCTAATTAACATTTAATGAACTCACTAATGGGTACTTTTGCGGTTGGTGTGCAAAGAGCTGTCAGTTCCTCCTTTCTCACACTGGTCTCCAGCTTCTCTGGTATAGCTGCGTTCCCTGGTCTCAACTGGGTGGACTGGGAGCTCACAGACTGCAAGGCCCAGGTTTTCTGTGAAGGGGAGCAGGATATGCCACCCCAAAATATACCTCTTTGGTACAAAGGTTATTCCGAGCTGATTATTTTTAAGAAGCAGCAGACAAAGGAAAAGCTCTGAAAAACCTGAGTGGAAGTTACTCTTTTGTAAGGGACATTTACATTTATAAAGGGAATCTCATTTGTAAGGGGGTCTCCCTCTCTGTACGAGGAAGAGGAGGACGACAAATTCTTTAGAAATTTGGATCAATGGACAAGTCACTGACTTCAATCTGTATAATAACCATCCCCTTGTTTACTGTGCTTTTCCTGATAGCCTCCTATAACTGGCCCCCGCCGTTCCCTTTGACATCTTTCTTTTTCTTTAGCTGAAGATGATATTTAAAGTGGTGGCAGGGGCCATTTTGGAGACTCGCTCAGTTTTCCTGGCTCTCTCCCACGTATACAGGAGGTATATGTGCTAATAAACTTGTTTTTCTCCTGCTCATGTCTTTTATTACAGGAGGTCTTAGCCAAAAGCCTAGAAAGATGGAGGGAAAATTATTTTTCCTCCCCTACAGCTGTTTCTGGCTCCCTATGTCTCCACCATAAGTAGAGTGCCATAAGTACAAGAAGGGACAGGAAAGTGTTGAGGGTACATGTGAATCTGTTTAAAAAAATAATAACCTTTGCTGTATTGTTTCCATATTACTAAAGCAATATACATTTATTGTTGAGAACTTAGAACAGAGGTAAAATGGAGAAGACTTAAAACCCCTATCATCTCACCACCTGGAGAGACCCTTTGTTAACATTTGTTTAATGCACACACTTTCATACCGGCTCTATGCATGAATGCTCATATTTTTTTACTCATCAGGGCTCAAACTATCCAAACTAATTTGTAATCTACTTTTCCTATTAAAAAACACAGTGGACATTTTGCCATGTCATTGAATGTGCTTTTGCTTCATTTTTAAAAGACTACATCATATTATATAGCATACAATAGAATTTATTTAATGTCTTTTTTAATATTGAACATTTAAATTGATTCAAATTACTTGCTTTCCAGACACACTGGGAACAACCTAAATGTTATCACTAGATAAAAAAAAAATGGTACAAACATTCAAAGGACTACATGCACCTATTATAAAGCTTTATGTAAACTGTGAAGTGATGGTATAAGTGATTACAATGATATGTTGTTAAGTAAAAAGTGAAACTGCAAAATCACACGTGTAAAATGTCCTTTACATATTATAGACAGATGGTTTATGTGCAGAGATTTTTTTTTCCTGGAAGGATATATAGACACAAAAAACACAGAACTATCAGCCATGGTTTTACCCGGGAAGGCATGGGACTAGAAATGGGCAGGAAGAAGTTTTCTTATTTTATGCCCTGTGAAATGATAGAATATTTTATTTTGTGCAATATATATACATATATCCACATATACTTATACATACTTATGATAGGTGATTCTTCAATGTATTGGGAAGGGAAAGGCAGGGACAGGTTATATTGGCACTGAGTGCCCAAGTAGTTTGATAGAGGACACAATCTCAGGAAGAATAAATACGCCCCGTGAGAAGGGACGGGAAGGCCCCTGCTGCACTGCAGAGCTGCTGAGGACTGGCTTCCCAGGGCCACATGCTACTACAGACACCAGAAAACAAGGGCAGAGTGAGGCTTCCATTTGTTGCTTTAAAGCAGTGCTTCCTCAGCTGTGTTCCCTGAAGCCCTCAGACTCTGCTGAGAGAGAGATGCCAAGGTCCCAGGAGCTGGCTCCATTTTACTCCAAACAGCTTCACTTTTTAAAACAATTCAAATTGTGGTTAAAACACACACAACATAAAATTTGCCATCTTAAACATTTGTAAGCATATCGTTTAGTGTCATTATGAAAGCAGATCCACTTTAAAACGGTTTCATATATTGTGGCTCCATAGTTAAAGGACATTTGACAATTGATGCTCTAAACACAATGCTCTCTGATTTTTCCAGGACATGGCCCAGGTGAAAAATGATAAAGTTTATACGGCACATCAAAGTAGAATTACAGGTTTGCTCATGGGCAGAGGCAAAAACGCTAATGGACTTTGACTGCCTCGGTATCTATCAGGCCACCTGGAAGGATCATCAACGCAGTACACATATAAATCACTCTGGGCATATCAGTATGCCTCAGCGTACCAGGTGAAAAGTAATGTTCAAAGAACTGAGGGAACCAGCTCCCAAAACTCAGAGTTAAAGTTAAAATGCCACTGTTGAATGCCCTGACTTGAGTGGTCTATGATGGCAAAAGCAACCTGCAAAGGGAAAAAGGGTGCAAAGAGCCTTGGGAATTAACCAACTCAAACACAGCTGAGCCCACTTAGAGCACTCAATCAGAACAGAGCACCATGGGTATCAGTTAGTATGTCTTACAGAGGGTTGGCCAATCCAACAAGTCAGTTTAAGTAAAGGTCAATTAAAGAGTGTCTTCTGCCACTGGTACCATGCATCTGAGTAGAGGGGAAAATGAACCTGGACATGTATTTCTTTGTTCCTTATACCTTCACTAGGCTCTCCCTCTACAGTCACCTTACTGCTGCACAACCTTTCAAGGATCATCAACATTGTCTTCCCCTTTGCCCTCTTCTCTGAAGCTGGTTACAAGACCGAGGGGATGTTGGCTGATAACATTTATGTTGCAGAGCTGATACCAGGCATGGGGACAACATGAACCATGCCAAGACCCCTTAGGCGGCACCAGGAAAATGGGACTGGTGCACAATTCTGAGAAGTTTCAAGGCCCTTTCAGTTTCTCCCTTAAACACTACCTTCCTTTGCCAATAGCATATAACCCCAGCCCTCAGCCCAATCAGGGAAGGCAGATTTGGGAAAGGTCTTTGCCTTCTCATTGAGCTCTCCTTCTGATAACAAACCTTTCTCTGCTTCAAACCCAGTGACTCAGAGATTGACTTACTGCACAGCAGGCACGCAAATCAGGATTTGGGGGTTTGGAAATAAAAGCTCACCTTGATTCTCGGATCTAGCAAAGAACAAGGCCTCTGAAGAACTCCACTCCCCACCAGGAGGAGTTTGCCCTCAGTCACTGGGGCTACAGTAGCGGGGCTCAGGAACACTAAGCCAACCATTAAGCAGAAGAGCAATTACGAAGACCCAGGCCACACATCCTTCCGCTCAAACATTGGCCCAAGGTCCTAGGGAATAAGGAATACAGGGAAACCATATTGAAAGGAAAGTATCCAAAATAGGAACCTAAGACCTTAAAGAAAATTGCTTCCATGATAAGGGATCCTGAGAAGAGGAGGCTTAATTAATAACCCTGGAGAGGCAGAGCCAAGCCGATTCACTGGGCTCTTCCAGCTGTGCTTTAGAGGCAGAGTTTCATAGCTATGCCCAGGCTGTCTCTCTTTCATAATAACTAACAGTTATGAGCATTTTCTATGTGTTAGACAGTTTACATGCTTTATTCCATTTCATCCTTACAGGAAGAATTAAATGAGTTAATCCATGTAAAGCAGTGGGGACAGGTCTTAGCATATAAAAGACACTCAACAAATGTGAGCCAAAATGAACAACACAGAAAATACTCTAAGGTGGATATAATATTATCCATGCTTAATATTTGGGGCAAATGTATGCCCAGAGAGGTAAGATAACTCACCTAAGGTCAAATTGAAAGTAAATGGTGAAGTGGGGGGTGCAGGCACTCTGCTTCTAAACTACTACACTATGCTATCCCATCTACCCAACCAGCCAACCAGCCAACTAGTCAATGTGTTTCTGGGTGCCTCCTTGATCTCGCAGACTTTGGATACAGACATGATTCAATCTCAGGCCCAGTCCTCATGAAATCTTAATAGAGCAGTTCTTAGCTAAGTTGCAATTGTGAGAAGGGACAGAGTTACAACTACAGCAGCCCTGATGAGAGTGTCCCAGAATCTGAAGCCCATCTTTCCTATGTTGTCCAAGTGGAGTAGGCCCTGAGCAATCTAGGGTAAATGAACACATATATCACATTAATTTTCTTAAAAAAGGTTGAGAGCCCCTGTCTGATGGAGAGACAGAATGAGAAACCAGTAACTGCAATATGACCTCTATACCACGCTGTAGGCACACTCAGGAGGGAATCATGGATTACACTTAGGACTGAGGAAAAAATAGAAAATAGCACGGAGGGCATTATCTTCTCTTCCAGAATCTCATGGCAGGTGGGACAGACCTCTCTGGAATGCAGGAAAAGGCAGTCAGCACTGGAAAACGGACAAAGATGGATATAATCAGTCTTCGAATCTCCCCTAATTCTTATCTTTTGGATCTAAGAAAAACTTAGGGAGGTAAAACACCAAGAAAGAGAAGGCAAAGAAAAGGGATTCACAAGAAGGGAAAATTCATAAGGAAGGGAAAACAAGAGATCAGGAAGAGGTCATACTGAGCCCTGGTTAGCGGGGGGCAGGGATGGTGTAGGAAAACACTGTGTTTCTATGAGTTTGGTGGAGGAAGTGATATACAGAGTGTACTACAGCTAAAATGGACTTATTTGATTCTGCTGTAAACTCCTGAGATGCACCTAGGAATTCTAGAGTGGAACCAAAGTTTAGGCTGCGTGTTCAAATGCCCATAGGAATTAGCCAGGTAAAAGGGGAAATTAGCTTCATAAAGGGCCAATAGCATGAACTAAGGCACCAAGGCAACCCAGAGAATAACAGAGTTGGTGAACTTCAGGTCCTTTGGTATGGCCAGAGTTTTAGGCGGGGTAGGGAGGAAGTAATGAAAGATGACACTGGATGGAGAGGAAGGCCCATGGGCAAGTGATACAGGGTATTACATTCTATAATGTAGGCGCAGGCCAAAGCAGCTGCCCCCACAGGGCCTTGGCTTCTCTGGAGAAAAAGCCCTTTTCATCCTTCTATGTGTCTGCAGTGTGGTAGAGGACACAGGAGGAAATGGCCGGAGAGTCCATTCTGGTATAAAGGAATATATGTCAGCAATATTTTTTTGGTAATATATTTCAGCAATATAAAATACAGCTGATTATTGTCACTTACCTGATTTTGGAATTAGGACATTTGGGCACAATCTTCATATCCCTCAATACAAAACACTCTACACAAATTGTACAAAAATTCCAATGGGAAAAAAAAGGAATGCAAACTTAATGAGCTGTACTCAGAGTGTTGGATAAAGCTGGTATTACAGATGAAGAGGGCAGGCATGGAAATAGACCCACAGGCTAACTTGTCATAGGAGCCCCACAATTGGCTGCAGCTGAAAATGATTGCTCATAATACCCCACAAGTTCAAGGTATTGAATTTCGCTGTGAGATTGGGAGTTGCAGAAAGATGGGAGAAGAGGGATGGCCCTGGTGCATGCCATGGGCATATCTCCTGTGTGGGCTGTCCCTGTGGCCCCCATTGACACTGGCAGGTAGGCATCTGTAGTGGGGTCCACTTGATTTGGCTCTTTGAGGATAAGAGCTTACTGAAACCAGTTGAGGGCAACAAGTGAAGAGAAGGGAAGTGGACTGTCTATACTTCAAGTGGGCATGAAGACAGGGCAAAAAGCATAGTGTCCTGGAAGCCAGGTATAAAAGGAGATGTCAGAAGGATGAAGAAGGCAACTATATCAAATGGAGAGTGGAAGGTTTCAGTGGCAGGAAATTATGAGAACTGAGATGAAAGAGCGCATGAGCTCTTGCCTGGAGAGGTTTAATTCAAGGTCTCTGTAAGGCCAAAAATCATTTTGGATGCACTTGGAAGTAACAGAGTCACTCTCAAGGAACAAGTGGCTCTTACGTTACCTCCATATAACCTACAGTGAAACGTAGACACATTGAAGCTCATACTGTGATTCAAATGCCCTTAACCTTTGGGGGCAGCCTTTGGAGACAAAGAGAAAGTGTGTTGTAAAGTTGAATTATAAGAAAATGTATTTGTAATAATATCTAATGACAGACAAACCAGGGCCTGCTCAGAAATTGGTCTTTCCTGTATGTGGCTGGTACCCTAATGGATCTATTAGGACGCACACGAGAGCATTAAAAGCAATCATCTATTATTCAGCAGTCAGACCAGGTATCGAGCTTGCTAATTACTAATGAAATGAACTTCCAATGATGTTAGCCATGTAAAAACACCAGTGAAGTTACAAAGAATATGCTGCATATTCCCAGAAGACTAAAGCTGGGTCAACATATTGGAGTTAAAAGTAGTATGAGATGTCAAACTATGTAACAGATAAAGAAAAGTTCTGAGGGACAAGTGATTGTTATTTTCTAGTAGTCCAAAGACCCACTGAAAACATCTGATACACTGACCTCATCTCCAAAGCTCTGCCTGTGTTGTGGACCCCAAGGCTTCTCAGGCTTATGCACTCAGCAATTACCATAAGATTTATCTAGACCAGGACTGATAAGATCAGTGATACCTCCCACAATTATCTATAAAATATGTGCATATAAATATTTCTCTGGAGAGAATCAATCACTGTAATCTCATTCCCAAAGTGGTTGAAGAGGCCCCAGGAGTGGAGAATCACTTCCAGACATATTTTATTTACAAAGAACAATCCCAGTGAGGTTTCCTGAGTATTAGCACTTGCTATTCTATAGTTATTAATCAGTCTAGACACTAGCTAATCAGGCAGCACACATGGAAACCTACTTTGGACTGTGAAAAACCCCAAATTGCTCAGACTGGTAGAGTTAGGAAATTTGGCCACATCACAATCTAGCTTGTTGTCTAATATTCTGAACCACCACCACATCACTATGGGTTTCCATATCCAAAAGCTGGGAGGTTGTAGTGTAAACATTGTAACCTTAGCAACAGTTTTGTAACCATGAAATATTATAGATCAGAAGCTATCGTACCTTTAGTTAATTAGATTTCTTTTAGTGCCAGAAAGTGAATTAACCAAGAACCATCTCAATTCCGTTTATTTTGTTCCAAGATAGGCATAATTCCAACAGACACCCTCCTGTTCAGGTGACTGCATGAAGAATGTTACTCCCTTCTTACTGAGTAAAATTATCAAAATTATTGCAGGTCATACTCAGGTAATATTGGCAGATAATGATATCATTTCAAAAATCCCACTGAAGTATATGATTCACTTAAAAACTAAACAAATAATGGCTACTGTGTTCTAGCAAGTTGGCAGCTAAATGACAAGAATAATGCCAAAAAATAAAATTGGGGAAGATGAGGAGCATGTGTCTGTCAGTGGAATGCAAAGTCTCAGAACTGGGTGTATATCTATAGATGGGGGCCCTTCATGGAAGCTCTGTCTGACTCAGCCAGCCATGGAAGAAAGATGAAAGTATTTGTGACAGAGGGAAGAGTTGGTTATAGATATTTCTTCAGCAATCTTGCCTACATGGACAATAATGGCCATTCCTGACATTACCTTTGAGCTACAAAGAACAAGAGTCATAAGAGGAAGAAAATCAAAGAGCTGCCAGAGGTCCAGATAGGCTTGTCCTCTGATTCTCTGCAAGCTGCCTGCACTGCCATTAGCAGTTCTTAGGATAGAAGCTTCACAAGCACAGTAGGAAGAGCAAAGTTACCCTCTTAGTAGATGTGTTCTTGAGACGTTAGGTGCAACTTGAAGACTGAAAGTGAGTGAGTCAATGATCCGTTGGTTCCACAGAAAGAATGCTCTGATTTTCTAGTATGGTGCTTATTAAAAAAGTTATATATATAGCTATAAAATATAAATTATATGAAATAAATTAATATTTTTATTATTGAATAGAATATATATATGTATATGTATGTACATATTCTGGATTGACCTTGTTTACTCCATACATTTAGGGGGAATCTATAGTTTGCTTCACAGTCCAATTTAAAAAAATACTGAGGTGCAATTAGGTTCTGAGTTTAGCAAACCAGCATTTTCTAAAATTTTCAGTTAATGGATTTTTTCATTTAACTGGTTTTGTAAAGTAGGTCTTATGTTAAATGCCCATTTAAAGGAAACCACTGGGCAAGGGATCATCTTTCGATAATGGGAATGCCAAGTACCCAAATTTCATGATACTGTACTTTCAGATTTTTGTTTATCAGGTGCTCTTGGAAATGGAGGCACATGGGTATTCAATGTGGGGAAGAGCCTCAAAGGCCCTTGAGTTGTTAGTCTCTATCTTACAAAACTGTCAGTTCTCCTAATTTGAGAAGAGGCTATAGAGAGATATCAGACCTTGGGTAGTTCTTCATTCTCAAATAGCAAAGAACAGAATAAAAGCAAAAGACACCTAAAAGTCTCCTTTCCTATACGTCCTTCCTTGGCCAAGAAAATAATTCTGGTCTGTGCTCCAGGCTGCCTCTCAGCTCTGGAAGGACGGGTGAGAGCATCAGAAGAGGCACACACATTTGGGTATTTTCAGACACTAGAACAGAAGCAAAAACTGTGGCAAATACAAAAAATGCACATTCACTCCAGAGGTTATTGACAAGATTAATTACCTCATAACTGCTTTAATAAAATGACTCCAAGCATATTGCAACTATAATTACCCATAAAAATCCTAATGAATTCAATTTCTCCAGAAATCACCCTGCTGCAACTGGTGAGTGTAGGAGAAGTAGGGGGAGGAGGCAGTCCAGCTCCTAGGGGGGAAAAGCAGGAGGGAAAGGAAGGGAGAGAGAGTTGATGGGAAGAGTGGGCATCTAATTAGTTCAAGTACATAGAGGCAAATGGAGTTTATTCTGGTTATTTATCCTGGTGTTTATTCTTGTTTTATGTTGATCTATGGACGCCATTTTTAGATGCTAATGTTTCTGTTGAAACCAATCCCAAACATCACTCTTTCCTTTTTTTCCCGATCATCCCACCATTCTGTGTGTGTGTGTGTGTGTGTGTGTGTGTGCATGTGCACATATATATATATCTATATCTATATTTATTCATAAAGTTGGCTCATATCCTCTTTGCAAAATGAACATTCTAAGAGATAGGGACAACTCTCATCCTGGTCAGACTGGTCCTTGTCAAACTGAGAAATGTTGTTCTGTGATGCTCTCCATGCTTTTCTGCATCCTGCTACCTACTCGGGTACCTAGCCAACTCCCAGGACCCTCAGCTGCCTCTGGGCTACTTAGAGACCTTTTCTATTCCCCTTCTCCCTTGCAAGGACGCTCTCTGAACTGGTCCTGCATCCCTGTTCCTTATGTAAAATGTCCCTATCTTGGGTCTTTTTCCCACAAGATTGTGCTGTCCCCTACCCATATTACTATAAACGTAATGACAAAGGAATATATTTTACAGTGCAAGGCAGAATGACCCTATGCCACTTAATGCCCATGTAGTTTGGGGGCAAATCTCTTAGGTTCTCTAAGCCTCAGTTTCTTTCCCTGGAAAAAAAATGGTTCAGTAATGAAACTTGCACTATGTACTTCACAGGAGGATCCAAAGAGATGTAGAAAAAAAGAACTCACATGTGTGGAGTACTTTCAGTATCTTCACAGCCACCATCTAAATTAATTCCTGAAAGAACAAGTCTGTGCTAAATATTATTTTCTTTTACTCACATTATAAACAAGGCAGTTGAGAATTAGAAAAGGTCAGCTATATGCCCAAGGTTATCCAGCTAATATGTGACAGCAGTGGTATATGAACCTCAGTCCATAGACTCTCTCAATCCAATGCTCTTTCTATCACACAACACTGACCTGTACAAATGGGAACATGCAATAATCATGAAGAGTATTAATGCCGCTGTCCTTATTTTATTGTGTTACTGGCTTGTACCATGACTTCTTAAGACGATCCTTCCTCTTTGATCAGGTCTGTCATTGTCTGTTATCACCTCTCAACATGCCATGCCTGTGCTCATTTTTCTATCTCAAAAATCTAAATCTTCAGATTCTACCTCTTTCATGAAGCCTTCCCCTATATTGACAGCTTCTTTTCACTGAAGACCTACAAATCTAATCACTAACAAGAAATACAGTCCTTGTTTATAAATACTCTCAAATTGTTCTCTAGTTACTCATTACAATTAGCAACCACCATTTTTTAGTTTCTACTATACATCAAGACAATAATTTCAATAAGTTTGTTAACTTCCAAAACTCCACAATATTTCCGTGACCTATTTCCTCTCTGACATACATACAGTTATGCTAAGTACAGTCTTGACTACTTAATGTTGTCTGCATGTTCCATGCTTACCTACAGCATGGCACTGTAACTAACTCTACACACACTAGGATCAGGCTGCTTGGGTACAAAGTCAGCTCCCATTACTAACTGTATCCCTTGGGTAAGCTACTTAAGCTCTCTATGCTTCAACTTTCTCACCTGTAAAATGGGGATAGTAGTAGTATCTATCTCACCTACTTCACAGGGTTGTGGTAAAGGTTAAAGGAAAGTGTGTGTATATATATTTATATACAGATATATAAATATATATACACATAAATATACATTTAAAATGAATATACATACATACATTTTTAATAACATTGGAAGCATATATATGCATATATATACATACACACACATACATACATGTGTATATATATATATATATACACATACACAAACAGAGTTGTGCAATCACACAATAAGTGTTCAGTAAATATTAGCCATTATTTCTTGCCTGCTACATGCTAGGCTTGTAACATATATTATCCCATTTAATATGCACAACCACTTTGTGACATAGGTTTTATTATTACCTGCATTTCTCAGATGGGTAAAATAAAATGAAACCAGAAAAGCTAAAACACATGTCCAACTCATACCAAACAAAATGATAGATCCAGGATTCAAATCTGGAATTGATCTGGCTCCAAGTCAATGTTCTTTCTAACATAGTGCTTATTCAGCTTGTTTCTATTGTACATTCCTTGTCTTTCCAATAGGACTATTAACTTCCAAGGGCAGAATCTGTCTTATACTACTTTAAGATCTCCACTGCAATCCTCAGTTTTTGTTTGCCATGAAATTGGCTTTTATTAAACAGTCACTGACTTAGAAGGCACTTTTTGAGTCAACCTAGAAACTATAATCCTTCAGGTACAGGGACATCTCTTATTGGCAAACTCACTAAAAGGGTTTCTTGCCTGGGACTTATCAGGCTCCCTGATCATTCCCTACCAATGCAACCTGTTGCTTATACCTCTCTCCCTCTGTACTTGTCAGGCAGAGTAATCCCTATTTTAAGAGATGAAATGAAGAGATGTTGGGGATGTGAAGGGTCTTGCGTATTCAGGTTTAAGTTTGGTTCATTCATTCAACAAAATGTTTTTGAATACCAACTGTGTGCCAGGTACCTTTCCAGGTACCAGGGATATAGACAAGACTGCCCAGACTGGTACTGCATGTTCTATATTAGTATTCACTAACATGACAATTGCCTCCCTGTGAGAGGACAGTACTTCCCACCCCCTTGAAGTCAGGGCTTGGGAATTTGATTTGTTTGGATCAGTATAATGCAACACATGTCACTTCTGAGCAGAAGTTTTCAGACTTAACTGCATGCTTGGATAACTGCTATTTCCCTTCTACAGCAATGAGCACTGATGTTCCAGATGGCTATTCCATTAGCCTGGGTCCCAAAATAAGGATTGCATAGAGAAGGGCCCCAGCCAAACCACAAGGAGTGTAAAAAATAAATTTCTGCCAATCCAAGTCACTGTACTTTTTCAGATTATTTCTTATGCTGCAGCATAACCTAACATGCCCTGATTGATACACAATGAAAAGCGGAAAAGAAAACAGCAGCCCACTGTCTTTTGCAACCATTGCTGTGGATTTACTAACAGTTCTCTAAACTGATGAATGGTCTTTGGAAGGCTGAATAGG
This sequence comes from Manis javanica, assembly GCF_040802235.1. Classification (NCBI taxonomy): domain Eukaryota; kingdom Metazoa; phylum Chordata; class Mammalia; order Pholidota; family Manidae; genus Manis; species Manis javanica. The sequence continues at coordinate 102,918,422 of NC_133174.1, read as the reverse complement.
AAAGAATGCTGCAAATTAGACATGGCTATGGTAGTGCCCCCACCCAAGTAGGTACTACCTTTCTTATAGTATCAATAAAAACAAGCACCAGTACAACAAAACTGTATACATATATCTACATAGATCAGGTGAGCACATAAACCAAGAGAGTTAAGCTTGAAAGCTTCTCTCACCAGCAACCTGGTAACCAATTTCTTATGTTGCACTTTCTTTTGGTTGTTTCCATGAAAGCAGACTTCTAATGTTCTCCCTGGGAAACTGTTCATTGTATATTCTCCAAGTAAATGTCTGTAGTCTGCATAAGTCATTGTAACGCCATAGTGGGCTGTGGCAGCCACAAGAATGAGTCTTACAAACCTCTCAACTATAGCAAGCATATTTGACCAAGAGTCTTAGCTGCCCTGCTCTGAAATTCAGCACAGCATTTGCTCCCAAGACACACTCCTTACAGGCTACTCCCAACTAAGTACAGTAGAGAAATTAAAGCAGGCCCATCCCTGGGAGACACAGGATTCTTCTGATGGCTGATATCCCAAGGTCTCACCAAACTTTCTTTAGACTGCTCAGAAGTGTAGGACAATTCACTGGACTTTCCTTCACTCTGTTCTTTACTCAGGGTCAGACTCAAACTGTGGTCTGACAGCTCTTCCAGCCTTTACTACCCTTTCCTCATTTTCTCCCACAGGTGTTCACACGAATAAAATGGACATTAAATCCCTTGGACATTAAATCCCTTCTTGGTATCTGTTTCTCAGAGAACCTTAACAACCACATAGGCCAATTTGTTGTCACTCCTTAGGATGTCATCCCTGGGGTTTAGACATAGAAACAAGAAACCATGTCCACACAGAGCCTGTATATCTCTCAAATGAATGCCCTTAGTAGTATGCAGGCCCCTTGAAAATAGGGAATGTGAATTGATGTTGAGTCCGCAATGCCTAACCTAATGCCTAGTACAAAGTAGGTATAGTACTCAATTTATTTTCGTCAAATCAACAAGTTAATGAATGCTCCCTAGATTAGTGGTTTATCAATTATACTTCTCAAAGTACTACATTTCTAAAAAGTAGTTTAGAAGTCATTTAGTCCATGTGGGTACAAACCTATTTTATATCCATTACCTGGACATCTCTTGCATGCTAGATGTAAGAAATGAGATGTTATTGTTATTCTTAGACTCATTTCAAGATTTAAGAACATTGTGGTCAAGACTTTTTTTTATGTATAATCTCATTCTTATGTCTAATCTCAGTGCTCTAAATGACTTATAGAAGATCATCAATATTCTCTTTATAATAATTTTATGTTTATATTCACTCACTCATTTATTCATTCATCAAATATTAAGCACATTCTATGACCCAGGTACTGTACTAGGCACTAGAGATACAAAGATGCCTTTATAGCTGTATTGTCCTAAACTTTCATCCTAGTGAAAGAAACAAACATTAAATTAATCAAATGACTAAATATGTACCCCACAACCTGTGGTAAGTGCCATGAAGGAAAATAACAAGGAACTGTGGGAGTACGAAATGGAGGTAACATAATTTAGGTTGAGGGAGGAGTCCAACAAGGTCATTGCATATAGTGACATTTAATCTTGGATGCTATTTCTTTTTAATTAGTTTCCTTGAGAAATAGTCATGGTTTAATTGGTCCTACTATACATTTTATCTCACATGCTTCTCTTTCTGCCAGAAATGCTTTTATTTCCAATTGTCACGTGAGAAGAATCAACAGATTATAGCAATGCAAGAGTCAAGAATGACTCCTAGGTTTCTGGCTTTTAGACTGGTTTCATGGTGGTGGCTCCATCCCTTTAAATAGGCAAACCATTGGCTCTACCTACAAAATATATACTTCATCGAACCATGTTTTATTATATCCACTGCTATCACTCTAGTCCAAGCCACCATCATCTCTCTCCTAAGACTTTTGCAATAGCATCTGGACTAGTTTATCTGCTTCCATGTGGCCCCTATAGTTTATTCTCATCACAACTGACAGAACTTTTTTCAAAATTTAATCCAAATTATGCCACTCCTGCCCTCAAAACCCCCCAATGACTTTTCATCACACTTGGAACAAAAATCAAATTCTCCTTGTCATGGCCTATAAGCCCATCTATGATCTAGCTCCTGACTACCTCTCTGACCCTGCTCCTTAAAACATTCCTTCTCTCTTATACTCTCTACCCTTTATGCTTTTTCAAACACATCAAATATATTGCTGCCTCAGGGCATTTGCACTTGTTGTTCTTCTATTTAAACTTTTCTCCCAGACATTTTCATGGATTATTCCTTCTTTTTGTTCAGGTTTTCCTTAATTAGTGTCTTCTCAGAGAGACCTTCCTTGATCATCCTATGAAATACAGTATCCTCCCCATTACTCTCTATTTCCTTAGTCCACTTCACTTTGCTTCAATATACTTAACATATATTTTATATATTAAAAACCTATTAGACTTATTTGTTTTTTATTATTGCTCTCTTACAATAAAATATAAACTCTGGAGTCAGAAACCTGTCCATTACTATATGTCTAGTACCTAGAATTATGTTTGATACCTAAAAGGTAGGGGTAGGATGGGACAAGACTATGAGCTTAGTTTTGGATGTGTTGATTTGGAGATAATTTGGGACATCCAAGCTGGGATGTCCAGTACGCAGTTGCATAGTGCTATCTGAAGGTCAGATCAAGGTGGGAATAGAAATGTGACAGCCATAAGCATAGAGATAATATTTAAAACCACTGAAACTGGATGACAATGAAGTAAACTAGAAAAGAATATATAGTGGAAAGAGGAGAGGGCCCAGGATTGGCTCATGGCAATCAATATATTGAAGACCAGTATTATGGATAACACTTTCCTTAATTTTTTTCCTTCAGCCCCTTCCAATTTTTCCTTGACTGTTAAATGTCCATTTCCAGCAGGTTTGCCCTGATTTCTCAGGATTCTGAGTGTAAAAGAGGCAAATACTACATATACAAAATAAAACCCAACCTCAGAGAGCAACATTCTTCTGGATCTTCTAAGGGATGAGCCATGTTAGGAAGGATCCATCCATTGAAAATACACTTGAATAATGTTTATTATGATTCATGATTTGGAGTCACTTAAGAAATCTATTAAGATAACTGTTACTGGGATTTCCATTAATGTTAAAACCCAGGCATATGCCACGGTAAATGCTAGATTATCCTTGGCCTTCATTTAGTCGGCTTCCTGTGCTTGGCCCCCCTTCTTTTTAACTACAGCACATTTGACAGTTAGGAGATGTTGAATAAATTCTCATTCTTCAGTTTTCAGAACCCAGCTGGGGGCAGATCCAAAGATATAAGCTCCCCAAAATGGATTTTCAACTTTAATAAACAAAGACTTTCTGATCACTTAGCATGTACACTGAGCCTTTTTTTTAGAGGAATGGAAGCATTAATATTGGTCATTTAGCTTGTTTGGTTTAGGTTGTAAGAGAAATGAAAAATCAGGAGCCTTCAACTCTGTTGGACACTTTAAGAAAATGTCCTTTAAATTATTCAGGGTCTATTTGTCTCCATCCAAGAGTGCGCAAGGCATCAGATTAATTTTCAACAGTTAAGAATTAAGGCTCTGGAGTGACTCTGAGCCACACACAACCACTCAAGGCCACAGAATGGTGCTTTGGCTTTCAATATTTGACAGAACCTTGTCTGCTGAACCCTAAATTTAGCATAGACAGAGGACAGAGGTTCACTGAAGGTTACAACCACTTGAGACATGGAGCAAGACGGTTCAGGGGGAACTCAAAAGTAATATCCCATTACCTTTGGATTCTGCTTCTTCATAATATATAGTAAGGCTAAATGACTAACCCATAGTCATACAACCACGACCAGTAGTGGGAAATTGGGATTTGAACCCAGGTCATACTTTTTCACATGTATCAAGTCAGACATTTGTGGGGCCTTTTAAATTAATCAAAAATTTTAAAGACAAACCCTTCTCCCAAAGTCTTGCCCAAAAGCCATACACACATACACGCACATCTATATATATGAAAATGGAGTTGATCTGGTTGAAAGAGAGGGAGACCTGGAGCTCTATGAACTAGGCCACAAAACAAAACATGGTATTGTCTCATTTCAGGATCTGCTCACCTTTTTAAAGTATGTGCTATACTCGTAGAGAATTAAGATTAGAAATGAAGGCCAAGTTCTGGAAAAGATATGCCTACAGTGGCAGGTTACGAGGTTATCTGCAGGGCAGAGGTAATGAAAGAGGAGTGAAAGTAGGGTTGGCATGACAAGATGAGAAATTGGGTCCCAGGACAAAAGCACAGTGGGTGAAAGGCATAAAGAAGGCACAAACTAATTCATTAGATTTAAAGCAAAAGGAGTACTTTATTTACTCAGTTTGGAGATAGTTGTGGTATGGATAGCTCTGTTGACAATATAGTAGCTTTTGACTATTTTTCCTTTGCTACTCAACTTCTTATTCTCCCTGTAATTAATAATGTATTGGGTTTCTAAGATAGAAATATTTTTTCTTCAGATTTTTAAAAGCAGGGCTTACCATCTTCTGGCTTCTTGTTTTTCAATTAAAGTCCAAATAATTCTCAATGCTTTGTTTTTCACTTTCCGCTAGGTAACTCACCACAGAAGCTTGTAGAATCTTCTCTTTGTCCTTAGGTCTAAAATTTCCTAATAATGTGCCTTGCTGTGGGCTCATTTCATTCATTGTGCTGGATGCTTATTGGGTCCTTTAAATATGGAAATCATATTCTTTGCACAGGAAAATTTTCTCATATTATTTCATTCTTGATTTCTTCTTTTCCATTTTCTTTGTTGTCACTTCTATCTCTTTCTGCAGTTTCAATTTTTTAGGACCATCCTTGATTGATCCTTTAATTTTCTTACCTTTTCTCTCTTATTTTCTACCTTTCATCATTTTGCTCTACTTCCTGTGAGATTTCCATACCTTATCTTCTACCCCTTCCACTCATTTTTTTTTTCATTTTTGCTATTATGTTTTAAATTTCCAAGGGCTGTGTATGTGTGTGTGTTTGCTCTGAATGCTCTCTTTTTTTCCTTTTTACATCACCTTGTTCTCATTTCATGAACTCAATATAATTTTTAGCTTTCTGATGATATGTCTGGCAGTTATCTGGGAAGAGGGTATTTTATTCTCCCTCGTTGCTCTCTGTTCCCTCCATGTTGCCTTTAACGATTTCTTTGTTTTGATCTCTATCTTTCAAGTTAGAAGCTTCCGTCATATCTTTGTAATGCTTGGCTCTCTGCTCATATATTGCCAGATTAAGGAGCTGATTGGAAATTCTGAGAGCATGAATGGGATGGTTAACTGAGACCTTCACTATAGGAAGTATGGTCGTATGTCCTGGTATTACTGAGACAGTCCCAGGTTATGCCTGTTGCTCCAGCATAATTATTACTAAAGCTTCCTTTTGCTTTCAAAAATATCCTATTTTGTATGACAAAATATATGGTCATCCTAAACACAAGGTGATCTGCCGAGACTATTTGTTGGGAAACTGGATGTCAGTATCTTTAGGTTTTCCTCTTTGGCTGGTCAAATTTCCCAGGGAATACTCTTTCATCTTTCTACATAGAGGTAAAGGTCTGATTGCCAACATTCGAGAAAGTGCCATAATAAAGTGTTCAAAAAATTGAAAGCATGACTCTCATACAAATCTAGGATCAAGCAGATTCAGAGAACATTTTGAGGAACTGGACATTATATATAGTCATTTAAGAAGGAATTTTAGAATCAGATTGCTAGATACACAACTGGTTAATGTCCAACAAAGCAATACAAACTATAAACTTTGAAGTTATCTCTCCTACTGGACAAAAAATTATTTGTATCTCTACTGAGTAAAATCTGCAAGTTCACATATAACTTCACAGAGTCTGAACGCTTAACAATAAACAGCAAAATCAAATAAAGGTGTAGTTCCCTGGGTAATCAAATCATCTCTAGGTGGGATGTTGAACAATGCTCCATATGGCATCAAAATGGCAGTTAACTCTAGGGTTAGTCCAAGGCTGCATGCTTTTAGCCTGATTCCCAACTTTTGGATAATTTTTCTGAACAGACTAGAGGGAGGAAAAGTCTGGTATTTCAGCATTCAGGATTCATTTCACATAATCCATATTCCTTATGATGCTCAAGCTGTCAGCTGTTAGTGTTATCCTGAAGTCCAGAGAGCCTACGTCTAACCATCTCTAGAGAATCTATCTCTAGTTTTCTGCTGAGGTAGAGGGGGCCAGTGACCTAGAAGTGTGGAGTTGAGGGAGCACACCTAGGCGTTTATTTCATCAACAGCTTTCCATCAGTCCTCCTTTGATAGCTCCCACTTTATGTCCAGTTCCAGAGATACATGGAACTTCCAATTTTGATTCTTTTGATGATTCTGCAGGGGAAACCAGGACAGCTCTCAAATTTTCCCACTCCAGTTCTAGAATTTGTCTTTCTCAGATCTGCTAATTCAGTTAACCTTGATCTATTTACTTTCCAATTTCCAAAATATTATTATTGTTTTTCCTCCATTTCTCTCTATCTCTGTGAGCTTTATGCCTCTAAAAAATAATCCTTTTTATTGTAGCTTAGAGGCATTTCAGAAAGTTTGATGAACTCTCCACTGTCAGTATCTTTGGGTCTTTGTTCCTAAACTGGTAGTGAGTATGATTCTATCTCCTGCCTACACAGTAAAGGTCTGGCTGCCCACATTCTAAGCATTGACTACAGGGAGAAGGTAGAAGGTTTCTGACTTCAGCAGGCACAGCTTCACTCAATTCCGCTATTTTGGTACAGCACCCTTTTCCCTTGTCTGAATTACATCAGAAGCTTTTACTGGACCCAAGAAATGGGGAAAACAGACTGAAATCAGATGCATGTGTTCAATGTACCAGCATCTTGATCCCCAAAAATTTGACTATTTATTTCCTTTTTATTAAAATCAATAAGGATGGTTATAAATGAGAAATTTTAGGTGCTCAAATCATCGACTTAGGATAACACCAAACGTGTGTTTTGAGAAATGAACATTTTATTCATTTCCCACTATAAAATATGCACAACACAGGCTGTGTTAAGTATCCATAAAAAGCAGAACAGTCCTAGCACTCATTAAGTGTAAATTACTAGTTACTATTATCTGAAAACAAGTAAGTAGTTTAATAGGCAAAGTTCAATGAACTGATGAGCTGTGTCAATAGCTCCATACCCTGTGTTAACATATCCAACTATTTTTCTTTGCTTTCCACTGTATATTTTAAATAATCCAATAAACCAAATGGTTTGAGCATTTTAATTTGGTCTGTGAGCCTTTCTGCTCCATGACCTCTAGGATAACGTGCCTACTACATACTTGGGAGATGACTATTATATCAAGGAAATTTCCTACTCTAAGAGATTCTGAGGTCAAATTATATTTTTTAAGTGTTGGATAAGACAGGGTTAAACAGATTTTCTTACTGCAAAATTATTTAGAGCTTTTAATAGACTAGTATGGAGTATGGCTCTTTAAGATGGAGATATAGTATGCTCCATTTCCCAAACATTTTGGCAATGTAAACCTTTTTTTCCCAGAAACATCTCATGAGACTAATGTTCCACAGACCATACTTTGGGAAAAGCTTCATTAAGAAAACAGATACTGCCGTTGCTCATGTGATTTTATATTAATGGTACCAAAAGAAAAAAAGAAAATAGATACTGCCATCTTGGTGCCTTTTCAACATCAATCTTTTATTCATATTTCCTTTCACTTCTGCCCCTAAGCAAAACGACTGGATTTACTGACACATTTTAGTAAAGAATATGGTAAAGGCTGTCAAAAGGTTGACTGGTTTGAATAAATAACCACTTCCTTTAAAATGAAAGCCAAATGTAGGGGAAAGAAAATCCATAGAGACAAATGAATGAAGACCTTGGAGACCTTCTGAAAAGACGACAGGAAGAGGAAAGAGTGGTTGGTGAGTCAGGCTCAGAAATGAACTTCTGAGGCTCCAAAGAGCTCCCCAGAGGGAATAACAGCCAAATGAACTGAGTGCTTTCTCTGTACGAGTTTTTACTCTTTTTTCAAACATTGATTATTTCATTTTTCCTTCCATTAATCCTATGAAATTGGTACTATTTTTCTCCTAATTTTGCTTGTGTTACTGATGCACAAAAAGGTAAGTAATTTACACAAGGTCACATGGTTAGCAAATTTCAGACCCTGCATTTGAACCCCAGTTTGTATGCCTCCATAGGGGATGCTCTTACTCACCATACTGAATTCTCTTATTGAAGAAGCTGTTAAAGAGTCTATTGTGACAATTACAGGGAAAGGACCACAGTTAACTCTAGGGTTAGTCTAAGGCTGGTCTAATTGGCACATTCCCACTGTTAACCACATCCCATGTTCTCCCCTGGAGGGAGGTCTAGAACTTTATTCAGCTCCCTGACTGGTTCCCACATGTGAATTTGGTGACTTCAAGATTTTTTCTACCCGGCTCTCAGATAGCTCTCACACTGGGGAAAAAGCAGAAAAAATAGATCAAAGAAATGTGTTGCTGGCAGATAATGGCCCAATGAAGCAGCATAATATGATAAGCAACATGCAGATACTGATGCCAAACTCCCTGGGTTTGAATTCTGGCTCTGCCATTTATCAACTGTATGATTTTCATAAATTCCTTAATTTCTCTGTGCCTGAGTTTTCTTGTCTATAACATGGGAATAATAGTGGGATCTTTCTCACAAGGCTGTTGTGAGGATTAAATGAGTTAATATATATAAAGCATTTAGAATAGGGTCTAGCTCCTGATATGTATTCTCTCAGTTCTAATCATGATAATTATCTCACTATTAGGGCTATTTGTATTTCATTATGGGAACTTTCTTGAGCTAAATGAATGAATCTCAAAAAGTAGAACTTCAGACCGTAAACATTATAAGAGAAAGTACAAAAAAAGGAATGAATCTGTAAGTCAACACCATGTGGAAAGGGTTTTAACACCCTTTCAAAATGGCTAAGACCCTAGGATTTTTTGAGTCTTGCTCTGTAGCTGTGGATGCGAGACATTCCAATGCCACCTACCTCTGCTCTTCTGTGTTCTTAACCTTGCTTCCTGTTTCGTTCTTAATATTGTATTGTTTGCATGACTGACCTTTCTCAATCAGGAGGTTTGCTCTTCATTTTACAACTTCTCATTAGCTTTTTGCTCTTTAAAGTAGAAGGTTGTGTTACTGCTATTTTAAAATACTGCCAAAGTTTTCTAATTAAGCACTGCAGATTCCCTGAAGTGTTTACAGCATGGACTTGAAACAGACTGCTTACTTCTAAAGGGAACACATCTTTCCATAGAAAATAGCAAGACATCCTTCTCTGAGAGTCCTCTCCAGCCTCACAACTTCAGTGTATCTCACATCAAATTTGCCTTCCCTTCCAGACCAGCCCCTCTTCCTTCCCATTAGCCCCTGGCATTCTGCACCTGAGCTGCTCCTCCTGCAAAAGTAAGACTTACTATGGAGCAGTGGTTACAAAGCATATGGGGCTTTAGACTCAAGACAGACCTGTCTCTGAGTTATTTGCTAGTGGTAGGATCTTGGACACATTATTAACTAGAATTTATTTGAGACTCAATTTCCTTTCCTATGAAATGGGGATAATAATAATACCTAGGTCTTTACAGGGCATCTGAGGATTAAATGAGATAAAACATATGAAACCTTTAGCATGGTGCCTGGCACATAATTGTAGCTAACACTTGTAATTAAGTGCCAGGAAGTGTTCTAGCACTTTTTACATGTATTTATCTATTTAATCCTCATAGTTTTATGATACAGGTACCCTTATTATCCTCACTTTGCAGATAAGAAGATTAGGACATAGAAAGGTTAAGTTACTTGCCAAATTCACAAAGCAGAACTTGTGTTCGAGTCAAGGCAGCTTAGCTCCAGAAGTCATGCTCTTATCTTAACCACCTTGCTCTTCTGCCCTCCATGCAGTATACTCTCAAAACTGTCAACACCACTTTCAGCAAGTAATGGCACTTACAGAATGCTGAAAGCTATGTACCAGAGACACTGTGCTGAAAGCTTTGTGTGTGTGATGTTAATTAATCCTAAACCCTGTGAGGTATGAATGCTTCTCTCCATTCTATTGATGAAGAAACTGAGGTTCAGAGAGCTGAAAAAAACGTACCTAAAGTGACCCAGCTAGGAAGTAACAGAGTCAGATTCCCATATCTGTGTGACTTTAAAAACCTGTACCCTTGGGCAGTAGTATTAGGCAAGTACTATTCACCTTCCTGAATGTTCTTTCCTCATATGATAGGGAGAAAATAGTCCTTCTATTTTTTAGGTTGCTGTGCAGTTTGTTATAACCAGATGGTGATTTTCCATAGACATTGAAAAACGGAAAGATTTTCTTGTCATGAGATTTCACCTGGGTACAGAAATGCCAAGGTTGCACACTTAGGTCAGGGAGAGTGTCACACCTAATGCCTTCAAGTGTGAATTTTAATTTTAGGCTCTAAATGGACCCTGGAAGACAGAAGTCTAAGAAGCAACCCTTAATACCTTACTCTTACTTAATTGTTTCAACTTAAATGTGGTCTTTTCAAAGAGTAAATAGTTTGTGAAATGGACATGCTGTACTGCTAAGTGACCAAGGAAAAAAATAAGCCAGGCAGAAAAAGACAAATACCATATGATTTCACATAACTGTGGAATATGAAAACAAAACAAAACAAAATGAATAAAATAGCAATAGACTCATAGACACTGAAGAATGACTGGTTACCATGGGGGAAGAGTATAAAAAGGCACAAAAAGCTCATCATAATATAAGTTGGTTACAGGGATGATTGTATATGGCGAGTGTAGCCAGTGATGCTGCAACATCTTCCTATGTTGACACATAATAACTGCACTAGTTGGGGTGAGGATTTAATAAACTGGGTAACTGTTGAACCACTGTGTTCTATACTTGAATCAATATAAGATTATACATCAACATACTTCCATTTAAGAAAAAGGGTGATCATGCCATTTTTCTACTCAAAAGCCCTATAAAATTAAATGCATTCAGGTTGACATTCAAGAGCCTCCATATTTATTCACAGCCAACTTAACCTCTCCTAAATGAACTCTATATTCCAATCAAACGTTTCTGTTCCCTACTACCAAGTGCACCTTTTGCCATTCCTGCCTCAGCATCTGTGCCTATTGCTTTCCCCTTCCTCCATGTCCATCCATCCAGGCCATTTAGGGGCCACTTCTTAGGTGAAGCCCAACTCACAATGACCTCTTTGCTTCTAAATTTACAAGTCAGAATCAATTTCCCTACAGAAAATAACATTAGACATGATCATTCATTGAAGGCCAGCATACCAAAATAACCATTTAACCCATGAATTCTTGAGTTTCCTGGATTATTTCAAGAAAATTTTGTTATCACCATTTTTAAATTGTTTAATGATTGATAATTTTCTTTCCAAAGCAGTGTCATAAGTTCCTTAAGGACATGAAATATGTATGTCTTCAATTCTTTTTTTTAAGGGTTCAGAATAGCTTCTACCTCAGTTCTAGGTACACAACAGGTTTTTATTAAGTGCCCAGAGAACAAGTAAATGAAACAGTATTGCTATGTGCAAACATCTAAAAATCCCAGACAAAAGCAATTAACTGTATAAGTGAGTACCTCACAGAATAAACAAAGTAATTTAAGCAGTTGATTTGGCCCAATTTGGTCTATACCAATTTCTGCCAAACCTTCAAGTTCATACTGTGAAGGCTTTCTTTTCTTATCTTTCTCCTTTCAAATGATCGGTCTCAAAACAGCTCAGGCTTTTGGCCATTGTTTAGTCATTGCTAATCTCATGATCTGTCTAATATATGAATCTTTCAATTCTTCCACCTTATCCTTTTGTCCCTGACAGCCACGCTTGTTCTCCTTAATCCCATCAGAGAGTATCAGCTTAGTTCCCATTGTGCTATTGTTATCTCTTTCCTGCAAACCCTAACTGTTATGGAGCATTGCTGTTTCATTCTCTTTTTGCTTCTCTCTAGGACCAGATCTTTCACAGCAGTTGCACAGCTTCGAGTGGGTGCTTCATTGACTCTTGACTGTACTTCTGTCCCTGAGGAACTATGATCACTAATAGGCACAGCTGGCCTATGCATCAGTTACCTGTGTTACTGAAGGGCTTTAAAAACAAAAAAATCCCAGTGCTCTTCAAATGCTCCTTCTTTACAGCCTGTGAAACAGTAAAGAAAGGACATTTCACATTACTCAGTCCTCCGGGTGAAGGCTCAAGAGAGCCCCCATTCTCTTCAGGGATACTCTCTTTCCTTCTGGAAGCAGAAGGCACTTCCAGGCACCAAACATCATTATGCCACTTCCTAATTGCCAACCCATTTCCCCTTCAGTGAATGGCACAGGCCTGTCTGCTAGCTGCCTAGATAAGGACTTGGCCTTGGAAAGACAGAAAAAAGAATGAAATAATAGGGCTAATTCAGTTGTAGCAATTGGAACCACTGCCCAAACTCCGTAACTTCTCCTCTTTCCATCAAGGTTTACGTATCCTATGTCTGTCTCCCTAATCCTGCTGGGTAATACTACCATCTTAAAAAAAAATATGAGCAAAGACATTGATGATAAATACTGTGTTCAAGTACTCTGCTCCTGATTAATAAAAATGGTCATTTGTTATCAACAGAATTGAAAAACAGAACTCCAGATACCGGGCCACACTTTTAAACTGGTAAATGTTTTGTGATTTCACAGTATTATAGAAAGACCTTTAATTCATCATTGGTAGTTAAAAAAAAAATCATCCAAACCAGCTGTGGTACCTTAGGAGATTCCAAGTGCCTAAAACACAGGTTGATTCTTTCACCTTCCAACTGGTAAATGTGACCCCAATGGATGTGATGAACTTTCTCACCTAAAGGTAGACTTTCCCCAACAGTTTTTCCAGGGCTCAGGAAAAGGTAACTTGATTAGAGCAGAGGAGGGAAGGGAGTGGGTCCTCTCTAAGGAGGCTGCCAATAATTTATATTTAAATGATGTCATCAATGGTCTTGCCTAACATTCTAAACATCCTTCTCCATGATTAATCCTGTTCATGCCACAAAGCTATGCACAGTTGTGTTTTTCCCTGGAGATAACCACTACCACACTTCAAGATTACTGCAATATGTGGCTAGAAGTGAACTGGACGTAAGAGGAAGAGAAAAGTGAGCTCCAGAGTTCAAATGATTATAAATAATGCTTAGACGATGGGTTCAGTGCACCTGGTTTGAAAATGAATTATCTTGCAGCTTGGGATTAAAGAAAGGCAACTAAGTGAAAAATCACAGGAGCAAGTTCTATGTCTAGTTCTGGGAGAGTCTTTCAAGGCAAAGAGACCTAGAGTCAAGCCCAGAGTATATTTAGTGTGGGACCCTAAACTTTTTATCTAACTTGGTTGAACCTCAGTTTCTTAAACTGAAAAGCAGGCATAAAGGTAACCTACTCCCCAGAGATGTCATGAGTATTAAAGTGCACAATAGATACAAGTATGGTACAAGGGGGTGCTTAATAGCACTAGTTCCCCTCTCTTCTTTTTCCCTGATATGAAGTGTGTGTTTGAGCAAAAGGCATGGAAACTTGAGCTATCAGAGCAAAAGGAAATTGAGAGTTCATCTTTTTCAGTTACCTCATTTCTACAGAAGAGAAAACAAAAGTTCACAGAGGTTGAATATGCCTTACTGGGCTGTTTTGTAAAACAGAAATGGAGCTACTAATTCCTACCTCAATATTCTGAAGAAGTCTATAATTCATTCTGTATTACCCACTCCTATCCAGACACAGAACACAGAAAGGAGGTACTCTTCTCCAATCTTTTCCTAGGTCTTCTACTTAAGCCAGTAGTTTCAACAGACAATATGCAGCCCACAACATCCATAGCTATTTTCTGAGACAACTTCATAAGTAGCTCTCAGATTTACTTAAGACATGGTTATAGTCAAGTGAATACAGTGAGGTCCTCCAAGTCTAGAGACAAGAAATGCCATGGAGCTGGAACTGACAGAACCTAAAACTCTGCCTTCAAATGGCAGAAGGTAGTGGGAGGAAGATATCTGAGGTTTGGAGCCTGAATGTCTGTGAAAATGATGCTTCTATTAACAGACATTTGGAAGTGAAGAACAAGAGTAGATAGATTCACAGTGGAGATAGAGAAGATGATGAATTCATTTTTGGACACATTGTGTTTGAAATGCCAGTGAAACATTCAGGCAGTGATGCCCAGGAGGTAGAGTTACAGCTGGCCTTTTTGGAGTTTCTGTGTGAATATTTAGCAACGTGGTCTCCCCAGGTACACAGCCCTGACTTGATCCAGCACAAGACTTGATCCATGGACAAACAGCTAGCACCTTCCTGTGAAGAAAAAAGCACCCATTTATCTAGTCTGATGCAGGCTGATGCAGGACTTCGTGAACAGAGCCCCAAGTAGATGACAGCTCCCCACTTCCTCCAGAACCATTGGCAGTTTCTGTGACAATAGTCAGCAGGAGATGTGGATCTGGAGTTCAGGGGGCCTATCTGGCCTTGAAATAGAGATTTGTGAGTTATGAGCTTATGGGTAAGAGTAGAAACTTCCCAAAGAGAGTATATATAAAGACAAAAACAAATAACTTTGTGGGTTTGAATGTTGTGAGGATTTCAGAAGGTTATCTGTCTTGTACTCACTGTTCTGGTTCTTTCATTCATTGAGAGAATAAGCCATGTGTATACAATGGATGGGGTTGTGCAGGAAAGCAGTGGAGGAGGGCTGAGAACAGAGCTGTGGGGTCTGACTATACTGCAAAGCAGGCAGGGATAAGGGAAGGAAGAGCTGCTTGGGAAGCGAACAGGACAAGCTACCTATCTTTCACCTGACTGCTGTTAGGCTGACTTTGAAAAAACTCACGCATGAACCTCACCATATTCCATCTATTTTTCATTACACCATGAGCTGATTGATGCCTGGCTGTTTTACAAATTCTCTTATCCCTGAGAATTTCAAAGGATAGAATATTCCACATGCAATACCATCTTGAATCACGGATATTGGTTAAACAGGAGGAAAACAAATTAAAGCCCCCACGTGTCCAGGTTACATAGGGACTCTTCCTCCTATATTCTTCTGAGTTACGTGCTGTTCCTGGGATTTAACATGTGTTCACATCTACATGCTTTTCACTTTGCAAAAAGTTTTCATAATTATCATCCAAACTGGATCATAAGAGAACCTCTGTGAAGTTAAGCAAAGCAAGGATTATGAACTTTACTTCACAGATGAGGACCCTGAGGCCCAGGCAAGCGGAGAGACTTGCACAGGGTCACCTGGATGATCCGTAGCAGAGCTGCATCTGGGAAGCAGGTCCTCAGCCTCGTGGCCTGGTGTCTGTCCCCAGCAGGGCCCTGCCAAAGAGCTGTTACCCAGTGGCTCTGGCTGCTGCTCTCAGTGCTCCTAAGAACCTGTAAGCCGTGGTTCCAAGACCTGCCTCAGCAATCGCTGAAAACTGGGACCTCCAAGGCAGCCCAGCTATGAGTTTACTTAGAGTCTTCTACATGCCCACTTCTGTGCTGGTGCTTATGGGCGCCTCGGGCAGGAGGACGGTGTAGCTCCCGCTCTCAAATGACCGCTTGAATGGGGAGATGACGCTTAGACACTCATTCCAAAGGCATTTCCAGAGCTTCACCCTCTTCCCCTAACCAGTCTGTTACTAGGAACCATGGCACAGGGACCCCTTCTGCATTCACCTTTCTCCTACCCCAGCCCTGGGCTGTGATGGGTGGTGCGGGCCAATGATGAAGGGCGGGGGAGGAAAAACAAGAGTTCTCACTAAGTAACACACACGGTGTGAAGTATGTTATACATTTGTCATCTATATGGTATTTATGATATATATGTGTATACACACACACACAATCATTAGTCAGCTTTCATCCATGTAAAAAGTTTAAAAGCCTGGCACTTAGGAAACACTAAATGAAGGTTAACTGTTCGGCCTTACTATCATTATGATCTGCAGGCATATTTCAACATTATGGGAACTGCAGTGTGCGTGAAGCTGTTTAGAGAGGATGGTGGGGAGGCTCCAAACATGAATTTGATCTACCTCAATAACTTTGCAGGGATCTGGAACTAAAGAAATGGCTGAGCTTTGGTTGGTGATCATACATCTCTCCACACACTAGTCTAAATATCCCAAACTGTTAGAGTTGTTGAATTTCCAAATAGTAGCAGTACCAATAGTAGTAGTCACCTCACCATTGTTGTTGCCATATTCTCTTCCGGACTCCATGGTTTTGGCCAGACACCTGAATGCCATAAATCTTACTCTGCCACCTCTCCCCTCACTATCTACAGATACTCAAGCCTCTTGCTTCATGGAGGAGAGGCCATCAAGGGAGAATTTCCTATTCAGCAACCACCTCCACCCCATTGACTCCTCTTCTCTAGTCCCAGAGAATGAGCTATCCCCCTCCTGTTCAAGGCCAATGCTTGCATCCTATTGCATCCTCTGTTCTCCGGGACACTGTTGTATATAAAGCAATCCCTCCCTCTCCTTACCCTCAAGCTCACTCTCTCCCACTGACTCTTCCCACAGCACAGGAACATGTTCAAGACTCTCCCACATTAAACAAAATCAAAACGCCTCCTTAACCTACAACCCCTTCTAGCTGACATCCTCATGTTCTCCTTTCCTTCTCAGCTAAGCCCTTTGGAAATGGCAGTTTACACTCACCATTTTAGCTCTCAGATCTCTCATTAATACCTCAACTTATTTCAAATTGGCTTCATCCCCCATATTTCCACTACAACTGCTCTCCCTTGTCAATGAGCCCCATAATTCAAAATTCAATGGATACCCTTCGGTCATTTTCTTACTTGACCTCTCTGTTTCATTTGATATTATTGCCTATACCTTCCTTAAACTTCTCTGTCTTCCTTGACTTCTTGGAAATCATTGTCTCCCAGTTTCTCTCCTTTTCTGGCCATTCATCCTTAGTCTCCTATTCTGTATTCTCTTGCTCTGCTCAAACCTCAAATATTATTGTGCTACAAGACTACCACTTTAGCCCCACCACTGGCTTGGCCTAAAACCCTCTGAAACCATGGCTCAGAACCCTGTGCTTCTCTCTAGTACTGCTTTTATTTAACCCTCTGTTTTGTAATTGTCTTTTTATTTGTCTGCAACCTCTTTTAGAGCAGAGCCCATGCCCTATGTATTCTTGTGTCCTCAGCACTTTGTGCAATTCCTGGTATATTATGGACATTCCATTAATATGGGCTTCATACATGAATTAAAACTAAGATTTGACCTTAGTTATGCTGTAAATTGTATGTCCCCTAGGATCAGTTGCAAGGGGTGGAATTTAGACTTCACATCAAGTAACCACTCAGTGTTCTGAATGAGACTAGATAAGGCCCTTAGCCTGCCCAGGCTTCAAAGCAAAGTTACTTACCTAGAAGTAGTTATTCATGGGATTTTTTTAAAGCTCTTGAGGCCCAAATCTGCAAAAACTTTCTAAAGTTGTGCTTAGATTCAGTACAGTGTAAATAAGATAGTGTGTATGCATAGCTGAATTAAGACAGGAAAGATGGGACTTAAATAAATAGGAAATGAGAGGCCTTATGTAGATATGTTTATGTCCTTGAGCCTTGCAGATAGTCACTTGCCTGAATATGTAAAGGTAGCAACACTGATGAGAAGATTTAGGAAGGATGGTGATTTTGTTGATTTTGTTAATTTTGCTATTAGTGTATTCAAGCTTGGTGTGAAGGAAATTTGCCTTTAGAAGACCAAACCCTCCCTTTCAGAACTATCATAGATACTCTGTGGCAACATTTACCCCAATACCCTTATCCCTCAGACATTCATTGACTTCCTCTTATAAGAGTTAGCCAGCTAACACAAGTCTCTCCTGAATTAATTGTATGTCACTGCAATCCTATCCCTTATTTCTCAAGTACAGAGTAAAAGGCCTCCATGAGTGGACAGAGAAGAACTGTAAAGGGCACTGGGACTTGCCTGGAACCCCAGAAATCATAGAATATGGACTATTCTTAAAAGCTGGACTTGCTTCCAAGATCCAGATCCGTTTCCTTCGGGAGTTCCTGTAAGCTGGTGCCAAAATGCACGGATGAGTTACATACTGCAGCCAACAGCCCTAGATAAATTGTTCTTTCTAGCCAACTAAGATTCTGCAGCCCACTGTAAAAACCCCAGGGCTTTCCATCCGGGGTGGGAAGGGGGGTGTCAAAAGGTGTAATTCTGTCTATCTCAAGCTTCAAAAGTTGACCTCATCAGGACCAAAAGCTCAGACCACTAGGAATAGCTGATATAGGTCTTTCAAGGCAGAAAGTACCTGTTCAGCCCATCAAAGTTCCTTTTATAAGAATCTAATGCTAACCAACTTAGAAAATGGTACCAAACCATGGCTAGAGATTCCATGTTATTGTCTTTTCCATAATCAGGAAAGTTCTGGGTGGGTATGGAGACAATATACTATTATCTGGCATTTTATTAGTCACTCAGGACAGAAACACAAAGGAGAGAGTTCCTGAGATTGCTTTGCTGCTGATGGTCAGAGAATGAGCCATTCTCATCACTAGTCTCAATTTTTTCTTGCACTGCAGATTGGAATTGTTTGTCCCATGTTCCAAGGGGGACACTAAGGCATACAGGGTCTAGATGCTATGGCAAGAAAGCAAGTATCTGGGTGGCACTATGCTGTATACCCCTAGTTGTTTCATTACCTAATATCCATGAATAAATTCTCAAGCAAACAAATATTGAGTGGTTATCAAAACAAATATTGAGTGGTTATCAAATATCAAATATTGAGTGGCCAGGCACTGTGCCAAGTGTTTTAATACATTATCTCCTTCAATCCTTGTAACATCTATAGGAAGTAGCAACTACTATTATCATAACTAGTTTACAGATGAGAAAACCTTTCACGTCCATATCATTAGATACTCCGGTGGAAGTAAAGATTTTATTTAGAACAGGACTAAACAAAAACATAAAAGATTTCTATGAAAACCAGTTTAAACTTTGAAGAATCACTGAGAGGCATGAAAGAAAATTTGCACAAATAGAAGGATGAAGTGTTTTGGGACATGAAAGCTCAATATTATAAGATAATTCACCTAGTAGTCTACAGTTCAGTCTGATTTAATTGTGAACCAAATGAAAATACCAACAGGACTTTTTGGATTTAAACACACAGATATTAGGTTCATGTGGAAAAATAAACATGCAAGAATATCCATAAAAGTACTGAAAAATATATTATAAAGCTGTGGTAATTACAACAATCTAGGACTGGCTAATAGGAACACAAACTGGTCAGTGGAACAGATCAGTGCCCAGAAGGAACATCTATACATATAAGAGTTTTGTACTCTATAGATAGTATTTAAAATCTGTCATTCAATACCTAATGCTATTAAATTTATAACTAATTGTTTGATGATGTTATTGATTGTTGTAAAATTGGCTAACTCCCTAAACAAAATACATTCTGGGTAGTAAAAGATTTAAATATAAGAGATAAAATGATAAAAATGCTAAGTGAAAATATGGCAGAAATGATCTAACATTGAAGATGGCCTTTCTAAGCAACACAAAAAAACCTAGGAGCTATATAGGGAAAGTCTGATAAATTTGAATACAGAAAAAAGTTACAATTTCTGACAGCAAAAACTATCCTAAACATCAAAAGAAAAATGAAACAATATTTACAACATAGGACAAAGACCAAATTTCATTTATAGAGTTCTTAGAAATCTGGAGAAAACTCTATCAACCCAAATAGAAATGGACAAATAACATGGACATGCAGTTCACAGAATAATCTTTAAATGACTTGTAAAATATATGAATACTTAACTTCACCCAGAATTAAATGCATATTTTAAATTAATAGATTTTATTTTTCTAAAGCAGTTTTAGAATCACAACAAAATTGAGGGGAAGGCACAGAAAGTTCCTATATATCCCCTGTTTCCACACACCCCTAGCCTCCCCCACTATTGACATCCCCTCCAGAGTGGTATATTGGTTACCATCGATGAGACTACATTGACACATCATAATCACTCAAAGCTCAAAGTTTACATTTGGGTTCATGCTTCTTTTTGTGCCATCTATGGGTTTGGACAAATGTATAATGGTATGTATCCACCATTCTTTTATCACAGAGAGTGCCCTAAAAATCCTCATGCTCTGCATATTCATCTTTCCTCCCCACTGGGAACCACTGAGCTTTTTACTCTCTCCACAGTTTTGCCTTTTCATTATGCCATTGTATTATATAGATGCATAATGACATACATCCACATTGAAATTAAATGCATTTTTTAGTGAGAATACTTTTAACAACCCAAAAGGTAACTATGAAGAGTGTTATGCTAATAAAATTAAACTTAGGAAAAATTTTCTCCAAACTGACTCATAGAAAACAGAAAACCTGACAAGATCTACAATTGTTGTTAAAAAATTGAATAGTTGAAACTCTACTTCCTTCAGCCAAATTTTAAAAACAAACTTTTAAAGGACATACAGTCTCTAATTTACATAAATGTTCCAGAAAAGGTATTCAATTGTTTAATGAGTCTAGTTTAGTTTTGACATCAAAAACAAAGAGAGTGAAAATGAACAATTATAGGCCAAGCTGAATTATGAACATGGACACAAAAAAACTACATAAAATATTACAAACCTAATCTTTCTCTTTATATACCAAGTTTGCTATATCTGAAGACTGCAAGGATGGTTTAGCATTCAAGAAAAAAAGTATTGTATGTTTATTAACATTGTAAGATCAAACAGAAAAATAGTTTGATGAAATGCAGGAAAAGCTTTGATAAATATCATCACCATTTCAGGATAAAAATACTCAGAGAACTGAGAATAAAAGTTAATTTCCTAAAACTACAGAGACAGAAAAAAAATCAGTGGTTGCCAGTGGGTGGACAGGGTCTTGCAGGAGGGAAATGAATAGGCAGAACACAGAGGATTTTACAGGGCAATGAAAACACTGATATTATAGTGATCAATACATGTCACTATACATTTGTCCAAACCTATAGAATTTACAAGACCAATAGTGAATCCTAAAGTAAACTATGGAGTTTTAATGATTATCATATATCAATATAGAAAAACTTTGGTAAAAACTGTACTAATCTTGTGAGTAATGCTGGTGGGGTATCAATGCATGTGTGGTACAGGGGGCATAT